>NC_050443.1:130843590-131462603 GCF_903995425.1 Onychomys torridus
ATTCATCGCAGCACAAAACTGGAGAGAAGCAAAAGTGGCAAAGCACTGGTTAGGTCACACTTGCCAGACTAGTGTGTTTATTAGTGGGCAAGCAAACAGACTCGCATTAGAAGGTTCTGGACCCCAGAAGAAGTATTTTAGAGCTGTCTGAAATAAGACAAGTCACAAGCCTCTCCTCTAAAGAGGGCCTGTGAGCGGAACATAGAATTCATTTCCGAAAAACCACTGCAATCCAGGGTGTGTCTCTCATTTTTTCCAACCTCTCCAAATCTCTCCCAGATGGACTGGAGCTAATCAAGTTCAGAATAGATGTTAGCATGAGCCTCGATGCCTATTTTAGCTGCCAGCAGAGAACAAAACTGCAGAAATTTCTCTTGGACCAGGGCTACAACTCTCCATCTGTTGAGGGAAACACACAGACAGACAAATTACAGATGAGGCTATTTGGAGAGAAAGAAATCAAAGCTAAGTAGAAAATGTATGGCGGGGCCTGGCAGGACCAGATCGAGGCCTAGGGATGGTTGAGGTACTAGGATATGCCACTTGCCTGCTCCTCTCTACAGGTATTCATTTTTGTCTGTTTCCAAAGATCCGTCCTCCTTGATATCAATGTATTATTTATTGGTTGGTGAATGGGCATTTCCCCCTCTGTTTGGTTAAAGAAACTTTTCTCTCTACAGTGTCTCTGATATGCATTCTATCTATCTATTTTAAGCCAGTTCATGGTTTGATATGTAGAATTTGGTAGATACCTGGTTACTGTTCCTATGATTTACCAATTACCCCTAATTCTTTATAACTATGGATAATCATACAAATTGATCAAATGTGGCCAATCAATGCTTTATGAGAGGCTGAGGATAGTTATGAATGTGGTCCAACAAAAAAATCATTATAGTTAACTCAAAATACTGTGAGATCTCTTTGCTACTAGGTTTTATAACTTGAGTGCTTGTTTCTCCAGTGTGAACCTTGTAGATGACCATGTCAAGCTGCCATGTCAAAAGGCTGGACACTTTTCTATTTTTAGTATTAAAAGTGAACAAATGGGCCTATGACATAGCTCAGTACAAAAAGGGACTTACAGACAAATCTGTTTACTTGACTCCTATGTGGGTAGAAGTAAAGGATTGACTACTAAAAGTTGGTCCTTTGCCCTCCACATGCACACTTTCGCAAATTTGGAGAAATGTAGTGCTCACCTCTTCTGTGATCACCCACACAAAGGAGTAATCATTTGTGCTTTACTAAACTGTCTTCGTACAGATGATTTGCACCCCCTGATGTAAAACTGAGCAGGGGAAGCCCTCCTGCCTGCACATCGATGCTCTCTACACCCACATGTGTGATCTATGCACAGCCCCCCTGAACTCCTGCTCTCTCATCTTTGCAGACATGAACCAACTGTTTGTATCACAGCTTCACCTCTTCCATTCCCCTTCCATTCTTGGCAAGGCTCGTGTGTAGCATGGCTGCCTCGCTGGCCCCTCTTCCCACAAGCACAGGAATAGCCACAGTAGTCACTCACAATCATGGCTTGGAACCTTTACAAGCTGGCTGTGGAAGCATCTCTCTTCAGAGCTGCCAGGCCAGATGGCTGGCTGGCATTGTCTAACTGGAAGACAGGCAGACCACAGACTTTTATGGACCACATTCTAGAAGCAAAAAAGTAGCCAAGTTCTGAAATAAAACTATGAGGTTGGACTTTGCTTCAGTGCCCACACACAGAGGAAAATCAGCTTGCATAAAGTATGGTTTGGTATTATATGGTAGAGTCCAGTTTGTTCTAATAAAACTTCTGTCTTACAAATAAGTAATCTGGATGTTCTTTATTTTATGAAACCTTTAAGAAGAAAACTTGATCCACATGATCCAGAAAAAAGAAAGCCATACACTGACTCCCAATTCCTTTCTGACAACTGAGCTGAAGAAGTGGCTTGCAGGGCACATCTGACCCCTGACCTTGACCCTCAGCCTGCAATGCAATCATCAGTGAGACTCCCTCTGGGCAGAGCTGCTGCTGGGTGGAGTGTTGTGAGCCTAACCAAGAAGATGTGGCTCCTGAGAAGCCCTGTACTGCTGGCCTGCTCTCCTGTCACCTCATGTATGCTGTGACAGATGCCACTGACACCTGGACGTGTTGTTTTTGCACCTGCCTGCCACCTATTTCCCTTCTAGTTCCTGTTACAAGACAAAGTCAGTGTTCTTTTTGCATAAAACAGTTTTGGTGGTGGTGGATTTACATTTTGGGAGGCCCTGTGTAGCTGGAAGTTTCTATGATCCTACCAGGCTCTGAGGTCTGGACAAATCTCTCCCACTGGCAGTCCCACAGCTGCTTATAAAATAATCACTCAGAGGCTTATATTAATTACAAACTGTATTGCCTATGGCTTTTGCTTCTTGCTACCTAGCTCTTTCATCTTAAATTAACTCATTCTTATTAATTTATGTTGCCATGTGGCTGTGGCATGACCGGTCTGCTGACATCTTGTTGATCCTTTGGTGGTGGGCTGGTGTCTCTCTCCACTTCGCCCTTCTTCTCTGTATCTCTGCTTGGATTTCCCACCTAGCTGTAAGCTTTCTTGCCATAGGATAAAACAGCTTTATTTATTTATCCAATGGGAGCCACATATATTCACAGCATACAGAAAGACATCCCACAGCAGCTCTGGAATTATTGTTCTGTATCACAGATGTCGTCCTTGGTGGTTTTCCTACAGAAGGACATGCATAAGATTTCTACTTTAGCCAGCTAAGTGCCTTTATCCTGGTTTTGAAAGTGCTCTGTGGCTTGACTCACGTGCTAGGCATGAGCTCTTCCTCTGAGTCACTCTGCAGGTTGGCCTTCTTAATGCATCTGTTTTACTTTGACTCACTTTGGCTTAATTGGGTTGTTTTAATCAAGACCACTTTACATTTACAGATCATCACTGCATAGTTACGACATTTCATGTGGTTTTTGATTCAATGTGGAATGATGGCGCCAAGGTGATGACCATATCCTCCATTACCTCTTCTTCCTTTGGCATTCTGGATGTGCTATGTTTTAGAGGAGTCTTCCCAAAGCACATGTCTTTTTACAAGATGTGTGTGTGTGTGTGTGTGTGTGTGTGTGTGTGTGTGTGTGTGTGTGATTGAAAACAGATTCTTCTCTCATACAGTACATCCCAACCACAGTTTCTACTCCTCCCAGATACCCCCCCCCCCCCCCACCCACCAGACCAATGCCTTCTCGGTTTCCTCTTCAGAAAAGAGCTGGCCTCCAAGAGATGACAGTCAAACAGGACAAAACAAGATACAATAGGACAAGGAAAAACCTGTCATTGAGCTGGACAAGGAAACCAAGAGGAGGAAAAGCATCCCAAGAGGAGACAAAAAAGTCAGAGATACACCCGCTTCCACTGTTAGGAGTCCCATAGAGACACCAAACTAACAGCCGTCACATATACACAGAGGACCTGGTGAAGACCCACGCAGGCCCCTTGCTTACCGTCTCTGTGAGCTCATGTGAGCCCTGCCAAAGCTCGTATCTTAACAGCCGGATTCCCAGAATGAGACGTTTGGGAGGTGGTAGATCCTTTGACAGGTTGGAGCCTAATCAGTGGTCACTAGTCATGTATTATGCAAGTGCCTGTGGAGCATGTGTCTCAGTTTTCCTTCCTTCTGGTGTTGTGGGCATCTACCAGAGAAGACTGCCTGCTGGGTCATGGGTATAAGCCAATAGAAAGTCTTTATTAGTCAGCTTGCAACCGTACTGGGTGTTTGAGATGCCAGTGTGCCATTTCTCAGGGTAAGTTTTAAGTGCAGACCCCATGTTCTGGGCTGACACATGTCAGTTAACAAGAACAGTAAGCTAGAAACAGAAGTACAGAAGTCTAAAAGCAAGATTAGCACAATTAGAGACTTTCCCAGAACCAGATGTGGATGGAGTAGGTCTTTGTTTATGTTTTGTCAGGTGGTCCTGCCTATGTGCTGGATTTTGTGGTCTGAGTGGTACTTCCATCAATGGAGTCAGTTGTGCTCAGGAGGTGAGAGGTTTACTCCAGTGTGCTCCCCACCATTGGCACCAGTGATCTCATCACAGTGAAAAGTATTGAAACTGTCCAGTCTTGGACGACAACGTCCAGAACTGTGGCTAAATAACCTGTCTTTATAAGCTAATTGCCTCAGGCATCCCATTGTAGCAATGGATAGCTGATGAATATGGCATGTTTTCTTAAAGGCAAGTGGCCGCACTCTGATTTCCAAAGGTAGTCTTCCTCAGAGTTCCTGGTGATATGCCGAACAGGACGGGGTGCCCCCTTTCTTTAGTGAGCATTTCTGTGATGCTGTCAACCTGTCCATTTGGAGGGAGATGATTTCACAGTGCTTTCTTGGTCACCTTTCTTCAGTCACTGAGAACTGACCCTCAGCATTCTGGGATGAGAATAGTGCTTGGTTTGTCAAATGTGTGAATTAATCTTAGTGTTTTAATATATGTTATGGATTTGACTCATAATGTTTAAATTGCCCTGCTATTTATGCTTAGAAAATTTCCTGGCCTACCTAAACAAACAAACAAACAACAACAACAACAACACCCCCAAAATCAACAACAAAAAACCTAAACCGAATGACTCACATAGGAAGAAAGTTTTTGGTAGAGATCTTAGGTAAATATGATTATCATAACTATTTAATAATTAACATGCTATAGCAACAACATGTAAGTTCATTTTTTTTTTTTTAAAGGGTAGTTTATAAAAGTGCCATGATGAAATTCATTATTAGGTATGCTAATTTTAAAGAACTAATGAAATAATTGTATTTATTTATTTATTTATGAAAGAATCGTTTTTAAAAGTGAAATTCATAAAAATTATGCATTTGTAGGCCTTGTTTGTTCAGGTCAATTAAAGTGTATCCGAACAAGTATTTAGTGGTTTTTTTTTTTCTTCCTGTATTTGATATAGAATTCCTCAAATTCTTGGTCTCCTCCAACAGATTGCAATTTAAATTTTTTAAAGCTTTAATTATAATTTTGGAGTGAGAACAAATGTGATTCTTTTACAATTAAAATGTTCATGCATTTATGTATATTTACCACCCAAGAATAGCACTTCATGATGGAAATGCCATGATAACAGTGTAAGCTAGTTAATTTTGTGAGAGAAGTATTAAATAGGAAAATTAGGGTGAGATAAATGTGACTAGACATGTGTAAATGAACAACTTCTAATTCAAGAGTAAAAAAATGAAAATTTAAAACATTTTTCTGCTTAATGATTAGTAATAAAATATGTTAAAATAATTTAAACTTACATTACCTGAAGTTTTTGGAAACACTATGTGAACAATAGTATGTTAATAATTTATTTATGCTGAAAATAGGAAATGGTTTTAAAAATTGGAAAAAAACTGTTAATTTTGTGTTAAACATTTGGGTTGAATCCACATAAGATTCTTACTCTTTCCTAAAGTTCACCTACAAATGATACTAAAATTTGTTTTTATTGTAAAGTAAAACCACTGTTATTCAGGCTAGTGGGCCTAGAAGATAAAGGAGCTTGCAGCCAAGTTAAATGACTTGAGTTCAAAACTCCAGGATCTACCTGGTGGAAAGAGAAAATAAATTCCTGCAAGCTGTCTTCTAATCTTCACATAGGGGCTGTGGTATGTATCCCCAAACACACACACACACACACACACACACACACACACACACACACACACTGAATATATAAATGTTTAAAATATGGTTTGACCTGGTGCATGGTTATGGATCTCTGTATCTTCCATCAGTTACTGGATGAAGGCTCTATGATGACAGGATAGTCACCAATCTGATTACAGCTCTGGGAGTCCAGTCAAAGAGAGGGAAGAGGGATTATTTGAATAAGGGGGTTCAAGATTATGATGAGGAAATCTACAGAGACAAGTGAACCAAGCTCAAAGGAACTCACAAACTTAGGCCAACATCTGTGGAAACTGCATGGGACCAGACTAGATCTTCTGCATACGGGAGACAGTTGTGTAGCTGGGTTTGTTTGAGGGGCCCCTGGCAGTGTGACCAGGATCTATCCCTGGCGAATGAGCCGACTTTCTGGATCCCATTACTTATAGTCGGACATCTTGCTCACCTTGATAACACAGCTTGGTCCTGCTTCAACTGAATGTACCAGGCTTAACTCTCCCCCATGGGAGATCTTACCCTTTTGGAGGAGATGAGGGGTGGATCGGTGAGGGGAGCAGAAGGTGGGAAGGTGGGGAGCGGGAGGAGGGATGAGAGGGTATCTGTGGTTGGTATATAAAATGACAATAAAATGTGGTTTCCTGGAGCTCCACCTGGGGCCTGGCTGTGAATCTCTGCATCTGCTACCCTCAGTCATTGGATGAGAGTTCTAGCACGATAGTTAGGGTGTTTGGCCATCTGGATTACCAGAGTAGGTCAGTTCGGGCTTTCTCTCGATCATTGCCAGTAGTCTATTGTGGAGGTATCTTTGTGGATTTCTGGGGACCTCTCTAGCACTTTGCTTCTTCCTATTCTTAGGGGGTCTTCATTTATCATGGTCTGTTATTCCTTGTTCTCCCTTTCTGTTCTTAATCTAGCTGGGATCTCCTGCTCTCCTAAGCTCTCTTTTCCTCGAACCTTGCCCTTCATTACCCCCAATCATGTCCAGGTTGTTCATGTAGATCTCATCTGTGGTGGGTATTGTATTCCCTCAAACATTGTGTGTTCCCCGAAATAAACAAATTTGGGGTCAGAGAACAGACAGCCACTAGAACAACGCCAAAAATGGTGGCTAGAAAATGGGAAGAGTAAACTATAGCAGAAGTTGGGTGGTAGTGGTACACGCCTTTAATCCCAGCACTTGGGAGGCAGAGCTATCAGATCTCTGAGTTCAAGGCCACTTTAGAAACAGTTTAGCATGGTGACCCACGCCTTTAATCCCAGAAACCCAACCTTTAATCCCAGGCAGTGACAGCAGAAAGAGAAAGGTATATAAGGCATGAAGACCAGAAACCAGAGCAATTAGAGTAAAGCATGTAGTTAGTTAAGCATTTGGTTGGTTAAGCGTTCAGGCTTTGGAGCAACACAGTTCAGCTGAGATTCATGTGGAGGAGGACTCAGAAGCTTCCAGCCTGAGGAAAAAGGATCACCTGAGGAACTAGCAAGGTGAGATAGCTGTGGCTTGTTCTGTGTCTCTGATCTTCCAGCATTCACTCCAGTAACTGGCCTCGGATTTGAGTTTCATTAATAAGACCTTTTAAGATTCCTACTATACTCATCCATTTCTCTGTCATTGAGGGATCCCTGTGTCTTTCTTAGGGTCCTGTTTTCTAGGTAGCCTCCTTGGAGTTGTGAGCAGCAGTCTAGTGATCTTTGTTTTACATCTAGTATCCTCCTATGAGTGAGTACATACCATGTTTATCTTTCTGAGTCTGGGTTACCTCACTCAGGATGATTTTTTCTAGATCCATCCATTTGCCTGCAAACCTCATGATGTCATTGTTTTTCTCTGCTGAGTAGTACTCCATTGTGTGTATGTACCACATTTTCTTTATCCATTCTTTAGTTGAAGGGCATCTAGGTTGTTTCCAGGTTCTGGCTAAGAGGAGGGATTGTATGATTGAGCATTGTTGAGACCAAGATTAGAAAAAACACAGGGACAAATAGCCGAACTAGTGGAAACACATGAATTATGAACCAATAGCTGAGGAGCCTCCAACTGGATCAGGCCCTCTGGATAAGTGAGACAGTCAATTAGCTTGAACTGTTTGGGAGGCCCCCAGGCAGTGGGACCGGGCCCTGTCCTTAGTGCATGAGCTGGCTGTTTGGAACCTGGGGCCTATGCAGGGACACTTTGCTCAGAGTGGGAGGAGGGGACTGGACCTGCCTGGACTGAGCTCAATCCCCAGGGGAGTCCTTGCCCTGGAGGAGATGGGAATGGGGGGTGGGCTGGGGAGAGGGTGGGGGTGGTGGGAGGAGGGAGGACAGGGGAATCCATGGCTGATATGTAAAAATAAATTAACTTATAAAATTAAAAAAATACAAAAAAAATGTGGTTTGAATGTGGAATGTCCCTAATAGTCCATGTGATTAAACTTTTGTTTCCCAGAAGATGGCGCTGTTTTAAGAGGGTCTGCTGTCTTCAGAAGGTGGAGATAGCTGAGGGAAGGGAATATCATTGTAGCCTGCTTGTCCTCCCTCTCAGGCAATCTCACGCTGCCCTGTATGAGAGCCATCTACCATCTTGCTGTCTCCACCATAATGGTTTATTCACTTAAACAAACAGTTCCTTCATCCTTATTTCTGTTGTCTGTTCTGTCATAGCTGCAAGAAAAGTAGTTAACACAGGTGGGTAGGAAAAGTCAGAGAGAGGTGCATTGATTTCCATTGAACAGCTCTAGAAATTAAGGTAGGAGGGACCTATACAGGGTGGGCAGGGCTGAAAACTGGCCCTTCAGCTCAAAATGGATTGCAAAACAACTAGGTTTCTAGGCAGTCTTCTCCCCATTTTGTGTTCAGACAGCCTTTCCCACAGTGTTACATCACTCCAGCAAAAGACAGAAACCTATAATCAAGGGAATTGGACCAGGTTCTGTGGGCCCAGGGCCATGAGCTCACTCACGCTCTCTCCCTCCATATATACATACATACATACATACATATATATATATGAGAATTCTAAGTCCTCCTGAGCTATGTAGTAAAACCCCATGTCAAAGAAATAAAAGTAAAAAGGAATAACTACAATATCAAAGTAAAACACTAGATCCAGTATGTAGCTGGGGTGTTTCTCTCCAGCTCCCGCCAAACCCTGGCAGTCTGACAGTCCACTTATAAAATAAACAAACAGGCGCTTATATTATTTAAACTATTTGGCTTAATGGCTCAGGCTTCTTGTTATCTAGTTATTATATCTTAAACTAACCCATTTCTATTAGTCTATGAGTTGCCATGTGGCTCATGGCTCACTGGCACCTTACATCTCGCTTTTCATGAAGCGGCTGGCAGTGTCTCTCTGACTCAGTCCTCCACTCCCCAGAATTCTCTTCTCTGCTTGACCCACCAATACTTCCTGCCTGGCTACTGGCCAACCAGTATTTTATTTATTAACCAATCAGAGAAACACATTTAACATACAGAACATCCCATAGCACTAATATATATATATATATATGAAAGCTAAAACAGAGGAATAAGATCATATCTACACAGTGAGGTGCTGGAGCCCTCATTCACCATACACCCTTTCTATACTCTATCCCATTAGCTCTTGGAACATTGCTGTTAGATTGGAATCTCCTGGGAGACAGGAGGCTTCTATGCAGAGCCAAGGCTCCCTGAGACAAAATAAGTGAGGCCTGCAGCAGGACTCCACAGAACAACTACAAGTCCTTGCAGAATTAATAACAGAAGCCTAGTCAACCACATTCATGACCATGAATGTCAAGCTTCATGCTTTTGTCTTTAAAAGATAGACTTTATTTTGTAAAAGCAAGTCCAGCTCCATATCAAAGTAGAGCAGGAAGTAGAGTCCTCACACACCCCCTACCCTTACACACATGAAGCAGTCCTCATTTAATGACACCCCATTACAGTGGTGTTTTGTTGCAATTGATAAACCCTTACAGGAATATTATCACCCAACTTATAAATAACTAGTTTTCATTTGCATTCTACTTGTGGTCCTGTTCATTGTGAGTTTTGTTAAGTATATAATAACAGGCAACCAATATTACAGTGTCTTATAGTCCTAAATGATTCTCTGTGCTCTGTTCATCTCTCCTTGGTGTATGAATGACTACTAGAAAACATTGGTATTTAAAATGTCTTCATAATTTTGCCTTTTTCTGGAGTACCATAGAGTTAGTAGTGTATTGTTTGTTCAGATTTTTTTTCAGTTTTTGCTTAGAAATATCTATCTAAGATTTTTCTGGATCTAATATTTTATTTTGGTATTGTAGTTATTAATTCCTTTTTACTTGTATTTCTTTGACATGGGTTTCACTACATGGCTCAGGCTGACTTAGAATTCATTATGTAGACCAGGATGCCCTTGAGTTTACAGCAATTCTCTTGCCTCAGCCTCCTGAATATTATATTACAGATCTGAGACACCACAACTGGCTTATTTTTCTTTTCTAATTGAAACTTCCTAATGAATATTCAAGGTAGGTAATAATCTGTCTACAGTGTGAATATCTTTACTATAGACTACAAAGATTTTATATTTAGAAGTTTGTATAAGATATTTTTAGCAATATAATGCCCAGATTACTGGTATAGCTTTTAATAGTAGGATGCCTAAAGTGTTATCTACATAATTTATATCTGCTTATTGATGTGTGCCCCTGAGCACTTGTCCAGGCATGCATATGGAGGTCATAGGCTTATGGGCTCCATAGGTTGAATTCAGGTCACTAGCCTTGTTGGAAAGTACTTTTACCTGCTGAGTCCTCTCACTAATATGAGTATTAATATAATTTTTATTTTATAGAAATTATTAAAGATAACAACAGATGTATGTGCATATGTTAATGGAACCAGAGCTCCTTTCTATAAGCATTGAAATGACTGGTTTGTTAGGACTGTATATAGTTGATTTTTATTACACTGATAGTTAAATTACAAAAACATGTAATTGTTGTCTAGCTTTCATAACCGTCTTCTGAGGAGTAGCAGGGGAAGGGAGAGATTTCTTTCCTGTCCTCAATCATCATTGTTTGAATGGGATTGATTTTTAACTAAAGGTTCAGGGGTAAACACTAATTGTTTTAAGCAAGCCAATTAATATTCTCCAATGATCTCTTTTGTTTAAGTGTGTGTGTGTGTGTGTGTGTGTGTGTGTGTGTGTGTGTGTGTGTGTCTACTTATCCACAGAAAGAAATCTTTGTTGTTTCCACATCTTGGCTTCTTGAATGATGCTGCAGTGAATATGGGGGTCAGCTATCTTTTGGAGGTGTTGGTTTCATTTCCTCTGTGCATATACACACAAGAAGGATAGCTGGATCATTTGATAATTCTATATTAGTTTTTGAAGGAGCCTCCATAGTATTTCCACAGTGGATTACTAACATTTAGTTCTCTAATGCTGTAAGAGGATTCTCTTTTCTCCACACACTTGCCCACACTTGTGGTCTCTTGTTTTGTTTGATCACAGCTATTAAAACAGACACAGGTCATAGCTTAGTCTGTTTTCATTTGCATTTTCATACAAGCTAAGGATGCTCATGAACTTCTCATATACCTGTTGGTCATTGTAAAATTATCTTTGGATAATTTTGTCTAATCACAAGCTTTGTTCATTTTTAATTTGGTTTTCTGTTTCTTGCTGTTGAGCTGCCTATGATATTCATAGGAATTGGCTGTTAATCCATTATCAGATATGTGGTTTTCAAATATTTGTTCTCAGTCTCTAGCTAGCCTTACATTTTGATATTTTCTTTTCTGTGCAAGTGTTTTTATATTGATGTATATTAGCTGCCTTTCTTGCCCCTGTGATAAAATACCCAACAGAAACAACTTAAAGGAAGAAATTTTATTTTGAATGATGGTTTCAGGGCATCATGGTGGAGAAGGCATGACAGCAGGTGGACAGGTCACAGGGCACAGGTCATAGGGCATAGGTCACAAGTCACACCATAATGACTTATCAGCTTTGGAGTACAAGGCTAGACTGACACAAGAAGGGAACAAATACAATCTTCAAAGGACTGCTACCTATGGCCAATAATACCAGCAAGGGACTGTGTCCCAAAGGTTCCATAACCTTTCAAAAACAGTGCCACAAGCTGAAATAGGTATTTAAACACATGAGCATTGCTGGGTATGGTGGTACAGGCCTGTAATACCAGCACTTGGGAGGTGAAGGCCCAGGCAGAACTTCTGTGAGTTCAAACACAGCCTGGTCTACATAGTGAGTTCCAGACCAGCCTGATCTACATGCTGAGTTCCAGACCAGTCTGCTCTATATAGTGGGGCCCTGGCTCAAATAAAACAAAAAATCCAAATGAATGAGGATGGGAACTTCAAATTCAGTCATAACAAGTAATCCCGTTCCTTCATTCTTGCTTTTTATTTGTTTTATTTTTATTTTATTTTATTTTTTTGAGCTGAGTATCGAACCCAGGGCCTTACTCTACCACTGAGCTAAGTCCTCAACCCCATTCTTGCTTTTTGAACAAGAACTTTGTTGAAATTTCTAAGAAATCATTGTCTAGGAGTTGGACTTGTTATTATATATTTTCTTGTTGGAGACTTTTGGAGTCAGATCTCATGCTTAAGTCTCTTAAAGATGAGCTCGTGTGTGTGTGTGTGTGTGTGTGTGTGTGTGTGTGTGTGTGTGTGTGTGTGTGTGTTGTAAGGTAAGGGACCACATTTGTTGGTTTTCATGTGGAAATACGGTTTTTCCAGTACCCTGAATTGAGGAGCTGATTGTTATGTCTTCCTGAAGCTCTTGTTGCACACCAGATGAATGGGTGTGCCAGGGTCTAATTCTGGGCTCTGCATTCTGTCCTAATGATTTGTCTGCTTTTGTCCCTACTGGACTGTTTACTACATCTTTGTGATGTAATTTACTGCTTAGTATTTTTTTTTTATTCAAGTTAATTCCCACTAAAGAGCTACTCCACTAAACTAGTTCCTGCTCTTAGTTTCACTGTAGGTAAGAATACTTGGGCTTGAGAGATTATCTGTTCAAAGTCACATAGCTCTAAGTGCCAGAGTCAGAATTCAACTCAAATCACCCACTATCAGTTCTCGTAGTTTGAATCACAAGCTGTGGCTCTGTCATGAATAAGTCCCATTGTGTTCCTCGATGTCTTGTTTTCCTCACACATACATGGGAAACGATCCTACATCTGCTTCGCAGGGTTGATTGTTTCTTCCCCTTAACCAGATGAGGGAATTATGCAACAGAAATGAAACCCTTAATGCGATATACTCCTTATAATCATATCCCCATGGTGTATATTAGATCTTAGGATTTGTTCAATCCAATTTCCTACTTTGAATTCAAGTCTTTAATCTGTATCTCCCATTCCCTCCTTGTCATACCCCATCTCCATCTCCATCATTTTATTTTTTAATCTATCTGTATTTGGTATTTTCTTCCTTTATTTTCTCTCTCTCCTTATTAAAGACGTCACATACAAATACGATCATGCCTTATTATTTATTTATTTAGGGTATGGTGTAGCCCAGGCTGACCTAAAACCCACTACATAGCTGAGCATGACCTTGAACTCTTGATCTTACTGCTTCAATGAAGCTTCTTCAAATCAGAGGGAAAGGATTATTTATTTGAGAAGTAGCCTACGAACATCGTATGCCCACACCATGTCTCTTCTCCTCCTCTAATTTTTCTTTTCTTTCCTCTTCTCTCTTCTTTTCCCTTCTCTGCCATTCCATCCTCTCCCTTGCCCTCCTCTCCTCTCCCTTTCTCCCCTTTTCTTATTCCCCTTCTTCCCCCATTTCTCTCCTTCACTCCCTTTTCTCCTTCCCTCTCTCTCTTCCCCTTCTGTCTTTATCATTCATTTATTCTCATTCTGCATTTCTGCTTGGGCATAATATTATAAAAAATTTATTTCAAGTAATTTTCAATTGCCATAGAGTTATTTCATGCATCACACAGCTTTATGCTTCGTACAATGTAAAAATTGCTAAATTAAAATCACTACAACCAGTGAAGAAATGAAAGAGCTATGTTCACTCCTGGTTCTTGCCATCTCTCTATGTGTACTAGCTCTTAAAACACACTGTGTTCTAAAAATTGCTGTGATGTTAAGGTTTTTATCTATCTGGACCTAGTTACTAAGTTCTAAACATCGCTGTGATGTTAAGGTTTTATCGATCTGGAACCTAGTTACTAAGTTCTAAACATCGCTGTGATGTTAAGGTTTTATCTATCTGGACCTAGTTACTAAGTTCTAAAAATCGCTGTGATGTTAAGGTTTTATCTATCTGGACCTAGTTACTAAGTTCTAAAAATCGCCGTGATGTTAAGGTTTTATCTATCTGGACCTAGTTACTAATGCCAGCAGCTTTTCTCTTTTTTCAAATATTTGAGGATTTTATAAATTCATACAGTGTGTTTTGCTCATATCTACCTCCTACCACCTTCCTAACCTTCCCATCATCGTCACATTCCCCTTTCAATTTCATGTCCTTCATTAAAAAATCCACTGAGTCCAGCTAGTGCTACCTATATATGCACAGGGAGACAGACATCCAACTGTGAAGATCATCCCCTTTAAAAATAATTCTCCATTCTATAACAGTCATCAATTGTTAAATATTTCCTCACCTTAGGGTTGAGGCTTATGTGCCCCCTTTCCAGCTGTGCTAACATGTTGATTGGCTTGATATTTAGGCCTTGTGTAGGCAATCATAGGTGCTGAGCTCATGAGTGCAAAGGTCTTGTCATAACCAGAAGACACTGAGAAGCAAGTTTTTAAAATTGTGTTCAGTTTCAATGACATTATCTTAGACAGACCACCTGGAAACAGCTAACACAGTAACACCAGGAGTCAAGGAAGCCAGATTATTACAATTTCCAGTTTTTCATCTGAAAGGTCTACAGAAAGTGTCCTCCATGTTTTTACTTCTGCCTTCCTTTTGGGGATGGTACCTGCCCAGATGCTACTCTTTCTGAGGTGAATGTGCTGCCTTCCTCATCATTCTCTTGAGGGCCCCCTTGATCTATGTATTCCTCAGACTGTAGATCAGAGGGTTTAACATGGGAATGAGGATGGCATAGACCACAGAAAGCACCTTGTCCTGTTTTGTGGAGTGCTGAGAGCTGTGGTGCAGGCACACAGAGAGGACTGTGCCGTAGAAGAGGGCCACTGTCGCCAGGTGGGAGCCACAGGTCTTGAAGGCCTTGATACAGCCTTTGAGCGAGGCGATTTTCAGGACAGAAACTGCAATGAAGACATAGGATAAGAGGATAACATGGAAAAGGCCAAACCCAACAAAAACAGCTGCCAGGAAAAGAACCAACTGGCTGAAAAAGGGATCAGAACAAGACAAGGGAAGGATCTGAGACATGTCACAAAAGAAATGGTGAATGACATTTGGTCCACAGTAGTAGAGATTAAAACAAGCAACTGTTTGAACAAGGCTACTAAGAAAACTACTCTCACAGCCACCAGCCACCATCCTCCAGCAAAGGCTTGGGGCCATGATGGCTGAGAACCGCAGAGGACTACTGGTGGCCACATCCCTGTAATAGGCCATGGCAGCCAGCCAGCAGCACTCAAACATACCCATCCAGGCCAAAACAAAACACTGTGGCACAAGCAAGAAAGGAAATTGTTTTCTCAGCTTTTAGTAAGTCTGGAAGCATCCTCGGGCTGATGGAAGAAGAAAAGCAGATGTCTATAAGTGACAAGAAACTGAGAAAAAAGTACATGGGTGTTTGCAGGCAAGAGTCCATCCTGATGAGGATTATGAAGGCCAGGTTCCAAATCAGAGTCATGAGGTAGGTCCCTAGGAAGACTGTAAAAAGGATGAGCTGCAGTTCTGTTTGGTCCAGGAGCCCCAGGAGGACAAACATGTCCACAGAGGTGTGGTTTTCATTTCCTGACACAGATCTGCTTGGCTTCACCTGCTGATGAAAGGTGAGAAAAGGAGATTATTTCATTAGTCATCCTCCAAATCCCCATCCCATCTGAGAATGTTGAGCCTCATTGTTTCTTAGTAAAATATAGCAATCCTTGCTTTGATCTTATTTAAGAACTGTTGTACGAAAAGCAATGTTTTTGGTGAGCTTGGTAATTCAAAGCCTCTTATAAAAAGTCTATGACCACATAAGATGTAAAAATGTCCCTGTGGAGGCATAATTATAATCTAGAGATCCCATGTATTATGAAGAAGACACACATTCCTGTGGGCTATTACACACTAGCTGCAGGTAGAAAGGGAGAATGTGGAAGTATATAGGTGTTAAGACTATCTTTCCAAATGTCTCCTTATCAACAGAAGTTATTTCAGAGACACTGTTGTGCAAATGAACAGAGCAATGAGAAGGTCATTGAAAGTGCTGTCAGCAACCGGACAATTAGGGCTGAGAAGATAGTTCCATTAGTGCATGTTACTCAAGCATGAAGACCCGAGTCTTGATGCAGGTCCCTGCACCCATGTAGAAGCTGGGGGCTGGTAGAGTACATCTGTAACCTCAGTGCTGGGTGGATGTGGGTCAGTGCAGACAGGGAGATTTTGCAACTGATTATCCAGTCTAGCCATTAATGACAATATTCAGTGAGAGACCCTGTCTCAAAAACAAACTACAAAACAAGACAACAACAACAACAACAAAAAATCGAACAGATTAAAAACCAAAGTGGAGAGCCATCGGGATACCTGATGTCTAACTCTTGGCCTCTACACACATCTTCAAACACACATGCACATATCCACACAAACATATACATAGAATACACACACACACACACACACACACACACACACACACACACACACGGACAACCATAACATATTTTTCGTAAACACTTCTCCATGAAAGGGAGGGTAATTTATCCTCTTTGAAGAAGAAGAAACTACAAGGTAATACATTATTTTTCAAAATGACTCTAGTAATGGATGACCTGAAACTCTCAGCTTTTCATAGTAGCACCTGCTGAGCATTTACCCAAGGAGCTCTGAGAGAGAAAATGGCTGAAAAAAACCACACAGAGACCTGGGTTAAACCTGCCATGATATTGCTAATGATCTCAGAGGTATCTTTACCTTGCCACATTGTTTTCTTCACCCACTAGGGATTGCTATTTCTAATTAAGCCTTGTTTTCAGTTGCTTCCTACTAATGAAAAAGGCTTAGTATTTCTTTTCTTTTCTTTTCTTTTCTTTTTTTATTCAGATAAAACTTATCTTGGCCTTTCCCCTCAGCTTTTTCTCACAATTTTTTTTTTTTTTTTGAGAAATTTTCCTTCCTCATTGGGGTCAACCTCCACTTTTGTTTGTTCAGAAAATTGAAAGAGAAGGATAATTGAAAGATGACATCAAAAAGTAATATCTCTGATACCCTCTTTTCCTTTAAGATATTTGACTGATAGTCCTCCATAGTATTTACTTAGCTGACACTGAAAAAAAATTATGACTAATTCAACTCTTGTCTGAAACAAAATATGAAAAACTTTTGTCTATTAAGAACAATGCAGATAGGACTAATTGTACTATATTACAATTCCCAAAGCACTACATTAATTCCTCTTTTCATTTCTTTCTCCCTCTCTTCACCCTCCTTCTTTTGGCTAGTCTTAGCCAAGCATTTTCGTAGTTTAGAAGTTCCTCATAGCCAGGTCTGGGGTGTCTGCCAGCAGCTATACCACTCACGCGGATGAGGTAGAAGACTGCTCGAGTTCACAAGTTATAGACCAACAGACACAACATAGTGAGATCCAGGCTCCACGGAAGGTTCTTTCTACTGACACTTGGAGGGACCCAATCTGGTGTTGGTGTGGGCCTGGAGTTCTGCTTATGTCTTTCCTCAGGACAATGAAATTCCTCTTTGGGTTTCTGAGCACTGAGTGAGCACTGTGGCTGCAGCTGAAGCCCGACATGGCAGAGACCTATTGGGCCTTTGTGAAAAACTCTCCTCTTCCGATGCCAATGGGGATCGAAAGCCCAATAGGGCCAGCTTTGGCAAGCATTAACGTAAGCCTAGGAACTGCAGCCATGTGGTTGGATTCTTCAGAAGGTAATGTATGGTAACTGCTTTTTCAAGTATGTTTGAGAACGTGTCACCCAGACACCTAGCAGATTAAGGATAACACTGAAATCACTGACCTCCATTTATTAACAGTAGCATGCCAGCTAAGCATTTTCAATCTCAGAATCCTATTCAAGCTGGAGCAGTACCTACTTCTCAGGAGTGGCTCTGTGCAACATTTATTGGCCTCCTGAAATTCATTTAGCCCCCTTTGAAGATACCTTAAAATTTGTGAGTCTGAATGTAACCATTATGAGACCATTATTTCTGCTCTTTGTGAGATGCCTGTTTTTCCTTTATGGGTCTTAGTTGTTCTTTTGCAGAGCTGCCAGCTTAAGTCATGCTGGGATCAAGAATAATGGGCCTCAGCAGTTCGTGTTCCTGGAGTTGTGTCCATGCCAATGGATACCCACACGCTCCAGAAGAGAATTTGACATCACTGCTGCCATTGTTGCTGTTATAACAGTGGTGACCACCGCTACTACTGTTTCTGGGATTGCCATTTCATAATTGGTTACTACAGCTAGCACAGTGGAGACCCTGGCAGCAAAAGTAGCTACCACAGTTAATTAATCTTTCATTCTATTGGGCATGACAAATTTAAATAAATAGTTATATACATTTCAATTGGCTTTGAAAGTTATAAATTTACAAACTCAAGTTCCATTTGCTTTTGGGATACCATCTTACAAGGACTCCAATTTTCAGTAAGGCTCGTTAAGGAAGGGAATGGCTCAGTTGCCTTTAGCCTACCAGCTATGGGTGGGTTAAGAGTTCTGTTGGTTTTTTCTGTGTCGAACATACAGATTGCAAGCCCAGCACCATTTAGAGATCTTTGGCAACAGTTAACTCTGCAGCTCTCACACAATTTAGTCTGTATGATAATGAGTATTCAGAGACAGGTAATATCTGGGGGGCGCTCACCAACCTAAGACAGAGTGCCTGTGTGGCCTGGACAGGTGTCTCCATGATGGGTAAGGTGACCTGTTGATGTCCCATGCAACCTAAGTTAGAAGCTCATTTTTTAGTAAAAGGGGGGGGGGACCTGTAGGTCCCTGGCCCCTGTTTTGGGTAACTGTTGCATTGCTTGCAGACCTTGACTTGATATCCTCCCTATGCTAATTCCCTGCCAGATTCCACACTCCTGAATGCTTAAGGGAAGATCCTTGTCTGTGTATCCAGCATATTGGGCATTAACAGCTTAGATACAAGATTGTAAAACATCAGAAGAGGGGTTGGGGATTTAGCTCAGTGGTAGAGCACTTGCCTAGCAAGTGCAAGGCTCGGGGTTTGATCCTCAGCTCCCCCCCCAAAAAAAAATCAGAAGCGAACTTCTGCCCTCTGGGCTTCTCCCATTGTGCTGTAAGCCTGTATTTAAGATCTCCTCCCTCCTTCAATAAACAGCATTCAGCATTCAAAAAAAAAAAAAAAGAAGAAGAGGGGGGTCAAGATCACAATGGGGAAACCCACCGATGCTAGTTGGAGCTCACTGACTCTGGACTGACAGCTCAGGAACCTGCATGGGACAGAACTAGGCCCACTGAATGTGGGTGACAGTTGTGTGGCTTGATCTGTTTGTGGGGTCCCTGGTAGCAGGACCAGGACTTATCCCAGGTGCATGAACTGACTTTTTGGAACCCATTCCCTGTGGTGGGATACCTTGCTCAGCCTTGATACAATGGGGAGGGGATAGGCTCTCCTTCAACTTGGTATGGCACTTTGTTGACTACCATGGGAGCCTTACCCACTTTGAGGAGTGGATGGGGTAGAGTGGGAGGGAGGTGAGGAGGTGGGTGAAGGGGAGGGAGGGGGAACTGGGGTTGGTATGTAAAATGAAAAAAAACTCAATAAATACATATATTAAAAAAAGATCTTGTCTCCAAAATAAATATCCCTTAATGTTGGTCATGCATCTTGTGTGTGCACATGTATACCTGTGTGTATAAGCATGTAGAGAATACAGATCAACATTGAATGTCTATCTCATTTTCTCTCTATATTAATTTTTGAGAGAGGGCTCTCCCTGAACCTGGACTTCTTAAATTTGCCTAGACTGACTGCCCAGAGAACTTAAAGGATCCACCTATCTCTGCCTCCTCAATAATAGATTACAGGTGCATGTCAAACACTTGGCTTTTTACATGGTGCTGAGGATCCTAATTCATGTCCTCATGCTTGCATGGCAAGCATGTCACAACTGAGCCATCTCCCCAATCTGGTCATAGAATAAAAAATAATATTTCTAATAGAAACATAAAAACTAATGACATGACCATGTTAAAAAACATTTTTGTGTACATGTTTGCATTTTACAATCCTTAAAGCAGGCTAAACATATTTATCTTTTCAAGTATTTGTCATTTCTGTATTATGAAAACATTAAAATATCTTTCTTCCAGCCATTTGAAATTTTCACTGAATTACTGCTGACTATACCCACCCTACCATGGGAAAGCAATCTTAACAAACAAACAAACAAACAAAGCAGGAGATGCTTTCTGACTTCAAATCTAGAATGTTCATCAAATTATACTAGATTTGATCAATTAGGGAACAATAGATTTTACAAAGTTAATGCTTTTTAATGAAAGAAATCAGATAGATTAGGTATCTCAACATCAACCCATACCTCTGAGTCTGTGTTCGCAGACCTCAACATCAACTGAATGAGAAAAGGCTTTTGCAGACCTCCCATCTGGTCCTCATTCTCCACATGCTAATGTACGGTCACACAGCCTACATATTCAGGTCAACCTTCTATAGATCTGACTACTGTGTTTAAAAGCTTCACAAAAGCAATTACATAGTGAAACCTTGCAATGAAGGAGGATGAGACAAAGCCATTTGTAAATCTGTAAAATTGTACCTGGATCTGAGCCCCTTGACACACCTTGTTAGAGAGGCGAAGGGACTCGCCTTAGAAAGATTTTCTTTCTTGTGATCCAAGTCCTTTTACTTTGCGCACACAGGTATTCTGAAGTGACCAGTAAATGTTTCACTTCTAGGCTCTGGGAGAATCTCATTTCTTCACTACTTCCAGTTGAGCACATGGTTTATTATTAGCAAGGTTGACTCCCTCCACCTTCTTCAACCATGGTCCAGCTGTGGAGCAAGAGGGTCTCAAGTGCTTTTGAATTTTCTAGGTCATATGTAAGAAAATAACTGAATGTACAACTCCCACCAAAGGAAACCAACTAAAGCCATACAAACTGTAAATAATGTGTCTCCTGGGTCATAGAAGAGAGACCAGCTTTAGAAGGTAGTCCCCTGTTCAGACTCCACACTCTCTTGGGAATGTGCTCATCTTTTGAGACATTTTTGAAATCAACACATCTTCCTTTCATCATGGAAGAATCCTGGAGCTCATATAGAGGCCAGGCCTAACCTTGTTAGGTGCTATGCCAGTTTCCCATGGATGCCATCACTGCTTCACTGTGCAACTCTGGGTCAGACTCCTTGCAATGGATTCTCAGATCCTCTATTTTCTTATCCTAAACAAATTTTCTTAACTTTTAAATGGGACATGTTCAAAAAGACGTCACAGATATTTGGGAACGAATGAAAAGTGACAAATAGATCTCTTCTTTGCCCTCATGTTTGTGTAGCTGCCTGGCTTAAAGAATAAGGAAAAGACAGAAGGAGCATGATGGCAGAAATGAAGAGAGAAAGAGAAAGAATTAGGTAATATGTTTAGGAAACTTTGAAAAGACAAAATAATATTGAAGGTCCCCAAAGAACACACCAAGACAGATCCCTTCCTCTTCACTCTATCTGACCTTGCTATCTTCTCTATTCAAATGTATAGGAAGAAAAATGGTCATTGCATTGTACTAAGATACCAATAAGGTTTAAGCTGATGTCTATTGGTCCTCAGGTTCTGACTTTTCCTTCAGGAAAACACTGGGTAGTATGTGGGAAGAGCATCTTGGAAGGAGTAAGAGAGACCACTCTGACTATGGAGAAAACCATTCTATTTAGATGCATAAGATGACCACTTCTGCATGTGACTGTCATCTAGCTCCTATTTTATCTTTATTCACCCCTTTAAAACCTTGACTTAGGTGTGTGACAAGAAAATATTTTAAATTTTATTTATATTTTATGCATATGAATGTTCTGCATGTATACCTGCATGCTAGAGGAAGGCATCAGATCCTACGGTTGTGAGTCACCATGTGATTGCTGTGGATATGAACTCAGGACCACTGGAAGAGCAGCCAGTGCTCTTAACCTCTGAGTCATCTCTCTAGCCCACAAGATAGTATTTTAAACTATTGTTTAGGGTCTTCACCCTGCCTATGTCAAAGCCAACCTCTAGGCTTCTGCCAGGATCTGCCATACCTGCAACCATTTACAGGTCCATTCTGGGCTGCCTCTACCACCCCAATAGGTACCCAGGCTTCCCAATCCCCTCTAGGGTCTAGTCTAATAAGTACCCCAGACTCCCTGTTCACACCTTTTCTGCAACCCATCAGATTGAGCTAGGGTCCCACCACCAGTATACTAGCCTAGTCTGGCCTTCCCTGTCTTCACTGCTAAAGAGTCAGGCTTGGGCCAGGAGCCTCCATGGCCCAGACCACAGGACTCTCCCATGTCATATCCAATCTTTCTAACCAGACAGATCTAGCTCCACACTTCAGGCTTGGAACAGGAAGTATGTCCTGTACAACAGCTCAGTCTTCTCTGCCCACCTTACTTCATTTCAACCAAGCCATTTTTAACTCCTAGGCCCAATCTGCCCCCACATCCTATTTTCTTCTCCAACCTGCTTTATCCATAACAAACTCAGAACTAACAAAGGAAGTCCACATGCTCAGATCTCATTGCAGAAATAACAACAAAATGAAAGATTAAGCCAGTATATTATCTCCCAATCCTACCAGTCCCCAGAAATGCTTGCTAATGAGAATTATCTAAATGAACTCCAAGACATAGAATTTAAAAGAATAATCACAAACTTCATCAAGAATTCAAGGAATTTCATGTGATATTTTGTGTTCTGACAAATAAAGCTTGCCTGGAGATTAGAGGGTGGAGCTAACCACTAGTTAACCATAGAGCCTGGCAGTGGTGATACACACCTCTAATCCCAGCATTTAGGAGACTCAAGTCATTGATCTCAGCATTTGGGAGGCTCAGGATTTTAATCCCAGTACAATCGGGAGGTAGAGACAGGAATATAAGGTAGGTGGAGACAGGATCTTGGCCCTCTCTTGGTCTGAGGATCCAGAGAGGTGAGAAGTCACTAATGGTTGCTCCTTTGCTTCGCTGATCTTTCAGGTTATTACTCTGATATTTGACTCCTGGTTTTTATTGCTAAGACTAATTAGGTTCACACTTCAAAGGAGTTTAAAGATGACACAAAGAGATAGCTCAGTGAAATTAAGGAGAAAGCTTAAGAAGAATACATGTCCAACTAAACAAACACAAGAATAATGGAAATGACCGAGACAACACAAGACTAGAGAATGGAATTCATTCTGGAGATAGAAATACTGAAGAAGACTCAAGCTGAAATGTAGATGGAATTGAAAAACCCAAATAGCCCAATTAGAAAACTCAGTGGAAAGACTTATATGTAGAATGAATCAAGCAGAAAACAGACTATCAGGTCTTGAAGATAAAACAGAGGATCTAGATCAGATAAGCAAGGAATGTGAAAAATTTATAAAAACACAGGAAAGACTGGATGAGGTATGATCAGGGCCTTTTGGCTGGGATGTAGGTAGGGAAGGTCCTGGAAGAAGACTAGAAATTAATTGTGATACAGGCAAGGAAAGGCATAGTAGTTTGCGACACAGGATGTGGGACCTGGCTAGGTTTGGTGCATTGGGGAGAAGGCATGGATGGGGAGGGCAGGAAGACTCACTGGATAGACCCTGTGCCTCAGTTTTGATATGGAACTAGACTTGTCTTTGTTGGTTTGTTTTTTCTAGACAACATTTCTCTGTGTATTCTTGACTATCCTGGAACTCGCTTTGTAGACTAGGCTGGCCTCAAACTCACAGAGATCCACCTGACTGCCTTCTGAGTACTGTGATTAAAGGCGTGCACCATCAGTGCCTGTATAGACTTTTTTTTTTTTTTAAAATAAAGTCTATATTTTAAAGATAAAAGTGTGAAGCTTGACATTTGTGGTCATGACTGTGATTGGCTGGGCTTCTGCTATTGATCCTTCAGAGATTTGTAGTTGATCTGTGGAATCCTGCTATAGACATAACCAGTTAATTTGTCTTGGGGAGCCTTGGCTCTGTATAGGAGCCTCCTGTCTCCTAGGAGACACCAACTGAGCAAGAAGTGCTCCAAGAGCTAATGGGGTAGAGGAGAATAGGTGTATGGTGAAGGGTGAGCTCCAACGCCTCACCGTGTAGATATGATCTTACGCTTCTGTTTTAGTTTTTCCTCCTATGTGTATATATAGCTCATGGTCCTAGGCCCATGGAGCCTGGTCCAATTCCCTTGACTACAGAGCTTGATCTTTGGTTGGAGTGATGATAAGCATTCAGAAAGGCTGTGTGAACACAAAAGGAGTGGAAGGTCTGGCCTAGGAATCTAGCTGTTACATTTTTATGCATTACATTTCAGAGGAAAGGTCAGTTTTCAGTCCTGCCCACCCTGTGCAAGTTCTGCTACCTTAATTTTTGGGGTGAGGTATTGGGAATCAATCACAACTTTTTGATTCTTCTTAGCTACCTGTGTTGTTACTTTTCTTATAGTGGTGATAGAATACTTGTCAGGAACAATATGCTAGGGAAAGGATTTATTTTGTCTTACAGTTTAAGGCAATTCAGTTCATTTTGGAGGAGAAGCCATGGTATTGAGGTGAAAACAGAAATGGGTGGAATATTCAGGGAATCACGGAGTTGGCCTGGCCTAGCTTCCTTGAGAGGCCTGCCTCATAGGTTTTTCAGGTTAGAGTCCTTGGCTCCTAGGGCACAATGTGCCTTCCAGTTCCTGATAGACTGAGGCACTCCCTCAGGCAGTGAAGCGTTCAGGCCACTTTGTGTTTCTCTGTATGTTCTGTCAGTAGTCAAGGGGGAATGGGAACTTGACAGGACAATTGGTCTTAGATATTAATCTTGTGTACCTTGTATGGCTTGACAACTTCACTTTATCCTGGCAACTACAATAGTAGTGATCCTGGCAATTGCCATTATATTCTGCTTCCGACAAAGGCATAAAAAGTCTGACTGCTCTCAATAAAATTGTCATAGCCTCAGTTGTGCTAAGGCCCCTCTAACTGGCCTGATTTAACCCCTCATGGCCATATTGGGTGACCTTGGCCCTGGTAAGTAAGCGCAGGCACTTACAGGTATATTTAGCAATATTCTCGTCATTTTGCTACGACAGACTACTAGGGGCAAAGGCAATAGCTTGTGTTTTTGTGGCTGCTTTAGGACCCTCTTGATCAATAACTTTCAGGGAGGTACCTCAAAGACAACTCTAGTTTATAAGCTCTTCAAATTTAGCATGCAGAGTAATCTATTCCAGTAAGGCATTTCCATATATACTTAGCAATAAAATATGTTGTTTTGGTAAAATATGCTGAATCACTAAATAGTTAGCAATAATCACATTAACCTCAGAGCTATCAAAAGATTTTCTTTCACGGGAATTATTAATTTAATGTTTTCTTAGAGTATGCTAGGAAATTTGCTGAGTATAAGTAACTTGGTAGTTTTGATTGTATGAGTCAAGTTACTAAAATTTATATTAAAATACTGTGGTTAATGATTTGATTTGGCAAATATTAAGTGCATTTGGGGAGTTAGGCACTATTCTGATACCAAACACCGAGTCTAGTGATTAGTAACCGGAAACAAGGTGACCAAAAGTGTATTGTAAAATCATTTTTCTCCTTCTTTTAGAAACCCAAAGAGACAGACTTACAACATCACAGAAAGGTTATGGATGTGAGACTCCATTTCTTCCTACTCTGAATCTTACTAAAATCTCTGACTGAGGAAAATCACCTTTGGAGATGAGAGAAGGCACAGTTAAACTTAACTTTCAGCAAGCATGCCTCTTTAGTCAGCTTTCTATTACGACAGAATGCCTGAGGCAATCATCTGATAAAGACAGGAAGGTTACTAGCCACAACTCCATTGCTTTAGGGTTGGCATGGGGCTGATGGGTGGCAATGGTGGTGAGCCCACATCCTGAACCGAGGAGTAGAGAGAGAAGGACAGACTGTGTCCACTAGCCCTTGCATGGTGTACCACTAGTAATCACTGATTAGATTCCAACCTATCAAAGATTCCACCACTTTCCAAATGTCTCATTTTGGGAATCCAGTTGTTAAAATATGGCCCCTTTTGGGCCAAGCATCACACACAGAATGCCAAAGGAAAAAGTGGGTAATGGATATGTTCATTACCTTAACATCATCCATAGTAGTTTGAAAGGAATACTCCCCATAAGCTTATATATTTGGATGCTGGTCCCCAGTTAGTGAGATAATTTGGGAAGGATTTGGAGGTGTGGCCCATTGGAGGAAGTGTGTCTCTAGGGATGGGCTTTGAGGTTTTTTGGCCTTAAAATAGCTTTATTAACTATTTGTGCTAAAAATTATGAAATTACAACCAATATAACAGGTTCAAGACAACAAAGGGTTAATCTTGAAACAACTTAATAATTTTTTTATAATTTAATTTAATTTTACATATCAGCCATGGGTTCCCCTGTCCTCCCTGCTCCCGTCTCCACCCACCTTCCCCCCAGCCCACCCCCTATTCCCATCTACTCCAGGGCAAAGACTCCCCTGGGGATTAAGCTTAACCTGGTAGATTCAGTCCAGCAACCCAGACTCAGAAAGACAGATCAGGTGTTACAGTCTCAGCTATTGTTCTAACATCATGCCTGTTTGCTTCCTGCCATGATGATCATAGACTAGCACTCTAAAACTGCAAGCAAGCCCCTAATTAAATGCTTTTTTTTAAAATAAGAGTTGTCTTGGTTATCATTTCACAGCAACAGAACAGTAACTAAGATATCATCATTTCACACTGAATACATACATAAATCAAATACTACATTGGCTTCTATTAATAGACACAATTATGACCTGCAAATTTAAAGTGGAGTTCACTAAAATAAGTTAATAAAATCAAAGTGAAACAGATTAGCATTAAGAAGGTCAACCTGTAGAGTGAATCAGAGTAAGAGCTCATGTCCACTTGGAAAGCCTGGTGTGAAGCCACAGCATGCTTGCAAAACCAGGATAAAAGCACTTAGCTGGCTGAAGTAGAAATCTCATTGATGTCTTTCCATTGGAAAACCACCAAAGATGACATCTGTGATACAGAACAATTTCTGAGCCTCCCAAGATGTAAATCCACCACCACCAAAACTGTTTTATGTAAAAAGAACACTGGCTTTGTCTTGTAACAGGAACTAGAAGGGAAATAGGTGGCAGGCAGGTGCAAAAACAACACATCCAGGTGTCAGTGGCATCTGTCATAGGATACATGAGGTGACAGGAGAGCAGGCCAGCAGTACAGGGCTTCTCAGGAGCCACATCTTCTTGGTTAGGCTCACAACACTCCACCCAGCAGCAGCTCTGCCCAGAGGGAGTCTCACTGATGATTGCATTGCAGGCTGAGGGTCAAGGTCAGGGGTCAGATGTGCCCTGCAAGCTACTTCCTCAGCTCAGTTGTCAGAAAGGAATTGGGAGTCAGTGTATGGCTTTCTTTTTTCTGGATCATGTGGATCAAGTTTTCTTCTTAAAGGTTTCATAAAATAAAGAACATCCAGATTACTTATTTGTAAGACAGAAGTTTTATTAGAACAAACTGGACTCTACCATATAATACCAAACCATACTTTATGCAAGCTGATTTTCCTCTGTGTGTGGGCACTGAAGCAAAGTCCAACCTCATAGTTTTATTTCAGAACTTGGCTACTTTTTTGCTTCTAGAATGTGGTCCATAAAAGTCTGTGGTCTGCCTGTCTTC
This sequence comes from Onychomys torridus, assembly GCF_903995425.1. Taxonomy (NCBI): domain Eukaryota; kingdom Metazoa; phylum Chordata; class Mammalia; order Rodentia; family Cricetidae; genus Onychomys; species Onychomys torridus. The sequence continues at coordinate 130,871,260 of NC_050443.1, forward strand.
CAGTTAGACAATGCCAGCCAGCCATCTGGCCTGGCAGCTCTGAAGAGAGATGCTTCCACAGCCAGCTTGTAAAGGTTCCAAGCCATGATTGTGAGTGACTACTGTGGCTATTCCTGTGCTTGTGGGAAGAGGGGCCAGCGAGGCAGCCATGCTACACACGAGCCTTGCCAAGAATGGAAGGGGAATGGAAGAGGTGAAGCTGTGATACAAACAGTTGGTTCATGTCTGCAAAGATGAGAGAGCAGGAGTTCAGGGGGGCTGTGCATAGATCACACATGTGGGTGTAGAGAGCATTGATGTGCAAGTAGGAGGGCTTCCCCTGCTCAGTTTTACATCAGGGGGTGCAAATCATCTGCATGAAGACAGTTTAGTAAAGCTCAAATGATTACTCCTTTGTGTGGGTGATCACAGAAGAGGTGAGCACTACATTTCTCTAAATTTCTGTAATTAAAAATCATGTGTGCAGGCTCATTCATGCTTCTGGAGTGTCACAACATGTGACTGGATGTCACATGCCAGTATTTAGTGTTTGTTCTTGTCTTTCACTTTGTAGGACTCTGGGTTAGAACTCAAGTTGTCACATTTGGGGACAAGTACCTTTATCCACTGAGGCATTTGTCAGTCTAGTTTTTGTTATTCTATTAAAACCATTGCATTAGCCTCAGAACCACAGCACATTGGGGAATGTTGAACATACACAGGTATGTGCTAGTGTTTCAGGTGCAGCTAATCTCTGTAATATTATTTCGTGACTATTAGTGCAATGAAGACATATGAGTCTCTTAGAGCAAACTTGATCAGATGCTGGAAATATCAAAATAAATTTGAGTGTTTGATCCAATAGGCTATTCCAACCCAGGGCAAACTGTCTGGCTTTAGTGTAGGACAGTAGAAATGTCAGGTTCCCTTGGGTTGCTCAGATATGGTTACTGGCCATGACTTTTCTAGATGCCAGAGACAGGCCATCACAATACTAAGTAAATGGCACTTTCTTGCCATCAGTCTTAATGATTAAAACCATTTGCTTTTCTCTTAGGCTATGGTTGATGGATACAAGTATATGACTCCAAACTTAGTAATTCTTAGCAGCAATTGTAGCTGGAGTTTTCTCCAGTCCTGTCTGGCCCACAGTCAGGACAAATCTCTCTCACCTGCCAGGCCCACAGCCGCTCAGACTCAACCAAGTGAACACACAGAAACTAATATTGCTTACAAACTGTATGGCCATGGCAGGCTTCTTGCTAACTATTCTTATATCTTAAATCAACCCACCTCTATTAATCTATAAGATGCCTACCGGTATCTTAACATGTTGCTTCTCATCATGTTTGCTGGCAGTGTCTCTCTGCCTCAGCCTTCCACTTCCCAGAATTCTTTTCTCTCCTTGTCCTGCCTATAGTTCCTGCCTGGCTACTGGCCAATCAGTGTTTTATTTATTAACCAATCAGAGTAACACATTTAACATATAGAACATCCCACAGCAAGCAATTTCCTTAGAAAGCCATCATTTCATATTTATTTATTTAGAAGGTGCAATCAAGCCACTGTACAATTCTATTTCTTCCAAATAGGAAGTCCTTACCTGTTCATCCTTACCTGTTCATAAACACAGAATAGCCAGTGGTCTGATCTGGTCTTTAGAACATGATGTCATTATACTAGTGACATAAGGGTTTGGGACCCTGGGGTAGGGGAATCTTCTCTACAGGCACAGTCCTATGACTCAGCAATCATCAGTCTTCTACAAAATGTTTGTGAACTTGATATATCTCAAACACCTGCATATGGGACAATGAGTGATGGTCATTGTGCAATGTAGAAGCCATGACCCTATGGGTCTTAAAGATGTATTTCCATGGCATCAAATCAACTTGTTCACACAGAAATATTGTCTGTTTCAAAATAAAACTTAATCCTCCAAAATCCCATGAATTTTGTAGTGTTCTAGCCACATGCATATTATTCTGGTCAACAGTGACTATGACAGGATACATGTGCTGAAAATACCAGTTTTTGTGACCTTAGCTACAGATTGTCTTTTTCTGCAACCTCTTCATGGACTATTTGATTTCCTTGTTCCTCAAACTGTATATCAAAGGGTTCAACATGGGAATTACCATAGTATAGAAGACTGACGCAAATCTGTCAAAGCTGGAGGAGCCACCTGAACTTGAACTCAAATAGACAAATATGCTAGAGGTGTAAAATAGAGAAACAACAGTCAGGTGAGAAGCACAGGTAGTAAATGTCTTGAACCTGCCTTTAGCTGAAGTAATCTTCATGATGGACAAGACGATATAGCTATAGGATATCAAGATAGCTAGCACATTTACAAACCCAAAGATCATTGTTAATATGGCAGTCAGGACTTGCAGAAAGAAGTGTCTGTACATGACAGAACTAATAGCTGAGGCATGTCACAGAAGAAGTGTCTGATGACATTAGGCCCACAGAAGTGGAGACAAAGTAAAGCAAACAACTGAAGTAAAGAAGCAGTGAGCCCAGACATATAGGACACCAGCACCATCAGAACACAAGGAGTGGGTGACATGACCGATGAATAGAGCAGTGGGTTACAAATGGCAGCATACCTGTCATAGGCCACGGCTGTCACGAGACAAGATTCACTCAGCCTTATGGTGGAAAAGATGAAATTCTGAATAATACAACCCATAAAGCTGATAGTTTGCTTTTCTTGGAAAAAGTTTGAGAGCATTTTTGGGACTGTGCAGGTAACATAGCAAAGGTCTATGATGGACAGGTTACAGAGGAAGAAATACATGGGAGTGTGGAGGTGGGAATCCATTCTTATTAAAATAATGAGAGACAAGTTCCAGTCATAGTTGTAGTATAGATGAGCAGGAATGTGATAAAGAGCAATGTTAAGAGAGTGGGGAAATCGGAGAACCCCAGGAGGATGAACTGGTGATCTTGGTGCTGTTTCCCCTTGCAATCATTTCCTCAGTGTTCCTAAGATCAGAAAAGAGACAAGAAAGTACATAATTGACCAAGGTGAAGCCATAGCATCACCACTTCCATACCATCTGTCTTTCTCTCCTATAATCCCTGAAAAGGAAGAAATTCTTCATCGTCCTGTGGAAAGACCCCAGTTCTTAAAATTCTCAAATTGTCAAGAACACTCTGAGAGGAGTTGGGGGAGGTGGGAGAATATCATCAAAGCACATTGTGTGAAATTTTGAAGAATTAAAATAATAAGAAAGAAATAGAACCGTACATGGTAGTTCATATCTTCGATCCCAGCACTGGGAAGGCAAAGGCAGGCAAGTGACTGTGAGTTCTAGGCTAGCTCCAGGCCAACCAACACTTCATAATGAGATTTTGTCTCAAATAAAAAAGGAAAGAAAAATTTACGCTGAAAACAAAGAGAGTGAAGTAATTTAGCATATTTATGTTAATTTCTAAAAGTCTTTATAAGTATATTTAAATCTCCAAACTTATAATTCTATGTTTTGGTGGAGTGGGACCGTGTACACAAGTTTTCCTCAGCCCCCTTCACATCAAGTGCTCCAGAGGAGGCGGGTGCACTTCACTATTTTGTGTCCCCAACGTTATCTCAATGTTCGTGTGTGTTGCTTCTTGAAAAATGACATGAATTGCAGTAAGGAGTCCAGAGTCCAGAGTGCTCCTAATGACTGAACCCTCTATTAAGCTGTCCTAAGTAGCTAGCTAAAATATTTTGGCTTGATCAACAAAAAAAGTGATAACAATAAAAATCCTTAAATTAAATGTTTGCAGAGACAGTTATGGCTGAAAATGGAGGCCAGTGCATAGCACACACCCATAGATATTGTTCATTAGATAATGTTTTTCATTCTTTTTTTTTTTCTAAAGATTTATTTATTTGCCGGGCGGTATTGGCGGATGCCTTTAATCCCAGCACTCAGGAGGCAGAGGCAGGTGGATCTCTGTGAGTTCGAGGCCAGCCTGGGCTACCAAGTGTTCCAGGAAAGGCACAAAGCTACACAGAAACCCTGTCTCGAAAAACAAAACAAAACAAAACAAAAAAGTCGTGGTATTGTGTTCCCCAAAATATTGTGTGTTCCCCGAAATAAACTTATCTAGGGTCAGAGAACAGGATGGCCACAGTATTAAACATAGGCAGTGGTAGCACAGCCTTTAATCCCAGCGCTCGGCAGGCAGAACCAGGTGGATCTCTGTGAGTTCAAGGCTACATTGGAAACAGCCAAGCATGGTGACACACCCCATTAATCCCAGGGAGTGGGGCCAGAAAGAGAAAGATTATATAAGGCATGAAGACCAGAAAGTAAAAGCATTTGGCTGGTTCAGCATTTTGGCTGGTTAAGCATTCAGGCTTTCAAGCAGCAGTTCAGCTGAGAGCCATTGGGATGAGGACACAGAAGCTTGCAGTCTGAGGAAACAAGACCAGCTGAGGAACTGGTGAGCTGAGGAAGCTGTGGCTTGATTTGCTTCTCTGATCTTCCAGTATTCACCCCAACAACTGGCCTCAGGTTTGTTTTTATTAATAAGAACTTTTAAGATTCATGCTACAAAAAAGGTTTATTCATTTATTATTATGTATACAATATTCAGCTTGCATGTGTCCCTGCAGGCCAGAAGAGAGCACCAGATCTCATTACAAGTGGTTGTGAGCCACCATGTAGTTGCTGGGAATTGAACTCATGACCTCTAGGAAGAGCAGTTGGTGCTCTTAACCACTGAGCCATCTCTCCAGCCCCATGTTTGTCATTCTTGAGAGTTGATGATCAATCATGAGTGACAGCTGTGCTTTGATAAAAATGCTGGGATTGATTTTTTTCTTTTTTGAGAAATTGAGACCTCTCTTGTCAGTCCTGTGGACAGGGAGGCATACTTGCTCTAGCAGAGGCCTATTGAGACCCTGACCCATGAAAGTGAAATTCCTTTGGGTCATGAAGACATGTGCCTTCTTAATTAACTTTTGATTAGTTTGCTTGGTTTGGGTGAAAAAGACCACAGGACAGCTAACATCATAATGTGATTGACTTTGATGGAGAGAAAGGATACAAGTAAATATTTCATTTTCAAAATCATAGAGGTGTTATTGTTTTATGCAATTCATGAGTTAGGATTCACTAACAGTAGCATTATTGGTAAAGCCTATTGTTTATACTCCATGCCCTCCCTTGAGATGAAAGTTACAGTCAGTGATAACAGACAAAATGTTTTATAATTATGGATAAAGTATTTGTACTTTCAGGTACCAACACATATTGTAGACACTGATACAATTGAAATCTCTTGGCATTTAAATCTCCTCGCAGCTTACAGTTCCCAAGGGAGGGAGAGCCATTCTCCTAAGGGAACTGGCCACTAGTGGATGGCCACACACCCATGTGCATAGTGCAGCACTAGTTGGACTCGGGGTTGTTAATAGCCAAAAAATAAAAGAGGACATGAAGTTTGGGAGAGTAATGCAGAGATTCTCTAGGGGGAGTTGGAAGGAGGTAATGGATACGATCAAAGAACATTGTTAAATATATGAAAATTTAATACATAAGTAAATAAATAGTTTTTTCTTAAAAACAGTAAAATGGATCCGGGAATACTGGCACACCTGTAAAATTCCAGTGCTTGAAAGGCAAAGGCTGGTGGATCTCTATGACTTTGAAGTCAGCCTGGTCTATTTAGTGAGTTCCAGGCAAAGCAGGGATACATAGTGAGACCATATCTCAAGAAATACAGTAAATTTGGAAAAAGAAATTACAAATTAATTTTGAAAAAGACAATATAGTAATACCTGTGATATAAAAATAAGCCACTGACAAGTGCTCAAAGTGTTTTACTTTACAGGAATAAACAATTCTTATATGATCTTCCCTTCCCCATCCCTCTATCTTACACACACACACACACACACACACACACACACACACACACACACACTCACACACCACATGAATAATTTACAACATCAAATATTAAATGCAGTGATTAACTTGGATGTTTCACTCCTACATGATAGGTGTCACATACACGAATGCTAGCATGATTTAGTAATCATGTTAAACACAATAAGTTCTTCTCTCATCATTGGAAAAACACTCTGTGTTTAAATGAATGAAAGGAAACCTTGAAGCAAGCTTTCAGAGTCTGTAATATCTTAGCAATGACAGCATTTTGTGAGACTTATGCCTAGATATTTTTATTACAAGTGTTTTGTAATAAACTTACAACAGAGATAAGAAAATATACCAATAAACCTAGCTTTGGATGTGCTGCTAAGAATATCACATTTCAGTTTAATTTTTATTTAGCTTTTATGAACATTGGGGATCTTTCTGTTTACTGTTGTTTTGAATTATCATTTTTAATGGACATATACTTGTACATACTTGTGGGATACAGTGTGATCTTTTAGTACATTCCTGTGATGTGGTGACAATTTAGTACATGATGTAATGATAACTTCTCTTAGAGTGATGCTAACACAGTTATCAGTACACACTGTGTATGAGATCAAATAAAGGCATCTTTTAATTGTACACTTTCATAGATTATATCAACCAAATCACCAACAGCAGGCCAAACTCCTGACCCAGCAGCTCACTTAATTTTAGTACTATTTCATGCATTCTGGTGACAGGTAGCCAATCCTATGGTATTCAATTTAGTCCAGAGGGGAAAAAGACTGACAAGCTGAGGGTGGTTTTCTTTTTTAACAACATAATTATCTTGAAGTTTTTCATGTAAAAATTTAGAGACATTGGAGAAAAAGGAAAAAATATATAAATATACTCACTCTCTTTGAAGAGGGTTTTGCAGGAATTTGGCATTTCCCAGATGAGTGAAGCAAGAACTGATTGGTGTAAACACTGGTGTAAATAATAGAGATTTCAATATGTGGGTCTAGTTAATCAAGATCCTTCACAATCTTCTCCTAATGAAAACATGGTCAGGTAAACTGCGGCAAAACTGGGCTGCTGCTCAATGAGAATTCAAGCAAAGAAGTTTCAAAGGGACGACCAGGCCAGTTCTGTCTGCCTGCTGTGGGCATCTCCCATCGTTGTGTTACCTGGGCTTGTGTTCTAGACTCTGGGGCTCAAAAACAACAGGAGCTGTTTGGAGTATTCCAACAGGTCTAATCGACTTGTGCATGAGCACTCTGTCACAAAACCACCACTCATTTTTGTCTTTTGCTTCTCATTAGTCATGAACCATCGTTCTTTATTTAAATGGAAGTAAAATTACTATGACTTCCAAAGCAAAATCCCCAAGGGAAAACATTAAAAGTGTCCTTTGGGTGGGGGAAATTAGGAAACACAGACAAACATGTTTTGGTCTTAGGAAATTCCCTTGAAACTCAATAAATTACTGTTTTTGATTAAACTCTGCATTACTGACTTTTACATTGAGTCATTTTTCATATACATTTTCTTATTCAAATCTACATGGTCCTATTGTTACCATTTTTGTGGGTGAAAAAACAAGAGGGTAACAAAGTTCAAGGTCATACCTTAAGATAACACATAACTAGAATTTAACATTATCACTTGCCTCATGGTAATGCCTCTATGTTTCAGAGCATTCTTTTCACAGTTCAGAGAATTTGAGTCAAGAGAAAAAGAACCCAAGGAAGAGTCCTAAGTGGAAGGTGAGGAACTGAAGGAAAGTGTAGGTGGGGTTTTCTATCCCCCACCAGCTTGCTCCCAAATAACCACACAGAGACTTATTATTAATTATAAATGCTTGGCTTGTATCTTAGGCTTTTTACTAACTAGCTCTTACAACTTAAATTAACCCATATTTCTTATCTACACTCTTCCATGTGGTAGTACATTTTTTTGTCATGGTATTTTATCTCCTGCTTCCTCGTCATCTGGCTGGTGACCCCTCTCTCATTTTTCTCAGTGTTCTCTCAGTCTTCTCTTCCACTTAACCCATTTCTACCTAACTGTTGACTGGTTGGCTCTTCATTAAACTAACAGGAGCAAAACACCTTCATAGTGTACAAAAGAATTATTCTACAGCAGGAGAGAAAAGAAAGAATGGGATGTTTTTCAGTAAATGCTGTCCCCACGGGTGTTATGGGGAGCACCACCCAGTTACTGAGATTCAAGGAGCCATAGTTAATGTCAAAGGTTGAAATCACCGATTTCTTCATGAAGTTTACTTTCCAGTGGGTCTACTGTTTCTTAGATAGGTCTTTTGGGGGCACAGAATCACTGTTAATGTGTAGCAGGAGAGACGGCCAGCACTGGGGATCTTCTTAAATGTGTCATGGAGAGTAGAGGTGAAAGAGGAAAGCCAATTACAGCAAGAACTCACTCATGACATTTGCTCTCTGGTGCCTGGTTGTCATGGAGTAGCTGTCCCTATAGGTCTGAGGACCCACATTGCCATGTCCCTCTGGACCCATGCTTCCTTTCCATGGTCTAATGATGATCCCAGGATTATAACCTCTGGATGCCCTTAGAATCATTTAAATTGGAGAGGACACATGCTAGGACACAGGTCTATTCATAAACTCTAAATTTCCAAAGGAAAAACATGAGGCCAGATGCAGCCTGAAGTTTCTCTGGTCCTGCCAAGCCCCTGCAGTCCTGTGGCTGCTTATAAAATAATCACTCAGAAGCTTATATTAATTATAACTGCTTGGCCATTAGCTCAGGCTTATTACTGACTAGCTCTTATACTTAATTTAACCCATGATTCTTTTCTATGCTTAGCCACATGGTTTGGTGCCTTTTCTCAGTTCTGCCTTCACATCTTGCTTCCTCTGTGTCTGACTCAGCCTCCCTCTTCCCAGAATTCTCCTCATCTGCTTACCCTACCTATACTTCCTGCCTTGCTACTGGCCAATCAACATTTTATTAAACCAGTGTACAAAAGCATTATCCCACAGCAGCCAGTATTTTCCAAAATGGAATAGCCAGTTAGTAACACAGATTGATAATAAATTGGGTATGGATACACTTTCTTGCTTACATAGAACTTTCACTTCTGATGCATAGTTTTCCCCTGCATTTGATCTTCCAGTTCCTGAGAGATTGATACACTCCCTCAGGCAGTGAAGTGTTCAAGCTGCTTTGCATTTCTCTGAATGTTCCCTTAGCAGTCAAGGAAGCATGAAGGCTTGACAGGACAACTGGTCTTAGACATTAATCTTGTGTACCCTGTATGGCTTGGAAACATCACTGTATTCTGGCAGCTATAACTATAATGATCCTGGCAATTGCCACTATAGTCTGTCTCTAATCAAAATATAAAAAGTCTGATTGCCCTCAATAAAATGGTCACAGGCTCAGTTTTATTGTGGCTAATTTTAATTCCTCGTGGCCATATTAGGTGACCATGACCCTGGTAAGTAAACACAGGTGCTTACAATCTGACACTAAAAGTTTCCAAGAAGAAAGTCTTTAAGAACAACTTCAGCTCCTTGACAATTTCTTGGATGTACCAGTAAAGTGTAGGTCTAACAAAAGTGTGCCAGTAGGGTTGAACCTAAAATGCCCACACATGTTCATGTTTGAACACTTGGCTCCCAAGCTGCTGGAGCTGTTTGGAAGGTTGTGAAATCTTAGGAACAGGGACCCTCACTGGCGTATGCTGGTCACTATGGGACAGTTCTTCACAGTTTATAACTGGTACTTATCTCTCTCCATCTAGTGTTGTACTCCAAAGCTGGTCAGCCACTGTCATGTGACCTATGCTTCATGTGCTGTCTGTCCTGCCTTTTCCACAAGGATGTGCTGAAACAACCATTCAAAGTAAATCTTTTCCTCCTTCAGTTACCTGTGGTAGATACTTTGGCATAGGGACAAGAAAAGCAGGGCATGTACTGTGGGTCTAAAAAGCTTCTACAAAGAAAAAGAAGCAATAAATAGAAAGGTAAGCTAGACACCGTGGGACAGGCGCTGTCTCCTCGGTACAGGGCAACTCTGTGTAAACTCTGTATATGTATATGTGCAGATTTTATTAAATTCTATGATAGTTGTTTCTTTTCTTTTCTCTTCTTTTCTTTTCTTCTTTCTTTCTTTCTTTCTTTCTTTCTTTCTTTCTTTCTTTCTTTCTTTCTTTCTTCCTTCCTTCCTTCCTTCCTTCCTCTCTCTCTCTCTCTCTCTCTCTCTCTCTCTCTCTCTCTCTCTCTCTCTCTCTTCCATTCCTTCTTTTTATTGACTCTTTGTGGATTTCACATCATACATCTCCATCCTACTCATCTTTTTGGCCCTTCCCATCCACCTTCTACCCTTGCAACCTCCTGCCCCCAAGGATAAAACAAGATACAATTTAAAAGAAAAGAAGGGAGAGGAAAAAAAGAAAAAAAATCTCATTGTGGAAGCTATAGTGTGACACAGTGAGTCACGCAGTCCTTTAGTCTAAATATTATTACTTGCAAATGTTCATTGCAATAAGTCATTGATCTGGTTTGAGGTCTCTCGTTTTTGCTACATCATCATCAATACTGGGGCCTCACTGGGACTCCTCTTGGATATCCTGTTGTTTTCCTGGGTCATGGAGATCTTGTAACTTTGGGTTTTCAGGACCAGCCCCTTCACTTGCTCCAGCAGAGCATAGATAGGGTGGAGGATGGGATGAGCCAACTCACAACCCTGGTTCTGCGTCTGCGTGATTGCTGGGTTGGTTAGCTCAACAGCTCTTCTTCTTCTTCAACACCAGGGTGAGCTTTCCAGCACCGCCATGGCTAGCTCACCCTATGAAGGAAGCAGCATGGGGTGGAGTCAGTTTTCCTGCCCTCATGTCCTTAGGGTCAGTTCTCCCACATCTACACCACCAGGGTTGTCTAGGTAAGGTGTATAGGCCACTCTGCCTAGTGCTGCTGGTGAGAGGCAGGACCGGCTCTCTCACTCTAGTGTCCTCAGTGAGGGCTATCCCACCTGCCATAGGCCTTGAGGGGCATGGGGGGTTTCTCTCCCTTGCCCACACCACGATATGATAGATTAGGGGTGGACCTGGTCTCTCACACTCATGTTCTCAGGGCCGGCTCACCCATGCCTCTGTCAATGGGGTCAGTTATCTCTCCTGTGTTGCCCAGGGGAGGAGCAGGGCCCACTCTCCCTAGTGCTTCATCTGATGAGACGCAGGGCAGGTGGCAAGGGGGTGGGAGGGAGGGCATCTTTCCATCTCTTTCACTACCACATGGCAGGCAAGGGGTGTAGTGCCAGCTCTCTCTTATGACCTCAGGGCAGGCTAACCCCTGCCCCCACCAGCAGGGTCAGCACTACTGTGGTGCTCAGGTGAGGTGCAGGGCCTGCTTCCCTGAGTACTACAGGCAGCGAGGGGCAAGGAGGGATCATCTCTCCCCTGCATGACAGATGAGAAGTGGGGCCAACTCTCCCATGCTTACACCCTCAGGGTTGACTCATCTGCACCATCACCAGCATGGCCAGGTCTACTGTGCTGCTGAGGTGAGGCGCAGGGCTTGCTCTCCCTAGAGCTGAAGCCAGTGAGATATTGGGCCAGCTCACTGATTCTCATGACCTCAGGTCCATCTCTCCCACCTGCCATAGGTGGTGAAGGGGGAGGGGGAGGGCATCTTTCCCTCACCCACACCACTACATGGAAAACAAGGAGGTTGGATTAGCCCTCCCACTCTCTTGCCCTCAGGGTTAGCCTGCCCACACCTGCCAACAGGATCAGCTCTGTCATGATGCCCCAGTAAGGTAGAGGACCCACCTGCTCTCCAGTGCTGCAAGGGTAGGATCAGTTCTCCCTAGTGTCATGCCAGTGAGGGGTAGATCCAACTCTGTGCAGCCCTATCCTTTTGGCCTTCAGTGGGAAAGGAGCCAAGGACATCAACACAGACCAGGGCTGCAGCAGGGCCACAGGTGTAGATGTGGCCCTTGGCTGCAGCTCGGGTCTGGACAGTACCCACCTTAGCCTGCTTCTCACTGCTTTCATCTCTTTGAATCTGCCTCTCTCCACAGGACATAAACCATTCTATCATTCTCTCTCTTCCATAACCCCCCATATATTTGCTTATCATAATAGAACCCATCAGGTACTGGGTAGGCCTGTGATTTTTTTTTCTAGATCCAGGGCTCTCTGGATCACAGATCTCATAATGTGGATCTTGATCTCCCACTCAGTCTTACTGGCATTATGCAGGTTCCTTTCTTCTCTTCCAGGCCATTATGCAGCTTCCAACAAAAGTCACTTATTCAAATACCTGGACTGGTGAGGCGATTCTGCTCAAAGAGTATAATGGTGCCCAACAGCCCAGCGACAGAGGCACTGGGCTGGCTCATGGGTGAATTCTTCCCACCCTGGATCTAGAGATCTGGGGCAGAGTTGTGCTTGTCTTGTGGAGCCTGCCAGGCCTAGAAACACCAAATGGTTCATGGGTGAATTCTTCCCACAGTCTAAGGACCCCGGATGAAGCTGTGCTTGTCCTCTAGAACCCGCCAGGCTTAGTGACGCCAAGCAATCCAAGTAGTTTTCAAAATGGCTTTCCTAAAGGTCCTTAGAGTTGGGTATCCCCTCACACACCCTCCTCTGCCCTGTCCTCCTCTTTTCATTTAACCCTCAATGTTCCGTTGTTCCTCCCCTTCTTAGCACCTGCATGCTACCCTCCTCATTTACAATCCCCTCCATGACTCTTATTAGTTTCCTGAATTCTATAGACAATCCAGTTTAAACATTCGAAACTTACACCCATATATGAGAAAGAACACATGAAGCTTGTCAGAATGCTTATTTACAGCTCCATCCATTTACCTGCAAATATCATAATTTCATTTTTCTTTACAGCTAAATAAAATACCACTATGTACATGTGACACATTTTTATTATTCATCAGTTGATGGACATCTAGGATGTTTCCATTTCCTGGCTATTGGGAATAGAGTAGCAACGAATGTGGATGGGCAAGTATCCCTCAAAGGATATAGAGTCCTTTGGATATATGCTCAGCAGTGGTGTAGCTGGATCACATATCAATTTTAACTCTTACCAGCAGTAAATAAGTGTTTCCCCTTTTCACATCTCCACATGCATTTATTATAATTGTTCATGTTTTTGATCTCAACCATTCTGACTGTGATAAGATTAAAACCTCAGAGTAGTTTTAATTTTGCATTTTCCTGATGGTGAGGGATGCTGAACATTTTAGAAAATATTGTTATCTATTTGTATTTCTTCTTTTGGCAATTTTGTTCAGTTCCATGTCCCGACTTTTATTTTTTCTTGATGTTTAGCTTTTTGAGTTCTTTGTGTGTTATAGTTACGGACCCTCTGTCAGATGTACATACAGCTGGTAAAGATTTTTCCCACTTGTAGGAGAGCTCTCTACTCACATAATGGTGTCTTTTGTTGTACAAAAGCTTTTTAGTACCATGAGGTCACATTAGTAATTGTTGGTCTTAATGGCTGTGCTATCAGGTCCTGTTCAAAATGTCTTCTTCTGTTCCTGTAACCTGAATTATATTTCCTAGTCTCTCCTCCATCAGATTCAGAGTATCAGGTCTTACGTTGAGGTCTTCAGTCCATTTGGAGTTGAGTTTAGTGCAGGATCAAAATAAAGACCTAGTTTCATTCTTCTACATGTAGCTGTGCAGTCTAACCAACACCGTTTGTTAAATATGCTGTCTTTTCTCCAGTGTCTGCCCAGTGTCTCTTTGTAGAAAATGAGGTACTTTTAGGAACATGGCCTTATAAGGGTGTTTTCAATTTTACTCCACTGAGAAATCTGTTTTGTGTCATTTTTATTACTATACCTGTTCTTATTACTATGGCTCTATCATATAACTTGAAATCAGGTGTAATGATTTCTTCTGTAGGATTGATTTGACTCTCCTGGGTTTTTTGTTTCCATATGAGATTATGTTTTCAATTTCATGAAGAATTGCTTTGGAATTTTGATCAGTATTATGTTAAAGCTATAGATTACTTTTGGAAGGACAGCCATTTTCATAATATTAACAGCACCAATCACAAGCATGGTAGGTTTTTCCATCTTCTAGTGTCTTTTTCTATTTCTTTTTTTAGTTTCTTAAAGTTTTCATCATACATTTAACTCTCTTGATTAGATTCATTTCAAAATATTTTATTGTCTTTTGAGACTATGATTGGATTGATTCCCTAATTCCTTTTTGGTATGGTGATGTTTATATATGGATGACTTCTGACTTTTGTGTCTTAATTTTGTACTTGCTACTTTTCTGAAGGTGTTTATCAACTGTGGTGGTTTGAAGGAAAATGTCCCCCAGGATCATATGCTTGAATGCCTGGTCTTGTTTGAGAAGGATTAGGAAGTGTGGCCTTGTTGGAGTAGGTGTAGCCTTGTGAGATGACGTGTGTCCCTGTGGTGGACCTGGAGGTTTTGAAAGTTCATACCAGGCTGTGCTTGCTGCCTTTAGATAAGAATATGAGCTCTTAGCTTCTGCCCCAGTGTCTGCCTGCCTGCTCGATGCCTCCCTGCCATGATGAGAAAGGACCAAATCCCTGAAGCTCTAAACAAGGCCTCAATTAAATTCTTTCTTTTATGCATTGCCTTGGTCATGGTGTCTCCCCACAGTAACAGAAGAGTAACTGAGATATCAACTGTGAGAGTTTCCTGGTGCAAGACTTTTCTTCAGGGTTTATTTTTTATTTTATTTTTGGTTTTGTTTTTTCAAACAGGGTTTCTCTATGTAGCCTTGGCTGTTTTGGAACTCACTCTGTAGTCCAGGCTGACCTTGAACTCACAGAGATCCACCTGCCTCGGCCTCAAGGGTGCTGGGATTAAAAGTATGCATCACCACTGCCATTGGCCTTCATCACTTTATGAGCAAATGGGCCTAGGTTGGTCAGAAGTGCCAGGAATTTATCTTCAACTTTTACTCCTTGAGAAATGACTAATAGATGCAAAAATATAATGTTCATTTCTCTTAGCTCTCCCCAAGATAGTCATTTCAGGTAATTCCATACCTTTGGAGTTTGGGGCTCTTAAAGCAATTCTGGGCATACAACTTTGTATACATATCCCGTGTATTTACCTAAAGTGGCATTTCTACATGAAAGACATTCTCCTCAAGCCTACTTGAAGTTAAACAAAGCCACTCTTTAAATAGTATGATAGAGTAGTGGACCTAAGATGTGAAATATGACCTAAAGGAGGAACTAGAGCTAAGGACTTGAAGTGCTGCCTTTCAGCCAGTACTTACTGCTGTCTTATGATGGGCAGGCTCTTTGTAGGGCTTGGTATTTAGTGATGAACAACACAGCTCTTGTGGGTTCATCTAGCAGAGGAGAAAGATGTTAAGCATTGATCTCATATGTAAGTCTTTTCAATGGGGTGCCACATATAACAAACTGAGTGTTGCTACAAGGGTGCAACTGGGACATTAATTTTAAAATTTGACAACTTATTTTTTGGAGAAAATTTGGTTATTAACTGCAAAGAATTCTCAATATTTGGATAATGTGTGTAACACTAAATTCATTGTAAATAATTGCTTTTGAAGAAGAATTTAAAAAAAGCTATTCTACAGTCATTACTATTTGTAACGAAACTCAACTCCAACTGTAAATGCAAAAACAATTCTCTTTTTTTCTGTTTTGTTTTGTGAGACAGAGTTTCTCTGTGTAGCCCTGGATGTCCTGGATCAGGCTAGGCTAAAAATCAGAGACCTGTCTGCCTTTATCTCCCAAGTGCTGGGGTTACAGGCATGTGCCACCACAATCTGGAGCAAAAGCAGTTTCTTACAATGAATTTTTTCTGTTTCTATATCATTGATTTCAGCCTTTATTTTGATTATCCCTTACCATGTACTGTTTTTGAATATTGTTTGTTCTTGTTTTCCAAAGCTTACAGGTACATCACCAAGTTATTACTACTATGAGATCTCTAGAGCTCGCTTTCTTTCTTTCTTTCTTTCTTTCTTTCTTTCTTTCTTTCTTTCTTTCTTTCTTTCTTTCTTTCTTCCCTCCCTCCCTCCCTCCCTCCCTCCCTCCCTCCCTTCCTTCCTTCCTTCCTTTTTTGATGTAGGCATTAAGTGCTGTAAACTTTTCTTGTAGGACTTCTTCATTGTGTCTCATAGATTTTGATATTTTGTGTTTTCATTTTTACTTAATTCATTTAATTTTTCCTTTACCTTCTTGATTTTTCCTTTTACTCTATTATGAGTGTGTGTTTCTAGTTGCCATGAGCTCACATATATTTTGTAGTTTCTGATGATATTGATATCTAGCTTTATCTGACTGTGGTCCAATAGAATTAATGACATTATTTCAATTTTCCTATGTTTGTTAAGATTTGCTTTGTGCCCTAATACATGGTTCATTCTGGAAAAAGTTCTGTGGGTTTCTTGGAATAAGTCTGTATATTCTCTAGAGTTTGGATACAGTTTTATATAGATGTCTGGTTAGGTCTGTTTAATTTATGACATCATTTAGTTTTATCATTTCTCTGATCAGTTTTTGGTCCTAGATGACCTGATCATTGGTGAAAACGGAGTATGAATGATCTGCCATTAATGTGTTAAGGATAATCTGTTGCTTTACATCCAGTAGTATTTGCTTTATGAAGTTGAGTGCATCTGAGATTGGTGCATAGTGTAATGTCCTCTTGATAGATTCCTCCCTTCATCAGCATGAGGTTATCATCTTTCTCTCTTATGATAGTTTTGATTTGAAGTCTATTTTGTCAGGTATTAGAATGCTATGCCTGATTGTTTGTTTAGTTTCCTCTGATTGGAACACTTCTGTCTATACTTTTACACTAAGGTGATGTTTTTCATTTTATGTTAGTTACTTCTTCAGAAGTTCTATTCTTTTTTTTTCTTTTTTTTACTAAATTCTATTTCTACATTTTAATTGTTTTCCTTTTTCATTCAAGTGTTTGTATCTTTGTGGTTTTCATTCTGGCATTTATTCATATACTCTTTGAGTTACTTGAATGGATTTATAATTGCTATTTTGAATTAATTGTTTTTGTGTTATCTAAGTTGCATTTTCTGGGAACATTAGCATAACAATGTTAATTTTTGGAGGAGACATATTGTCTTGGTTGTTTATGTTGTTTATGATTTTTCAAGTGGGCTTGTATCCCTGGTAGTGTTTTCTCATATGGATATCTGTCTAACCTTCATGGAGTGGGCATTTGGATCTCTGCTCTTCTCCCAACTTGTCAGATTTTGGATCAGTGGAATGACATTTCAAGTTCAATCTTTCTTAATGTATATGGATGCTGTCTGTATATGTGCCTGTGCACTAGGAGAGGGCATCCCCACTATAAATTGTTGTGAGATGCCATGTGGTTGCTGGGACTTGAACTCAGGACATCTGAAAGAGCATCAGGTGGTCTTAACTACTGGGCCATCTCTCCAGTCCTCAAATTCATTCTTTTTTAAATACACATTTTTCATGCAGTCTATTCTGATCATGATTTTCCCTCCCTAACTCCTCAATGATCCTCCCCACCCTACTACTCATCCATATCCATGCCTTCTTTCTTTTATTCTTTAAAAAACAATTAATAAGTGGGACCGTGTGAAACTGAAAAGCTTCTGTAAGGCAAAGTACACTGTCATTTGGATAAAACAACAGCTTAAAGATGGGAAAAGATTTTTACCAACTCCACATGCAATAGAGTATGGAGGGTCCCTGCTGGCTTTACATCAGGGAGGGAAAGGATTCATGAAGTGATAAGTATGAAATTTGGCTCAGTCTGATTGATACTGGTTCAGGGCCAAGGCTTCTAGAGTCTGATTTCAGATCATTTACCTTAGCCATATTTAAGTACTGCACAACTTTGGGAATAATGTTTTCTGAGAACAATTAACTTAGTCCAGAGTGCACAACAAATTTAAGACACACTTACATTGAGATTCTTTACAAAGTACATCTGGCTTCTTTCACAAATATGGGTATTCTTGACTCTGAGATAATGCCCAAGATGTAGGGTCTAGAGAGATTGACTGAAGTAAATATAATACCTGTGGGTGTCAGGATTGGCCTGGCCCTAAGATAAAATAGAAGTCATGTAGGCTGTTGCAAAGTACAAGGGACATCAATTATATCGATGGGCTTTTTTCCAGCCTAAAAACAATATTCAGTATTTGAGGGGAAAGGGTCTGGGATAAGTAAAGCATAAATTCTGAGAGATATGGGAAAAGCCTGGCTCATCAAATAGAAAAGGATCATCAAGTTGTAAACTATGTCCATTCCCAGAATTCTAGGAGGAACAGCCAACCACTTCATTCCATTGAAGAAATAGATTTTACTTACTTCTCCAGTGTGTATCTGTATGCACAAAGACTTGCCCCTCTCTACAACAGAGGACTACTATCCAAATACATAAAAACTCAAAAAATTAGATACAAACCCCCAAATAATTCAATTAAAATAGGGTACAGATCTAAACAGAGAATTCTCAAGAGAGCAATCTCAAATGGCTGAGAAAAACTTAAAGAAATGTTCAACATCCTTAGCTATTAGGGAAATGCAAATCAAAACTACTTAGAGATTCTACCTTATACCAGTCAGAATGGTTAAGATCAATAACACAAGTGACAGCTTATACTGGCAAGGATGTGGAATAAAGGGAACACTCATCCATTGCTAGTGGGAGTGCAAACTTGTACAGCCACTATAGATATCAATACGGTAGTTCCTCAGAAAATTACAGCTCAGTGTCTTACTCAGCCATCGTCAGAGAAGTTTCCTTCCACAGCAGATGGGAGGGAAACACAGAGACCCACAGCCAGACCTTACTCAGGGAGGGGTCCTCAGGTGCTTATGTCTATGCTTTATTTTATTATTGTTTGAGAATTTAGTAATGTGTGTAATGCATTTTGATCAGGTTCACTCTTTATTCCTTTCCCTCCTAAGTTTTCCATTATCCCTTCCACCACTATTCCACCACATTTTATTTATCCCACTTGGAATCCATTGAGTCCACTTTGGGTTGGCTGTATGTGCATGAGTGTAGAACCATCTGCTGGAGTGAGGCTTCCCCTCAGGGGCCACATCCTGGAGCAATCAAGTAACTCTCCCTTTCTAGGGAGATGTAGCTGTCAGTAGCTCCTCATCTAGGGGTGGGAATTCATTACTATCTTCCCTGTGCATGATGGGATTTGTCTGGCTTGATCTGGTGGAGGTTTGTGCAGACTGTCACAGCTGCCCATGAGTTCCTGTGTGCAATTGCTGAAGACACAATTTTGCTGTAAAATCATTCATTGTCTGTGGCACTTTGACTTTGAAGGATTGTACTTGTGGCAAATATTAGATTTCTAAATCACATTTCTAAACACATGGCATTAATAAATAGAAGGTCTGATGTATAGCATGAAATTTGAAGTTTTTATAATCTTTAACTTAGTTCTCTTTGGAGCTCCTTTATGGCTTAGGTGTTACTCTTACTGCCATTTAATATATGGAAATATTGTGGTTTGGGGAAGTGTATACAAGGACACAAACCAGTAAGAGGTAAAGCCAGAATTCAATGGCCAAAATATTTCAAATTTGTATTTATTTGTGTGTGTGTGTGTGTGTGTGTGTGTGTGTGTGTGTGTGTGTGTGTGTAGGACAGAGAGCTAACTTTGGGACTCATTTCTCTCTTCCAACCATGTGTGCCTCAAAGCTCAGGTCATAAGATTGATGCAAACACCCTCACTGAATGAGCATCTTACCAGTCCTCAAAGCAAATTTTACTGTATGAAACCAACAGCCAAGGTTGTGATCAGGATAGGACATTCTCTGATTCTCTGTCCTGAATTTCAGTTTCTTGTGATAAGTGGGTAGACAACATGTTGCCTTGAATTCTTCATGTATACATTGGAAACAACAAAGGAATGTTAGAGCTGCTGTGTTGATTGATTCACAACAGATATTTGAGAATGTGTGTGCATACCTATATAAAATAAAGTGCTTTCTACATTGTGTGCATGTATATATTTATCAATATCAAGTTATGTTATCAGCTAGTTGTGCTAACTTGGAGTATCCCCTAACATCTCTGAACTCAAGTTTGACTCCTAGAAATGAAGATCTGGGGACTAGAAGACCCCTATGTCCTTGGTAGACAAAATGCCTCCAAGGTCAGTAAAGTTACAGTCTGGTGTTATAATAGAATCACAGGGGAAGTTAGGAATTAATTAATTCACATGGCAAACTGGGCCTGTAATTATTAGAAAAATCTCCATGACAACCATGATGCCAGAGAGCAAGAGACTGTAGTTTTTCTATAATTGGCTTTTCCCTTTCACGTTGGCTCTCAACAGCACATTTAAGAGGATTCCCCGGTGTTTCTCTCTCACTATCTCACCAGTAGACAGCCAGGTTAATGGCCAAAAACATTTGTTAGGAATATACTAGTGCCCCTTCTGGAAAATTATTTGGAAAATTGGCAGTTTCAACACGTGGCAAGAAGTCTATCTTCTTCTAGTCTGTGTGAAGATCAGAAGGTAAACCTTGCAGTTAGAAGCAGCTATCTTGACATTTGTCATTTTTACAGGAGGACTCACCATCCAGTAAGATTTGTGGGGATAAGTCTTTCCCACCCTTCCCCTAGCCACTCTCCTAACGCCCACACCCTGTATAGTTTTGCTCAGTTTCCCTCTGTACTTACTCAAGTTATACACTGTTCATAGAAAATAATATACGCTATGTTAAAATATCAGGTATGTGTCTGAGGTGAGAGGTGGTTGTTGAATTCTTAAGTATATTCCTTAAATTCTGTTACTTTCCATTTTCCACTTATAACAATGGACATAACAGGGACCAAATCAGATTATCTATAAAGCCTTGCTGATTTTAAAAGCCAGAAATCGAGATCTGGATAAAAACAGAGAATTGACTGGGTTCCAGATTTCCTAAGAGCAGAGCATGCTTGTCCACATATCTCAACTTCCACTTTCCTGGAATTCTTTTCACTGCATGTTTGCTTACCAGGAGTATATCTTGGAAAGAATAAGAATTATATTCTATTCAGATGCACAGCTTTGGCTCATGACTTCTTGTTGTAAGAGATGAACCAAGTCTTATGATATGACAGAATACTCATGCACAGTTCCCTGAGACAGTTCACAATCTTCAATAAGCTCTCCTGTGTCACCTGGTGGTCCCCCAGACACTAGCTTTAGCGGTGCAGGTATCAGAGACGCCCACTACAGACACAGGTAATGTTGGTCTAACTGTCCATTTAAGGTTCTTTTACTCCCATTTTCTCACCCAGCAACATATATTTAACTTACTATTCCCAGCACCTTTCATTAAACTGACCATGCTCTTATTGGATCAGAACTGATAAGCTGTATCTATCCAGTTGAATCTTTTCTCCTTTAAACTGTCTTGGGAGATGATGAACACATACAGAACACTAATAAAAGGAGTGAGTATGTTCTTTCTTTCCTCTGTCACAACATTTACATAAATTAGTCTAGAGAAAAATAATGAATAGTGAAGTAATGGCTCATATTTTTTCAGTCTTTACTGGGAATAGTGGGTTACATAGAGTATAACTACATGTGCCTGTCTATATCACCAGATTGCAATGTGATAGTAACAAACATTTGCATCATTTTTATTGAATTGACCAATCAAGTTGATGTTTAAGAATGTTCCTCATGAGAATTTATAATTTCAAAATGCTTTCATTAAACATAACTTGGCTGAACTGAGAAACAATATTGTTTATTCTAAGAATAAACAGAAAGATGGCCAAGCTCATAAAACCATAATGGAAAGTAAGTAAGAGGAATATTTGAGTTTTAAATGCAGAGTTGAGTAGGACCAGTTGAAATGCATTCAACCTCTACTTGTGAGTGGATGCAAATGGGAGTGAACGCAACACTTAACACTAAGGAAAGAATCTCCTCCAGGCCTTCATGGACTGCACTGTCTTCTAGACAGCACTTGGTGGAGAAAAGAAATGCAGCAATAAGAGTCTGCAATCTGACTGAGTGGGAATCCAAAAATAATAGGAGACAGGAGCAGATATTCTAGTAACTGTTTCGCAATACTGTTATGGAAACCTGGCTCAGACAATTTTTGTAGGCACTAACGTTGTCCAAAGGTCTTTGATATATTATCTTTCTTCTGCCATGAATTGCATTTCACAGAGGGAGGTGATGGCAGGAAGAATAATTGCTAACATTAACAGAACTCTGTGTATAAGCCCTTATGTCATTCAGTCTCTTGAGCAGTGTTAGAGGATGGCAGGTTTCATCATCTCTATTTATAGATGAGGCTACTGAGGCAGTGAAGTGTTAACATGATAAAGGGATGTGCAGCCTGTAAGTGAATGTCAGGTTTTCTCTCTCTGGCCCTCTCCCTGTGTTATTATGGATATAAATCTTAAATTGTTATTAAAATATAGCAGATATACAAAATTGGAGAAACACAGGTGAGTAGGAAAAAGAACAAAAATCACAGCACTCTTACTTTTTGTTTGGTTTTTAATTGGGTTTAATGTGTTTCTTTGGAAATGGTTCACACAGTGTGTATGTTTGTATGTGACCTTGTGCGTGTGTATTTGTGTAACTCTGTTTATCTATGGATGTGAGCATGATATAGAAAAAGAGAGACAAAGACAGGGAGACATAGTCACATACATGAGCTTAATTATACAAGGTAAACTTATACCAGATAAGGAGAACATTCCTTCAACTCATCAGTGCTGTGGTGCCCATTCCTTGTTGATTTAGAAGATATCTTTCACAGAAAAGGTATTGTATACCATCTTTGTATATTTTGTGACTATTAAATATATTTTAACTGAGATTTTATTCTTTTTCTCTTCACCAGGTTTTCCACTTATTTTCATGTTATTTTATACTTTATATCTGGTGGTTACATTCAATCCCAAGATTTATCAACATATAATGGATCTTCTAATAATTTTCCTACAGTAAATTGGATCTCAGAGGCCGTGAAGGCATGCTCACTCCACAGTAATTTAAATGACTAGTTTCCTCATTTGAAAATTCTTATCAATCAATTTGTTTGTAAAATGTCTGTTCTTTTGGTGCATGTTTGTCATTGTGATAATAATGCACCATGATGTTAACAGTCCAGTTGCATTCATCTTAAGTGCCGATGGTTTCTCATGCTCATCTTTCCAAAATCTTTTATAGGTATTATTACAGGCTGGCTCTTCCTTCTCAAGGACAACATTTTTTCACTGAATGTAGGTAATAAGCACTATTTCTTATAAAGCAGAGACCTCTAACTTTTTAATTGTCATTACAAAAGTATTTCCAGAGATTTTTCAGAAAGAAAATATGTGCTTTGAGTCTTTTCTTTGTCAAGGTCCTTCAGTTTATGTCTGTCCCTGGACCCTGTATACTCAAAGTCAAGAAAATGCCAAAGAATAAAGTTTTTCAGTTGATTTTGATGTTTCTGGAAGGTTTGATATGCATGGATTCTGGTTCTGAATCTACAGCTGCCTGGAGTCATTGAGTCTCACTAACTGCAGGGCTGAAGACATCTCCAGGACTTGTACACCAAGTATCACTCCCCCAAGGTGTAACTCTCAGTCATGATTGTTGACAATCAGTGATACTAGCAATCAGAATCTAAAGGACAGTGGCTCTGCACCTGAGTGCAGGTTGACTCTGTACATGAATGGGTGGCTCTAGTGTCTCAACAACTTTCTAGCCAAGGCCTTCTGCTGCCATCTCTATACAGTGAGTGCTCAAAGTTATTGTGTTGAAGCTACTGGGGTAGTTTAATATAGAACAGGAATCAGAACAGAACTGCCAAAACCCTAAAATCCTCCAGACTGTCCTGTATACTAGAAGAAATATAGTTACAAATGAAGCAGTGTTGGGATCAAGAGTGGGCACTACCCATGTCCTTATGAAGTCCCTCATGTGACACTTCCATAAGAGGATGAATTTTAAGCTTTTCTGAGAATGTAAGTGTCTGTGCTACCAAAATCTGTCAGAATTTCAAATCATGACACTATGATTCAGGCCAGTTTGGAAATGTTGTATTAAACAAATTTTTGGAAATTATTATAGATAGGGCAAATAAGTTTTAACAATGATAGAAGTTTAAACTGATGTCAGGAAATGAAATCTTAAAATTTGTTTCAGAGTCCTTCATATGGCCATTTCATACGAAGATTGATTTTATAACATCACTAAGGACATATGTTATTGCTCCACAAAAATGTGTCAGAATTACAAATCATGACAGTATGTTCCAAGTCTGTGTATGTGTGTGTGTGTGTGTGTGTGTGTGTGTGTGTGTGTGTGTACTCACATGTGTGTGTATATACTGGTTTATGAATATACTTATTTGTGTATGTATACATGTTCATGTGTGTGTGATCACATCATTTCTTAGGCATTGTTTTAAGAAGTTGTTACTCAAGTTTAAAGTGTCTTTCATTGAGACGATGCTGAAACGTCACTTGAGTCAGCAATTCATTGTCCTATTTCCTTTCTGATTTTAAGAACAGGAGCACAGAAGTAATGACTGGGGGAGGAAATATTACCAAGATCACCCAGTTCATCCTCCTGGGATTCTCCGATTTCCCGCGAGTCATAGCACTGCTCTTTGTTATATTCCTCATCCTTTACATTACAACACTGACCTGGAACCTGTCCCTTCTTGTTTTAATAAGGATGGATTCCCACCTCCACACTCCCATGTATTTCTTCCTCAGTAATCTGTCCTCTATAGACCTATGCTATATCACCTCAACAGTCCCCAAGATGCTTTCCAACTTCTTCCAGGAAAAACAAACTATCAGCTATGTGGGCTGCATAGTTCAATACTTCATCTTTTCCATTATGGCATTGTGTGAATGCTGCCTCATGACAGCCATGGCCTATGACAGGTATGCTGCCATTTGTAACCCACTGCTCTATTCATCAGTCATGTCACCCACCCTCTGTGCTCGCATGGTGCTGGGAAGCTACACAGCAGGACTCATAGGTTCCTTATCTCAGATATGTGCCTTGCTGCAGCTCCACTTCTGTGGACCTAATGTCATCAGACATTTCTTCTGTGACATATCACAGCTGTTAAATCTATCCTGCACTGATACTTTCTTTGCACAGATCCTGCTTGCTATATTAACAATATTGTTTGGGCTTACAAATGCCTTAGTCATCATGATATCCTATGGTTATATAGTCTTGTCCATCATGAAGATCACTTCAGCTAAAGGCAGGTCTAAGGCATTTAACACCTGTGCTTCTCACCTGACAGCTGTTTCTCTCTTCTACATTTCTGGCATCATTGTCTATTTGAGTTCCAGCTCTGGGGGCTCCTCCAGCTTTGACAGGTTTACATCTGTCTTCTACAGTGTGGTGATTCCCATGTTGAATCCTTTGATATATAGTCTGAGGAACAAGGAAATCAAAGATGCCAGGAAGAGGTTGCAGAAAAAGACAATCTGCAGCCAAGGACACAGATAAAAAGATTTCAACACAATGCCATGTCAGAGTTACTGTTATTGGCAATCATGTGCACATTACTGGAACACTACAAAGTCCATGGCACTTTGGATAAAGACAACTTTGATACAGACTACATACCAATATAAACCAACAATTGATTTGATGACATGGAAATGCATTATATTTAGGGCCAGTAGGGTCATAATTTCCAGGTTACAAAATGGCCATCTCATCATTAATTATTCCATCTATAGGTATTTGAGAAATATCAAGTTGAGAAAGTTGTGCAAGAATGAAAACTGTTAAATTACAAGGCTATCCCTCTAGAAAAGATTCCTGACAGAGTTCCTGACCCCAGAGTCTAACAACCTTGGTCTCATAAAAATAGCTTGATATAGTGTAATAAAGACCAGACCATGACCACTGTATTTTCTGTGATACCCATCAGGTAAGGATGATCACACCAAAACTTACTGTTTGAAAGAAATAAAGAACATGTTGGCTTCATTGTACCTTCGAGGAAGACTAATCAAAAAACAGCTTGATTTTGTTAAAGGAAATCACTACTTGCCCCGTAGAAAACTATAGGTCAAAAATAAAAGTGGGATTTTGAAGCATGAAGAAAAATTGTGAAAAATAAAGGGTTTCTTCAGTGCCAATTCTTTGGTATTCTAATGGTTTGATTTCTGGCATCTTGGAAAGTCATGAACTATAGCAGCATCTTATGGATCAATAGAAATATATGAGATGATGGGACTTTGATCTCTCTTACTCTTCCATATTGCATCCAGAAGTTTGCCTGGGTC
The DNA here is from genome assembly GCF_903995425.1 of Onychomys torridus. NCBI lineage: Eukaryota > Metazoa > Chordata > Mammalia > Rodentia > Cricetidae > Onychomys > Onychomys torridus. The sequence continues at coordinate 130,897,377 of NC_050443.1, forward strand.
GATACAGCCAATCAGATTACTGCACAAAATATATATTGATATTTCAGGGATCTGCTCAAATTTGGTCTAAGAAGTCTTGTGAGAATTCAGTGTAATATAGTCACTGGACATTCAATAGTGTTGAGATTAACAATTCATGACACACTGGCACATTCTTTCTTATTGTCAATGTATGTTCAGTGTTCTTGTGTCCCATCATGATTTGTTTTTAAGAGAGTGATGTTGTGGTTGTAGTATAATAACTAAAGATTTTAGCTGATATTTCCAGTATTGTAGGGGAGCTGTTTTCTCCAGTTGAACTTCACCATCATGATGCAGAATTGCCTTACACAATACCTTGGTTCACAGTCATGGGAACTAAATATTTGCAATAGTACAATGATAAACATGTCCATGGAAACAAAAGCAATAGAATGTTAATACTCTTCCAGAGCCAGGAGGAGTGGTTTACACCTATAATCCCATCACTAATAAGGCAGGGGAAACAAGAGCACTACCCACTGAATCAGCTACGAAAGTTCATAGGGGCTCACAGAGACTGAATGGACAATCAGGCAGCCTGTCTGAGCTAAGTCTTCTGTTTATGTGTTATGGCTGTATAGTATGGTGTTCTTGGGGAATTCCTAACAGAGGGAGTAGAGCCTGTCTCTGACACTTTTGTCTGCTTTTGGGACAGACCCTTTTTCCTTCTATGGGTTTTCTCTGTCCAGTGTTGATGTGACGGTTTTTGACCAGTCTTTTTTTCATTTTATAATTTAATTTAATTTTACATATCAACCACGGATTCACCTGTCCTCACTTCTCCTGCCTCCTCTCCTGCCCTCACTTCAGCCCACCTCCCATTCCCATTTCCTCTAGGGCAAGGACTCCCCTGAGGATTCAGCTCAGCCTGGTGGACTCAGTGGATGCAGGTCCAGTCCCCTCCTCCCTTCATCCAAGCTGAACAAAATATCCCTGCATAGGTCCCATGTTCCAAACAGCCAGCTCATGTCTTATTGTAAATTGTTATGCCATGTTTAGTTGATATCCCTAGGAGGCATTCTCTTTTCTGAAGGGAAACAGAGGAAGAGTCGATCTGGGGGAAAAGAGAGGCTGTGTGGGGGACTGGAATGGGTGGGAGGAGGGGAAAAACATGGTCAAGATGTAATACATAAGAAAAGAATAATTAGAAAAAAATTAAGGCAAGAGGATGTCCACAGGTTTTAATCCAACCTGGGCCACAGAGTTCCATCCCAGCCTGAGCTACAGAATGAGACTATGCCACAAACAAGTGGACAAAGCAACAATCAAAACATGCAGGCAAACTTCCATCTTGAACTGGGCATCACAAGACCCTTATGTGAGATAAGTCACCATTCTCTTCCCCCAGTTTCTTAGAACATTACATGTGGTTGGTGTTTTGGTCTAGAGTGTGTAGGATGTGCATGGTTGTCTAGGGACTGGACTCCCCATGAAGGCAGTTGCTTGTCAGTCCAATATTCTGGAGAAGGGGAATCATTGTTGATGCTGCTGTCAAGAGTCACTCATGCTTTGGTATAATTTTTTTATAAAAAAATTATACATTTTCTAATACAGTCGTTGGTTCAGAAAGCTGAACTTGGATGGAACAATTTCTTTGGTCTTTTGCTAGTTCCTTTTCTATATGGTGTGTTTATTTATGTATTCACAAGAAAACTCTTGCAATATTCAGGGAGCTGAAAGTGCCAGGAGAGGATACATGTAATTAGGCAAACTGACTTGTCATTTCTGGCCAGAAATCTCAAGTCAGACATAAGTTTGTGGTTCTATGTCTCTGGTTTAAAGCAAGACCATGAGATGCAAATAACAATGGCTACTGGTTTACTACCCTGCTTAGATTTGGACAAAATGGTTAGTGACTATGTCATTATATTTCCACGGTATCTTCAGAGACTCAGATACTTTTATATTTGCGATTATAATATAATTACATATTTTCTCCCTTCCATTTACACCCTCCAAAGTTTCCCGTATGACCTTCCTTATTCGTTATTGGAGAGTTTCACCACATTTACAATAAATTTTGGCCACATCAACCACTAGCTCCACCTCCAGCATTTTTCCATATCCTGTGACTGAAATGTATGGTGTCTTTTACAATTGGGTCTTACTGTCTAATTCTAATGGGTAAGCAAGAGCAGTGACAATAGCATGTTTTATTTGGGAGGAGGTTGATTCTGTCTAAGAACAACATCTCATATTTGGCACCAGGCTTTTTGTTTCAAAACCTATAGCTGCAGAGAGAGGTACTACCCTTTCCCTACAGGATAACTCTGCGTGCACGCACTTGTGTGTGGACACACACACACACACACACACACACACACACACACACACACACACACATATTTGGAAATTTCTAAAATTGTAGGTTTCCATATGACTTTTTCAAGCATCTCTAGTGTTATTTATTTCTCCTCATCCCATCCTCTGCCTTACCCTCTCAACCCCTCCCCATTTAAATCTTTTCAACTCTATTTTCCATTTTCTCTTTCATGGTGCCTGTATTCTGCTATCCCCCTGTCTTAAAATCTTTCTTTATAGCCCTATCCTATTAATCTTTTTCTGGTTCCCTAGTTTCTAAAGGTACTCCAGGTTAATCATATAAATCTATAGGTTCAAAGCAAGCAGGGGTGTGTTTGTGTGTGTGTGTGTGTGTGTGTGTGTGTGTGTGTGTGTGTGTGTCTTTTGTCTTTATGTGTCTGGGTTACCTCAGTTAATATGATTTTTTTCTTCAAGTTTTATACATTTACTTGTCAAGTTTCATAATTTTATTTTTTATAGCTGAATAAATTTCTATCACATGTAAGTACCAAATATCCAGTATCCATTCATCAGCTGATGGACACCTAGGCTGTTCACCTTCAAAGCCCAATACATTCAAATAGTTAACATTTGGACAACTGAAGGACTCATTCCATTGGGTATATCAGTTAGGCTGGAATTAACAGTTGTCAGACTCAGATAATCTGGAGACTGGGTCCCACCTCTAACTTGACAAATGACCATCTTTCTCTGAATCTTTTGTTCTGATCTGTAAAGCATATGGACATCATGATAGTCCATGTAAAGTCTGTATGAATGATAGCAATGAACTCAGGTTGTGTATGCTTCAAGTGGATTTTATTATTTTGGTCATTCTTGTTTAGTATAAACAGTATTACATACATATCAGGGTGGTGTCATAAGCCTGTAATTAAGTCTAAGTTCTACCAAAAGATGTTACAGAAATATGCAAATACAATAACACAGGAGCTGAGAGAAGGCACTTAAACATGCACACCTGAAGAAAGACTGCCATACTTCTCACTATTCAACCATGCACATTATCACCCCTTTAACTCACACATATTTTAGTTGGCTTACAAAGTAATAGCTTCCATATGAGTTCTTTTCATATACCATTTATTTATTTATTTGTTTGTTTGTTTGTTTGTTTATTTATTTATTTATTTTTTGTGGTTAGCTCTCCTTTATTTCCTCTTTGCCTCTTCCATCCCCTCCATCCATGCCTTCTTAATCACCCCACACCCCAGGTATTCTCATCTGTTTCCATATAACCTGTGTTCTGCTATGCACTCTCCCTTGAGGTATTCAACTAATGATCTTTTTCAGGGGCTCTATGTTTTACAAGTATTCCATTAACTCCACAAATCGAAAGACTTGAAGATGGGCTCTATAAAGAGAATGTGAGGCATTTGTCTTTTGGGCCTCAGTTACTGCACTCAGTATAATTTTTGATGGGATTGCCCTGAATATGTAGATTATTTTTTGGTTGCATGGCCGTTTTTACAACATTGCTTCTGCCAGTCCATGAATATAGGAATTCTTTGCACCTTTTAGCATCTTCCTTAATTCTTTCTTCACCGTTTTAAAGTTTTCATTATAGAGGTTCTTTATTTCTTTAGTTATGTTTTCTCCAAGGTATTATTTTTTGGAGGCTGTTGTAAATGGGATTGTTTCCCAGATTTCTTTCTCAGTGTATTTGTAACTGGTATATAGGATGGTTACTGATTTTTGTAGATTAATTTTGTGTCCTGCCATTTTGCTGAAATTGTTTATCAGATATGAGTTATTTGGTGGTGTCTTTAGGATTATGTCATGTGCAAATATGGATACTGTGACTTTTCTCTTCTCTGTATGCATTCCTTTAACTTTCTTCTCTTGTCTTGCTGCTTGTGCTTGCTTGGACTTAGGCAATTTATTGACCAAGAGTGGAGAGAATAGATACCTGTGTCTTGTTACTGATTTTAGAGGGAATATTTTGGTTTTCTCCATTTTGGATGATGTTCAATCTGGATTTTTACTTGAGTTCTGAGGCTCAAACTCAGGCTCTCATGCTTACATGGCAGACAATTTACCAATTAAACTTTATTCCCAGAACTTCAAATAATTTTTAAAAGTGTAAAGATACATCATATGAAATTTGCAAAGCCATCTGTACTATTAATTACAACAAAAATGGGAAGACAAGTAAGCATATAAATGAGAATTTGACAGTTGTTCTAGAAAGATAATTGGTATCAAAAGCCTTTAGATGACCCTTTTATTGTGTTAATATTCTATCAAATAACATGTCAAAAGGATACTGTAAATTTTAAATTTAATTCATTGGAGTACATTGTGTACTTCACAGAACCTGGAATAGATTGATTTTCTTTGTTTTTATTTCTTTCCTTTTCTTTCTTTTCCTTCTTTCTTTCTTTTATCTTTTTGAGACAGGGTTTCTCTGTGTAGCTTTGCGCTTTTCCTGGAACTCACTTTGGACACCAGGGTGGCCTGGAAATCACAGAGATCCGCCTGGTTCTGCCTCCCGAGTGCTGGGATTAAAGGCATGAGCCACCACTGCACAGCCTGATTTTTGTTTTAATGTGTAAAACAAGTCCCATTTATTAATGATTAGAAGATTCTTTTTTATTTCTTTTGTGTTTTATTTGCTCTCATGGCTGACTTTCTGTTCACTTACAGAAGGACCAATTTATTAGAATGATATAAAACAAGTACTATTTCACTTGGTTGTTTGGTAAAAAATATCCTGACAAAAAGCAGTAAAGGGGAAAAAGTGGTCTTATTTTGTTTACAATCTCAAGTTTACAGTCTATCATTGAAGAGAAGTCCAGAAAGGAAAAGTGGCCACATCACATCCAAATTCAAGAGTGAAGAGAGAGCACTGGGGTCTTTGCCTGTTACTTCCTGCTTTTTATGATTTTATATATATTCTAGGTTTTTCTATGTTTGAAGGCCCAGCCCATGAAATGTACCACCCATATTCAGGGCCTTCTTTCCCATCCTAAGCAAGGCAATCAAAACGATCACCAAACAGACCACCTTGGTTTAGGCAATCATTCATTAAGCCTTTTGTCCCAAATGATTCTAGGTTGTCACAAGTTGACATGCAAAGTCATGCTTCATAATCTACTCCTTGTCAACTTGACACACAAACATATCACCCTAAGCCATGATGCTTTTTATCCCTTGTCCCCAAAGTCTCATGTTAACATCATAATACAAAATAAAGTCCCACTCTACAAAGCTCCAAAAGTCCAACACTTCAAGAGTCCAAAATATTAAAAAACCCTAAGTCTCTTAACCATGAGCTTCTATAAAATAAATAAAAACTTACACTTAGACAATCTTATTCCAAGAAGGAAGAACTGGGGCAGAGCAAGTGAACAGTCACACTTAAGCCAAACCAAAATCCAATAGTGTGAATACCAAACTTAATTGTTCAGTGTGTGATTAGATGTGGTTTGTGATCTCCTGGGCTCCAGAGGGCTTTGGTGGCCCCACTCCCCAGCTCTGCCCTTCCCAGCATGTCCTTGGGGGAATATTCAATGGTTCTGGCATCTCAGTATCATGGAGTCTCCACTGCAGCTGAGTCCTGGTTTTCACTGATGTTTTCTTCTATCTCTCCACTGGGTCTCTAGATGTGCCACACAGTGCCAGGCCTCAGTTTCTCTCCACGATCAATTTATTTCTTTAACACCAATGCCATGTGGACATCTTTTACATTACTGCCAAGTTTTGCTGTAAGCTTCTGGTGTAGCCAGCCTGGCCCTTTTGGACTATAGCTGGATGAGTTTCTGCATGCTGACCCTGATGAAATATTTTCCTGTTGTCCCAATGAAGCACAAATTTCACTCCAATAGTGCATATCTCTTATTATTCACAACAGATTCTTCAGCCCCAGCCTGATCAACAAACATATATATGCTTAGCCCAAATAGCTCATGAATGGCTCCTGGCCCAGTTTCTAGTAAAGTCCTTGTCACCCTGAATCCTCATGAGCTGGGCCTTCACTGCCCACATTACTTTCAGTATTACTTAATTCATTAAGATAAATGGCTCAGTAAGCTTTTCTAATCGCACCCAGTGGCTTTTCCAGACTAAAGTTGCAAAGTCTCTTAAATTCTTCTGCCCAAATGACACGGTCATTTTTATCATAGGAAGAACTTCATTTCCTCAGTGCCAATTGGTTTTTGAGTTTCATTTCTGTTCATGGGAGAAAAGATCCCAGCAAAGATCAACAGGGAGGGAAGAAAGCATTTACTAGCCTTGTAATTCCCAGCTACATCCTTGAGGAGAGTGCAACACAGGAGTGGAAGCAGCGAGTTCTGCCACATCCACATTCATGAGCACAGAGAGAACCAAAGCATGCTTACTTGCTTGCTGGCTTCCTGCTCTCCTCGCTCTACAGAAAGCACAGCTGATGAAATCTTGTTATCCATATTCATGGTAGGTCTTCTATTCAGCCTCATTTAAGACACTCAAGACAGTCTCCCACAAGCATGGCCAGAGCTCACTGGATCTATGCATTCCTCCTTCAGGCTCTTCCTACATGATTCTAGGTTGTGACAAATGGACATTCAAAACAATGAACACACAGAGAGAATTTAGATAATAATTAAAAATAATAAAGTAATGAAACCTAACCCCCCCCCCCAATCATCATAAGTACTTGTACACTGTTCTTTGGCAAACCTTGAATATGTTGAGGGAACATAAATATGCATGCTTAAGACAAAATACATTTCTCTTTTTTAAAAAGATTTATTTATTTATTATGAATACAGAAGAGGGCATCAGATCTCATTACAGATCGTTGTGAGCCACCATGTGGTTGCTGGGAATTGAACTCAGGACCTCTGGAAGAGCTGTCAGTGCTCTTAACTTCTGAGCCATCTCTCCAGCCCCATTTCTCTTAAAAATATAACAACATTTATTCTTTGAAATTTTTCCATGTATATAATGTGTTTTGATCATATTCATCTCCCATTATCCTCTCTTGTCCCCCCTTATATTCCTTTTGGAAGTATTATTCTTCCCCACACCTCCTGCTCTTGTTCTCATGTGGGTTTTGTTTGTTTGTTTTTTAATATCCCACTGATTTTAACTGGGGTTCCTTGCATGTGCATGACCATTAAGTGTTTTACTGATCATGGGCAGCTTACAAGAGGAAAATGAAGAAATAAAGAAATGTGATTCCCTCTTTCTCAGGAACCATTAACTTCCAGTGGCTCCTCACCTAGGGATGTATGGGACATTGGAGGACTCCATCTCCTGCAGATCTTGTGCAGGTAACCAAAGTTGCTGTGAATTCAGGAGTTCAGTAGCATGCCATTTCTAGAAGATAGAATTTCATAACATCCACCTCATGTTTATGTTCTTATATTCTTTCTTCTTCTTGTCCATTTTATTCCCTGAACCTTGGGGGATAGAGAAGGTCATATAGATGCTCTATTCAAAGTTGACCACTCAAAAGTCATTATTCTCAGCACCTTGACCAGTCATGAATCTCTGTTTTGATCACCTCCCACTAACAAAAGAGGCTTCTCTGACCAAGACTGAGAACTGCACTATCTAAGGATATAAACATAAATACTTGGAAGACAGTTTTGATACATTCCATTTATTGATTTATTTTTGTTTTTTTAAACAGAGTCTCACTGTGTAGCCCTGGCTGGCCTGTAACCCAATTTGTAGACCAGGCCGGTCTCGAACTCACAGAGATCAGCCTGCTTCTGTGTCTAGTGGGACACCATGCCTGTGGGGCACTACATATCCCTTTATCAATAGGAAATTATCAGTAGACTCCCACAAAGTGGCTGTGCTTCCTTGGCCGCAGACTGTAGGTCATGTTTTCCCTCTACTAGAATAGGCTTCAGATCCAACCAGGAAGCGATTGGTTGCCTCTAGAACATTTGTGCCACCATTGGTCCAGTGGGCATATGTTATCAAGCAGTTCGGTATTGTACTAGGCAAGGTCCACAGCTAGGTGATATTGTTGATGCTATCTCTCCTAACAGGCTATAAAACACCTTCTGGTGCTAGTACCAGTAGCCATCAGGGAGGAAGCCTCCATCTGAATTCCAGCTCAATTTCTTTGTGTCCCATATCTAAAGTACAGACAAGTGGTATTTGATGTTGCAGAATGTTATTTTGTCATGGTGAGGTATTCCACTAAAGAGAACATTTGAAACCTCAGTGTACTCATGCAATTTATTTTAGAAACCAATAATGACAAATCTGTCTTTAGTCAAAATTAAAATAACAGAGGAGAGGAAAAGCTGGGTCCATTCAAATCATCTTGAAGATCAAGTAGTCAAAATTAGATAAATTGCTGCAACATTGAGCCACTCAGATCTTCGTGTAAACACCACCCAGTGTCAGAAGAATGAATGCTCATGAGAAAGCTTGTAGTCCCTTTCGACAGCTTTCCTTACGGCATTTTTAATGTCCTTATTTCTGAGGCTATAGATGATGGGGTTCATCATGGGAATCACCACTGCATAGAATACAGACACCACCTTGTTTTGGCTGAGGGAATAGCTGGAACTGGGTCTCATATACATGAAGAGACCAGAGCCATAGAAGAGGGTCACAGCAGTCAGGTGAGATGCACTGGTGCTGAAGGCCTTAGACCTACCTTTAGCTGAGCTGATCTTTAGGACAGCAGCAACAATGTATCCATAAGAGATGAGGACTTCAAGGACAGACATCACTCCCACAATAACACCCAAAATGAAGGTCACCACCTGACTGGTGAAGATGTCAGAGCAGGCCAGAGACAGGACTGGAGGAAGGTCACAGAAGAAGTGGTTGATTATGTTGGGCCTACAGAAATCTTGCTGGTAGATAGAGAATGTTTCAATCAGAGAACTAAGGAAACCACCCATGTAGGCACCAGCCACCAACTTTAAACACAGAGTGTGGGACATGAGAGTCATGTAGAGCAGTGGCTTGCAGACTGCAGCATACCGGTCATAGGCCATGGCTGCCAGGAGCAAGCATTCACTCAGCCCCAGTCCACAGAAGACAAAGTACTGTGTGGCACAGCCAACAAAGGAAATAGTGTTCTGATTTGTGATGATGTCAGAAAGCATCTTTGGGGCAGCAGAGGATGAATAACAGATGTCTAAGAAAGAGAGGTTACTGAGGAAGAAGTACATGGGTGTGTGGAGGTGAGTGTCCATCCTGATGAGTGTGATGAGGCTCAGGTTCCAGGCTAGGGTCAGGACGTAAATACCCAGAAAGAGCATGAAAAGGAAAACCTTCATTTGAGGTTGATCTGAAAACCCCAGGAGGATGAATTTAGTCACAACTGTGTTGTTTCTTCCTGCAGCCATAGGCAAGCTTCCTGAATAAAAGAAGGGGTAGTCTTGAGGTTAGGGAGATTGTAGCTTTAAGAAGAAAGACGTGGGGCTGGAGATGTAACTCACTCGATAGATTGCTTGCCTGGCATGCACAAGGGCCTGAGTATCATCCCCAGCACCTCATCAACTGGGAATACTGGCACACACGTGTATTCAAAGGAGGATTAGAAGTTCATTGTGATTCTTGACTATAAAGTTAGTTCAAAGCCAACACGGGACACATGACTCTCTAAAGTAAAAACAAAATAAAACATGGGGCTGCAGAGATGACTCCACCAGTAAGATGTTTGCACAATCGTGAGGACCTGAGTGTGGCTCCTAGCAGCTATGAAAATGAGCCCAGCTATACATGTCTATAATCCTGGCACTGGGACTGTGGTTGGTGGGGCAGGCACAGGGGGATGCCTGGAGCTTGCTGGCCACCCAGGGCAGCAGCAAAATCAGTGAGCTCAGAGTTCACTAAAAGATTCTTGTTTGGAAAATCAGGTGGAGAACCTTTAAGAGATATGCTTTGTGTTGACCTCTGGCCTTCATGTTCCCTATGCATACCTTCACACACATGAACAATGAACATGTATCTCTCTCTCCCTCTCTCTCTCTCTCTCTCTCTCTCTCTCTCTCTCTCTCTCTCTCTCACACACACACACACACACACACACACACACACACACACAGATAGATAGTAGATAGATGGATGGATGCAGGGAGGGAGGGAGGGAGAGAGAGAGGGAGGGAGGGAGGGAGGGAGGGAGAGAGAGAGAGAGAGAGAGAGAGAGAGAGAGAGAGAGAGAGAGAGAAGAGAGAGAGAGAATAGAATAGAAATGTTTGGAAGACCACAGAAACTATTAACACCCAGTTAACAGTTTCAGACATCTATCTTCTGGAAAACTAAGTTGTCACCCTAAGATAATCTGTTAGCACTATTTAAAAACTGTATGGTGTGGCTGGAGGGATAGCTCAGCTGTTAAAGGCTACGCTCACAACCAAAACAAACAAACAAACAAACAAACAAACAAAACAACAACAACAAAAAACTGTATGGTGTATATCTTGTTGACCAAAAGAGATAGAGTCTAATGGTGTAAAAACTGATCAGAAGAGAGGAAGTAGGAATTTGTCCCCACCAACTTTCTAGTGGTGGAAGGGGCTGTGGGAAGCCCTTCACCTCTCCAGAGTCTCATGTTTTCAAATCCAAAATGAGACACTTGAATCAGCTGTGTTTCAGGTCCTTTTGGAATTAGGTTTTCTGTGGCTTTTAAAGACTTTCTTACTTAAAAATATAAGCCAGAGTAAGGTAAAATAAAGTTGGTTGTTTTAATGATTTATATATATTTAATATAAATCTCAAGGACAGGGAAATGAATAAGAAAGACTATAATTTTTGATGTATTATATCTATGTGTGTGTGAGGGGCAGGGAATCCAAGCTATAGTTTAACAATTCATTTTTCCACAAAACAAAACCAAGACAAAAATATGTATATATACACTCTGAAGATTAGAAAATTGTTGAATGTTTTTCTACAAGTCACCACACAAAATTAATAGAAAGATAAAAATTTGGATTTGATCAATTTCAGCATCATAGATTACAGAGTGGAATGGCTATGAACAAGTTTCCATGAATTGGGAGAGAAAACTCCAGAAGTGACTGTTACTGGCTTAGCTGTGGATCAAGAGGTGCCAGATGCTGGGATTTCCCCCAGAGAAAAGAAGCTGGAAGAAAGAGGGTTTGTTAGGACAGTGATCAGCAGAGTTGAGCTTGCATGTCCTTAGCCAGACTAGATTATCGTTCTAAACACATGAGGTAAGCCTGTGCACACTTGGCAATTAAGAAAGGTGTAGCAGGAATCTTAAAGGTACTTGTTAATAAAAACAAACCTGAGGCCAGTTATTGGGGTGAATGCTGGAAGATCAGAGAAGCAGAACAAGCCACGGCTATCTCACCTTGCTAGTTCCTCAGGTGATCCTCTTTCCTCAGGCTGGAGGCTTCTGAGTCCTCCTCCACATGAATCTCAGCTGAACTGTGTTGCTCCAAAACCTGAACGCTTAACCAACCAAATGCTTAACTAACTACATGCTTTACTCCTTTAGTTCCTGGTCCTCACGCCTTATATACCTTTCTCTTTCTGCCCCCACTCCCTGGGATTAAAGGTTGGGTTTCTGGGATTAAAGGCGTGGAGTCAGTATGCTTAGCTGTTTCTAAAGTGGCCTTGAACTCAGAGATCTGGCTAGCTCTGCCTCCCAAGTGCTGGGATTAAAGGCGTGCACCACCACCGCCCAACTTCTGTTATGGCTTACTCTTCCCATTTTCTAGCCACCAATTTTTTGGCTTTGTTCTAGTGGCTGTCTGTTTTCTGACCCCAGATATGTTTATTTCGGGGAATGCACGATATTTCAGGGAACACAATACCCACCACAGAAAAGCAGGCTGGTCCTGTTGTCAGGTCAAAGTGGACACAGAAGTGTGTAAAGCAAAAGAGCCTTTGCTGTGATACATTGGTGAAGTTTGAGGTGTTGATATTTCTCACTTCTATAGTATTTGACTGTCGATGCTTGCCTGTGTCCAAGCATAACTCTAAACTGTTTCTTGTCACTCACATTGCACATCTGCTTCTGATTTGGGGTATTCTAAGATGTTGAATCTTCCCTCAAGTCACAGGCATCTGGTAAATGTTCATGGAATGGATGAATGTTTTCTATTGCTTATCAGCCGAGTGGCCTGTCAGTTATTATGCTTGGCATGTTACTATAATAAAATACATGATCTATTTTTTAGTAACAAACAATAATATTAACTTTTGATAACAATCATAATATAGTTATGAATACTTATTTAATAGTTGCTATGTACCAGGCACTGTTGTAAGGACTCAATCTGTACAAAGCCTGGCCTAAGCAGCCTCAGGACTTGGCAGTGTTTCTCTGCCCTTTAATAGATGAAAACTGGGGTAAGCTGAAATGTTATATTTTCTGGAGAATGAAGTGGGAAGGAATGAGTTAGACTTACTAAATTACTTTAGGCAGAAGGTGTTAATGGCTTTTCATCCACGACCTCTTCTGTAATCTTCTGTTCGTTTGCATTTTCCACTGTTGTGTGCCTCATTTCTGGTTCCATCAGTTTTTTTTAAAAAATACATTGACTTTGTGTAAATAAAAAGGTGTGCTTATGGAATACCTGCTCCGTTATCACTAAAGTTTCCAAATGACTTGTGGGAGTTTATTATTTTAATGGGCAGAGTTCACCCCCCTCTGCCTCCCAGAGGCTGCCCACTGCAGCCACTCCAGGGTCCAATGTGTGAACCTGAACAATTGTTACAACTAACTCCTTCTGAGTACTAATTGTTCTCTGGAGTAATGGTGATGGGGCTGGCTACCCATTACCAAAATCCCCACATTATTCTCCCCTGAGAATTTCTTTCTTTGGGTCCCAGAAAACTTCATCTTTGTTAAAGGACAGGCTTTCATTTTAAGAATTTCTCAGCTGGAAATAAACCTCACACATAAACAGCTTAAGACTTGTGCTAAAATATAGTGGATAGGAACAAAAATTTCCAACTGAGATATTTGGGATCAAATTCTAACTGTGCTCTCTCTCTCTCTCTCTCTCTCTCTCTCTCTCCCTATAAAAAGAGTAAAAACATGTAATTATCTATTTTAATATAATTATGTATGAGAAAGTACTTGGATTTACAAACAATCAATGGAATATAAATTAAATAAGTCAGGACCTATAAATGTATTTATTGGCAAAATTTTACCAAATGTTAATAAGTAGAATTAGGAAATTCATATTTCACTTGTTGGAGTATAATATTGTGCTCTTTAGAAAGCAATTTAACAATGTCATGCTTTAAAAATGTCTGTCTAGTACTCCCAACAAATTCCCACAAAAATGTTTAATTAATAAATGTTTGGAAAACCAAATTGTAGAAACAATTTAAATGTCCAGCAATAATGGATTATCAGGATTTTGTCCAGCATAGTTAGAAATTAACAGTGGAACAGAATCTCACAAATCAAGGTTATATGACAGAAACCACGATAACAGACAAAATAAAATTGAAAGTGGATATGCACTTAATGAAAAACTATATGCATGCTGTAATATATATATATATATATATATATATATATATATACACATATCTGTAGTAATATGCAGTAATACATACAATGTTATATATGTTTTTTTCTAAGACACTAGCTATATCTGAAGAAAAAAGACAAGAGAAGGAAGTTAAAGGAATGCATACAGAGAAGAGAAAAGTCACAGTATCCATATTTGCACACGACATAATCCTAAAGACACCACCAAATAACTCATATCTGATAATTACTTTCAGCAAAATGGCAGGACACAAAATTAATCTACAAAAATCAGTAACCATCCTATATACCAGTTACAAATACACTGAGAAAGAAATCTGGGAAACAATCCCATTTACAACAGCCTCCAAAAAATAATACCTTGGAGAAAACATAACTAAAGAAATAAAGAACCTCTATAATGAAAACTTTAAAATGGTGAAGAAAGAATTAAGGAAGATGCTAAAAGGTGCAAAGAATTCCTATATTCATGGACTGGCAGAAGCAATGTTGTAAAAACGGCCATGCAACCAAAAAATAATCTACATATTCAGGGCAATCCCATCAAAAATTATACTGAGTGCAGTAACTGAGGCCCAAAAGACAAATGCCTCACATTCTCTTTATAGAGCCCATCTTCAAGTCTTTCGATTTGTGGAGTTAATGGAATACTTGTAGAATATAGAGCCCTGAAAAAGATCATTAGTTGAATACCTAAAGGGAGGGAGCATAGCAGAACAGGTGATAAGGAAACAGATGAGAATACCTGGGGTATGGGGTGATTAAGAAAGCATGGATGGAGGGGATGGGAGAGGCAAAGAGGAAATAAAGGAGAGCTAACCACAATAAACAAATAAACAAACAAATAAATAAATAAATAAATGGTATATGAAAAAAACTCATATGGAATCTATTACTTTGTAAGCCAACTAAAATATGTGTGAGTTAAAGGGGTGATAACGTGCATGGTTGAATAGTGAGAAGCATGGCAGTCTTTCTTCAGGTGTGCGTGTTTAAGTGCCTTCTCTCAGCTCCTGTGTTACTATATTTGCATATTTCTGTAACATCTTTTGGTGGAACTTAGACTTAATTTTATTTATAGACTTAATTACAGGTTTATGACACCACCCTGATATGTATGTAATACTGTTTATACTAAACAAGAATGACCAAAATAATAAAATCCACTTGAAGCATACACAACCTGAGTTCATTGCTATCATTCATACAGACTTTACATGGACTATCATGATGTCCATATGCTTTACAGATCAGAACAAAAGATTCAGAGAAAGATGGTCATTTGTCAAGTTAGAGGTGGGACCCAGTCTCCAGATTATCTGAGTCTGACAACTGTTAATTCCAGCCTAACTGATATACCCAATGGAATGAGTCCTTCTCAACTTTGTGGTACCAAGGTGCCAGGCACAGTTGTCCAAATGTTCTAGGTAAATGTTAACTATTTGTATGAATTGGGCTTTGAAGGTGAACAGCCTAGGTGTCCATTCGCTGATGAATGGATACTGGATATGTGTTAATACATGTGATGGAATTTTATTCAGCTATAAAAAAATAAAATTATGAAACTGGACAAGTAAATTGAAGAAAAAAATCATATTTACTGAGGTAACCCAGACAAAAAAAACAAAAGACACACACACACACACACACACACACACACATGTCCTTGCTCTTAACGTATAGACATATATGATTATCCTGGAGTACATTTAGAAACTAGGGAATTAGAAAGAGACCAATAGGATGGGGCTATAAAGAATGATTTTTTAATTTAAATGTTAATTTTTGTTTTTCATTATTATTATTATTATTATTATTATTATTATTATTATTATTATGTGTTTTAATTTTATACATCAGCCATGGGTTCCCCTGTCCTCCCCCATCCGGCACCCAACCCCACCTTCCTCCGAGCCCTTCCCCTCCATTCCCATGTCCTCCAGGACCAAGAAACAAACCCCTGGGGACCCATCTAAACCTGGTGGATTCAGTACAGGCAGGTCCCATTCCCTCCCTCCAGGCCGAGCATGTGTCCCTGTATAAGCCCAAGGTTCCAAACAGCCAGCTCATGCACCAAGGACAGGTCCCGGTCCCACAGCCTGGGAGCCTCCCAAAAGATCAAGCTATTCAATTGTCTCACTTATCCAGAGGGCCCAATCCAGCTGGGGCCTCCACAGCCATTGGCTCACAATTCATGTGCTTCCATTCGATTGGCTATTTGTCCCTGTGCTTTTTGCAATCATGGATTCAGCAATTCACGCTCTTTCAGTCCCTCCTCCTTCTAGACAGTTGGACACCTGGAGCTCCAACTGGGGCCTGGCTGAGGATCTCTGCATCCACTTCCATCAGTATTTGGATGAGAGTTCCAAGAAAACTGCTAGGGTGTTTAGTCATCTGATCACCAGACTAGGTCAGATCAGGCCCTCCCTCGACCACTGCCAGCAGTCTACAAAGGATATATCATTGTGGATTTCTGGGGACCTCTTGAGCACTCTGCCTATTCCTGTTCTCATGTGGTCTTCATTTATCATGGTCTGTTATTCCTTGTTCTCCCTTTCTATTCTTGATCCAGCTGGGATCTCCTGCTCCCCTAAGCTTTCTTTCCCTCAAATCTTGCCATTCATTACTCCCACTGTGGTCCAGGTTGTTCATGTAGATCTCTTCCACTTCTCTGTCATTGGGTGATCCCTGGGTCTTTCCCAGGGTCCCGTTTTCTAGGCAGCCTCCCTGGAGTTGTGTAGCAGTCTAGTCATCTTTGTTTTACATCTAGTATCCTCCTATGAGTGAGTACATACCATGTTTGTCCTTCTGAGTCTGGGTTACCTCACTCAGGATGATTTTTTTCTAGATCCATCCATTTGCCTGCAAACCTCATGATGTCATTGTTTTTCACTGCTGAGTAGTACTCCATTGTGTATATGTACCATATTTTCTTTATCCATTCTTCAGTTGAAGGGCATCTAGGTTGTTTCCAGGTTTTGGCTATAACAAACAGTGCTGATATGAACATAGCTGAGCAAATGCCCTTGTGGTATGATTGAGCATTCCTTGGGTATATGCCCAAGAGTGCTACAGTCTTGGGGGATACTGATTTCTAATTTTGTAAGGAAGCGCCATATTGATTTCCAAAGTGGCTGTACAAGCTTGCATTCCCATCAGCAGTGGAGGAGAGTTCCCCTTGCTCCACATCCTCTCCAGCATAAGCTGTCTTCTGTGTTTTTGATCTTAGCCACTCTGACAGGTGTAAGGTGGTATCTCAGAGTTGTTTTGATTTGCATTTCCCAGATAATTAGGGATGTTGAGCAATTCCTTAAACGTCTTTCAGCTATTTGAACTTCCTCTGTGGAGAATTCTCTGTTTAGTTCTATAGCCCATTTCTTAATTGGATTGTTGGGCATTTTGATGTGTAATTTCTTGAGTTCTTTATATGTTCTGGATATCAGCCCTCTGTTGGATGTGGGGTTGGTGAAGACCTTTTCCCATTCTGTAGGCTGTCGCTTTGTCTTGTTGACTGTGTCCTTTGCTCTACAAAAGCTTCTCAGCTTCAACAGGTCCCACTGATTGATTGTTTCTCTCAGTGTCTGTGCTATATTTAGAAAGTGATTTCTGGTGCCAATGCATTCAAGAGTACTTCCTACTTTCTCTTCTATCAGGTTCAGAGTAACTGGATTTATGTTGAGGTCTTTGATCCACTTGGACTTAAATTTTGTGCATGGTGACAGATATGGATCTATTTGCAGCCTTCTATACATTGACATCCAGTTATGCCAGCACCATTTGTTGAAGATGCTTTCTTTTTTCCATTGTACATTTTTGGGTTCTTTGTCAAAAATTAAATACCTTGGGGTTACTCTAACTAAGCATGTGAAGGACCTATATGACAAGAACTTTAAGTCCCTGAGAAAAGAAATTGAAGAAGTCAGAAAATGGAAAGACCTCCCATGCTCATGGATAGGCAGGATTAACATAGTAAAAATGGCGATTTTACCAAAAGCACTCTACAGATTCAACACAATCCCCATCAAATTACCAACACAATTCTTCACAGATCTGGAAAGAATAATACTCAACTTCATATGGAAAAACAAACAACCCAGTATAGCCAAAAGAATCCTGTACAATAAAACAACCTCTGGAGACATCACGATGCCCAACCTCAAGCTCTACTATACAGCTACTGTAATAAAAACAGCTTGGTACTGGCATAAAAACTGACATGTGGACCAATGGAATCGAATTGAAGACCCTGACATTAACCCACACACCTATGAACATATAATTTTTGACAAAGAATGATTTTAAGATAGGGAGATAGCAGAATACAGGCACATGAAAGAGAAAAGGAAAATGAAGTTGAAAAGATTTCAATGGGAAGGGGTTGAGAGGGTAAGGCAAAGGATGGGATGAGGAGGATAAATAACACTAGAGATGCTTGAAAAAGTCATATGGAAACCTACAATTTTAGAAATTTCCAAATGTGTTTGTGTGTGTGTGTGTGTGTGTGTGCACATGCATGAACGTTTAAATAGAGTTATCCTGTAGGGAAAGGGTAGTACCTCTCTCTGCAGCTATAGGTTTTAAAACAAAAAGCCTGGTGCCAAATATGAGATATTGTTCTTAGGCAGAATCAACCCCCTCCCAAATAAAACATGCTATTGTCACTGCTCTTGCTTACCCATTAGAATTAGACAGTAAGACCCAATTGTAAAAGACACCATACATTTCAGTCACAGGATATGGAAAACGCTGGAGGTGGAGCTAGTGGTTGATGTGGTCAAAATTTATTGTAAACGTGGTGCAACTCTCCAATAATGAATAAGGAAGGTAATATGGAAACCCTGGAGGGAGGAAATGGAAGGGAAAATATGTAATTATAGTATAATCGCAAATATAAAAGTATCTGAGTCTCTGAAGATACCGTGGAAACATAATGACATAGTCACTAACCATTTTGTCCAAATCTAAGCAGGGTAGTAAACCAGTAGCCATTGTTATTTGCATCTCATGGTCTTGCTTTAAACCAGAGACATAGAACCACAAACTTATGTCTGACTTGAGATTTCTGGCCAGAAATGACAAGTCAGTTTGCCTAATTATATGTATCCTCTCCTGGCACTTTCAGCTCCCTGAATATTGCAACAATTTTCTTGTGAATACATAAATAAACACACCATATAGAAAAGGAACTAGCAACAGACAAAAGAAATTGTTCCATCCAAGTTCAGCTTTCTGAAGCAATGACTGTATTAGAAAATGGTTTAATTTTTCTATAAAAACATTATACTAAAGCATGAGTGACTCTTGACAGCAGCATCAACAATGATTCCCCTTCTCCAGAATATTGGACTGACAAGCAACTGCCTTCATGGGGAGTCCAGTCCCAAACAACCATGCACATCCTACATACTCTAGACCAAAACACCAACCACATGTAATGTTCTAAGAAACTGGGGGAAGAGAATGGTGACTTATCTCACATAAGGGTCTTGTGATGCCCAGTTCAAGATGGAAGTTTGCCTGCATGTTTTGATTGTTGCTTTGTCCACTTGTTTGTGGCATAGTCTCATTCTGTAGCTCAGGCTGGGATGGAATTCTGTGGTCCAAGTTGGATTAAAGCCTGTGGAAATCCTCTTCCCTCCTCCTGCTCTTCCTGCTCCTCCTCCTCTTCTCCTCCTCCTCCTTCTTCTTTTTCTTTTCTTATGTATCACATTTTGACCATGTTTTTCCCCTCCTCCCACCTATTCCAGTCCCCCCTCTCAGCCTCCCTTCTTCCCCAGATCTACTCTTCCTCTGTTTCCCTTCAGCAAAGAGAATGCCTCCCAGGGATATCAACCAAACATGGCATAACAATTTACAATAAGACATGAGCTGGCTGTTTGGAACCTGGGGCCTACGCATGGACTTTTTGCTCAGCCTGGGTGAAGGGCAGAGGGCACTGGACCTGCTTCCACTGAGTCTACCAGGCTGAACTGAATCCCCAGGAGAGTCCTTGCCCTGGAGGAGATGGGAATGGGAGGTGGGATGAGGGGAGGGCCAGAGGCGGGGTGCAGGAGAAGGAAGGACAGATGAATTTGTGGCTGATATGTAAAATTAAATTAAATTATAAAATAAAAAAAAAAGAGTTGTCACAAACCCTCACGTCAACACTGGACAGAAAAACCCATAGAAGGAAAAGGGTCTGGCCCCCAAACAGACAAAAGTGTCAGAGACAGGCCCCACTCCCTCTGTTAGGAGTTCCCCAAGAACACCAAACTATACAGCCATAACACATAAACAGAAGACTTAGCTCAGACAGGCTGCCTGATTGTCTATTCAGTCTCTGTGAGACCCTATGAACCTTCTTAGCTGATTCAGTGGGTAGTGTTCTTGTTTCCCTTATTAGTTGCCTTATTAGTGATGGGATTATAGGTGTAAACCACTCCTCCTGGCTCTGGAAGAGTATTAACATTCTATTGCTTTTGTTTCCATGGACATGTTTATCACTGTATTATTGCAAATATTTAGTTCCCATGACTGTGAACCAAGGTATTGTGTAAGGCAATTCTGCATCATGATGGTGAAGTTCAACTGGAGAAAACAGCTCCCCTTCAATACTGGAAATATCAGCTAAAATCTTTAGTTATTATACTACAACCGTGACATCACTCTCTTAAAAACAAATCATGATGGGACACAAGAACACTGAACATACATTGACAATAAGAAAGAATGTGCCAGTGTGTCATGAATTGTTAATCTCAACACTATTGAATGTCCAGTGACTATATTACACTGAATTCTCACAAGACTTCTTAGACCAAATTTGAGCAGATCCCTGAAATATCAATATATTTTGTGCAGTAATCTGATTGGCTGTATCGACCCAGGGCAAACTTCTGGATGTAATATGGAAGAGTAAGAGAGATCAATGTCCCATCATCTCATATATTTCTATTGATCCATAAGGTGCTGCTATAGGTCATGACTTTTCAAGATGCCAGAAATCAAACCATTAGAATACCAAAGAATTGGTAGTGAAGAAACCCTTTATTTTTCACAATTTTTCTTCATGCTTCAAAATCCCACTTTTATGTCTGACCTATAGTTTACTATGGGGCAAGTAGTGATTTCCTTTAACAAAATCAAGCTGTTTCTGATTAGTCT
The DNA here is from genome assembly GCF_903995425.1 of Onychomys torridus. Classification (NCBI taxonomy): domain Eukaryota; kingdom Metazoa; phylum Chordata; class Mammalia; order Rodentia; family Cricetidae; genus Onychomys; species Onychomys torridus. The sequence continues at coordinate 130,918,300 of NC_050443.1, forward strand.
TCCTCGAAGGTACAATAAAGCCAACATGTTCTTTATTTCTTTCAAACAGTAAGTTTTGGTGTGATCATCCTTACCTGATCAGTATCACAGAAAATACAGTGGTCATGGTCTGGTCTTTATTACACTATATCAAGCCATTTATGAGACAAGGTTGTTAGACTCTGGGGTCAGGGAGTCTGTCAGGAATCTTTTCTAGAGGGATAGCCTTGTAATTTAACAGTGTTCATCCTTACATAAGTTTCTCAACTTAATAAATCTCAAATACCTATAAGTAGAATAATTAATGATGAGATGGCCATTTTTAACAAGGAAATTATGATCCTAGTAGTCCTAAATATGATGCATTTTCAAGATATAAACTGAAGGACTTTTTCATCTTACATGTAGGCTGTTCCTTCACTTTATTGAAAGTTTCTTTTGCACTAAAAAAGGTTTTTAGTTTCCTAAAAATTTCATTTATCTATTGTTGGCTTTACTTCAGAGTCCTATTTAAAAAGACTTCACCTGTGCCAATATCATGCAGTGTACTCCCCACCTTTTCTTGTAGTAGTTTCACCATGTTGGATTTTATGTTCAGGCCACCCACCCATTGGAGTTGAGTTTTCTGTAGGCTGTGACATAAGCATTTGGTTTTATTATCCTACAAATAGATCTTCACTTTCCCCTTATTATTTCCACTTGGTAAAAGCACTCTCTCTTTTTTCCAGTGTATATTTTATTATCTTATTAAAAATCAGACCAAATCTTTATATATTTTGGAGATTAGCCCTCTGTCAGATGTTGGGTTGGTGAAGAACCTTTCCCATTCTCTAGGCTAATGTTTTGTCTTATTGAAGCCCTACAAAAGTTTCTCAGTTTCAAGAGGTCTCATTTATTAATTGTTGCTCTCAGTGTCTGTGCTACTGATGTTATATTTAAAAAGTGATCTCTGGTGCCAATGCATTCAAGACTACATCCTACTTTCTCTTCTATCAGGTTCAGAGTAACTGGATTTATGTTGAGGTCTTTGATACACTTGGACTTGAGTTTTGTGCAAGGTGACAGATATGGATCTATTTGCAGTCTTCTACATGTTGACATCCAGTTATGCCAGCACCATTTGTTGAAGATGCTTTCTTTTTTCCATTGTATATTTTTGGCTTCTTTGTCAAAAATCAGGTGTTCATAGGTGTTAATGTCAGGGCCTTCAATTTAATTTCAACAAAGAATGGATATAGAAAATATGGGACACATACATAATGTAGTACTACTCAGCAGTTAAAAACAATGACACCATGGAATTTGCAGGCAAATTAATGGAACTAAAAAATATCCTGAGTGAGGTAACCCATACTCAGAAGACACACATGGTATGTACTCACTCATAAGTGGATACTAGATGTAAAGCAAAGGATAACCAGCCTGCAAACCACAGCTCCAGAGAAACTAGCTAACAAGAAGGACCCTAAACAGGACACATAAATTGCCTTGCTAATGAGAAATGGATGAGATCTACATGAACAAACTGGGGATGAAGGGGGCAATGGAGGATAAGGGGTACAGGATGAGCACATACAGGAATGGGAGGTTTAAGCTGAAAGAGGGACAGAGTGGCAAAGCAAGGATATAGAGACCATGATAAATATAGACATCATGGGATAGGGAGAAACCAGGTGCTGGGGAAGTTCCCAGGAATTCAGAGGATGACAACACCTTAGACTACTAGCAATAGTCAAGAGAGTGCCTAAACTGCCATCATAGAGCCTTCATCCACTAACTGATGGAAGCAGAAACAGAGATCCATGGCCAGGTCCCAGGTGGAGCTCCAGGAGTCCAATCGATGAGAGAGAGAGGGATTTTATGAGCAAGGGACATCGAGATCATGATGGGGGAAACATACAGAGATGGTCAGGCCAAACTAGTGGGAACTCATGAACTGTGGATCAATAGCTGTGGAGCCCCCATGGGACTGGAGTAGACTCCCTAGATAGGTGAGACAGTTGTTTAGCTTGAACTGTTTAGGCCCCCCCCTGGCAGTGGGATCCGGTTCTGTCCCCTGGTGCATGAGAGGGCTTTTTGGAGCCCAGTGCCTATGGTGAGACACCTTGTGCAGCATTGGTGCAGGAGGGAGGGGCTTGGATTTGCCTCCACTGAATGTTCCAGGCTCTACTTACTCCCCATGGGAGTCATTGCCTTGGAGGAGGTAGGATTGGGGGAGGTGCCTTGGGGGAAGAAAGGTTGAGGAGCTGAGGGAGGGTGGAGAGGGGGATCTGTGGTTGGTATGTAAAATGAATAGAGGATTTCTTAATAATAAAAAAATCAGACCAATAATTTTTTGAAGCAAAAGGCTTCACTGAACCTGGAGCTCACAGTCTTATGTAGATGGTCCCTGAAATCTATCTGCTTTCAAACATCTACCACTTCTTGGGTTACAGAAGTGAGCAGACATCAAAGCTTTAAACTGGCACTGAGGTCAGAACTCAGGTTCTCAGGCTTGCAGAAAAAGAGTACTCCGCACACCAAGCCACACCACCAGCCTCCTGGGAAGACTTTTGTTCACATCTTGAGAAGAAATACTGGTGTCTTTCCACAGAAGACAATGGAATATTTCTTCTTTTCCAGGGCTCATTGGAGAAGATAGATAATATTAAAATGTTAATGCTCTAATTTTGCCTGAGTTAATAATGCATTCTTTTTGTGCTTTTTGATATTAGGATCACCAAGGCAATGATTTGGGGAGGAACTATTACTGAGATCACCCAGTTCATCCTCCTGGAATTCTCATATTTCCTCAGAATTACAACATTCCTGTTCATCTACTTTACAACTCTGACTTGGAACCCATCTTTCATTGTTTTAATAAGGATTTCTTCATGTATTTCTTCCTAGAGATCTGTCCTTTATAGGGTTCTACCATGTCACTGTCATGGTTTCCAAGATCCTCTCCAACTTATTTCAGGAAAAGTAAACTTTATGGGATGCATTGCTCAGTACTTTTTATTCTCCACTATGGGGCTGGATCTTGCCTCATGACATCCATGGCCAATCACATGTATGCTGACATTTGTAACCGACTTCTCTATTCATCAATCATGTCACCCCACTCTGTGCTCCAATGGTGCTGGGATTCTATATGGCTGGAATTACAGGTTCTGTATCTCACATGTGTACTTGGTTTGAGCTTCACTTCTGTGGATCTAATGTCATCAGGCACTTTTTCTGTGGTATTTTCCAGCTGATAAATTTATCCCACAGTGAGGTTTTCTCTGTCCAAATTCCAATTGCCTTATTAACAACCGTCTCTGTGCTAGCAGAATCCTTAGTTACCATAGTATCCTATGGCTATATCATCTTATCCATCATGAAGATCACATCAGTTAAAGGCAGGTCCAAGACATTCAACACCTGTGTTTCTCCCACAGCAGCTGTTTGCCTCTTATATACTCTTAGTATATTTTTCTGAATTCCAGTTCTGGGGCTTCTCCAGCTTTGACAGATTTACATCTGTCTCCTACACTGTGGTGATTCCCATGTTGAATTCTTTGATTTACAGTCTGATGAACAAGGAAACCAGAGATGCTATGAAGAGGTTGTGGAAGATTGGTTACTGCTAAGGTCAAAGATTCTGAGATTTCAGACAGATTCATCTTACAAAGCAGCTTAACAAAAGCTTGATGCAGACTTTATGCTAATAGAGGCTATAGTTGATTCAGTGCTATTCAAACATGATATATGTTAGTCTCATAGGCTCATCTTTTTTCCTGTTATATCAGCTCATCCTCTACCACTTATCTATCATATTTGTGAAATACCTGAATTTAGAACTTTTGCTGCTAAAATGGAAGATTCTCCATATCTCGACTTTGTCTCCACAGAATATTGGTGAATGAGTCTCTATGAGTTGAGAAACCTTGTCTTACAAGTGCTCTGATGTAGCATAACAAGAACTGATGAGGACCATTGATTGTTATTTGTTTATAAATAGGTTGGAACAAATGTATGCTGAGGGATATACTCTTTCCAAAGAAATAAAATTAACATTGGCCTGGAAAAGACTTAACTGTGATGACCAAAGTGCTAACCATCTAACAAATTTGGGGTTATATTCTTGTCTCCACAAGCTGTAGACTAAGGAAAGATATTGTGATCTAAATCTTCAGTAATGATGAAGGTTATAGGTTCTTCAGAGATATTTGCATATGAGTACTATGATTGGATTCCTGAAACCAGAGTCCAGATGGGATTTCATATTCAAATGCCAAATGACCAATGGTAGTATCTGATACTGTGGTGCCCCAATTTCTCTTTCTGTGCCCCATTAAATCATGACTATTTATCCTTCGTTAACATAGTCAATGAGATATCACTGTCAAATTGCTTCTGTATTTCAGATATCTGTTCAGTTTTGTGTAATAATACACACATGAAATCATTGTAACAACAGATTTCTGAATACTTAGTTTTGCACAGACTACTGGTAAATATGGGAAAATAGTATGCAGGTCTTGGAACCCAAAAGGACCATATAGACATTATTAAGGAACTCTTAAGAATCTGTCAAAGATCCTGAACCCTGAACATGAAGTAGTGCCCAAGAGGAGATTGAATGGCTCTCCCTCTTCTGTAGGGAATGTGATCAATTCTCTGTGTGCAGGTTAAAAAAATGTGATTAGGAGGTGATAGCATTATCTTGCTCCTCATTTGCTTTATTCTCAGTTTCTTTGTCAGGATTATATTTCATAAACCCACCAAACTTATTAAGATCAATTCACATGAATCTATTAAATGGGTAACAGGTAACAGAATTTATTAAGATTTAAATTGAGGCAATACACTCACAATTACAGAATGGAGTAGACAGCAGAACTCCTCCTTGGATCTGATCAGGAGCAAATCCACCTCACAGGCAGGAGCAGGAAGAAGGGCCTGTGTCTTGTCTCCAGTGCCTTATCAGAGGTCATGTACAATGGCAGGAAGCACCACTTTCTTTGGGCTGTATAGCCCAGGGTCATGGGTGGAGCAAATACCACTACACAAACTACATTAAAATTTATGTATTTCTTTACATGCATGGGTTTTTGTCTGTATGTTTTATCTGTGCACCAGTGCACACCTGTGTCTGTGGTAGCCAAAGAGGGCATAATATCCCTTAGGACTGGAGGAACATATGTTGTGAGCTGCCACATAGGTGATGATTGAACCTGTTTCCTCTAGAACAGGCAATGCTCTTACCCACTGAGTCATTTCTTCAGTCTCCCCTCAAATTAATTCTGACTATTTTAACATTTTTTTGCCATGATATAGGTGCAGAGGTGGTATATAAACTTATAGATAAGATAGGAGCCTTAAGAGATAGTTCCACTTTACCTCATGACTTTTCTCACTTTGCCATTGATGGACAATGTTATAGTTAGTGATTGCTCTTCATTGGGGGTATATAAGATGGATCAACTTGGCTGATCGTGGAGGACTATAAATAAGACAGTAAAAAATAAAGTTTTGTTTGACTTAATTACTTGTATTTTGGGTTGTTTCTATAGCAGAACCAAAGTTAAATCTGTAATATTTGACCTAATATGGTCTGGAAACCTAGACTCCCAGCAATCTATAGTTTAAAAGTTCTAATCTTCCATACTTTTCAAGTTGTACCCATATTTAATGTAATTATCCCATAATCTACTTTGACATTTGCAGGTAGGTTATGTGGTCCTCAGTTACTCTAAGACATGTCAAGAAATGTAAAGTAAATGGGTTCCCAACAAATCATGGCGTGGCATTTCAAATACACTTATTGCTTATCTGGAGTATAGTAAGAATCTATAAAGTATTTGCACCTGATTCATAACTAGATACTTTATAGGTATCATGAAATTCTATCTCATATCATAGTATGTTTAAAATAAACTTAAAAAGTGTTCACTGAGGGGCTGGAGAAATGGCTCATCTGCCACATGGATTTTTTTTTAGTTTTTTTTGAGTGATATTTTATTTAATTTTTTATTTTTCTTTATTGAGAAATTTTCTACTCACTCCACATGCAATCCACAGACCCCCCCTCCTCCATCCTCCCACCCCTACCCTTCTTTCCCAAGCCACCACACATCCCCACATCCCCCAATTTGAGGTCTCCCATGGGGAGTCAGCAGAGCCCAGCACACTGAGCCTTGGCAGGTCCAAGCCCCTTCCCACTGCACCAAGGCTGTGCAAGGTGTCACACCACAGGCGCTAGATTCCAGAAGCCTGCCCACAGACCAGGGACAGATCCCAATCCCCCTGCCTGGGTGCCCCCCAAACAGTTCGAGCCAAACAACCATCTTCTGTATCCAGAGGACCTAGTCCAGTCCCATGGGAGCTCCACAGCCCTTAGTCCACAGTTCATGGGCTTCCACTAGTGTGCCACATGGATTCTGAATCTGAGGATGGATCTCAGCTCATCAGATTAGACAGCACATGCCCTTTACTTACGAAGCCATCCCTTCAGCACTCAAACATTTCTTTTTACAGTACTTTTTATTAATTCTTTGAGAATTCCATACAATGTATTTTGAACATATTGAAGTTGAACTTTCTCAACTTCCCATAACCATCCTTCCCACCCTCCCATCCCTTCCCACCCAAATTTGAGTTTTCTTCCTGTCCCACCTCATCAAGTCTAGTTTGTGTTCTACTTTTGGAAGTGTGGCCTGCCCTGGCAAGTGTTGACCTACCAGGGGTTACATCACTAAAGAAAATGGACACTACCTGTCCCATCAGCTATCACATGCTGATAGCTCCTCAAGTAGTAGTCACATTTCATGTCACCCTTCCTACTCCAAGTGTGGTATTTTGTCCTTGAGTTTCACAGGCCTTGTGCATGTTGTCACAATCATTGCGGGTTTATATGTGCAACTTCCTTGTTAAATCTGTAAAACATTGTTTCACTGATGCTTTTACCTACCTCTGGCTCTTAGATTATTTCCATCCCCTCTTCTGCAGAGACCCCAGAGACTTGTGGGGGAGGGCTAGGATATGTACGTTCCATTTAGGGCTGGACACTCCGGTTGTTCTCTCTTCTTAAATGTAACATTATTCTTTATTGATTCTTTGGGAATTTCATATTATGCACCTTAATTCTGCTCACCTCTCAGTACCCTAGATCCTCCTCTCACTTCTGGAACACCCCCAAAAGAACATTAAAAAACAAAACAAAACAAAGCAAGCAAATAAACAAACAAAAACAAAGAAACAAAACAAAACATCTTTTTTGCTATTCCATCTTTTCTGCCTCTCCAACACCTTTTTATTCACCTTGGTGGCATTGGGGGCTGCAGTGTGTCACACAATATATCCTTTTGTCCAATCAGTTTTACTTGAAAATGTTCTTTGCCTGGTTCAAGGCCTCTGTTTTCTGGTACACTCTCATTGCTGGATTCTCACTGAAACTCCTTTTGAATGTCCTGCAGCTGCTCCGAGTCATGGAGATTCTGCGGTTATTGTCAGTTCCCTTACACCCGTGCCATCAGATGGGTCAATTCTCCCTCACCCTGTGGTGAAGGGTGGGACCAACTCTTATAAGTGTGTGTGTGTGAAGGGCAGCTCTTCCATAAAGGGCAGGCCAGCTCTTTTGCTGTAGTGTCCAGTGAAGGGCAGGGCCAGCTTTTCCAGGGCCAACAAAGGGCAGAGAGAGCTCAGCATGGCCCTCTGATTTCATCACACATGGTTCCTATGGCCCTCTGAGGTGACATGAGCAACAGATGTCAGCACAAACCCTAGCTGCAGCAGGACTATGGACCCAGACCTGACCTTCAGTAGCAGCTCGGGCCCAGATGTCACCCACCATGCCATTGGGTAGCAGCACAGGCCACCCAGATCTGCATGGCCCCAGATAGAGAGATAAAGCATAGCCCATAGACTCCAGCAAAGCCACAGTCATGTCCCAGACTCCAGGACTCCACATAGCCCCTAGTGGCAACATGTGCCATGGACTTCAACATAGACCTTGCCTGTGGTAGTATCATGGACCCTGACATGGTCCTCAGCAGCAGCCTGGGCCTGGATGACACCATGATCTGAGTGGCAGCACAGGTCACCCAGAGCTGTTGCAGGATATTTGATTGCACTGTGAAACCTGAGATGGTATTAATGAAATCCCCTTTGGATTAGAGGGTGGAGCCAGCAACTAGTTGACAGGAATTAGCCATAGAGAGTACAGAGAAGCCAGGAATACAGATAGAATGAACAGGAAGGAGTAGGGAGGGACTTGGAGTTTCACAGACCAGTGAATACAACTAGAGATACAGCTAGTTCTCCCAGGACTTAACTATTACCTTAATTTTCTCAGGGTCCCCTAAAGATGCTGCTGCCCCTAGACAACAGGGAGTAATTTTAAGAACATGACCCCCACATTCCCAAGAGGTGAGGTGAGTGGTTTTTAGTTGTTTGGTTGGCTATGGATGTTTTTCATTGTTTCATGGGGTTAGTTGCAAGTTGTTATTGGTTATGGTCAGGAAGGAGATAAACAAAGGAGGTTAGACTAAGGGGTTTCTTCCTTCCTTCCTTCCTTTTTTCTTTCTTTCCCTTCTTTTCTTCCTTCCTTCCTTTTTTCTTTTTCTTTTTTTCCTTCTTTCTATCTATCTTTCTTTCTTTCTTTCTTTCTTTCTCTCTCTCTCTCTCTTTCTTTCTTCTTCTTCTATCCTTCTTAACCTCCTTTTTAGTGAAAAAAGGGGCTTTAGAAATGATAGAATAATTTTTACATTGTGCTTCTCCTGGTGGCAGCTTGCAGTGTCTGCCTTGCCTCTCCTTTCTCTTATTGTCTAACTGTTTAGATTTCTCATTTGCCTCTAAGCTGCCTTGCCATCAGCCAAATGGCTTTATTTATCAACCAATCAGAGCAACACATATTCAGAGCATACAGAGAAATATCCACAGCAGGCATCCATCTTTAGCCTACAGGCCCATAGTATCTGGCAGACTTTTCAATGAAGCAGGAAATTTAAAAGTCTGTCTGCATATATTGGGAAAGTTTGTCAGTCACTTTCCTCTGTGTCCTGCAGAATGTCTGGCAGTTTCTTCTGTGAAGCAGGAACTCTGAAGGATCACTCTGCCTTGTTTCAACAAAATTCAGCGGTCATTTTCCTGTGGGTCCTGCATGTATAGTTTATACAACATATTGCTGATCAGTCCATGCAAGAGCAGCTTCTTGCCCAAATGGCTAGCCTTGCTATATTGAAAGCTAACTCCATAAGGATTTTCTTCAATGTCCATCATCTCTGAAGTAAATTGATACTTCCAGGAGCACATGTTTCTGATTGTAATGAAAAGTCCTGAGTTAACAAAACATTTTAAATACCATATACCATAGGATGTTGAAAGGTTTGAAGATCATCTATCTATCTAAAATATACCTCCATATGATCTGGAAAGCATACCTAACATGTCTAAAATTTTGATTGTTATGACTAATGACTAACCTATGATTTTGGATTATTCTATATAGTTTATAATAATAGCTTTCAATAACTGTAACTTCACCCTACATTTCCAAATGAACTGCATAGGCACAATACCTCAAACAACAAAAGAAACATACATACAATATGCTGTAACAAAAATAACCTTAAATTTTATCAATATACAAAAATCCTTTAAACAAGAGAAGAAATGTATATACAATGTAACAAAAATAACTTTAAATTTGTATCAATATACAAAATTCCATACCAATGCAAAATATCTGAGATTAATACTTGCCTTTTTTATTCCATTTTCCTATAGTCCCCCTAAATTATAGCAAACATCCATTACCCACCAAATAACCAAAGACCAACTACCCTATCACTTGGGAATGTGGGCATAGTATTCTCCAGAGTGCTTCCTGCTGGCTGTGGGCAAAGGCATCATTAGAGGTCCCTGAGAAAATTTTGAGATAATGACTAAGACCTGGGAAGACAAGCAGTAACCTTTGCTGATAGATATTGCCTGTCAGTAACCTTTGCTGATAGATATCACCTGTCAAGATTCAGGAGGTCTCCACTGATCACACCTGATCAAATCAATCCATAGCCTCTTATCTCCTGTGGGAACAAAACTCAAAAGCATTTTTTATCTCCATTTGACAAATGTATTTTCTGAGTTGTTTTTTAAAGTTAAGGCATTCCTAACGTATCTAGTTTGGTTCAATTTATCAGTCCAGTTAACAATCCCATGACTCTTAGCAGCTATCCTTTGCTAATCATCAGACAAAAAAAAAAAAAATCAAAATCAACACAATAATATACAGGATCCAGATTTCCTGTGTATTTCCCATCTTTATGTGGCTTTTTAAAAATTATTTTACTTCTGTTTTTAAAGACTCCATTATTTTTAAACTATTTATTTCTATACTGTCCATACCCTTTTTCTTTCTTTCTTAAGCCTACACACATTGTAAAACACATTGGAACCTGTTTACAGGCTTTTCATCTGGACCTCGTTTACTGCTTATCTCTAGTCTTCTTTAGTTGCATGAACAAACTTTTAAACTGCTAACCTACACCTGGACCATTCATTAGTGGCTCTCAGCTGGCTTTGCACACTTCTGAGCTTGGGAAAGCCAAGCCTAAAGCTTGTGGCCCTGTGGGAGGTGTGTTTCACCTGGAACCACATTCAACCCCCACCTATGGAATGCCCATTCTCTGCACTGTGGCAGGCATTTTGTACTTAGTTTTCTTGTTTCTATATAGCATGAAAAAGATGTTTAAGGGCTCTGCTGTACAGCAGGGTTTCTTAACACAGCCGAATCCTATTTTTGTTTTGTTGTTTTGTTTTTCAAGCTTTCTCAGGCTCTATAGAAATTTGAGGAAATAGAATCAGTCATTAAAAGTCTCCCAACCAAAAAATGCCCAGGGCCAGATGGTTTCACTGCAGAATTCTACCAGATCTTCAAAGAAGACTTAATACCAATACTCTTTAAATTGTTCCACACAATAGAAGCAGAAGGAATATTACCAAACTCCTTCTATGAGGCTACAATTACCTTGATTCCTAAACCAAACAAAGATGCAACAAAGAAAGAGAACTACAGACCAATCTCTCTCATGAACATTGATGCAAAAATATTCAATAAAATACTGGCAAACAGACTTCAAGAACACATCAAAACAATTATCCATCATGATCAAGTAGGCTTCATCCCAGGCATGCAAGGGTGGTTCAACATACAAAAGTCTGTCAATGTAATACACCATATAAACAAACTCAAAGAAAAAATCCACATGATCATCTCACTAGATGCAGAAAAGGCATTTGACAAAATCCAACACCCCTTCATGATAAAGGTCTTGGAGCGATCAGGAATACAGGGAACATACCTAAACATAATAAAGGCAATCTACAGCAAGCCAACAGCCAACATCAAATTAAACAGAGAGAAACTCAAAGCAGTACCACTAAAATCAGGAACAAGGCAAGGCTGTCCCCTCTTCCCATACTTATTCAATATAGTACTTGAAGTTCTAGCCAGAGCTATAAGACAACATAAAGAGATTAAGGGGATACAAACTGGAAAGGAAGAAGTCAAGCTCTCCCTATTTGCAGATGACATGTTAGTATACATGAGTGACCCCCAAAATTCAACCAAGGAACTGATACAGCTAATAAAAACCTTCAGCAACATAGCAGGATACAAGATCAACTCAAAATAATCAGTAGCCCTCCTCTATACAATAGACAAACAGGCTGAGAAGGAAATCAGAGATACATCACCCTTTACAATAGCCACAAATGATATAAAACACCTTGGGGTTACTCTAACTAAGCATGTGAAGGACCTATATGACAAGAACTTTAAGTCCCTGAAAAAAGAAATTGAAGAAGTCAGAAAATGGAAAGATTTCCCATGCTCATGGATAAGCAGGATTAACATAGTAAAAATGGTGATCTTACCAAAAGCACTCTACAGATTCAACACAATCCCCATCAAATTACCAACACAATTCTTCACAGATCTGGAAAGAATAATACTCAACTTCATATGGAAAAACAAAAAACCCAGGATAGTCAAAAGAATCCTGTACAATAAAACAACCTCTGGAGGCATCACAATCCCCGACCTCAAGCTCTACTATAGAGCTACCATAATAAAAACAGCTTGGTACTGCCATAAAAACCGACATGTGGACCAATGGAATCAAATTGAAGACCCTGACATTAACCCACACACCTATGAACATATAATTTTTGACAAAGAAGCCAAAAATGTACAATGGAAAAAAGAAAGCATCTTCAACAAATGGTGCTGGCATAACTGGATGTCAATGTATAGAAGGTTGCAAATACATCCATATCTGTCACCATGCACAAAACTTAAGTCCAAGTGGATCAAAGACCTCAACATAAATCCAGTTAGAACCTGATAGAAGAGAAAGTAGGAAGTAGTCTTGAACACATTGGCACCAGAGATCACTTTCTAAATATAACACCAGTAGCACAGACACTGAGAGAAACAATCAATCAATGTGATCTGTTGAAACTGAGAAGCTTTTGTAGAGCAAAGGACACAGTCAACAAGACAAAGCAACAGCCTACAGAATGGGAAAAGGTCTTCACCAACCCCACATCTGACGGAGGGCTGATATCCAGAATATATAAAGAATTCAAGAAATTAGACATCAAAATGCCCAACAGTCCAATTAAGAAATGGGCTATAGAACTAAACAGAGAATTCTCCACAGAGGAAGTTCAAATGGCTGAAAGACATTTAATGAATTGCTCAACATCCCTACTTATCCAGGAAATGCAAATCAAAACAACTCTGAGATACCACCTTACACATGTCAGAATGGCTAAGATCAAAAACACAGAAGACAGCTTATGCTGGAAAGGATGTGGATCAAGGGGAACTCTCCTCCACTGCTGGTGGGAATGCAAGCTTGTACAGCCACTTTGGAAATCAATCTGGCGCTTCCTTACAAAATTAGAAATCAGTCTCCCCCAAGACTGTAGCACTCTTGGGCATATACCCAAGGAATGCTCAATCATACCACAAGGGTATTTGCTCAGCTATGTTCATATCAGCACTGTTTGTTATAGCCAAAACCTGGAAACAACCTAGATGCCCTTCAACTGAAGAATGGATAAAGAAAATATGGTACATATACACAATAGAGTACTACTCAGCAGTGAAAAACAATGACATCATGAGGTTTGCAGGCAAATGGATGGATCTAGAAAAAAAATCATCCTGAGTGAGGTAATCCAGACTCAGAAGGACAAACATGGTATGTACTCACTCATAGGAGGATACTAGATGTAAAACAAAGATGACTAGACTGCTACACAACTCCAGGGAGGCTGCCTAGAAAACGGGATCCTGGGAAAGACCCAGGGATCACCCAATGACAGAGAAGTGGAAGAGATCTACATGAACAACCTGGACCACAGTGGGAGTAATGAATGGCAAGATTTGAGGGAAAGAAAGCTTAGGGGAGCAGGAGATCCCAGCTGGATCAAGAACAGAAAGGGAGAACAAGGAATAACAGACCATGATAAACGATGACCACATGAGAACAGGAATAGGTGGAGTGCTGGAGAAGTCCCCAGAAATCCACAATGATATATCCTCTGTAGACTGCTGGCAATAGTCGAGAGAATGCCTGATCTGACCTAGTCTGGTGATCAGATGGCCAAACACCCTAACTGTCGTGCTGGAACTCTCATCCAATAACTGATGGAAGTGGATGCAGAGATCCTTGGCCAGGCTCCAGGTGGAGCTCCAGGAGTCCAATTGTCGAGAAAGAGGAGAGACTGTAAGAGCCTGAATTGTTGAGACCAAGATTGGAGAGGCACAGGGACAAATAGCCAAACGAATGGAAGCACATGAATTATGAACCAAAGGCTGTGGAGCCCCCAGCTGGATCAGGCCCTCTGGATAAGTGAGACAACTGATTAGCTTGAACTGTTTGGGAGGCATCCAGGCTCTGGGACCGGGACCTGTCCTTAGTGTATGAGCTGGCTGTTTGGAACCTTGGGCTTACACAGGCACACTTTGCTCAGCCTGGAAAGAGGGCACTGGTCCCGACTGTACTGAATCCATCAGGTTTAAATGAATCCCCAGGGGAGTCTTGGCCCTGGAGGAGATGGGAACAGAGGGGAGGGGGGAGGACAGGGGAACTCATGGCTGATGTGCAAAATTAAAACACAAATATAATAAAAAAAATATCAAAAATTAAAAATACTTCAAAAGATAAAATAAAATAAAATAAAAAAATAAAAATCAATCCAAAATTTCATATAAAAAATCATAAAATCTAAAGCAATATTAAGTAAAAGGAACTAGGTATCAAGATAATTGACTTCAAATGTACTATAAAACTATAGTAAGAGCATGGTACTTGTATAAAAAACAGTATCAAAGAGGCTGACAATATGGCTTAGCTGTTAAAAGTGCTTACTACTCTTTCAGAGGACCTGCGTTCTTGTGGGCACTGGATGCACCTTACAACCACCTGTAACCCTCGGTTTCAGGGCATCTGATGTCCTCTAATCCTCCTGGAGCATTGCACATTTGGTGAACAAACTAACAGGAAGGTACATACACGAGGGAAAATAAATTTCTTTTATTAAAACAAAACAAACAAATAAAAAACAGCATGTAGGGTAACTGAACAGGACAGAGAATCCTGAATTAAATCTATGAACTTAGACACAAAGTATTACTCTTTTCCCCTGGGGATTGAACCTAAGGCCTCATACCTGCTACGTAAGCAACACAGACCATAATAGGAGTATAGGTTTGACTATTATAGATGGCTGTTAATCTATATTTTTAAATTATACCATACATTTTTAAATGAGTTGCATAAATACAATATCCTAAACAAGAGTAGAAACATACATACAGAATAACAAAATTAACTTTAAATTTGTATCAATAAACCAAAATCCATACCAATGTAAAATATTTTGAAATTAATAGTTATTTTTTGGATTAAAGTAGATTCAATAATCTATCCTTTTATCCTATCATTTCTATATTTTTTTCCTTTAGAAAATGATCTTTGAATTTAACTCCTTTGATTAGCTTTTTCCTGACTATGACCAATAACAATTTGTAACCAGCCTTCCTTAAATTATGACAAGCATCCATACACAATCTTTGAGGATATGGACATCACTCTCTAGACTACTTCTTGTTGTTTGTTTTTTTGAGGTGTTATCTTTGGAGGGACTTTGAGAAAATTGGGATAATAATGAAGTCCCAGCTGGAGTAGTCTGTGAGGTTGGACCATCTCAGCCAGCAACCTTGAAGCTGTTTTGGATGCTGGATCACTTGGACCATCTGTTTTCACTGGTGTCTGGTCCCCTTGTTCTGCAAATACATGAACTTTTAAAGGCAACATACATATCTGCATTAATATAAGTATAGACTGTGCATTGCACATAAGTCAGCTAAAGAGGATTTTTTTTGTTATGTGTTTGAGCACGGAAAATATACATCATGTGTCTTGTAGTTCTTTTAGGTTTATTTCTTTATCTTTGTAGCCAGGGCTTTCAAGGGGTCCTCCGCAATCAAACCTGATTTTCATTTACCTGGAATGAATCCCCAGCTTCTCATTTCCCATGGAAACAAAAGCATAACCTCTCCCCCAAAGCAACACACCTTTTGACTTAAATTTGGAAATCAAGATATTTTTAAAATATATAGGTTGATTTAATCTAGCAGCTTCAATCCAGTATCTCTTAGTAGCCATCACTCCTTCCTCAGCAGTCAAAAAATTCAAAGACAGCACAATAACATACAGTATCCAGATTCTTTGTGTTTTTCATCTTTGCATAGCTTTTTAAAATTACTTTACTCCCTTTTTAAGAACTTTATTATTTTAAAACTGTATTTTTAATATAAGACTGTATATACTCTTTCTCTTCTCTCCCCCAAGCCTTTGTAAATTTTAAACACACTGCAACACATTTAGGGCTTTTTTTCCCCATCTGAGTCTGTCTTTACTGTGTATCTGTAATCTTTTTCTGTCAGCATGAGCAAAACTCCAAACCCACCATGCAGTTTGCTGGTGGAGCTTGCCTTGGCAGCTTAAACCTGAAGGCAGAGGCTGGGAGAAACCTCTCTGTACTGTGGCCCATGTGAGAGACCATGGGAACCCACCACACTGCTTAGCTCATGGTGGTTGGTGGATGGCTCCATCTTGCAGGCAGCTCTTGGGAGATGCATCTCTGGACTGTGACTGATAGGAGACTGTGACACTAGGAAGCTATGTTAGTCTCTGTTTCTGTGCCTTTAGAACCTTTTTAAAGCTTTCTCAGGACTTCTGTGCATGTACCTGGACATCGGGCTTCGTTTGTAGGCAGAAGTTTCTCACCAGCAGCTCTCAAATAGCTGACACAGAGTTTTAATATTAATTATAAACTCTTAGCTGATAGCTCATGCTTGTTCCTAGCTAACTCTTACATTTTGAATTAACCCATATTTCTTATTTATGCACTGCAACATGGTAGTACCTTCTTGCAACACAGCACAATCATCTCTTGCTCTGTTTGCTTGATAGCTGGTGACTCCAGACTCTGCCCTTCTTCTTCCCAGCATTCTCCTAGTCTAGTTCTCCTTCTCAATCTCTTTCTGACAAGCTATTGGCCAGACAGCTTCTTTATTAAACCAGTCATACAGACATATATTCATACAGTGAAAAGGAATATCCCATAGCATACCTCAGTATTTTTTTGTAAATATCCATACTTATTTCATCTTTAGCTTCAGAAGGAAGAAAATATGTATTACTAAATTTATGGCAAAAGTACTTTTCTATAATCTTTTTGTAATAAAATTTATGCAGTAAATATCTTTTGAATTCAATAATTTGAATGATTTCAAGTGAGACCCCTTTTTGGGTCATTACTATAGTCCAGATAATCAGTGTTATTGGAGATATTTCTCAGTTTATTTATTTGGAATCTATCTTACATTCTTTGGTAAAATCAGGCTTAATTAGAAATTGCATGAAGTTTTAGTTGTCTGTAACTAACCAAAATAAGCCATAGCATGGTTTATAGCAAAAACTAAGCTAGAGGATAAAACAAATTATATGAAATAATATGAGTGACTAGAAATTTTTGGGTTACTGGGTATCTGGAGTTTATGATCATACTAAGTCAAATGTTATAGTCATGAGGTTTGTTTCTGCTGAACAAACAACCCAAAACTCAATAGCTTAATAATCAACCTTTATTTTATTTATTTTTTTTAAACTATCCCATAATCCCCCAAGGTCAGCCAAAGTCAGGAAACTTGATCCATCTGCCATATCTTTACTGATAGAGCAATCACTGTCTGCCACATTGTAGCTGAGCTGTTCACCAAGAGCAGCACACACACTTATCCACCACATCCTTTCCTGATCCGTCCATTCCAAAATGGGTAATTTGCTTTCTTCCCATCTGCATGTTCTCCTCATCTCCAAATACGTAAGCAACTGACGATGTTTAAAGAGCAGGCATGGTGGACACATCTGCAATCCTAGCCTTTGGGAAGTGAGAGAAGGGGATCAAGAAGTCCAAGGCCAGCCCAGGTTACCCAGTGAGCTACAGGACAACCTGGGTTACAAACTGAGACCCTGCTTCACAAAACAACGAAGATTGGGAGCTGGAGAGATGGTTCAGTAGTTAAGCAAATATATTGCTTTTGCAGAGGACCCAAGTTTGATTGAGAGAGGCTGAAGCAGGCCAAAGCAGGCTGAGAAAGGCCGGGGCAGGCTGAGGCAGGCTGAGAGAGGCCGGGGCAGGCCAAGAGGGGCTAAGAGATGCCAAGAGAGGCTGGGTGTAGCGAGCACATACCCCAGTTATGGAGGAGGAATTATCACTCTTGATTCAGACTTGGTATAACATTCATTTATTCACACAGTAAGATTATAAGCAATATTTATCCTGTCTTCCAAGTGGAAGCAGGAGTACCTCTCCAGGTCCACAGGTCTCAACTCGCCACATCTGTTCCTCTGGATCTTGGGTCAGCCTTCCCCTGTTCAGCCACATCTGCACTGGGGACAGGATCTCACATCTCTGGCGGAGAAGAGTCATCTCACTGGAGGGCCTGATGAGCTCTGTTGGTTGGGTCTGGGGCTTCATCTTTTATATTCTTTCCTGGCTAGATTGCTAGTCTTCCCTACTTCCACACACAGCTTATAGCTTATCACTACTCCATTTGTGGTTTTCTTACATCGTTCTATTGCTTATCACTCCTGACCAGGGTTGTTCACCCTAGGCCTTGCATGTTCCTTACACCAGGGCAGGCCGGGGTAGGCCAAGACAGGCCGAGGCCGGGGCAGGCCAAGAGAGGCTGAGAGAGGCTGAGAGAGGCTAAGTGTGTTCTATCTCTTCAGACTTCCTTCTATAAATATTCACATCACCTCTGCTCCTCTTTCACTAGTAAAAACCATCACATTTAAAAGTGCTTTTGAGCATTTGTCAAGTATAATCTTAAGTGACAAAGAAATTAGAAGAAAGTAGTAAATATAGAACAAGCTAATGCCATTGTCTTTAATCACAAACGTTTTCCCAGGACAAATATAGAGAAGTAACCATGTTCTCTATACAACAGGCCATCCAAGTTCCTCTCAGACACTTCTGTTCAGGGTTCAGGACCCTTGATAGACACTTAGTAGTTTCTTGATTATACCTATATTGTTCTTTTAATTTTGGATGCCTGTATAGTGTTTTCAATATTTGCTAATAGTCTTTAGAAAACTGAATATTCAGTAACTTAGTACAGTGAATTCATATGTGTATTTCCATAAGAAATAGAACAGATACTTGAAATATCAGAAGCAATTTGATAGTAAGATATCATTGTCTATGTTAACCAAATAGTCATGTTTTATGTTATTGGTCATTTGGAATTTAAATATGAAATCTCATCTGGACTCTGGTTTCAAGAATGAAATAACTACACTCATATTACATAGCTCTGAACAAACCATGTTGTTCATCACTACTGAAGAGTTAGAGCATATCTTCTTCACTTAGCTAGTAGCTGCTAGAGACAAGAATATGACCCGAAACTTAATAGATGAATAGCATTGATTCATCTTAGAAACAATGTAACTATCAGAAGTAAATTTTTCTAGGAGGTATAGCCAAGCCAGTGCTACTTTTATTTCTTCAAACAGTAGGTTCCCTGCTTAAAAACAAAGAACAACCCACCAAGTCTTTATTAGTCTACATTGGGCCATTTCTGGGACAAGGGTTCTGGACCCAGGGAGCCCTAGCCTGGCATCTTCTATAAGGATGGGGCCCAGGGCTGAAAAGTCTTCAACTGCAGCAGCAAACAGTTATAATTTGGATGTTTCACAAATACTGTGGATAAATAACAAAAGATGAGACTATTTCTGATGTAAAATGAAAATGATAAACCTCTAGGACTTATAAGAAAAACATTTCAGGAGCATCGAATCAGTAATGATCCATATTGCTATATAATCTATATCAAGTTGAGACTTTCTTCAACATAAGTAGGCATTTTGTAGGGCAGATCAGTGAGAACTCTCAGAATGTTTTGTTAGAAACATCTCATCTTCCTCTGTAACCTCTTTACAGCATCTCTGATTTCATTGTTCCTCAAACTATAAACCAAAGGGTTCAACATGGGAATCATCACAGTGTAGAAGACAGATGCAAATCTGTCAAAGCTGGAGGAGCCCCCAGAGCTGGAACTCAAATAGACAAAGACACTGGAGGTGTAGAATAGGGAAACAGCTGTGAGATGAGAAGCACAGGTATTGAATGCCTTAGACCTGCCTTTAGCTGAAGTGATCTTCATGATGGACAAGACAATATAGCCATAGGATATCATTATGGCTAAGGCATTTGTAAGCCCAAACAGCATTGTTAATATGGCAAGCAGGACCTGTGCAAAGAAAGTATCAGTGCAGGATAGATTTAACAGCTGAGGCATGTCACAGAAGAAATGTCTGATGACATTAGGTCCACAGAAGTGGAGCTGCAGCAAGGCACATATCTGAGATAAGGAACCTATGAGTCCTGCTGTGTAGCTTCCCAGCACCATGCGAGCACAGAGGGTGGGTGACATGACTGATGAATAGAGCAGTGGGTTACAAATGGCAGCATACCTGTCATAGGCCATGGCTGTCATGAGGCAAGATTCACTCAGCCCCATAGTGGAAAAGATGAAGTATTGAACTATGCAGCCCACATAGCTGATAGTTTGTTTTTCCTGGAAGAAGTTGGAAAGCATCTTGGGGACTGTTGAGGTGATATAGCATAGGTCTATAAAGGACAGATTACTGAGGAAGAAATACATTGGAGTGTGGAGGTGGGAATCCATCCTTATTAAAACAAGAAGGGACAGGTTCCAGGTCAGTGTTGTAATGTAAAGGATGAGGAATATAACAAAGAGCAGTGCTATGACTCGCGGGAAATCGGAGAATCCCAGGAGGATGAACTGGGTGATCTCGGTAATATTTTTTCCTTCAGTCATTGCTTCTGTGAACCTAGTATCAGAGAGGAGAAAAAGAATGTATTATTGGCTCAAGAGAAATAGTAGCATTTTCTGTCTCTAGCTTCAGTGAGTTTGAAGGAGGAGAGATGCTTCATTGCCCTTCTGCAGAAAAAGCTCCAGTGTGCTTCCTCTATCTGTCAATGCATTTCCCTGCTCTAACTGATTCATATAATGTCATGAGTATATATATATATATATATATATATATATATATATATATATATATATATATGAGATTGACTGTAAATATGTTTTAGAGCATCCATGAAATGCTGAGATTATGAAAAAGGAGGCACATACCATTGATTGAAATAAAATGGTTTTAGTGGTTCACTGATATTTCTTGGTGTAACTGCTGCATCATACCCATGACAGTGTAGGTGGCATTATTTCAGAATAAATCTGAAATCATTTTATATCCAGATTATGACTTTAGAAATATTTGTTACTTTTTTCCTTTAGGAAATTTACCCTATTTATAAGAGTTTCTCAAAGTATTTGCTAATACGTTTAATACAACATTTTGAAAGTAGCCTGGGGTATAATATAATTATAATTGTAATAGAATTATACATATGTTGCCAATAAAATTATGGAGTAAATCTTCATAAGAAACACCCAATCTGGAAGTGGTAGTTCACTCTTGGCACTAAGGGAGAATTATTTCAATTTTAGGGTGTTTTTGTTTGTTGAGTAACCACATAGCAGGAATATGGTTAAAGGTCCAAATAAGAGGGTTAGGTCTGATGCTCCCTTTCACTATGAATTTGTCTAAACTGCTTAAGAAAACTAAACTTACTCTTTTCCTAAGAAATTGAGCATCAGTGCCTTTGAACCCTGAGTTTACTGGGAGGGTTATGAACATCTCCAAAACACAGACCTACAGGGATAAGTTCAGGGAAACTCTTGACCCATCAACTGCAATAGCTTTTATCATTTTCTTAAATGCACTCTGGTAACATGGGCAGCCAAGCTTCAGTGAATTCTGTGTAGCCCATCATTTCCTGAAGAGACTGGGGAGATGTGGATTCTTATTTTTATCCCCAGTAAGATTTTTCTTGATAACTGTACAATTTGGCAAAGGGGAATTCTGAATACACTCACTCTTTTTGTTGGATATGTTCCCTGCATTTACCATTTCTCTGGACAGCTAGAGAAGGAAAGCTGATGGACGTAAATCTTGAATGGAGACTTAACTAGGTACACAGAGCTAATCAAGATGTTTCCCAGTGCTGACCCAATAAAGATGTGATCAGTTTGAGGCATGTGAGGCAGAAAACCAGGTGAAGCTGAGAATGTTGCTGAAAAACAAATGATTCAAGTGAGGAAGCCAGGAGGCTGAAATTCAGACCCACACTGTCTGCACCTATTGTATGCATTCCAATACCTGCTTTGCCGTCCTGTTGATTCCAGATTGCCAGGACAATGAAGGAGAAAATCAAGTTGTTTGAAGCCTTTCAAAGGTGCAAAAGAAGTTACATGAATGCTGTGCCGTATCATTAGCACTTACTTTGTGTCTAGGTACCCAAAAATTATAATCAAGCCATGTATTTCAACAGAGACCAAGTTGTTGTTTTAAAAGCAGAGTTCTGAAGAAGAAAAATGAAATATAAGCATCTTGATGATGAAGAAATGGGGAAACATAGACAAGCATGTTTTGATCCCAGTCAACTTTCCTGACACAAAGTAATTTTGTTTTGGCTCAGGTCTCTATGACTGCCTTACACCATGATTGACATTCACTGTTTCATTTGTGGTTAGATGACCCCCTTATCCTCATAATACAAGTGAGCAAACAGAAAATAATAGATTTTACAGTCAGGTATTTTAGAATTCAGCAACTGTCTCACACCCCAGATTTATATTTGAGATAATTCTCTTCACTGATAATCAGAAATCTGAGTAAAGGAAGAGAAAATGACATTCAGTGTAAGGAAGTGAGGGAGAGGTGAGGGGAAATGGATAGATGAGGTTAATTTCTAAAAACCTAGTCCCACATAAGTTCCACTGTAAAAACTGTGTGGGTTTTGAGATAGCACAGATTCCACCTTCCAAGTCTTGACATTTAGTCCTAACTCCAATACTGGAAGAAGATATGGTTCTTCTGGAAGGTTCAAACAGCTTATTTATCTTCCAATATATTTTCCAGTTGAGTATGATTGCTCTCCTAAGTAGATGCTTTTGGCCATGGACTTAGCTGTCCACCCACAACAAGTGAGACAGAAACACTGGTGTCCTGTTGAGAGCTAAAGTTAAAGGAGAAAACCAATTAGAGGGAACACACTATAGATACTTGTTCTCTGGTGTAATGTTTGCTGGGAGATTTCCCTAATGATTTCAGGCCCACTTTGCCATGTGTATCAATTCCCCACTTTCTCCTAGTCCAGTAATGATACTCTACCAGCCTTAAAGTTATTTGTGCTAGAAAGAACATAGGAAATTTTCTACTCCCCCAAACTCCCAACTTTTAGGTTACAATAATGAGATCAGAGATGTCAAACTGTTGGCTCATTGAGGGAGACCAGCTTCCTCTTATTCTTCCAGGGTCCTCTTGAGCAGGGAGAAATGAGAAATGCTAGCTAGAAGGAGATACTTAGATGATGAGAGGAAAGACAGAAAACACAGGGTAGCTGCAGGAGGGCCTGGGTCCAAACCCACCAGCCCAGAACTTTTTCCACAGGGCTATTTATGACAATGCCAAGGGGAGAAGCAAAGATACAGTCAAGTGTAGACCCTTCTAAGTACCTGGTACTCAGGCCTGGGGTCAATCATCCTCTTTCTTCAGACCTGCTGGGTACAGCCACTAGGAAACCTAGATGGGCTCCAACAGCCCACAGTGGCACAGCTGGCTAGTCACATAGCTTTAAACAATTGGTTGTAGCCGCATACACTACCTTGTTCACAACATATTTTTAAAGGTGTACACATATTTATTTACTTGAACGCCCAACCTAAATCAATCATCCTAACAATGATATTGTTTCTTATGCACACAAGAAGAAATAACAGACTGAGATATGCACTAGCTCTCCTTCATCACACTAGTGACTTAATATGGTCATGACTTTGAATGTTGCTGTCACAGAACTCAGAATAGTGGCTTTGTCACTTACAGCTTGTGTGACTTTGTTAGCCTCTTCAGGCCTCACCACTGTCACCCACTAAATGGAGCTAACAGTAGTTACTAGTTCACAGAGAGCTCTCAATAGAGAGACTAAAGCTTGATAAGTAGTAGGTAGTACTCATGTTTCGTGTAGCACACAAATTATACAATTTGCTTTGAATTTCAGCTCTTTCTAATATATTATTCTGCACCTCTAGCTCTTCATGAAAAGAATCCCTCATTATGAACATCTACCTCTTCATCTAGGGGTGAGGGCATGTGGAAGTCTGCATGCATGTCCATTGTATTGCCAAAACTCTGGTCTTGTTCATGTAAGCATATTGCTGCGAGTTCACGGGTACATTTTCCCTGTCATAGCTAGGGGACAGGATCTATTAACATGAGTCTCTGATCTCTGGTTCTTACAGTCTTTCTGTCCTGTCTTCTTTGATTTTCTCTGAGCCTTGGGTTTAGGATTTGCATTGCAAATGTATCCACTGGGGTCATGCACCCCCATAGGCATATATATATATATATATATATATATATATATATATATACATGTATGTATATAGTGGTAATAAAGAAGAGATCATGAATTTTGGAGGTAGGCTGACACTGGAGGAGTTGGAGTGAGGAGTGTAAAGGGAGGGAGTAAGCAAGATGTAGTGCTCAGGTATGAAATTATAAGAACTACTAAAAATGTCAAACTCTAGGTCAATTCTCCAGTCTTTGTTGCTTTCCTTGGAGGAGATTCTGAGTGTAACTGAGAGTTCATCATTAACTTAGTTACTGGTGGTACAGCATTCTCACTTTATCTGCTTTAGCTACACTTAGCTGTAGGGAAAAAGGAGTGGATGCAGTATGTTAGTAATCTAATTCTTGTTGTTAGGTGAGTACTTCTATGTCCCTGATAAGGATTAAGGCGATTCAGCTATTTAAACTGAACAGCTTCTCTTTTTTACAAAGCTTGTTGCCTATTTTTAACTGTACAGTGTACTATGAGATACACGCAGTAGCAAAATGGCTAATATAGTAAAGCAAATTAAACAGCCACCATCTCACAGGGTAACCGATTTGTTCTTACAGAAAGAGCAGCTAAAAATATGTAACAAAATCCTGATATTTAATAAATCTAACAAAAGCTACAATACATTTAATTTTTATATTTTCTTTAAGAATTTCATTCATGTAATATATATATATATATATATATATATATATATATATATATATATATATATATGTATGGAGAGAGAGAGAGAGAGAGAGAGAGAGAGAGAGAGAGAGAGAGAGCGCCTACCAGAGGCTGACAACCACCATCAGTCCCCAATAGCTCCTCTGCTAGGGCTATTGCCTCGTGAGCTCCTCCTCTATCCATGATGGAACTCTTACTAGCTTCATCTTGTATAGGTCTTCTGTAGTTAACCACAACTGCTGTGTGTTCATGAGGACAATGGCCATGTCAATTCCAGGAGACAGAATTTCATAGTTCTCCTCCCCATGCTCTAGCTCTTACATTCTTTTGCTCCCTCTTTTGCAATGGTCTCTGAGTCTTAGGGAGTTGTTATAGATGGTCTTTATAAGGCTGAGCACTCACAGGCACTTATCATTATTTGGACCAGTCACTGCTTTAGCCCCTACTGCTGCAAAAATAAGCTCCTCTATCAAAGGCTATAGCCCAGACCTCTGACAACAAACATGAATATTTATATGATAATTTGACAACATGAGCATTTAAAAATTAATGATAGGTTCCCCTCTAGAGCCTATGACATCCCTAGCTGTAGAATTTTGTTCAGATTTTTAGTTCTAGGCATGAATTCCCTTATGTGGAACAGGCCTGCTTTCCAATCAGAAAGTGGCTGGTGACTCTCATAGTAGTCATGGCATTATTGTGGTAGTGGGCACATGTTGTCTGGCAGGTCAGTACTGAATATAACATAATAATATCAACTATGTTGGGAGCCAGACAGATCCAAGATGTTTTTAGAGGCCTTCATGTAAGGACAAAGAAAATGCTAATTCTGTGTCATTGTTCAGCATTAGACTTGGTAAGGTCTGGTTGGGGCTAGGGCCAGGGCCTAGAAGATGTTAAGATTTTGGTTCCTGGGTACCCAACTTTCATGGGCTTGTGGTTATTAGTTTTCAGGCAGCTGTGTCAGGGGTATCCAGTGTTTTCTTTGCCAACATAGTTTGACTTAGATTTCTGCTGACCATGGCCAATTTCCACCCTGAAAACAGTATATGAGAAGCTGTATGTCCTCATAAAATTATTGACATGAGTCATCAGCTCATTAGAGCTCTTGATCACAGCTATCTGTCATCTTTATTTTCTCCTTAGATCTCCCATGGACACCTCACTTTTTGGGTCTCTTATTCCTGCAGGTTTATTTGTCACCTTTTGGTGAAAAAAAAAAAAACTAATAAAAATCCAAACATTTCTTTCTATGTTTAGCTTTTGTCAGGGATGTTGTCACAACAAGAAAACCAGTACCATACAGAAGTATGGTGCCTATCTTCTTCCATAGACATGCCTGAGAACATCATCTAGAGAAAAGAAATCTACTGAGAAAAGATAAGAGGAGAAAGTGCTTTTATTCTTCAGGAAAGAAACCAACTCCTCACTCTTTTTGTGACACAGCTGGCCATATACATGATCTTGAGTCATCAAGAGTGAATTTGTTTATGTCTTCAAATCACCAACTTCAAAAATATTCTTGAATCAATATTATTATTCTGCCTTTGAAAACAAATACTATTTAAATGAGCCAACTATTGTGTCTTGTAAAACATCTTAATATTATATTAAGCCGTGACCAGTTTTCAGACATCTGAGCTCCTAGAAATAGGAAAAATTAGCAAAGTACGTTTTTGTATGGCAAAACAGGGTGAATCTGCTTTAGTACATCTCTGCTACTCACTCAATTCTTGAAAAATCCTAAATTCTGTTAGGAATCACCTGTCAAATGAGGATGTGGGAGTAGACACCCTTTCTTACCTTTTTTATTGATTGAATTTGTTCATTGACAATTGTATACATGTATGTAAGAGATTCTGATTGCTGTCTGCCCTCTTTGACTTCTCTCCCACCCCATCAGTCCCTCTTTCTCCCTGCAAACCCATGCCCCACCTTCATGTCTTTTTGTCTTATTTTGTGACCAGCTGATTTGACCATGGTCATTTGTGTGACTATGGGTTTGGAACTGTACATTGGAGCATGGTGGATTCACCCTTAGATACACAACTGAAGTTAATGACTGTTCCCTCCCCCTAACCGAATCTATCAGTATTCAGTAGTTTCACAGGGAGGGCAGGGCTTCCCAGACCCCTCCTTCATCTATTATTGACTGTTGATAGGCTCAGTCTTGTGCATACCCAGTGCAGGCAACTGCAAGTTCTGTGAGACCTTGATTGCAACAATTGCATCATACCCTGGAGGTAACATTTTTCAGCCCTCTTCTCCTCTTAACCTGGTTCGTATATTTTTTCAGCTTTATCTTCTGTGAAGTTCTCTGGGCCTCTGAGGGGACACCCTTTAACACCTGTTGAGAACCAAGGTTGAATTTGTCTGCAGTGAAGATAGACTGATAATTCTGTAACTGCCTTCCTGCGTCCATAAATGCAGAGATATATTCTTCAAAAGAATCCTTTGGATACTGGATCTGATTCCTTAGTCACCTAACTACAGTCACTTACCACCTTTCATACAGTTTTATCTTATTTTCAGGGAACTAAACAAAATGGTGACTTTGCTTCTAATACCGCATGGGTTCTTAAGATGTTATAGTTGTCATGGTCACTAGACAGGCATGGTGCAATCTTTAACAAGTACAGTATTAGTATTCTGAAAACTGTCTGTGTATTCCTGTTATGTTACTGGAGTCTCAGTTGGATGTTTGTTGGATTTTCTCACTTTATCCTACACATTATTAAAACACCCGTTATTTTAATGGATTTATTCCAGTGAGCACATCCTATCAAAAATTCATTTTAGTTGGCTGTTTAACTTATTCAAGGAATTTAAAGTTTTAGTCATAGTGCTTTTATATCTCTTCTAGATGTTTTATTTATTCTTCTGAATAGTTATCATCTCAGGTATCTCTATGTGTTCTTTCCTTAAATATATTAATCAAGTAATAACAATTTAGATACCTAGGTTTTCAAGTCTGACTACAGAAATGGAAGAAAGAATATGAGAGGTTCCAAAAAGACAAAAACAAGGAGACAGAAATAGTCACTGTATTTTTGTGTATTCCACAAAATTAAGTGATTTCCACCATTGTGACAAAACCAACTTAAAGGGAGAACATTTTGTTTTGGCTCCAAGTTTGAGAGGTTACTTGGATCTGTTGTTTCTGGGCCATCATGAGACAGAAAGTCACAGCAGGGACCACAAAATAGAGACAGGTACTCAGTTCACAGAGGAAGGAAGGAAGAATGGTGGCAAAGTAGACTCATCCAGGGCACACCTCCTCTTCGTTCCCTTCCCCTAACTAAGTGCCATCATATGTATTCTCCATTACTTTCCAATAGTCTGTGCAACCATGGACACATTGATGGTTGACCCATCACTTCCCAGAAACCAGTCCTGTAAACTCTGGGAACCACCTTTGAACACATGAGCCTTTGGGGATACTTCAGATACTAAAACATAATGTCTGTTCTAAAATACCACACCATGCTCTATTGGTGTGTGTAATTATCACGTTAATGGAAATGGTAAAAGTAAAATAATTATAAGTATTTATAAAAAAATAGGGACAGAAAATATGGAGAAACTAAAAGAATAGCACATTGATTCATTATAAATTGCTAATATTAGTTGAGTGCTCCAAAGCATCATCAGATACTATCTTATGAAATTCACCATCACCTTATTGAGGAGTCATTATTTACCACCTCCATTTTACTGATTAAGAAACCTACATAGTGAGAGTAAATAAAGTGATCAAAGTTATACAGTTTGTATATGTTGAAGTCAGAATTAAGCCCCAAACAAGTATAGGAGGAGCCTGATCATATGACCACCAAAAATCCAATGCATGGCAATTTTGATAAAGGCATAGAAGACATAGAGCAGAGGGGCTGGAGAGATGATTTGGTGGTTACAATCTCTTCCTGCTCTTACACAGGACTCAAGTTTGGTTCCTAGCACCCATGTAAGGCTGTAACTTACCACCTGTAAGTCCAGCTCAAGGGGATTTGATGCCCTCCTTACGTCTTTCCCAGAACCTGCGTTCATGTGGCATATATGCACATACCCATAAAAATCTTATGAAAAGTCATACAGAGTTGAGGGATTAATCATCTGCATTGATTATGACAACTTCATTGTGTGTTTTCTGTCTTGCCATGTTATGAACAACATGGCTCAGATTGTCCCATTTGGATAAGTTATAGGGTCACCTTACTTTAAAAGACCCCTCTGTGTTTCATAATTCAGAAGCGTAGATGGGGAAATTGGAATTTGATTCCATTGGGTCACCAGGGACCTCTGAGTGTGTGGAGAAATGGAGTCAGTGGGGAACATTTGTTTCTTTTGTTAATTCACCACTCTTGAGAATAATTAACTGAAATGGGGAGTCTCTGCTAATTGCTTTTCCCTCCTCCATATTGTACCCTAAGGAAATTGAAGAAACTCTGTAGTTGGAATCAGCTTCCTTGCAGCGATGACCAGTCAGAACCATGGCCCAAAACATAGAACCCAGGAAAAGTTGAACACTAATTATGATGTATCTTCTAATTTCTGAGAGACACATATCTGGAGACTAGAGCACTGCCCAGGAGGAAGGGATTGACTACATTGCCTCCATGATTTCTCTGAAGCATACCTGTAAGGAACTACATACACCTCCAAATTATCTGCATGAGTACAACCTGAGTAGGGTACAGTTCTTAGGGCCTATTTTTCCTTCTTTCTGCAACCCTGCTCTCTTATGCATATCACTCAAAGACACTGGACAGCTAGGTTTGATGTCTGCTCCTCCTCTTTTGCAAGAAACCTATTGGATAACAATAATTACAACAAAAAGAGGAGATTCCTCTAAAAAAAAAAACTAGCATAGAATTTTAAACATCAGTCTGTGGGTTAAGTGAGGAATGGGGGACAGGGAGGTTTTTATGTAGCTTACTTCCTTAATGATTTTGATACCAAGTCATCTCAGTTTTCCCTGTTAATCTAGCCAGCAACCCATCTTTAGGATATACTCATTGTTATTCATTATTAATGTAACAATTCCCATTTCTGAGAGCCAACTGGTTACTTTATGCTCTCTGCATACAACGTTTAAAGTTTTTACAAAAGCCCAAGAGTTTTGATTATTCTTCTTTTATAGATGAAGCAAGAGGCATCCAAGCATGATGAAATCAGCCAAGAGTCTCAGAGATGGCAAAAGTGTCCTCAAATATGCTCTGCTCCTTAGTACAAAATTTACAATTTCCTTTTTATTTATTGAAGGCACCTAAAACTTTTGGTTAGTATGAAACAGTCACCAGATGAATTAATGTAACACATTGATATTTTCATAGAGTCTTGTGACTTTGCGCCCCCTTGGGTATTTCTCATTATTATCACAAAGTTCTATTTTCTGAGACCTAGCTATTAACTCACTTCCTAGGGTCCACTTTAGTGTGTGTTACTTCAGTTAAAAACTCTCATGTTTCCTAATGAGTGTCTGGTGTGTTCTTCTGGACCTTTAATATAAATACTCAGGCATGTAGGACAATGAGTAATCCTAATAGTTTTCTTACTTTTGAGATTATACTTTAATTAAAACATTTATCACTTCTATTTTCTACCTTCAAATATTCCTATATACATCTCCCTGCTCTTCAAGGTCATGGACTCATTAAAACATCTGTTATTCCATGCATATATGTCTATGTATATTCATATATCTTTCTAAATATAGCCTGTTGTATTTCTTTAATAAGGTTTAATTTAAAAATGAAATATTGATATATTTATATTCCTACTTTAAAATACAAAATAATAGTGGACTAAGTGGCAGCCCTGAAAATTAACCGTGAGGAATTTAAATTTTTTCACTATTGTTTCTTTTATTGAGAATGGATTTTTTCTCAAATAATATATCCTGATTAAGGTTTCCCTTCCCTCTATTCCTCCCAGTTTCTCACCTCTTCCCCTCCCATCTGGTCCACCCCATTTTTGTTTCTTTTCAGACAGCAAACAGACTTTTAATGAAACAAAATGAAATAAGATAAAACAAAAACTTACTCATTGGAATAGGAAAAAACAAACAAACAACAGAACGAAAATATCCTAAGAGATGGCACAAAAAACCAAGATCCTCTGGTTTGCACACTCAAGAATCTCGTAAAAACACTACACTGGAAGCCATACTATATATGCAAAGGACCTATAGGATAAAAAGAGAGAAAAAATTTAAAAATATATAATTAAAATAGAACAAAAAATTTTAAAAAAGGTCTGACATGACATTAAGAGACAAAGTCTCCAAAGATGCCACTGAGTTCATTTTCTGTTGGCATCTACTGCTGGGCCTGTGACCAACCCTTAAGTGTAGTGGTTTGTTCCTCCAGTGAGACTCCTTGGAGGACACAAAATCTTTATTTGCAAGTGGTTATCATTTGGAGATAACTTCTGGATTAGGGATGGGGGTACGCATCCATTTCTTTCAGTTCTAGAATCCTATCTGGTGCAGATGCCTTGCTCTCTGTGAGTTCATATGTGCATCTGTCCTATTGATTTGGAGGGCCTTGATTCCTTGGTAAGTAAGTTTTAAATTTAAATAGAGTTTTTTCACTTTTCCTCTCCCTTTTCTCCACCCAGCCCCCCTGGCTATCCTCTCTCAAACCCTCTCACATCCTCCCTTCTCAAATTGATATCTCCCCCCACCTCCCACTAATAGCTATTATATAGTTCTTCACAGGTTTTTCCCAATTCGAGGAAATGAATGTTGGTCATTTCTTCTTTTATCAGACGTTTGAATTTTCACAGCTATTGAGAGAAGCTTCTTATAGCCATGTAAATTATATGATAAGTGAATTATAACTCACTGAAGCTATATGAAATGGTATAGACATGAAGGAACTTTAAGTTGTTTTGTATGTGTGTGTGGTGTATGTTTGCTAATTGTGTGTGTGTGTGTGTGTGTGTGTGTGTGTGTGTGTGTGTATGTGTGTACATGTGTGTGCAGATGCACTTTTTATATGTGCACATGTGGAAACCAAAGGTTGGCTTAGAGTGTTATTTTTTGTTACTTAGTTTTGAGACAAGGTCTCTTACTGAACCTACAGTTCACCAATTAGACTAGCTGGCCAGTAAGTTGTGATAATCCACCTGCCTCCACCTTCCCTCCAGTGCTGCTTTACAGGCATGTGCTGCTGTGCTCAGCTTTGTATGTGGGTGCTGGACTCTGAATTCAGCCATTTATACTTGCACAGGAGGCTTTCGACTCACTCAGTCAGCTCAACAGCCCTTCAGTTCCATTTAGACACCTATTTACTAAAAGTGAACAACTACAATGCTCTGTAATTTAATTCTTAATTACTCATCCAAGAGGAATAAAATTGTGCATGTATGCAAGGACATTTCCACAAATGTTTGCAGGAAACTTATTCTCAGTGGTCAAAATTAGAAGCACTCCTCATATCTATCAAGAGGTAAATGATAGTGAGCAGAGGAGTCATGGGTACAGAGCAAGGAGAGGACTGAGGGCCTAGGAGGTGAGACAAGCCCATTGCTCAGGTCCAGAGTTGGAACTTAGAGGTGGAGGTGAGAGGAACAGAGCACTTGAGACTTCTTAGTGAACTCTCTTCATCATTATAATACCCTTAAGGCGTGTAAATCTCTTGATACTGCTACTCAGCTTTCTTCTAATTCTGAAGTGTTATGTATGCCACACAAAATGGAGAGTTTGTAACACTCCCCAGGTAATATGCCACCAAGATAAGAATTGGTATCTTTCTTGGAAAACTTGCCAAGAACTTGAAGACAGAACATTGGCACCATTGGTGGAAACAATTTTTCAAAATTTATAGATAAGAAGGTAGTTAGTTTTTGTAGAAGCTGATGTTGGTCTTGAACTACTATGGCTTAAGATGTCTAATGACATTAAAGTCATAGAAAAAGCTATAATTTAGTCTCAATCTGTGAAAGATAGAATTCATTCTACCTATATGTACTTAGTAATACACCTGTCACCCCAGTTCTTGGGAGGTGGAGAGAAACAGATCAGACATTCAAGGTCAAACTCAGCTGCATAATAAGTTCAAGGCTAGCTTGGGCTATATCTGACCATATCTAAAAATGTTAAAATATAATCAATTTCAAAGTATAATAGTTTTTTCATTACCTTGTTACTGATTTATAGTTTAATTATTGACAGTCTACATTGCTTATCTATATTCTTTGAACTCTTAAATTAAAGTTTATTATTATTATCATTATTATCATTATTACTTTGGTTTTTCAATAAGATGGGCATTTGCATCCAAGAATTTTATATCACTAAAGCAGACAACAGCGGACTGGGTGTTTTGTAAAACTAACCACTGAATTTAAGCTACTGGAATAGTTTAAGAATATGGCTGAACATAAAGAGATGAGTGTGATTGGACTGATGGAAATGTTTGAGGATTGCCATGGAGATTCAGCATGTAATAGTCAGAAATAAGTATCTAAACAGATGGAGGCAACAGTATATTGAATTTTTAAGGAATGATAATTCCTTAGTTTGAAGGAAGAATGCAAAAAACTTGCCTTTTTAACTACTCAGTTTGCTAAAATTAATTACAATCCAAATTTCAAATGGACTTTTTGGAAAGGATGCATGGTATTGGGAAAGACTTTGTAAAAATGTACTCATATTAAAATCAGAGAATAAAGCTTCACAAGAGAGTAATTTTGAAAAATGTTGTTAACATGAAAATTTCAATTCAAACAATAATTCAATAACATGCAAGGGTACAATTATTGAGAATAAAGTAACAATGAAATGAAAAATTTCCTTCAGAAAAAGATTTGGTTAAGCTTGAAACAACTTTAGTAAGGGAAATTTATTATTATTCCACACATTAATTGAAAAAGATCATGTACCATGATCTGGATATTGAGTAACAACTTCAGAATATAGAAATGTTGGTGTTTGCTTAAGTGAAATACTGTTGCCTAGAGATCAAATAGCAATGGATAGAATATATTTTAGCTATAGTACATAGTAGCAAAAATATATGAATAAAATCAATGATTGTGTCTGCATTACTTTTCTGGTCATTGTGGCATAATTTAGAAATATCTTAATGTAGGAAAAGTTTACTTTTGGAAAACAGTCCTTTGTGGTGGGGAAGGCACCGTAGTAGAGCAGCTGAAGCAACTCATAGCTAGAGTAACAAGAGTGTGATGTAATTGAGAAGCAGAGAGGGATATATCCCAAGAGTGGCGGGCTATAAACCTCAAAGCCTGCCCTCCAATGACACAGCTCCTCTAACCTGATCTCACCCAGAAGTTCCACAACCTCCCCAAAGACTACCATCGTTTGTATACAAGATGTTTAAACACACGAACCTGTGGAAGATGGAAACCACCACAGAATCTCATAAAATATAAACGAATGTAATATGTAAATGAAGAAGAAAATAGCAATCAGTGGATTTAGTCACAAAGGAAAGTAAACAAAGTTGAGATTGTGGGGGCTCTAAACATCTTCAGTGGATAACCTAAGTGAAGTTATATGATAAAGAAGCAGTCTGAGGAAAATGAAGTAAGAAATCATTGATAAAAGGTTATTATATGTTTGCATGTGTGTGCATGCATGGTTATAATGCATGTATGTATGCCTTGGTGAGTGCATGTGTGTGCATGTGTGTATATACAAATATATGTGTGTGTGTGTGTGTGTGTGTGTGTGTGTGTGTGTGTGTGTGTGTCTGTGTGTTTTGCTGGGAACTGAACTCAAGACCTTGCAGATGCCAGACAGATAATCTCCAAAGCCACATTGTCAGTCCTAGACTAACATTTGATGGCAGTCTCGCCTGAATCC
This sequence comes from Onychomys torridus, assembly GCF_903995425.1. Classification (NCBI taxonomy): domain Eukaryota; kingdom Metazoa; phylum Chordata; class Mammalia; order Rodentia; family Cricetidae; genus Onychomys; species Onychomys torridus. Next base: position 130,952,885 of record NC_050443.1, read on the forward strand.
CCAGAAGGTGGGCAGATAGTTACAAAGTTCGTAGAACTATCATGAAAGCGAAAACGAAAAGACCTAAAGCCAAAGTGATCAAGTAAGTTCAAGTCACAACGAGAACCAACACATTTTACTTAAAGTAGTTCAGATATTAAATACGACCTAATTGTCATGGAAGACACCTAAGCATATTTTTAAAACAAGAGAAACTTAACATCAGAAAGCTTTTTTAAATGCCAAATACATGAAGTTAACTATTATGATTCAGTAGTTTTATTAAATTCATTTAGTCCATTGTTTCAGATAATCAGTTTATTAAATGACTGTGCAGTGTTTAAGGAATCTCTAGGTCAGAAAAAAACAGTAAAATGGAAATAGAAACATCTCCTTCCCCACCCAGAGAACAGGTACCTGTATTCTGAGATAATAATGTCTCCCTCTAGAGGGGAAGGTGGGCCGGTTGCCAGTAGCACCTCTCAGATCTGGGAATTATCTTCAGGACATCAATCCTCAATGACAAAGACCCAAACTGTGTGCACATGACCTTCTTGAAGCTACTGCCACATGGCCCTTATGGAACCTGAGAACCTGAATCCACAGATCTCTTCAAATCCATTTTAGCTCACTGCATTCTTATTACTCAGATCTGCTGGTTTTCAACAAGCCAACCGGGCAGTTCCCACTACACAGATGCTTGGACTGTGCTTCAGTGTTTGGCAGATCCACATCAACTTGTTAGAAAAAGGCTTCAATAAACTGCCCATATGGCCATGATGGTGAATATTAATGACATACCAAATCTGCCTGGTGGTAAGAAGTAGATAATGTGTCTAGAGCCTTTATGAGATACCAGCACTGTTGTGTGTGCTTATTCAGACCTTCCAATCTTTGGAGAGCCATATGATTATCAGGCACTCATTTTTACACTAAAGTAAGATGCAAAAGGATATAGGTAACTATGCCAATGTTTACTAGCCAATGGTACAGACAAGGATCCAACCTGGACATTCCACATCCATTTATTGCAAACTTGGACATTCCACATCTTCTCATGTGAGCTTTCTGTGTTCATCTTCTGTGTGACAACAGGATAGTATTTAGCATGGAATGTGTCTTATAATCTCTTTAATTTACTGGGTCTTTTTTTTTTGCTTAATCTTGAAAAATCTATTTTTATAGTTGGAAATTCAGACCCAGTGTCACTCACATTATTGGAAAAGCAAGGATAGAAAATAGAGGAGAAGCATACTTCAATTGTTGTTGCTCAAATGCTTTGGCTCAAGTGTAAGACAAAAAGACTCACCAAGTGTCAAACTGAATAAACCCAAATAGACCCTCCTCACTATAAAAGATAGAATGTCTCCAGCTGGGTGTGAATCAGTAAAGTTTGTATGTGTTAGTTTGGGAGGCTTGTCCCTCAATCATAGATTATCTGCAGAAAGATTTAGAAGTGCTTGAGAGAGTTCAATGCTGCAGACACTCACTTGGCTCATTGATGGGATGTGGGTAAGTCACATAGCTGTTGCTATCCTTTTGCTACACACTTATGAATATGACAACAGCAGAGTATACATAGCAACAAGAAAAATTCTCAGGTAATGAAGACCCTAGGAAAATCACTGTGAGTCTTCTGTGTCATGGAGAACTGTGGAAGTGGAGCAGAGTTTACCATATAGTCCAAGAAGGGTAGGAGAGAGAGCAAACAGATCAAAGGACTACTGCTCAGAAAGAGGATGCAGAGTCTGAGAACTGATGAGATGATCAGAACCAAGGACAGCTCAGCAGGTGCTCAAGGATTGTTTAGAGGTCAAGGAAACATATTGCCCAAGAGTTGTCTGAAAAAGCTGGGCAGCCTGGAGAGTGCCAAACAATACAGACATGGCAATGAGTTTCACTTCAATAGTATTGCAGAATTCCACAAACTCCAGAACTTAACATTACTACCAAGTAGCAAATGACGGAGTGCTGGTAAAGACCTGTAATCCCAACATTTGTAATAGTGAGGCAGGAAGTTTTCCATGAATATGAGGATAGTCTGGGCTGTGCTAGGAAGTTCCAGACTAACTGGGGCTACATAATGAGGCCCTGTCTCAACAAAAAGTCCTAAGTATGAATTTAGTTATCCAAGACTGGGGAGCAATAGAATCCTTACCTAATGACTTTACCCTTAAATCTTAACAAATAATAATGGCTATGTAAAGTTTCTACCATCAGATGGAATGGAGATTCAAAATAGAAACAAATGAGTAATAGCTTTCTGTCTTCAGTACATGACTTTAAAATGATTTCTCTTACTTGAACTTGACAGGAATGAACCACAACTTAATGAATGAATTGTAACAATATTAAATTCTAAGTTTCCAGCACACGCACAGAGACCATGAGTAAAATGGTTGAAGTGGAAGTAAGAATGGCCATTGTTTCTAGGACAGCAAATCTTCTGGCTTGACCTGTGAGGAATGGGTGGCTGAATTTGGAGTAGCTACCACAGAAGGAAGACAAGGAAGAGTGGAGAGAAAGGAGAGTGAAGGGAAGTACTTGTTCTGTGGAGAGGAGGTCCCAACACACCTAACATTTTGTTGGGGAGAGAGCTGGGAAGGGATGATCTATCTATACTCAGGTATACTGACATTCTAGTAAAGGTATTCTTCACCAGTATCCTGAGACTGATGACAATCCAGGTACTGGTTTCTCTGTTGCTGCAGCTGCTACAGCCACAAAATATGTTCCAACGATTCTCTTTTCCACACGGCTATCAAAAGCATCAACCAAAGTATCTCACAACTTTCAACATCCCAGAAACGAGTCCCTTGATTGATTCATTTAGATACTTCAAGCAGAACCTGAAGTTGAAAACATTCAGAGCTGGAGATACAGCTCATTTGGAAGAGTGCTTGCTTAACATGCACAAAACCCTGGGCTTAATTCCCAGCATCACATAAAGTGTACATGGTGGTACATGTTTGTAATCCTAGCACTTGAGATATAGAGACAGGAAGATCAGAAGTCCACATTCATCTCATCTTCAACTACATATTAAGCATGGGCCAGCCTGGACTATGTGAGATCCTGTCTTAAGAAGTAAATAATATTTAGTGGGTACTTTTTAGGGGGCAGAGAGACAGGAGGGGTGCTAAAGGTGCAACTTTCCTTCTTAGAAACTTGATAGTTTAGCAGAGATATAATGTAGAAAGGAGTAATTTCAGTACAATATGAATAAAGGCAAAATTTAAAAAAAACATGCAACTTTGAATCCTGGCTATCACATTCAAGGTAGAAACAGACCACATTAAACCTAAATTGGCTGATGATCCTCATATATAATATATAAAATATATAATATATAATATGTGATAAAGTGGTTACAAATGATTAAATATAGCATCGTCCTTTAGATTAAATAACAAAATATGTAAGAAACTCTTCATACCATAAATTAAAGTCATTTATGGATTGAGTAGTTAAAAATGACAAGCCAATAACTGATGGAAGCAGATGCAGAGGAGTCCAGTCAAAGAGAGAGAAGAGGGTTTCTATGAGCAAGGGCATTAAGATCATGATGGGGAAACCTACAGAGAAAACCAAACCAAACTAATTAGAACTCGTGACATTTAGATCAATAGCTGTGGAGCCTGCATGGGACTGGATTAGGCCCTCTGCATAGTGAGATAATTGTGTAGCTTGATCTGCTTAAGGGGGGCCCTGGCAGTAGGATCAGAACCATCCCTGGTGCATGAGCAGGCTTTTTGGAGCCCTCTATCTATGATGAGACACTTCACACAGCTTTGAGGCAGGGGTAGGGGCTTGGACCTGCCTGTACTAAATGTACCTCCCCATGAGAAGTCTTACCTTCTTGGAGGAGGAAATGGGGGGTGGGTTGGGAGAGGGAGGCTGGAGAGGCAGCAAGAGGAAAGAGTGGGATCTTTAATTGGTATGTAAAATGAATAAAAAAATTTCTTAATAAAAAATTATAAGCCAAAAAATAATAGTTAAGTAATTATCTGGCCTCTAAACAGGGAAGGATCTTGATTAAAGTGAATGAAATAAATTAAAGTAAGAAAATTCATGTGAAAAGTAAAATTTTCTTCATTTTTGAAACTATAAAGTTAGATGAAAATAAAGATGCAGGAAATCAGATTTGTAATGACAGATCCTTTATTGTATTAATGTATTCCTTTATTGAAATATCTGTATGATGACCTCTGGATTAGTTTTCATAGCAAAAGCCTATGGAAAAAATAATCTAACTGAAGAGAATTGGGAGTAGAATACAAACATTTATTATGATATTTGTGATGGATTTAAATATGCCTGATAACATTCTGAATGCAATATACACAGGGCAGCATCCCATAGGTAACAGAAAAGATGAAATTCAATCTATAGTTTAAAAATTTGGAGAGGCAGGCAGACCCTGCAGTCTCCACACCCTGCCACCACACCCCTAGCCACTTCCTGAGAATCAGAGACCAGCCCCCAGCTTCCATCCTGCCCTGGAACTCCCACCTGGACCAGAGGTGAGTGCCTGGGGTCACACCCAAAGAGGCCTGCACCTGGGTCACAGCCCTGGGCACCAGCCACTCTGGGGAAGACCTGCCCAACTGGGCCCCAGGTTCTGGCCATAGGGCAGGATCCCCCATCCCCACCAGGAAGGTTAACCCTCTCCAAAACCCTCTGGTGAACCCTATAACCTCCACACCCTGCCCCCACACCCATCTGCCGGAGACCCCAGCCACTTTCTGAGACTTAGAAACCAGCCCCCAGCTTCCATCCTGCCCTAGAACTCCCATCTGGACCAGAGAGAGCCCCCAGCTACCATCCACCCTGGAACTCCCATCTGGACCAGAGCTTCCATCCTGTCCCGGAACTCCCATCTGGACAAGAGGAGCTCCCATCTGGACAAGATAAGGAGACTCCAGGGACTTCCTGAGACTCAGAGTCCAGCCCCCCAGCTCCTATCCAGCACTCTCATCTGGACCAGAGCTCCCATCCAGTCCATATCTTCCATCTGGACAAGAGAGATGCTCCCTAAATCTGTCTGCTCTGTCTGGACCAAGTACACTGATAAGACCAAGAAAGAACCCACAAGGACATGGGCAGACATCAAGGCAGAAGTACAAACAACAAAATATAGAGCAATACAGCATCACCAGAACCTAGCCCTTCTCCAACAGCTAGACCTAAATATCACGGAATGGAAGAAGAAGAAAACAACCTTATAAGTAACATCATGAAGAGGCTAGAGCCTTATATAGAAGAAATCAAAAATAAAGTGGAGGATCAGACAAACAAAAAATGGGAAGAACGCTATAAAAAAACTAGAGGAAAGGACAATTAAAGCAGAAGAAAACAATAAGTTCCTGAAAAAAAATCATGAAAAAGCAAGGGAAACAGTCCAAGGCCTGAAGAGGGAAATAGAAAAAATGAAGAAGACACTAGCAGAAGGAATGCTGGAAATAGAAAATCTGAGTAAACAAACAGGAACTTCAGATGCAAGTATAAGTAACAGAATGCAAGAGATGGAAGAAAGGATCTCTGGTGTTGAAGATATGTTAGAAGAAATAGATTAATCAGTCAAAGAAAACACTAAAACCAACCAAGTCATAACCCAAAATGTCCAAGAAATTTGGGACACCATGAAAAGACAAAACCTATGAATAATAGGGATAGAGGAAGGAGAAGAATACCAACTCAAAGGCACAGAAAATATATTTAACAAGATCATAGAAGAAAACTTTCCCAACTTAAAGAAGGAAATGCCTACAAAGATACAAGAAGCCTATAGAACACCAAACAGACTAGACCCCCCCAAAAAGTCCCCTCGCCACATAATAATTAAACAACTAAATGTACAGAATAAAGAAAGAATATTAAGGGCAGCAAAGGAAAAAGGCCAAGTGACTTATGAAGGCAAACCCATCAGAATAACACCTGATTTCTCAATGGAGACTTTGAAAGCCAGAAGGACCTGGACAGATATAATGCAGACACTTAGAGACCGTGGATGCCAGCCTAGGCTAATATACCCAGCAAAACTTTCAGTCATCATAGATGCAGTGAACAAGACCTTTCAAGACAAAACCAGATTTAAACAATACTTATCCACAAACCCAGCCCTACAGAAAGCACTATAAGGAAAATTCCAACCTAAGGAAGGCAGATACACCCATGGAAAAAACAGGCAATAGATAACACCACAGCAGTATACTCCAAAGAAGAGAAGTACACACACACTACTACCAAAAAATAAAAATAATAACAGGAACAAACAATCATTGGTCATTAATATCAATGGACTTAATTCACCTATAAAAAGACACAGACTAACAGAATGGATACAAAAACAGGACCCATCTTTCTGCTGCATACAAGAAACACACCTCAAATTCAAAGACAGACACCTCCTAAGAATAAAAGGCTGGGAAAAGACTTTCCAATCAAATGGTCTTAAGAAGAAAGTTAATGTAGTCATCCTAATATCCAGCAAAATAGACTTCAAACTAAAATCAATCAAAAGAGATGATGAAGGACATTACATACTCATCCTAGGAAAGATCCACCAAGATGAAGTCTCAATTCTGAACATTTATGCCCCAAACACAAGGGCACCCACATAGGTAAAAGAAACATTACTAAAGCTTAAACCACATATAAAACCCCACACATTAATAGTGAGAGACTTCAACACCCCACTTTCACCTCTGGATAGATCAGCCAAATTGAAACTTAACAGAGACATAATGGTCTTAACTGATGTTATGGCTCAAATGGAATTATTCAGTATCTACAGAACATTCCACCCAAACAAAAAAGAATATACCTTCTTCTCAGCACCCCATGGAACCTTCTCTAAAATCAACCACATACTTGGCCACAAAGCAGATCTCAACAGATACAAAACAATTGGAATAACCTCCTGTGTTCTGTTGGACCACCATGGTTTAAAGTTAGATTTCAACAACAATAAAAACTACAGAAATTCTACAATCTCATGGAAACTGAATAATGCTCAACTGAATCACCAATGGGTTAAGGAAGAAATAAAGAAAGAAATTAAAGACTTCCTAGAGATCAATGAAAATGAATACACCACATATCCAAACTTATGGGACACTATGAAAGCAGTGCTAAGAGGGAAATTCATAGCACTAAATGCCCACATAAAGAAGCTGGAGAAATCTCACGCTAGTTACTTGACCGCACACCTGAAAGCCCTGGAACAGGAAGAAGCAAAGTCTCCCAGGAGGAACAGACACCAGGAAATTATCAAATTGAGAGCTGAAATCAATAAAATAGAAATAAAGAGGACAAAACAAAGGATTAATGAAACAAGAAGTTGGTTCTTTGAGAAGATCAACAAGATAGACAAGCCCTAATCCAAACTAACCAAAAGACAAGAGAGAACATCCAAATTAACAAAATCAGAAATGAAAAGGGGGACATAACAACAGACAATGAGGAAATCCAGTGAATCATCAGGTCATACTTCAAGAACCTCTACTCCACAGAACTGGAAAATCTAAAAGAGATGGATAATTTTCTGGATAGGTACCACATACCTAAGTTAAATCAAGACCAGTTAAACCATCAAAATTGTCCAATAACCCCTAAGGAAATAGAATCAGTCATTAAAATTCTCCCAACCAAAAAAAAAAAAAAAAAGCCCAGGTCTAGATGGTTCCAGTGCAGAATTCTACCAGATCTTCAAAGAAGACTTAATACCAATACTCTTTAAATTGTTCCACACAATAGAAGCAGAAGGAATATTACCAAACTCCTTCTATGAGGCTACAATTACCCTGATTGCTAAACCAAACAAAAATGGAACAAATAAAGAGAACTACAGACCAGTCTCCCTCATGAACATTGATGCAAAAATACTCAATAAAATACTGGCAAACAGACTCCAAGAACACATCAAAACAATTATTCACCATGATCAATTAGGTTTCATCCAAGGAATGCAAGGGTGGTTCAACATACAAAAGTCCATCAATGTAATACACCATATAAACAAACTCAAAGAAAAAAACCACATGATCATCTCACTAGATGCAGAAAAGGCATTTGCAAAATCAAACACCCCTTCATGATAAAGGTCTTGGAGTGATCAGGAATACAGGGAACATACCTAAACATAATAAAGGCAATCTACAGCAAGCCAACAGCCAACATCAAATTAAATGGAGAGAAACTCAAAGCAATACCACTAAAATCAGGAACAAGGCAAGGCTGTCCCCTCTCCCCCTACTTATTCAATATAGTACTTGAAGTTCTAGCCAGAGCTATAAGACAACATAAAGAGATTAAGGGGATACAAATTGGAAAGGAAGAAGTCAAGCTCTCCCTATTTGCAGATGACATGTTAGTATACATGAGTGACCCCCAAAATTCAACCAAGGAACTGATACAGCTAATAAAAACCTTCAGCAACATAGCAGGAAACAAGATCAACTCAAAAAAATCAGTAGCCTTCCTATATACAATAGACAAACAGGCTGAGAAGGAAATCAGAGATACATCACCCTTTACAATAGCCACAAATGATATAAAACACCTTGGGGTTACTCTAACTAAGCATGTGAAGGACCTATATGACAAGAACTTTAAGTCCCTGAAAAAAGAAATTGAAGAAGATGTCAGAAAATGGAAAGATCTCCCATGCTCATGGATAGGCAGGATTAACCTAGTAAAAATGGCGATCTTACCAAAAGCACTCTACAGATTCAACACAATCCCCATCAAATTACCAACACAATTCTTCACAGATCTGGAAAGAATAATACTCAACTTCATATGGAAAAACAAAAAACCCAGGATAGCCAAAAGAATCCTGTACAATAACACAACCTCTGGAGGCATCACAATCCCCGACCTCAAGCTCTACTATAGAGCTACAGTAATAAAAAAACAGCTTAGTACTGGCATAAAAACTGACATGTGTACCAATGGTGTTGAATTGAAGACCCTGACATTAACCGGCACACCTATGAACATGTAATTTTTGACAAAGAAGCCAAAAATGTACAATGGAAAAAAGAAAGAATCTTCAACAAATGGTGCTGGCATAACTGGATGTCAATGTGTAGAAGGGTGCAAATAGATCCATATCTGTCACCATGCACAAAAATTAATTCCAAGTGGATCAAAGATCTCAGCATATACCCAGTTACTCTGAACCTGATAGAAAGTAGGAAGTAGTCTTGAATGCTTTGGCACCAGAGATCACTTTCTAAATATAACACCATTAGCACAGACACTGAGAGAAACAATTAATCAATGAGACCTGTTGAAACTGAGAAGTTGGGGCTGGGGATTAGCTCAGTGGTAGAGTGCTCGCCTAGCAAGCACAAGGCCCTGGATTCGATCCTCAGCTCAAAAAAAAAAAAAAAAAAAAAGAAAGAAGAAAAAGAAACTGAGAAGCTTTTGTAGAGCAAAGGACACGGTCAACAAGACAAAGCAACAGCCTACAGAATGGGAAAAGGTCTTCACCTACCCCACATCTGACAGAGGGCTGATATCCAGAATATATAAAGAATTCAAGAAATTAGACATCAAAATGCCCAACAGTCCAATTAAGAAATAGGCTATAGAACTAAACAGAGAATTCGCAACAGAGGAAGTTAAATGGCTGAAAGACATTTAAGGAATTGCTCAACATCCCTAATTATCTGGGAAATGCAAATCAAAATGACTCTGAGATACCACCTTACACCTGTCAGAATGGCTAAGATCAAAAACACAGAAGACAGCTTATGTTGGAGAGGATGTGGAACAAGGGAAACTCCCCTCCACTGCTGGTGGGAATGCAAGCTTGTATGGCCACTTTGGAAATCAATATGGCACTTCTTTAGAAAATTGGGAATCCATCTCCCCCAAGACCCAGCTGTAGCACTCTTGGGCATATACCCAAGGAATGCTCAATCATACCACAAGGGCATTTGCTCAGCTATGTTCATATCAGAATTGTTTGTAATAGCCAGAACCTGGAAACAACCTAGATGCCCTTCAACTGAAGAATGGATAAAGAAAATATGGTACATATACACAATGGAGTATTACTCAGCAGAGAAAAACAATGACATCACAAGTTTTGCAGGCAAATGGATGCATTTAGAAAAAATCATCCTGAGTGAGGTAACCCAGACTCAGAAGGACAAACATGGTATGTACTCACTCATAGGAGGATACTAGATGACTAGACTGCTACACAACTCCAGGGAGGCTACCTAGAAAACAGGACCCTAGGAAAGACACAGGGATCACCCAATGACAGAGAAATGGATGAGATCTTCATGAACAACCTGGACAACAGCAGGAGTAATGAAGGGCAAGGTTCAAGAGAAAGAGAGCTTAGGGGAGCAGGAGATTTCAGCTGGATCAAGAACAGAAAAGGAGAACAAGGAATAACAGACCATGATAAATGTTGACCACATGAGAACACGAATAGGCAGAGTGCTAGAGAGGTCCCCAGAAATCCACAATGATACATCCACTGTAGACTGCTGGCAATGGTTGAGAGAAATCCTGATATGACCTAGTCTCGTGATCAGATGGCCAAACACCCTAACTGTCGTGCTGGAATTCTTATCTAATAACTGATGGAAGTGGATGCAGAGATCCTTGGCCAGGCCCCAGGTGGAGCTCCAGGAGTCCAACTGTCGAGAAAAAGGAGGGACTGTAAGAGCCTGAATTGTTGAGACCAAGATTGGAGAGGCACAGGGATAAATAGCCAAATGAATGGGAAGCACATGAATTATGAACCAAAGGCTGTGGAGCCCCCAACTGGATCAGGCCCTCTGGATAAGTGAGACAATTGAATAGCTTGAACTGTTTGGGAGGCATCCAGGCTGTGGGACCGGGACTGTTCTTAGTGCATGAGCTGGCTGTTTGGAACCTTGGGCTTACACAGGGACATTTTGCTCAGTCTGGAAAGAGGGCACTGGTCCTGCCTGTACTGAATCCACCAGGTTTAAATGAACCCCCAGTGGAGTCTTGGCCCTGGAGGAGATGGGAATGGAAGTTAGGGGATGGGGGGAAGGAGGGAATGGGGGTGGGAGGGGGGAGGACAGGGGGAACTCATGGCTGATGTGTAAAATTAAAACACAAATATAATAAAAAAAAATTGGAGAAGATATGTTAGGTATGTGTTCTTATTCTAGTGACCTCTTGTTAAAACATTTTCTTAATGAAGAATCTACAAGTAGAAGTAAAATCACCGGGGGGAAATTCACTTTTTCCATTTCCATCACACTGGAGAACAATTACATGGACTGTTAATTAGTGATTTTTTTACACTCTGGGTCTAAGGAGGTATTTAAATGAACCTCAAGTGGAAGCAACTCTCTTACGGATGGCCAGGAGCTTGCTGGGCAAAGCAGAGTTATGAGGAGAAAGAGCCTCCTGTGGGGATGACCCTTTGGAGGATCGTAGAAAGCAGGTGTGTAAGGACCTTCAACAGGATCTAGAGCAGAGTCCAGACCAAGAGGTGAGAAGTGAGTGCTTTTGTGTTTCCACACTGCAGTGGTGCAAACAGCCAACAACAACACACATTCCCCAGAAACATCTGCATGAGAGAGGGCTATGGTCAACAGGAGCAGGGACAGCACCGGCCAGTCTGGGCAGACCAGGGACATTAGTATTCAAGATCTCCATCCTGTTTTAGTGTCACTTTCCATAGCATCCTTGCCTTCCAGTAGCTTCTTGTTCCTAAGCTGATCCCCTGTTCCCCTGCTGGAGACATACTCAGAAATTGAATCTTTTCACTAGAGAAACAGAATATGTAGTTAGTTAAGCAAATATGGAACTAGGAATCAATTTTTTTTTTTTTTGCAAACCTTGGTATAATATCATTTACTATCACCCTCTCTCACTTTTGCTCAGTATCATTTTTAAAAGCTGTGTTAATCAAGAACTGTACTAATTAATAATTAACAAGTTGAATGCAATCAGTGTACTATTTTGGAATTTGTATTTGCTACATCTAGTGCTAGCAGAAAGAATATTGAAGTTTTCTGGATCTAACCACTGTTGTTAGCAGCTGTTAGTCTGTAGTCTGTGACTCAGACACCCAGTGTCTCAGATTCCCAGTGTCTCAGCTTCTTCCTTTATATTCTACAGGAAACAATGTTCACAGAACTGTGTAAAAACAAATCTGATACTATATATAAATTATTGGGAATTATGCCTATCACAAAATGAGGAGCCAACAGACAGCAATTTGCTAAATCAGTAAAAGATAAATTTTCCATCACAGCAAATACAATTCTAACTCAGAGAAAGGATTTTTGATTTGATGCTACTGGCACAGGCCTATAATCTCAGATCCCCAGGAAGCTGAAACAGGGGGATCTCAAGTTCAAGATCAACCTGAGCAACTTAGTGACACCCTGTTTCAATATAAAAGTAAAAATAAAGATTTCCAGACATCCAGCTCACTTACATTCAAGCCCTGGGCTTGACCCTCAGTAGGGGAAAAAAAAAGAACACTTGATATTTTAGTTATGTATGTTATTCTTTTCCTGTGTAAGATCATTCCTTATTATTCTCCACCAGGACTATTGTTTTGTGTGCTTCCACCATCACAGAGCTCATAGTGTCAGCTGTGTGAGCAAACAGGTGATGTAAGAGATGTCTTCCATGTTAGGCTTGATGGAATCACAGGAAAGGAGATTCCTCTGAGTTCAAGGCCAGCCAAGGCTACACAGTGAGACCCTGCCTCCCACTTCCCAAAAAGAAATCTCTCCCTACATCTTTAAGCATTCTCTTAATTCTTACTTCTTCAAAGTCATGTACTTATTATTATGCTTGAACAAAATCTCTTTCAGCTTTAATTTTGTGCTTGCCATTGCTTTTTAAGCAATAATCATCTTAGAAAACTGAACATTTTGTGATCAACCACTGCTATGAGATACTTGTTTTCCTGTGTTTCAGGCAATCCTCTCCATCATCTCTAATTTCTGACTCTTTAGAATGGAAAGAGGAATCAACGAGAGATTTGTGCTATGATGACACTTATCTCTACTTTAAGATAAAATGTTGAGTTGAGTTGAACAAAAAGTTGAGTTGTAAAAAAAAATCAAGAAAGAGACTTACCCTTAAATAGTTGTGTATAGGACACTACATAAATTTACAGGAACATGCATATAGTTAGGCACCCACAAGGATGATCGGCAAATGACTAACTGAGTGTACAAGGTGGTCCCAAAACATTATAATGGAATTTAACAATTCCTATGGCTTAGTGCCATTGGAATATTATAGGGGGACATATTGTATTACTCTTGTCTGTGGTAATGCCTTGGTAAACAACCCATTCACCCGGCAGTGTAGTCAGTGCCAATGTGTGGAGTATAAACTACATAGTAATAAACAGTTATGCTGCTGCATCATATACTGATTGTGCTATGCCATGTCTTGTCATTTTAGCACATACTCTTCTACTTACAGAGGACAGTTTGCTGCAAACAGTACGCATCAACCAAGCAGCATCTTCATACATCTTGAATTTACCAACACTCCATTATCCTCTCTAGTGCTTGACTTAGTCTTGTGCTGTTAAATTCACATGGCATAGAGTCTAGCTATGGAGCAACCCATGCCATTGTGGTCTGTATAAATAGACTGCAATGTTCACAGGGTGATGAAACTGCTGAATGGCACATTTGCAGAATTTATGCACAGCTCAGCAATGCACAATGCCATATATGTGTACAAATGCATTATAACATGTATCATGGCTCTACAAAACACATTATAAAGCCTAACTAAAAAAGTGGAAATGGCTTGCCAATTAAAATTAGTCCAAATGAGGTGCCAAATTTATAATTTTCCTTATTTGTTCTCCCCAAACAGACTAATCTTCTTGAATGTTTTTTCTAAATGGCTTCACGTTAAATATTTTAAAATTGTGTGTGTGTGTGTGTGTGTGTGTGTGTGTGTGTATTCAGGTGTACCTATGTGTGGAGGCCCCAGGACATCTTTGACTGTCATTCCTAGGGTACTATCCACCTTGATTTTTGAGACAGTCTCTCAAATTGGCCCAGTACTCACCGAATTGACGTTAAACCCTTATGTGCTACAGTAATGCATTAGTGAACATCAGGGAGTCACATTTCCTGACATGTCTTTGGAGAGTCCCCTTGTTTACTGATTCTTTTCTCATCCATTTGAATCGATTTGGCCAATGAAACATCAGAAAACATTGTACAGCCAATAGCTTAATGAACACATGAGTCTTGCTCATTGGAAGTCTTGGCTTATTCCTGGAATAATTTAGATGGAAAGGCTATGTGGAGAGAAATCTCAGCTATCCCAGTCATTCTGTATAAGTGCCAAAACATCTCAGTGGAATTATATTAGTGCCCCGGTTCCAAATGACAGACAGTGTAGTTATCTCAGTAGACTATGGCCATGAAAAGATCTCAATGCAGCTAACCTGTGAACTATCCAGCCAACCAGAAGGACCTTGAGAAACTGCAACTCACTTATTTCTCTCTTTCTTCCCTTTTCTTTCTTTCTTTCTTTCTTTCTTTCTTTCTTTCTTTCTTTCTTTCTTTCTTTCTTCCCTTCTTTCTTTCTTCCCTTCTTTCTTCCTTCCTTCCTTCCTTCCTTCCTTCCTTCCTTCCTTCCTTCCTTCCTTCCTTCCTTCCTTCCTTTCTTTCTTTCTTTTCTTTGTGTTCATGCACATATGCATGCATTCATGTGCCTCAGGGCATGTGTGAAGATTACAGGACAACTTGCAGGAGTAGCTCTTTCCACAATGTAGGTTCTGGGGATCAAATTCAGGTCATAAGGGTTGGCTGCAGGTGCTTTTACTGCCTGAGTCAACTGATCCACCTTTCATTGATGTTTTAAAAAAATACATTTGAGTCATTATATAACATAGGTATAGGACAGATGTATTGTTTGCTATATTAGTTGAAGTATTTTTAAAAAATTGTTCTCATCTGAAATTATATCAACAACCTATGGTATAATAAAAGAGCTTGTAAATTTTAAATACTAGCAGTGAGATTTTCAGTGCATTAGAAAATGACCCACAGACAATGGGTTTAGAAGGAACTTGAAATTTGTAATAGAAAAGGCTTCCAAAGTGGGTGAGAAAATAAGCTTTAGTTCACAAATTGTGTCTTTCCTTTTTCATATTAAATTTTCTATTTCCTTTGTCTTCCTTTCTGAAAACATATTAAAAAATAGTGATGGATTGTTCCCGGAACGATTTGAAGAACTTATTTAATCTTCCTTCTGCTGTTTCCCAAATGATAGACTTATTGGTACCTTGCAGATGTTAGATTTCAACAAACACCATATTATTTGCACAACAGGAAAACATTTTCTGTGACTCCTACATCAAGATTTAATTTGGGTTTCAATATTAAAGAGAAACAAAAATAAATCATTTAGCTCATACAGTATGAAATTTTATTTAGAAGATTATGACATTTTATTATATTATGAGAGAAAGATTGCAAACGGGAAAAAAAAAGGACTGGTCCCTTCACTTTTAGGTACCTTGGTCCCTGGGCCTGATCCCTTAGGCTCTAATCCTATGAATAATTTATTACTGCTGCCTTTTACTTTTTCAGATGTTTAGGAATGGTGTTTCTGTATTGAGTAACAACAGGCTGTGTGCCTTTTTTCAAACTCCTAAAAGTTACTTTACATATTTTTTATTTTTATGGTAGTAGGAAAACATTGTGTCTACAATGAATTTCCACAGGAAAAGAAAACTTAGAACAATAAAATCAACAATTTGATCCTTTAAAAAAGATTTTTATTTATTTATTTATTTATTTATTTATTTACTTATTTATTTATTTACTTATTTATTTATTTACGTGTGTGTGTGTGTGTGTGTGTGTGTGTGTGTGTGTGTGTGTGTGTGTGTGTGTATGAGCATGCTCATGCAGACAGGCCAGAAGAAGATGTCATATCTTCTGGAGCTGGAGTTATAGGCAGTTGGGAGCCACCTGCTATGGGTTAGGAACCAAACTTGGATCCACTAGAAGCACACCAAGCCCTCTTCACTGCCGAGCCTTATCCAGTTCCCCAAACTTGACCTTAATATGCTGTTTATACCTCAGTTGACATCATCTCTGTGATACTACCTGTGATTAAGTTGCCATTGGGCTGTTGGGCCAGCTAATCCATTTCACTGACTTATGGTAGCGTGAAGGAACCACATTTGTTATGGCATTCCAGAATGTAAATTTCATCTTGAATGGACACCAGGAAATGAAGCAAATGTAACTACAGGAATGAATGTGGGAGCATCCTTTCTGCTTTTCCAATTCTGTAGTCTTTCTCCACTATGGAAACAGTATCATCATCAGCATTGTCATCTGAATACCTTGCCATTTTCTCTTGCCCATCAGTGAACTAGAAGAGAGATGACATTCATTTGAAATATTAAAAATCATGTTTTTGATGTTTTCATTTAAAAGATTTATTCACTTAAACATATGGAAGATAAAAATCTTTACTGAATGCATTTCTTAATAATTTAAATATAATATTCAATTGTCAGGGTCTCCAGGACATACATGTGCAGAGAATAGACTTGAGAAAATAAACCACCAAAGCACCACAGTAATTAGTATTTTTCAATGAGTTACTTAATTTCCTGAAGGAAAAGTTCTTTAATAATTCACTTAAACTAGTTCTGTCTTTACTGAAGGTGTTTGAAAGATAGGCAGCCCATAAGTCGATTTCACAGTGGAAGATATCCTGGACCTTGATGTGTCCTTCTTATGTGCACTGATGAATCCCATGGGTCAATGTAATTTCCTTTTTGTAGGCTGTTAATTTATCCTCGTCTTTGCTTTCTGAAATCATGTTACTATCGCTGTAGACTATCAGACCACAGTTTGATTTCTCACCACAATTATTGTTTTTATACAGGAAACATCCCTTTGATGCAAAGAGAAGAGCTACAATGGTTTCATTTTGAAACAGAGAAACCAAAGTCCCAGAGGTGTCAGAATGATCCAGAGACAGACCTTGGAATCCAGAGCTGGTGTCTCTAGACCCAGGTCCTCCCATCAAGTGTAGCAGTGATGAATTATTCAGAGTTAGTATTACCTCTTATATACCTTCACTTATCAACTTATGTATTATTTATCCCTAGACTAATGAAAAGTGAAACAGAATGTGAATCCTAATTTTATTTCCTTTGATGGATTCATTATAAGATCTTTGAAAGGCATGAACATGAGAACCATCAAAGTGATCTCTGGAAAACGAAGGCACGTTTGCCAGATATTAAAATGCTGTATGTCTTACTAATAAAATAGGATCATAACTAATTATAAAATGGCATGGAACTGAACAGGTAGCACATGAATTAAGATTAAAAATTTAAAAAAGGGAAGTCTGTAATTGATCCTATTATAAAGGTGATTTTAATTGACAGGCAAGTAATTTAATTCATTGTAGTGGGAGGAGTGTTAATAAATTTAGAAAAATAACCCCAGATTTATACTTCGTACAATGTATTATTTTTTTCAAAAATTAACGTAAATATAAAAACTAAAAGAAAATATACATAATAATCTTATCAAATTATGCAAATAAATATTTTTCAGTGTGACACCAAAATAAGGACCATAATTATCACATGGATTTGAATAGATAAAAATAAAATTAATGGATACATTAAAAGTTTGAACACACTTCATATTGACAATGTTATCACAAAGGTGATAAACATGGAAAATAATTGTCCAGATTGGGGGATGGTGAAGTAAAACTATTTATTTGATGGAAAGCCTTGTATACAAATCGAGTAGAGGAAGGTGGGGAACATTAAATACAAATTTAAAACAATGAAATAAATTTTACCTCTAAGGTTGTCAAAGACAGAATCTAAATAATTATATGCAATGTTGATAAGAAAATAATAAGAAACACTGTCATGAAATCTTTATACTAGTGTAAATAAGAATCAACATTTGGACAAGAATCTGGCAACATCTGTTGTATGTGTAGGAAGAACTGGAAGCATGTAGTTCAAACAGTGAGGTGGTAGGAAATGTTTCGTAGTAATTTTCAGAATAGTACTTACATCTTGATTTTGTTAAAGTTAGTTTGTGGATTTTTTTCATCCAGTACTGTACTTAAAACAAGGAGGATACATAATGTTAAACAATTATTTTTAATCCATGTGTCTGTTTACAGGTTTAAGGTTTAAACCTGTCTGTCTGGTTTAAGGTACTCCAAGACGATGACTGGAGGGAAGAACAGTACAGCCATCACCAAGTTCATTTTTGTGGGATTCTCAGACTTCCCCAAGCTCAAGCTGGTTCTCTTTGTTGTCTTTCTGGGAATTTATCTCTCCACTGTTGTGTGGAACTTGAGCCTCATCATCTTGATCAGGATTGACCCTTATCTACACACACCTATGTACTTCTTCCTTAGCAATTTGTCATTTTTAGATTTCTGGTACATTTCCTCTACAACCCCTAAAATGCTCTCAGGATTCTTCCAGAAGCTGAAATCCATCTCCTTTTTGGGGTGCACCATGCAATACTTCTTCTTCTCAAGTCTGGGTCTGGCTGAGTGCTGTCTTCTGGCAGCCATGGCTTATGACCGGTATGCTGCCATTTGTAATCCTCTGCTCTACACAACCATCATGTCCCCTTCCCTCTGTGTGCAGATGGTGGTTGGAGCCTATATCACTGGTCTCTTTGGTTCATTGATACAACTGTGCGCTATATTTCAGCTGCGTTTCTGTGGGCCAAATATTATCAACCACTTCTTTTGTGACCTCCCTCAGTTATTAGTCCTCTCCTGCTCTGAAACTTTCCCCCTGCAAGTTCTGAAGTTTGTAATAGCAGTGATTTTTGGGGTGGCATCTGTCTTGGTCATCCTGACATCCTACACTTATATTGTTGCCACAGTCCTGAAGATCAGCTCAGCAGATGGCAGGGCCAAGGCTTTCAATACCTGTGCCTCTCACCTGACAGCAGTCACCCTCTTTTTTGGATCAGGACTCTTTGTCTATATGCGCCCCAGCTCTGGCAGTTCTCAGGGCTATGACAAGATGGCATCAATCTTCTATACAGTGCTGATTCCCATGTTGAACCCCCTGATTTACAGTCTCAGGAACAAGGACATTAAAGATGCTCTTAAGCGATGTAAGAAAAGGTGCTTTTCCCATTGCCACTGTTAAAGTTCTGTCAGGCTAGTGACTCTGTTGACTGGAAGTCTTTAGACTCTGCAGGGATACTTAATGTGAGTCAAATATCCTGATGCAGTCATGGAATTGCAAGCGAGTCACTAAATGGGATTTCAGGGCTGGCACATGCTATGTTAATCCTGTGTCCTGTCTCCTTTTAGTCTTGAAGTTGAATCCTCTCCTGTACCAGCATGACCTCACAGAGCAGTTAATACATTATTTCCTTTCTTTGTGGTAACAGTCTTGTGTTCTTAAGTTCTCAACTCTTATTCTTTCTTTCAGAACTTCAGATACTAAGCCAAAGAAAACAGGACCAAACACAAGGCCCATGGTCCTTCTCAGTTATCACATCTCAATGAGGAAAATGACTGCTTTGGCTGAGTCTTCAGACTTTTGAGATGTGTCCTGGTTGATTTTTAAATCAACTTGACACAAGCTAGTGTGATCCAGGGAAAAGGGTTGTAATTGAGAAAATGTATCCATCAGGTTGCCTGTAGGCAAGTTTGTAGGGCATTTTCTTGATTAATGTTTGGTGTGGGAGGGCCCAGCTCACTGGGGGCATTGCAACCCCTGTGCTGGTGGCCCTAGGTACTATGCAAAAAATAGATTAAGTAGTGGGGAGTGAGACAGTAAGCAGAGTCTTAGCCATGGCCTCTGCTTGAATTCATGCTTCCAGGTTCCTACCTTGAGTTCTTTTCCTGATTTTCCCATCATGGTGGACTACAAGACATAAGCTGAAATAAACCCTTTTGTTATTGGTTGTTTTTACTCTTTGACTCTTTTGGGAGGTGCCATCAGCTCCCAAATAAATACAGACAGAAGCTTATTCTTTCTTATTAATGCCCAACCTTAACTAGGCTTGATTCTATCCAGCTTTTCTAACTCACATTATCCCATCTACCTTTTACCTCTGTACTTTTACCTTTCTCTGATTCTATATATATTTTATTTCCTTTTGTTCTATGTCTGGCTATGTGGCTGGGTGTCTGGCCCCTTCTTTTCTTGCTCCTTGATCTCTTCCCAGATTTCTCCGCCTATTTATTCTTGCTGCATGCCAGCCCTGCCAATCCTTTCTCCTGCCTAGCTATTGGCCATTTAGCTCTTTATTAAACCAATTAGGTGTTTTAGATGGGCAAAGTAACACAGCTTCACAGAGCTAAATACAACATAAAATAATGCAACACATTTTTGCATCATTAAACAAATATTCCACAGCATAAACACATGTAGCACACCTTAAAATTATATTCTACAACACCCTTCCTCCTCAAGTCACTTTTGGTCATGGTTTTTTATTACAATAGAAACCCTAAGACATGATACTTAGACAAGTTCCAACAAATGAAGATGAGAATGTGGGGAAAGTGTCATTCTAAACTTTGACCTAAATTATTTGCCAAGGAAATATGTAATAAAGGGTTTGTTCTAGAACTTGTATTCTAGGCTTTTATTTTCAGAACAATACATAAATAGCCTGCAAGTGAATGGAGAAAAGGATTTTAATGATATGACTCTACACTTGGGTGAGGTCATATCTTTGTTTTAGTCATTGGTGTCCTATCTGGAATGATGTTGTGTGACACTTGGGAAACCTGAACAAATGTCCTCTCACCTCTAATACAGAACTGATGACAGACTGAAGTACCAATACCAAAGTCCAACTTGGTGAACTAATGAATTTCATTGGGGTTACTTACAAGAATATGAGGGATGGGTTACTGACAAAAGCAGAAATAACTCAAAGAGAGATGTATCACAAAAACCCACCCCAGCATGGATGACAGATCACAAAATCTGGGAACCTGGAGCATACTGAACAAACTTCAGACAGTTCACCAAGTTGGAAGGTGTCCTTTCCAGGTGGAATATTTGTTCTGAGCCTCTTCCAGGCAGCTCGGCTAGTCTCTGCATGTTCCAGGAGCCTGGGATTGTTTGAGAGTGACTTTTAGCCATTTTTATTGCTTATAAACTTTTAGTAAGGGAGGGACCTAGTGAGTTTAGTCAGTTTCAGGGACTTCCTAAAGCTATTTTGAGTTGTTTACTTCCTATATTAAATGAACTTCCCTGTAGAATGAAATGTTTCAATCTCTTGGGAAACTGCTACACAGTAGGTGAGTGGACATTTGTTGGTGTCTCCCAGGAAATGTTTACAGAACCCTTGGTGCTCAAACATGGGGTATGACAGAACCAAAGCTGAGTCAGGAGGAGCACTTTCACTGTCTCTGCTGTGGGTGATGAGGCATGCAATTGAAGCTAAGTTCCCTGAGGGTGGAACAGCCATGGGGAAATTCTAATGCCGCCATCCTTCCTAAGGTGGCATAGAATGGCATGTATGCATCTTTGCTGCAGTAGTAGTAGCACCATCCCTGCTATGAATGAGAAGACATGTAACTAAGACCATGGAGGAAATCCTAGAGTTTCTGTCTTCCTATATGTGGAATAGAGTGTCAAGAGTCCCTGTGAGTATGAGGAGTGAATATGTGGATGTCTCTCAAATGACTGGTGGACTAGAGGATATATCCCTGAAAGTAGGATTATTGGGTAGGATTGTAAGTAGACTGTGGCATCAATTATGTGGTCCTTGCTCTTGGAAATAATACATCCAACCAAAGCTGAACTACCCACTCAGAAAGAACTTGCCTGTGTAAGGCAATAATTACAATAAGAAAAAGGCATGCAGATACTAACCTCCACAGTAGCCTCTGAACTGACAGAAGAAAAGGAAGATGAGGTGGAGATGTTGGCTTCATGGGTTCTTTCTGGGATATAAGGGGAAAGAGAACATAACTTAGATCCATGGTAAATATACCCTCCTGGGATCCAAAGACATGTAACCCAGATGAAGAATTGGATAGTGAAGAGGGAGAGAGTGAGGTGGACATGGTAAAAGATAATGTAAAAAGGGGGAAATCCATGATACAGCATGCAGATGCCCTGTACAGGAAACTATGATAATCAGACACTATTTCTGTCTAAACTGCTTGAATTGGGATAGACTTTAGACAGGAAATTAAAGAAGCTCTTATAGGATATAGTATGTTAGGATCATGAGGATAGATGGGATCAATCTGGTTGCTGTGGAAATGACACAAAGTTCCAAAGACAAAGGCTGAATAATGAGTTAACAAGAGAGAAGTCAGTATTTGACTGCCAGGCTCATCTGAGCCATAAAGAACACTGGAATTTTCTAGGGCCCCATTTGTTGAGATCTGTGAATCCTAGTCTCTGATCAGCATATGACTACTGTCCAATGGGTTTCTTCGGGGCAAGGTACCTGTGGAAACAGACTCTCACTTGGCAAGCACCACTAAGTAGTCCATGAGATAGCATAGGAATTTGCAAAATTTATTTAGTTTGCAGGCTCTTTTATTTCTCATTATATTGGTGATTCTTTGGGTGGTTTTTTGTTTTACTTTGTCAGTCACACATACAATAGCTGTAATTTTCCCTGAAAATTATGTTCCTTTTGAAATATTTCCTCCTAAGATTCAGCAGGGGACTAATGAATGACTTTTAAATCTCTTATCTGGAATTACTAACTACAACTCCCAATCCTGGAAACTTTTCTGACTCATTAGAGATAGTTAAGTACATAAGAGAAAATATGTGGAGCATTAACTGTGTCTCACAGTTCTGGAAAGGAGAGTAAGCACAGAATAGAGAAAAGGCCTTAGGAATACACATTGTCAACTGTTGATAGTAAGTTCTCTGGACACCAACCACAGAATCATTGGTAGAATCTGGTATTCTCCAAGAGGAAAAACTACAATACAAAATGTGGAATGGATAGATCCATCTTCATCATTCATAGGAGCTTATATTGGTGGAAGAAGTATGGTATGGTGAGATGGGGAAAAGATGCTTCATCAAAGTCTGCCTTTTACAGAGAGATTGAGATATGGGACCCTCTTATGGAAAAATGGAATTGTCTAAAAACATACGGACATGAAAGAACTGTCTGGGTTTGAATATTGTTGTCCTTAAAGTCCTATGCCCACGTCTATTATTTTTTAGCTATTTAACTGCAAGCAGCCGCCAGCTGACATAAATGCTATGACAGCAGGATGTGTCTGGCTCGATATTCAGTTAAGCTGCAAAAATGCTGAACTCTGTGTCTAGAATAAGGTTGTTCAGGGGGTGGGAAGGTGTATTTGGGGAAAGCATAAAGGGGAACAATGGGGACTTTCATAATGATCATGATGTATTCTTTAAATTGTCATGTATTTCTTAAAGTCAAAAATACAAGCCAATAATAAAGCTGTTTGTGTAAACCTGGTTAAAAACAAAACAAAACAAACAAACAAACAAACAAACAAAAAAACCAACTCTGTTACGTAAAAATAAAGATGGCCCAAGCTATTCGGGTCACTTGAGTGCAATCCACTTGGTGGTCAGAAGCTTTCCTTGCATCAATGTCCCTCCCCATGAGGCTGGACCCCAGCAGGGTGGCACCACAAACAGGCACCTGAAGGTGGTATGTTTTGGGACTGAAGGGGATAGGATTCTGTCTAAGGGTGCTGTAGACATGCCAGGAGAGCCCCTGGTTTAGGGAAGGACAGGTAATCGAAGAACTTTGGAGAAGTGAGTGCCCTGCTCCAACAGAAATGCAACAGTGTGGTTCAAAGGAACCTGCTCTTTATACAGATAGTATTAAGCATATGGTTAAAGCAAAAGGTTTAATAAAAGTTTCTACTGGTCAAGTCATGGAGTTTTTACAGTCTGTTTAAAAAGTTTGTCCTTGGGTTTCCTACAGCGGGACATCCTTGTTATATCATATAGGATCTAAGAAAGAGGCAGCAAAGTATCATGATTCTGATTGGCACACCCTGCAATGCCTGACTATAAATCTCCCCACATGACCCCCTGAGAAACTTAAAAAGGGGCCAATGGTGGATCTCTGTGAGTTTGAGGCCAGCCTGGTCTGTAGAGTGAGTTCCAGGACAGTCAGGGTGGGGGAGGGGTGGGGGAGGGGTGGGGGAGGTGAAGGACTGCAATGGGACTTGACTGTCTGTAGCTTTAAGAGCATCCAGGACCCAGTTCCTTTTGCAAGACTTCAGGTGCCTTCTCAGTTCTCTTTTTTTGTAAAAATCAGGTCCCAGGGCTCATTTCCCTAAAGCTATTACTAGGTTTTAAAACAGTTTGCTTTGCTACCAGATTCAAAAAAAGAGAAATCCAAACAGGTTTCAAAGTGACTTTTTACTATTCCTTTATTTAAAATAACTTGCTTAACAATAAATAGTTCAGTAGTGAACTACCTATGTCTCATGGTAAGCAACTGAATAAAAAAGGTGAAAAGTTTATACAAGATCTAAAGATATAAACATAAGCTATAAAAATATAAAACACATTTTTAGGTCTAAATATATATGTATATATATATGTGTGTGTGTGTATATATAACTTAAGGTATGTAAATACAAGTTACAGATGTATAGAGGACATGAAGCCATGGTTGATGAGGGTCTGAAAAGAGTTTTGAGGTATGTGGATGTAAATTATGAGGGTATAAAAAGATGGCTTAAGGTATATAAAAATGTTTCAGATTTTTTCCCCTCACTATGCTATTTTTACATTAAAACTTCAAAGGTTTAGAGTTCTAACATTAACAAATTAAGTTCTGATAATCTGTTAATCTAGCTCTGGTAAACACTGACTACTATTGTCATAGTCACAAGCTTCAGATTTTAAATTTCCCTTTGGTTGTTTTCTAAATACAGAGTTAAAAATGTTTCTCATTGTACTAAAACATTTTTCTAATCTATATACACCCAGTCTTCTAAAAAATGTTAATGCTTTGAAACAAATTTATTTTAGGTTCACAAACTTATACTATGACTCAAAGGCATGAGTCTACTGTCTTTTCTACAATGTGAATTTCAGTACAGACTACAAACAACAATAATGCTAACATATCTAAAACTGTTGCCTCTAAAAATAAAAGTTCTTGTAAACTTCAGGAGATCGACTTGGATCCTCCTCTCACAGGTCAAAGTGACTTCAGAGAAGTATTGCCAATCAACAACATGTCTCCCCATCTACCTATTCCTGGTGGGGTGGGAACTCTTCTCCTTTCCCTGATTTTGGAACACCTCTCCTCCAGCTGCCAGGACCATGGACATGAAGTTTCAAATGTAAACCTAAGAACCTCCCCCCCCTAGTCCTTAACTTTATTTCCTGCCCTTAATATATATCTTTTGCCTATGATTTTGGCCAAACATTGACCTCATCCTGTTCTTCAAAGACATTTATTCAAGTTATTTACAGCCACCAATTATACTTATGTTAGAAGGCCTCTACGATCCTCCACAATCTTAAGTGGCCTTCAGGCCTGTGTTACTGTTCCTTTTGCTGTGCTGACAGGTGGAGATTTTGGTTTTTTGCATATTGTAAAATCATATATTTCCTGTTATTACTAACTGTATTGATTATACTTTTGCCCCAGGTAATTTACTGATTGTTAGACAACCTCTTTTTGTTTTACTTCCTATAAACTTACCTTTGCCTTGGTTTGATTATCCTGATATTTATGCCTTAGAGACTGTTTCCCAAGCTCTTTTTCATCCAAAGTGATTTGTTGCAGCTTTGATTTTGGGCATTACTGCCCTGATATCTATTTTAGCTTATGTGGCAGCATCTACCACTGCTCTGGTACAGCAAGTACATATGGCTGATTATGGTAATAATTTATCAACAATGTTTCTCTGACACTTGTTACACAGAAAGGCATAGATTAAGTGTTAGTGGATAGGGTTAGTGTTTTAGAAGAGGCTATATTATACATGGGCACCTAAATTCAAAATGTATGTCAGACTCACAGTCTCTTGTCATGCAGCATAAAAATAGATTTGTGTTACTCCCTTGCCATATAATGGCACTGATTTTACTTGGAAGCAGATTCAGGCACATATTAAGGAAATTTGAAATAGTTCTGATTTAAATATTAATATTCATGATTTACATCATTGGATTTCTATTGTCTCACATGCTCACTTACAAATTCCTTCTCCAGAAGGTGGCCTTTTATTGTTAATCTGGACATTACAGTAGAAATATTTTTTCTCCTTGTTGTTCTTTTTCCAGTCAACATCAAACATTTGAGTTCTGCATTGTGCGTTGTGACCTGTGACACCTGCTTCATTATTTTAAAAAAGAAAAAAGGGGGAGATTTGGGGAGCAGTGCAGCTTAGCCTCAGATTAGCATAAGACTGCCTGTCCAACAGGTTTCCTCAGGGTAAGGCACCTGTGGAAACAGACTCTCACTTGGCAAGGACCAGAAATCCATGGGACAGTGTAGGAATTTGCAAAATTCATGCAGTTTGCAGGCTTTCTCTCTGATTATATTGGTGATTCTTTGGGTGGTTTTTAGTTTCACTTTGTTGGTCACACATGCAGCAACTGTAATTTCCCCTGGAAATTCTGCTCTTTCTAGAATATTTTCCCTTCAGATTCAGCAGAGGGTTAATGTTTCTCAAATCTCTTATCTGGAGTTACTAACTACAACTCCCAATCCTGGAAACTTTTCTGACTCATTAGAGATAGTTTGGTGTATAAAAGAAAACAATATTTGGAACATTCACCATGTCCCACACTTCTGGAAAGAAGACTAAGACATGCATACAGAAAATAGAGAAAAGGCCTTAGGAATACACATAGTGCCAGCTGTTGAGAGTAAGTTTTCTGGACACCAACCATAGAATCATTGGTAGGATCTGGTATGCTCCAAGATGAAAAACTGGAAGAAGTATGGTATGGCGATATGAGAAAAGAGTGCTTTGTCAAAGCCTGCCTTTTACAGAGAGATTGAGACATGGGACCCTCTTGTGGAAAAGGGAATTGTCTAAAAACATACAGACATGAAAGAACTGTCTGGGTTTGAATATTGTTGTCCTTAAAGCCCTATGCCCATGTCTATTACTTTTTAACTATTTAACTGCAAGTGGCCGTCAGCTATGAGAGCAGGATGTGTCTGGCTCAATATTCAGTTAAGCTGCAAAAATGCTGAACTCTGTGTCTAGAATAAGGTTGTGCAGGGGGTGGGAAGGTGTATTTGGGGAAGCATAAAGGGGAACAATGGGGACTTTCATAATGATCATGATGTATTCTTTAAATTGTCATGTATTTCTTAAAGTCAAAAATAGAAGTCAATAATAAAGCTGTTCATGTAACCTTGGTTAAAAAACAACTTTGTTTAAGTATGAATAAAGATGGCCCAAGCTATTTGGGGCCACTCAAGTGCAATCCACTTGGTCGTCAGAAGCTTTCCTTGTGCTGAAGCTCCTTCCCCAGCTCAGGACCTGAACCTGAGCTGAGGCTGGACCCCAGGACCCATGAGTATCAGGGACAAGAGAACAATAAATAAAAACCAAGCATTATTGAGGGAACAGTTCATGAAAGCCACAGTTTCTTCAGTGTTGTAACTGCCCATAGTCTTGTATATAATCCTTGCCCATGATCCTGCAAGCAGCCCTTAGTAAAGTCAACGATTCACCAAGTTAGACTTGAGTGGCATTGGTGCATTGCTCTTTCAGCATGCTCTATCTGGGGTAAAAAGATACTTTCTCATCTTCTCCAGGCAAAGTTCATATACCATAACTTCTATAGAGCAACAAATGGTACTGGGTGGAGTAATTTTCAGAAAATATCTTAAAATATGTTTCTAAGCAAACAAAAATGGAAATTTCCAGCATATAAATTTGCATAATGTGAAAACAACAATCCTAAGGACACATATAGCTCTGAAGATAGCTTTCACACATGGGAGGAATCTATTTAACTCTAAAAATATTGGGTTCTGACAGAACATATGGAATTCAAGAAAATGGGGCTACCTGAGAGCCTGATAGGAGACCCATTCACACATCTAAGAGTTCAATGGAATTAGACCTCAGACCTCAGTGTGTTACAGAACTAGGAGAAGCCATTGCATAAGAAAGACAATTGTGATTCTCTCAAGGCTTTCATTTGGGTACAAAGAAAAGTCAGTTGAGATTTTGTAACCATGCTTCCTAGAGGAGGTGTGTGCTCAATGCCACATGACCTGTCAGTGCACAGAACTTGTAACCAAGAAACTGTTTGAGCCCCCAGCTTCCATCCTGCCCCGGAACTCCCATCTGGACCAGAGGTGAGTGCCTGGGGTTATAGTCAGAGAGGCAATAGCCCCTGGGTCCCACCCCTGGGCCATCCCTGGAGGACATACCCAACTTGGCCCCAGTTTCCAGCCATTCAGTGGGCCCTGTGGGAAGGCTCCCCTTTTCCAAGACTGCAGGCAGACCCTGCAGTCTCCACACCCTGCCCCCACACACATTTGCCTTAGACCCCAGCCACATCCTGAGACTCAGAGACCAGCCCCCAGCTACCATCCACCCTGGAACTCCCATCTGGACCAGAGCTTCCATCCTGTCCCAGGACTCCCATCTGGACAAGAGGAGCTCCCATCTGGACAAGATAAGGAGACCCCAGGTACTTCCTGAGACTTAGAGTCCAGCCCCCAGCTCCTATCTGGCCAGCACTCTCATCTGGACCAGAGCTCCCATCCGGACCAGAGAGAGGCTCCCTAAATCTGTCAGCTCTGTCTGGACCAAGTACACTGAAAAGACCAAGAACAAATCCACAAGAAGATGGGCAGACGTCAAAGCAGAAGTACATACAACAAAATAAAGAGCAATACAGCATCACCAGAACTTCAGCCCTTCTCCAACATCTAGACCTGAACATCACAGAATGGAAGAAGCAGAAGAAAACAACCTTAAAAGTAACATCATGAAGAGGCTAGAGCCTTATATAGAAGAAATCAAAAATAAAGTGGAGGAACAGACAAACAAAAAATGGGAAGAACACTATAAAAAACTAGAGGAAAGGACAAATAAAGCAGAAGAAAACAATAAGTCCCAGAAAAAAAAAAAAACATGAAAAGGCAACAAAACAGACGAGGGAAACAGTCCAAGGCCTGAAGAGGGAAATAGAAAAAATGAAGAAGACACTACCAGAAGGAAGGCTGGAAAAAGAAAATCTGAGTAAACAAACAGGAACTTCAGATGCAAGCATAACCAACAGAATGCAAGAGATGGAAGAGAGGATCTCTGGTGTTGAAGATACGGTAGAAGAAATAGATTCATCAGTCAAAGAAAACACTAAAACCAACCAAGTCATAACCCAAAATGTCCAAGAAATTTGGGACACCATGGAAAGACCAAACCTATGAATAATAGGGATAGAGGAAGGAGAAGAATACCAACTCAAAGGCACAGAAAATATATTTAACAAGATCATAGAAGAAAACTTTCCCAACTTAAAGAAGGAAATGCCTATGAAGATACAAGAAGCCTATAGAACACTAAACAGACTAGACCCCCCCAAAAAAAGTCCCCTCGCCACATAATAATTAAACAACTAAATGTACAGAATAAAGAAAGAATATTAAGGGCAGCAAAGGAAAAAGGCCAAGTGACTTATAAAGGCAAACCCATCAGAATAACACCTGATTTCTCAATGGAGACTTTGAAAGCCAGAAGGACCTGGACAGATGTAATGCAGACACTAAGAGACCATGGATGCCAGTCTAGACTAATATACCCAGCAAAACTTTCAATCATCATAGATGGAGTGAACAAGACCTTCAAAGACAAAACCAGATTTAAACAATACTTATCCAAACCCAGGCCTACAGAAAGCATTAGAAGGAAAATTCCAACCTAAGGAAGGCAGATACACTCTCGAAAACAGGCAATAGATAACACCACAGCAGTAAATCCCAAAGAAGAGAAGTACACACACACTACTACCAAAAAATAAAAATAATAACAGGAACAAACAATCACTGGTCATTAATATCCCTTAATATCAATAGACTTAATTCACCTATAAAAAGACACAGACTAACAGAATGGATACGAAAACAGGACCCATCTTTCTGCTGCATACAAGAAACACACCTCAAATTCAAAGACAGACACCTCCTAATAATAAAAGGCGGGGGAAAGACTTTCCAATCAAATGGTCTTAAGAAGCAAGCTGGTGTAGCCATCCTAATATCCAGCAAAATAGACTTCAAACTAAAATTAATCAAAAGAGATGATGAAGGACATTACATACTCAACACAGGAAAGATCCACCAAGATGAAGTCTCAATTCTGAACATTTATGCCCCAAACACAAGGGCACCCACATATGTAAAAGAAAAATTATTAAAGCTTAAATCACGTATAAAACCCCACACATTAATAGTGGGAGACATCAACACCCCACTTTTACCTCTGGACAGATGACTAGACTGCTATACAACTCCAGGGAGGCTACCTAGAAAATGGGACCCTAGGAAAGACACAGGGATAGCCCAATGACAGAGAAATGGATAAGATCTACATGAACAACCTGGATGACAGTGGGAGTAATGAAGGGCAAGGTTTGAGGGAAAGAAAGCTTAGGGGAGCAGGAGATCCCAGCTGGATCAAGAACAGAAAGGGAGAACAAGGAATAACAGACCATGATAAATGAAGACCACATGAGAACAGGAATAGGCAGAGTGCTGGAGAGGTCCCCTGAAATCCACAATGATACATCCTCTGTAGACTGCTGGCAATGGTCGAGAGAAAGCCTGATCTGACCTAGTCTGGTGATCAGATGGCCAAACACCCTAACTGTCGTGCTGGAACTCTCATCTAATAACTGATGGAAGTGGATGCAGAGATCCTCGGCCAGGCCCTAGATGGAGCTCCTGGAGTCCAATTGCTGAGAAAGAGGAGGGACTGTGAGAGCGTGAATTGTTGAGACCAAGAATGGAAAAGCACAGGGACGAATAGCCAAATGAATGAAAGCACATGAATTATGAACCAAAGGCTGTGGAGCCCCCAGCTGGATCAGGCCCTCTGGATAAGTGAGACAATTGAATAGCTTGAACTGTTTGGGAGGCATCCAGGCAGTGGGACCCGGACCTGTCCTTAGTGTATGAGCTGGCTGTTTGGAACCTTGGGCTTACACAGGGACACTTTGCTCAGCCTGGGAGGAGGGGACTGGACCTGCCTGTACTGAATCCACCAGGTTTAAATGAATCCCCAGGGGAGTCTTGGCCCTGGAGGAGATAAGAATAGAGGGGAGGGACTGGGCGGGGGAAGGTGGGGGCAGGAGGGGGGAGGACAGGGGAACCCATGGCTGATGTGTAAATTTAGAACATAAATATAATAAATAACAAAAAAAGAACCTATTTGAAAGGGTTCTGATGGCAAACATCTTTAAATACAAGGTAGTCAAAAACACAGTTAAATCCTCCCTTAAGATTCTTTTCTGAAGATATATTTTAATTTTTATCTAAGTGTTTGTATGTGTGATGACAGCTTATGCATGTGTCTGCAAAGGACAGAAAAGGATGCTGGATCCTCTGAAGCTAGAGTCGCAGGTGTTTCAAGAAGCCTTATAAGGGTGCTAAGAACTGAATTTGGTTCCTCTGGAATAGCGACCAGTGCTTTTAAACACTGAACCATCTCTCTGGTCCCATCTCTTAAGATTCTTATTAGACTTTCTAAGCCTAGAATAAAAACAGCTCTCCCCCCCAAAAAAAAATCTTCTAAAGAAAATTATATTATGCAAATCTCAAAATGTGTAAAGGCCAAGAAAATTTGAATGTTAAGCATAAAAAACGTTTATGAACTAAAGAGATAGCTCAGTGGTTAAGAGTGTGCTTGACTTCATTCCCAGCAGCCATGCTGGGTAACTCACAATTGTCTGCAACACTAGCTTCAGAGAGTCCATCACTTTCTTCTGGACTCTGCAGGTATCTGCACTCATCAATGCGTAACACACACACACACACACACACACACACACACACACACACACTCATACACACACTCAAATAATACTAATAGTAAATAATTAAAAAATTTTAAGATAAAGAGTAAAATATAGTTAAGAGAAAAATGAGGTTTACTAAGGATTTCTGCACCTTGTAGTATTGTGTATATTCATATGTGTACATATGGCCCTCATATCTAGAATAACTGAAGGACTGGAACTGGAATAAATTTTATATGTATTATATGTACTCTGACTTTGTGAAAATGTGGCATAAGCTAGACCCAGGTAAAGCACAACTGGGCAACCAGCGGAGTAAACAAGTGGGTTTTATGGGGTAGAGGTGGGAGGAGTCCTCACGAAGCTGTAGATTACTAGGCTGAATACACTGTGTAGACTGTCTGGGTGGTGAAGGATTCAACACCAAGTCGGAATATGACCCAATGGGTCTGAAAGATTACCTTCCTGGAAATTCTAGACATCCTACAGATTGTGTTCAAGAAAAGAAATGGCTCATAGTAAAAGACAAACAATATGCAGATCCAAATATGCATAATCAGGAGCCTGGCCATACAAACAGAACTGTGAGACCCTGACTGCCAGAAAGGAAGACCGATACTGAGGGACAAGGAGGAAGAGGGGATAAATAATAATGGTGTTGGACACGAGCCATATAGAAACATAATTTCACATTGACTTAAAATGCACATATATTTTAAATGAAGTTACATCACTTGGGATTATAACGCTAACCCAAAGAGCCATTTTATTAGATTAGCTAACAAAACTTTCAGTGGCAGGCATAGGAAACCTCCTTTAGAGTTGTTGGTTAGGGTAGTGCACGAGACTCCATAAACAATACAATCTATTTCTGTGGCCCTTGTTTTCCACCCAGAATTTGAAGGTAAGACTCTATTGCTGAAGACAACACACACTTCAGATACAGGACTTCGAAGAATTGAACTGGAACTGACCTAGAAGCCTTTTCCCTGAAGACTAGCTCTCATAATATCTGAAAGTGTTACACAAGTTTTCAAGGGAGAAAGACAAACACTACCCTACCCAGTTGTATAGTCTACAAGCTACAAAATTGACCCCAATAGGTTCAGTAGTGGTGCTTATATCTTGCGGGTAACTGAAAACCATCTAATTGGACTTTAGGCCCAGTCTGTAGGAGGGAATTCATGCACAGCACTGTAAATCCAGCCAATTAGCCATGGTTGGTGGGGTATTGACCATAGAGGAGAGCTTACTACTGCCACTTCCTTAAGCCATTGTAGTTAGTTTCTAACTGCATTCTAAATACTTATCCTTATTTCTACAGATTTAAGTATAATTCTCATCCCTTGTCAAAGAAACTTCTTTGCTTAGTAAACAGAGTCCATTACAAGAATGTACAACCAGCAAAAATGCAGAGAACAATTGGCAATGGATTGCCCAACCTCAAACAATATATTTACACCATAGCTCTGCACTCAGGAAACGTCCTAGAAGAGGAGGCAGAAAGACTGTAAAAGTCAGAGATTCAGGACTTGTGCTATGAGATAGTGTAAACACACACACACACACACACACAGACAGAGAGAGAGAGAGAGAGAGAGAGAGAGAGAGAGAGAGAGAGTTTTGCCCATGAAATCTCAAAAAAAAATATGGTTTCCAAAACAGGACATAGACAATGACAATACCAGTTGACATGCCAACATGGATGGGGAAATCTCACAAGGACCCACTCCTAGATAAAGAGCTACATGCAATTAATGGCTGCCAAGATAGGGAGAATCAGTTTTCTCTAAAGATAAGCCCTGATAGATGATTAAATCTGAGGTGTCATCCCTAAATGTGTGTGTGTGTGTGTGTGTGTGTGTGTGTGTGTGTGTGTGTGTGTGTGTATGCAACACTAAATGGACTTAGCAGCCTACAAATACATTTATTACATGTAGTAACAATAATTAAAGAACAGGTCATGAACTTGAGAGAGAGCTGGGGGTATAGGAGCAAACAAAAGGAGAATTAAATGGAAATTATATAAATACAGTAATCTTATGAAATTCAAAAAGTTTTGTTAATAAAAATCTCCAGATACTGGAATTACCATTAAAGAGAACAAGGCAGTTGAAAATATACAATAAAACACAGAGCGAATATCCCCTAAAAAACCTCATCTTCTCTAACAATGTCTTCCAGACACAACAGGACTGATGTACATAGAAACTCACAGAGACTGGCCACATGCACAGGGCCTGCACAGGGTCAGGTGAGATGGGGTCCTAGCACAGGAAGGGGAAATGGAAACAGCTTCCCACTCCTAACCAAGAAGCTATCTTCAATTGATGCCCACTTGCAAAGGAAACATTAATTTTTTCCAGTGGAGTCTCACTGCAAAGTATATATCCACAATGGGAAGAAAAGAAGAAATGGAAAAGGAAAGAAAGAAAGAAAGAAAGAAAGAAAGAAAGAAAGAAAGAAAGAAAGGAAGGAAGGAAGGAAGGAAGGAAGGAAGGAAGGAAAGGTGAGGGGAAAGACAGGGAGGAAGCAAAGGGAGAAAGGAGGAAACCAGGAGGAAAGAATGAAGGAGAGAAAGAAGGGATGGGAAAGTGAGCAGAGAAAGAAGGTAAGGCAAAGAGGGAAAGGAAGGAAAGACTGGACCTGTATCAGATCAAAGGTGTGCAGCTTGGGCAGGTGTCATCCTGAGGTGAGTATCCTTAGAGTTATGGTAATGAGGGAACAAAAAGAAGTAATCCATGCAAACAATAGATTTAAGCCAAGTTTTAAAATCAGGTAAATTACTAACCCTTAAACCATCAACTAAAAAAGAAACTTCCCTTCATCAGCAGAAGACACATTTGAATCAACCATTCAGAGAAATATATAAGCCACATGTTCTGTGTCACCCATGGGGCTCTGATGTCTCATATTTCAAGCCTCAGAAGAGCCGTGACCACCCAAGACTATGGGATTTGCAGCATCCCCCACCTATTGTGCTATGGAGCAGTCTGTATGTGTCAGTCATTGGGAAAGTGTTCTGCCAGAGAACTGAGCCAAATGAGGAAGGGCAGGAGGAATAGCTAGAAGTAGACATGACGAAGTTAACATAAGTTCCCCAGAAACAGTCATTGCTTTTTATGAGTTTGAAACATAGCTTGACCTGCACCAATTTGGGTTACTTTTGGGCTATCTAGAGGAACATATAATTAACCAATGAACAAGAAGTACCATGTAAAACAGAGCAATGTTTTCCATACAACTTTTTCATTGACATAACGAGCTACCATAATATGAAATTCTCTCAGCCCACACCAGAGAAGCATCTTTGTGCAGTGGACAGTGGATAATACAGAACATTACAACTGACCAAAGTACAGGGAACAAATGTCTGTGGAGTGTCCAGTCGTCAGACATCTGTATTGCACCATCTTCCCCAAGACTCAGAAACCATAGAGGAAGATTGTAAGCCAAAGGTTGAAGAAGAAACAGTGTCTTCTGGACACAGCTGCACCCAAGAACCCACAGTGGATGTGGTTACCTGCACATGATCTGAACAAGATCAAGCTAGTGAACATGAGTGCATGGAGCAGGGGCACATGAGCCTCCACTCCCAACTGAGGAGCTATCGACAGCTGATGGCTGCCAGAGGAGGGAGACTCAGTTTTCTTCCAGGGTGTGGTCTTTGGTAGGTTGACCAAGTTCTAGTAAATGGCCCAACATTCATGCCTTTACAGGGAGCACTAGGTGGGTTATATGACATGAAGTTGGGAGAGAGACATGGGATGAGTTCAGAAGTTGGAGAGGAAAGAGGGGAAGGGAATATGATAAAAATAGATTGAATGCATATATGATATTCTAAAGAAATTAATTTAAAAAATTAATTTGAAACCCTGTTAGGCTTTTATTAATCAGTAGAGAGAGGCCCATCCTGAGACTCTCCACTCACAAACAGCACAGACAAAGGCATGCGAGTCGATGTGTAGACTATGCTTAGTTCCAAGTCTAATGTTTTATTTTTTGTTGGTTTTTTGAGACAGGGTTTCTTTGTATAGCCCTGGCTATCCTGGAACGTTCCCTGTAGACCAGGCTGCCCTTGAACTCAGAGATTCACCTTCCTTTGCCTCTTAAGTGCTGGGATTAAAAGCATGTACTACCACTGACTTGCCTAAGCCTAATGTTTTAAATAATACTATGCTGAATTTTATGTGTGTGACCCTTTGGGTTTTATATCCACATAGCATCTTCATGACACGTACAGGTGAGATAGCAAAGGCTCAACTCACACTTTGTGAGAGTGACTTAGCAAAAGAGCTGCAGATAGGGGTCCAGACACGAATATGCACCAGTGTCACCCAAGGGGAGAGAGAACATGAACATTGCTATCATATTCATGCAAACAGAATACTATTTTTTCTAACCAGTTGCTAGTTCAAATGATATTATTCCTGAAAATGTCTTAGCATTCATTCCTGAGACACCATGCATATATTATCCTCTCTTCTTTGTGTTGTGTGGGCTCATGATCTCTTATTCTCATATACCTTTAAATAAGTACCAAAACTCCTTGATTTAAGCCACAAGCATTGTTCAAATGGCTTCATCCTTTGACTTCCCCAATTCTGAAATGTGAAATCAAAATTGTCCCCTTTCCTGTCTCAGCGACACCAAAGGAGGCATTTTGTTTTTGAAGTCGGTGTTAAAGCACCTCAGCGCCTTCTGCTACCCTGTTGAGGAAGAACATCAGGGCTGTGCACAGCTGGAAGAACATTGGTGTTGTGCTGGGCTTGTGACCCCTGGAACTGACCTCTGTCATTTTCAACTGCTAGAGTATACTAATCCATTATGAAGTAACAGAAAATGACTATCCCTCATGGCACATTTTGTGACTATTCTTCATAAAAACAACTCCCTCCAAAGTTTGCAGCTATTATTTTAACCAAAGTTCTTGTATTTTTTTTTAAGTTCCTCTGTAGAGTAAAGCTCACCACGAAATAGGGTCAAAGCCTCGGAACTTGGAGACTGTGAGTAGGAAGCATTTCAAGATGTAGGCAAAGGCAAAAACTTTCTGGAAATGACTCCATTTGCACAGGAAATCACCCCGAAGCTTGATAAATGGGAATTATATGAAATTGAAAACGTCTGCTCAGCAAAAGAAATCATCACCAAAGTGAAGATAAAATCTACAACATAGGGGAAATCTTTGTCAATTATAAGTCAAACAGAGAATTAACATTTAGAATGTATAAAAACTCCCCAAATTAAACATCAACATTCCCATCCCATATCTTCTAGTCAACAAATGATCTAATTACTAGGGTAGAACTTAATTCAGTTGTTTACTTGAATTGACATAGCACCAAACTGCCTTCTAAATATGTATGCTTATACCCATAGACAATAGCTGTCCCTCCAAACTACAGAAGCCTCTTCCCCCCATCCCCGCCCCAGTGAACTGCAGGAGAAGCTGAGATGCATGGCTGCACAAGGTTCTGAGAATAAGTGACTGCTGAGCTCATTTATACCATCTCCTCTAAGGCTCAGGGAACATTGTAGAGAGAGGAGAAAAAGAATGTAAGAACCGGGAGACAAGGAGAAGGGCTGTGAAACATCCTCTGGGCAAAGCACAGTTCAATAACTGCACATGCCTGCACTGGCTTTTCAGAAGAACAGGCCAGTCAACAGTTATGCATGGATAGAGGAATTATTTCCCATTGACTGTGGTGGGTATTGTGTTCCCTGAAATATTATGTGTTCCCTGAAATAAACATATCTGGGGTCAGAGAACAGACAGCCACTAGAACAAAGCCAAAATTGGTGGCTAGAAACTGGGAAGAGTAAGCCATAACAGAAGTTGGGCAGTGGTGGTGGTGCATGCCTTTAATCCCAGCACTTGGGAGGCAGAGCTAGCTGGATCTCTGAGTTCAAGGCCACTTTAGAAACAGCTAAGCATGGTGACCCATGCCTGTAATCCCAGAAACCCAACCTTTAATCCCAGGGAGTGGGGACAGAAAGAGAAAGGTATATAAGGCATGAGGACCAGGAACTAAAGGAGTAAAGCATGCAGTTAGTTAAGCATTTGGTTGGTTAAGCGTTCAGGCTTTGGAGCAACACAGTTCAGCTGAGATTCATGTGGAGGAGGACTCAGAAGCTTCCGGCCTGAGGAAAAAGGATCACCTGAGGAACTGGCATGGTGAGGTAGCTGTGGCTTGTTCTGCTTCTCCGATCTTCCAGCATTCACCCCAATAACTGGCCTCGGGTTTGATTTTATTAATAAGAACTTTTAAGTTTCCTACTACAATTGACTTCAATTGTGTACCTCTGAGGATGCCATCAGGTTTCAATAGTCCCAATCCAATGGCCACACAGACAGGGCTTAACTGAATGGCTTACACAATAAAACAGAAAGTCATGCATCTGGGGAAAAGACCGGCAGGGCCGGTGGGAGAGTGAGAAGAACAGTTAGGGGAGATAGTAATCAGAATGCAGTATATATGTGTATGAAATTGTCAATTTGTCAGTATGAACTGATAAAATGTGGAACTGCCTAGATAATTCTCTAAGGAAGAACACAATATATATTTATAAAACATTTAATATCTTTACCCATTAAGGAAATATGAATAAAATTTGCTTCAAGATTCCACCTCACCTCAGACAGAATTGATACTATCAAGAAATCAAAGCCTGAAAGATACTGGCAAGAGAAAGAAATCCTTGTTCACTGAAGGTGGACATGTAAGCTAGTGTAACACTATGGAGATAAGTATGACAGTTTCTTTAAAAACTAAACATAAAAGTACATATGGCCCAGCTATACCACTCCTGAGTATATTCCCAAAGAACTCAACATACATCAGAGATACTTCTACAACTATGTTTATTGTTACATTATTCACAATGGTCAAGAAACAGAATCAGCCTTAGGTGCCTATCAACAGCTGTTGGATAATAAAAATGTAGTACATACACAAAAATAGTATTTTATACATCTGCAGAGAAAGATTGAGTGGTGACATTTGCAAGAAAGTGGGTCAAGCTGGAGATGGTTATGTGAAATACCCAGATTCAGACAAATACTGTGAGTTATCTCTCTTGCAAATTCTAGGAGGGTAATGGAATGCATGGGACATGACAAACAAAGGAATGAATAGCTACTGGGGCAGGGAGGTGAAAAGACCCTCTGTAGAAAAGCTGTCCTGATGCCAGATACTGCAACAGGCACTGAAATGCAGTGATGAGCAATCAGTCCTAAAGGACCACAGAGAGAAATGGCATATACAAATGCAGCTATTATCTGAGCCAGAAATTGATGAGAGGTAACAGGTGCCTATTAGGAGAATCAAGAAGAAAGGGAAGGCATAGCTATTTGAGGGGGGTCAAGAAAGGCTATCCTGGGCTCACCTATACTTAGGCAGCACTCTCTCTCTCTCTCTCTCTCTCTCTCTCTCTCACACACACACACACACACACACACACACACGTGTGTGTGTGTGTGTGTGTGTGTGTGTGTGTGTGTGTGTGTGTATCTCCTCCAAGTAGAATCAATACAGATATTAGCTAGGAATAAAGAAAATGTATATATACACAATGGATGCTTTTTTAAAAAGATTCCCTCCACCGTATGTGTGTGTGTGTGTGTGTGTGTGTGTGTGTGTGTGTGTGTGTGTGTGTGCATACTTCTGAAGACCAAAAGAGAATGTTATATCTCCTGGAATTGGTGACATGTGGTTGTGAGCTGTTCATTGTGGGTTCTGGGAACTGAACTTGGTCTTCAGGAAGAGCAGAAAAAGTTTGTAACTACTGAGCCATTGCTTCATCCCCACAATGGAGTGTCAGCCACCTACAAAGAATGGAATGATGTCCTTTGCAGGAAAAGAAATGGATTTAGAGATCATAGTATTAAGTCAAGTAACCTGACAAATAAAAACAAATATTTTCTATTTTCTCTTATATGTGGAACCTAGAACATCACACACACACACACACACACACACACACACACACACTCACACAGGATATGAAAATATAAGAGGAAGGGAAAAAGTTGGGTGGGGGAGGGGAGAGTAGGAGATGAGGAGGAGGAATAAATACAGTCAAAGGAAATGATATATTTGAACAAAGGTCGTTATGATGCCCATCACTTCATATAATAAACATACACCAATTGAAACAAGTGGTTGTGCTGTGCATGACAGCACACACCCTTAATCCCAGCACTCAGGAAGCAGAGGCAGCAGATCTCTGTGAGTTTGAGGTCAGCCTGGTCTATGAAATGATTCCAGGACATCCAAGGCTACATAGAGAGACCTTGTCTCAAACAAACAAACAGAAAGAATAGCTGTGCTCACATAGCTAGGGGCATGACAGGGTGCTGACCATAAGTTCAAAAGAGCTTTGTGCAGTCGTGAATTCACCGTGGGCTGAGAGACTATTAAAGTGTCTAACCTGTTATGCCCACCAGAAAACATCCTGACAAAGGTTAAGGAAGTTCCTTGGAAAATGAAAAAAGTGCAAAGGCTCCTGGCAGAAGCTCTTGCAGCAGAGATGATAAGTTTAGGACATTGGAAGGATCTCAAGCACAGGAAGTCATGAAAGAAAAAAAAAAAAAGGTCTCAATGAGATGTCCATGATAGGAAAAGGACATTCTTACAGAGAGACATCTTGCGTTTGAGATCTCGCAAGTGCTTTCCCACTATGGTGAAGTCTGGGGTGCACCTCACTGGCACATCCTGCATCTGAGATGGGGCAGTCTTAAGTCAGTGGAGACAGAGATCAAGGCAGTGAGTGCCCAGCCAGGAAATCTGAGAGATGGCCGCCTGGAAATATGGGGCTTGTGTTTCTGGTTCCCATCCCACCTGCAGTGTACTGATCATAGAGGATGTCAAACCACAAAGGGCTGAAAGTGTGCAATAAAATGAACGGCTTCAGAGAGGAAAAGTCAACTACAAATATGTGGAGAATGCAATTTGGTCTTGAAGAGAGGACAAGAAGCCATCCTTGGCCAAACCTAGTCACGTGATTGCTTCTAAGCTAATCCCCAAACACACTGATGATTAGTTTGAGAAGAATAAAGCCTTCAGATCACAATCAAAGATACAGGCAGTGTGCAGAAAGAAACTTATCTTTGGTGGGTGCTTCTATGTTTCCCCCTCTCTCTCTGCTCCATCTGGCAGAGAGAATTTCATGGTTAATTGTTTGGGGCTGGTGACTTTATCCAGTGAGTGTAAACATTTGCTGCAGAGGAATGAAGACTTGAGTTCTGATCCCACCCATGTAAAGCAAAGCTGGATATGGCCACATGACTGCACCAGTAACCCCAGGGCTGTGGAGGGAAGAGACAGGAGGAACACTAATTAGGTCTTGTTATCTATCTGCCTAGCTCCAGGTCAGTGAGAAACCCTCTCAAGAGAATTATTTGGTGAATGATAGGGCAGGACACCTCAATATGTAGCCCTGCGTACACATCACACACATGCACCACTCACACACAAAAAGACAGCGACTCAATTTATATTTTCAGTGCTAATTAATAATTACAAAATAAGCAGATGATTGAAATGTACAACTGCCATCTCTCCTTTTCCCTGGTAGCCTTCCCAAACAATCTATCTCCATGTCAACCCAAATGTCTTCCATTTGCCTGGGTCTTTGTGGCTTTCTATAGATAAGGCCTTTCCCACCATCTGAGCTCCAGCTGGACAGGACTCTCCAGGGACATCCATCAATGCCTGCCTCCAATCATGGCTGCCTTTTCTTAAAATTGGACCTTATCAGCAAAATGTCACTGTTAAAATCAGGCAAGTTGAGGGCGGTTGTACTTTTCCAGAAACATATCATGTTTAGCTCTATTTTAGGGGACAACTCAGTTTTGCAATGCCAATTGTGCAATGGATGCTCGATTCCCAACAGGCACATGCTTGTTGTATTCCCAGTTTCCAAATGGCTCTTTAAAGAAAAGATAAGCAGGCTAGGCTCAGTTGATAAAGTACCCATTGCAGAAGCATGAAGACCTGAAGTTCAGATTTCCCAGTACCCACATAAAAGGTGGGTGTGGTCACAGAGGAGACAGGATGAT
The DNA here is from genome assembly GCF_903995425.1 of Onychomys torridus. NCBI lineage: Eukaryota > Metazoa > Chordata > Mammalia > Rodentia > Cricetidae > Onychomys > Onychomys torridus. Next base: position 130,994,893 of record NC_050443.1, read on the forward strand.
TACTAGAGCTCACTGGCTAATCAATCTAGCCAGTCGGTGAGCTCTGGGTTCACTAAGTGACCCTGTCTCAAATGTCAAGGTATAGGGCAATATGGAAGACTCTTCAACCTCAACCTCTGGTCTCATACACATGCACGCACATGTGCCCATGCACCCCAACACATATACACATACAATGTACACTCACATGCAGTATTCTACACAGAAAAAGAGAAGTGGAGGGTGGCCTGTCAGTGGGGAATCCCACAGTATTGTTGATTTCCAGAAGAGGCTCTTCACCTTCACTCTGAGCAGGATCAAAGAAACAGTCTCTTTGGAGAACAGAAAATAGGCACATTGTGTGTAGTGCCACAGATGCTTGGCAGATGTGGCTCGCAACTCTTTGCTTGGTTTTCCCATGACTGCCTGCAGCACTGTTCTGAGCAGATACAATTTCATGAAACTTTTCTCCCTTTTCCCTTTGATTTAGAAAAATACATATAGATGAAGTTTTATATTATTTTCAACGATCTGAGACACGCAAGGCCCTGAGGAAAAGTGTAACAGCCTACAGACATCTCTATAAGACTGCTCTAGGTCCTTGTCTGATCTGTGTTCTGTTCTTGCTAGTGTCTGTTTTTAGGGAGCCATCTTCTTTCATATCCAGAGTCACAGGAATTTCTGGCTCTGCCAGTGACAGGATATGACCTAGTGAACAGTGTGGGCTGGCTTATGCCCAAGAGTCCCTCTTTGTGGCCCCTGCCCTTTTCTCCAAGCTTGCTCTGGTTTTGCCAATCTGCACATAATACTGACTGTACTTACTTTTCCATTCCTTTTTTAAAAATATTTTTACATTTTTTTTTTTTTTACCTAGGTGTATGCGTGTATATGGATGCTTGTAGAGGTCAGAAAAGAACATTAGCTCCCTTGGAGCTGGAGCTACTGGAAGTTATGAGCTTCCTGAAATGGGTCTGGGAACCAAACTCCAGTCTTCTGGAAAAGCAGCAAGCACTCTTAACTGCTGAGGTGTTGTTCTAGCCTCGCCCCCATTCCCTTCTATTCTTGCTAAACTTACCTGTCACTGTCTTTAGTACCCAGCCTCACTCAAGTACCTACTGAGCTCATTGCTGTGCGGCTATTTGAGACTGCCTAGCTCCATTCTTGAGTCTCTGAACACAAGCTTGGAAGACCACAGTTTCCTACCTTCTTTCCATGTCTGTTCACATGTTTCCTCTTTGATTTCCTGAAGTATCACTAAGCACCATGGCCTCTGAGGATGTTTCTGGGACATTTACAAGCAACAGACTAAATGAACATTCTTTAGTAAAGAACAAGAAAGCATGGAGAGAGAAGAGGGAGTTTAAAATACCAGTTACAAATTTGTGGCAGGCTGTGAACAATCAAATCAAAGTTTTCTGACCCCCCCCCCCAACAATTGCCTGGGGACAAATTGCATGAGAAGAGAAGAGATCTCCCTGGTTGAGAATGGTTCAAATAGGAAAGAAAAGAAAAGGAGGGAAGAGAGAGAGAGAGAGAGAGAGAGAGAGAGAGAGAGAGAGAGAGAGAATGGAAATTTTTCTGAAGGGGGGAGGGAGACAGGAACTGTAAACACTATAGTCTTCTACCTCCCCACCCATACACATTTCACTCTGCAATAAGAAAAAGAAACCAGAAATTTGTTTTGGTTTTGTTGTGGTTTTCTTTTTCCTAGAAAAGATTTAATTACATAGAAACTACCACTTTAACCATGATGCTCCAGTCTTTAGTGCCAAGCTTGAAAGAGTCCCCAAATGTAGGCATAGGGCCAAGAGCTGGGGATCTGGGGTGGAGGATGTACTTTGTTTGGCTTTATAGTATGAGCTACTGGCCCAGGCAAGGGGAAGCTGCCCAGGCCGTGGGAGGAGAAGCAAACTTGAAACAGGCTTCTCTCATCTTCATGGAAGTCAAAGCACAGTCAACACAAATCGGATGAGGCACAATCCGTGAAAGAAGCCAAGTGTCCTGCGGGTTTGCACAGTGCCCACTTACTGCTATCCTGGCTTGCTTCTCCCTGCAGTACACAAACACTCACATCTTTTCAAGCTAGATGTTTGAGAAGTCAAAAGCAAAATACCCACAGGAGGGAAGTCCTGCTCTGGTTAAAACCCAAAACTTTTCTTTAAAATTCCCACTTGTGGGATTTTTGAAAGCTATTTTTTTTCTGTTGCCGTCTCTCTTTTCATGAGGCAGTGTGGTGCAGAGGACCAAGAGTGGCCTTTTGATACTGGAAGGATTTTGTTCAAGTTTCTGCTTTGCCAAGAGATGTTTGTGTGACCTTAGGCAAGCTACTTCTCCAAAGTTCCATTTTCTCATGTGAAAATCCCCTGCAGATGGCTTTTCTTAGGGGTTCTCTGAGGATATGATGAAGTAAACTATGCAAGGAACACTGTTTGCTGTCCATGCAATGAAAAATGTTGGCAACCATCTGTGTCTTTTCCTCTTTATTTTGGTGAATAAGAATCCCAGAATTTAAAAAAGAAGCCACACAGTCAATTAATTCTGATTCTTGAATGCTAAACCCCTTCATTGCCACACTCTGTGTATACTAATCCCTTTCTGGGACATCAGTTTCTCTTTAGGACTACGCTATTGTTTTTCTAAAACCAGTCTCTCTCCCTTCCCCTCTTCTCCTCTCTTTCTCACTCTCCTTTCTTTTCTCTCTTTCTTTCTCCCTCTCTCTCTCTCTCTCTCTGTCTCTCTCTGTCTCTCTCTCTCTCCATTCTTTTCTGAGGTTTGCACTAATTTATTCCTAGTTCTGACATTGCATGATTCAAGTAGGCCACAGAAAACACCCACCTTTCTACAAAGGTAACTGTTACTATAGGGAGCTGTTGCCCATTGTAGAGCTAAACTAGAACTGTGTTCACTGACTCCAGGGAGCTCTCACTGGAGCCAGATGAGGGACTGGGAATATAAAGAAAGGAGGGAGAGTTGCTGATACCAACTTTGTTCAGACAAAGCTGGCATCCTTTTTACTCCTGAGCCCAGGTAGCCAGCCACACTGCCCATTAGGACTCTTGGGGACATACCTCCACCTGGAGAGACTCACGGCACCTGGAGACAATCTGATTTTCTTTAAATTCCCCCATTCCAAGCCCTTCTCTTGGCAGTCAATGTAACATGGCTACATCCAATGCTTACTTATCTCCTCCAATATGACCTGTCTTCCAGGTTCTGGCAGGAAAGGGCTTTATTCTCTCTTTGAGTGTCTGGCCTTAGTCAGCTAACTGAAGCACAGAGTTGCAAGTGTTCCAGGTGAGTCACCCTTTCCCACTTCCTTGAACTGGTTATCTGTGAATCCTTGGATGGCAAAGCCAGTGACTAAGAGGGAAAGGTGGGTCAGGAAAGATGTTTGGAACTTTGGTCTCACTGCTCTGAGTTTAATGAGGGGAGCTGTGTTTTGACTATTTGGGATTTTAGAATTTGGAAAGTGTATTATTTCTTACAATTTGAAATGTGAAGAGAAATGAACTAAGCCAATACTGATCTAAGCTAATCATTTTTTTTTCACCTTCAGAAGATGAGGAGGTTAGAAGGAAATACGCTTTGCAAAGGTCACACAGTAAAATGTAGGCAAAATAATAATACCAGAATTTAAAAGCCAGTACTTTTTATATTGCTATGGACTCTTAGAGGTGTGCAATCATGAGTGTGCCTGCAAAGTAAAGGGTCTTTGTGTCTCCCATTGAGACGTCAGGCTTTAGAAGAAGGTGGAAGGGTAAAGGGCTATTCCTAAAGCATGAGACACAAGTTCTAATTTCTCCTCCAGTACTAACCAGATATATTGACATTCCCTTTATCTCTTTTTGCTTTAGTTTTATAATCATAGTGGGGAAAGTCTGAGCTGGCTGATTTCAAGCTATGATCTTTTATTAGTTTAAATATATTCTCAATATTTTTTGAGTATCCAGGAAGTACTTAAGATAGGGCAAGCCCCATGGTCTTGGGAATAGAACAAGTTTATAGGGTCGGTGTGGTAACCCTTATTTGGCCAGTGAACAAAATATCCACTGGGCATCTGTAAAATCCAAGCACTCTGATAAATGATGGAGAGAAAGTGATCCATGTAAACACTTTTTCCTCTTGTTGATCTTTCTGTTTCATTCACCACATCCTACAGAACCCACTAAACTACAGGTGCATGTTGTGTTCCCCTCAGAGAAATAATTTGGAAATGACCACATCTGGAAATGACCAGATCTATTCCTTTTGATCTTGACACATTAACTTCATTGTTAAAAGTTAATCACACTGCCAAAATTGAGGACAAGAAAACTCTTCATAATCACTTTCAGATTCTGGTCCTGTCCAGTCACATGGGCTGGGTGAAAGATCACACCTCATGCAGTTGTATGAATGGTAGAGTACCATCAATTGCTCAGGTCCACCTCCAGATGGGTTTAGGCAACAGGAAAGACAACACACTTGGGAGTCAGGGAATTAGAAGCTTAAATGTTGACTCAACAGTTTAATAAATTTTTATTCTTCCATAATTTCAATATATCTCTTGTCAGCAATATATTTTTTAAAAATTATAAATTGATCAATTTTAGAGAAGGCTCCATGGGGTACTGAGAAGAAGGCATATTCTTTTTTGTTAGGATGGAATGTTCTGTAGATATTAAGTCCATTTGAGTAATAACATCTGTTAAGTCCTTTATCTCTCTGTTAAGTTTCGATTCAGCAGATCTGTCCAGTGGTGAAAGTGGGGTGTTGAAGTCTCCCACTATTAATGTGTGGGGTTTTATATGTGATTTAAGCTTTAGTAATGTTTGCTCAGCCTGGGAGGAGGGGACTGGACCTGCCTGGACTGAATCTACTAGGTTGAGCTGAATCCCCAGGGGAGTCCTTGCCCTGGAGGAGATAGGAGTGGGGGGGCTGGGCTGGAGAGGGGGGGGCACAGGAGGAGGGAGGACAGGGGAATCCATGGCTGATATGTAAAATTAAAATACAATAAAAAATCTTAAAAAATTATAAATTGATGCCATTCAGGTCTGCTAGGTGCAAAGAACTTGGGTTACAATGTAATTCCACAGCTTATAGTTAAGAAGAAGGGATCCAACAAAAATACAAAGCATGCTAAGTGTTGTGAAATGAACCAATATGATGTTATACAGATTGATAACATGAAACGAAGTGCCAGTGTAATCATTGCTGTGCTGCATAAATGCACACAGACACAGATACACAGACATAGACACAGACAGACAGACAGACACACGCACACACACACACACACGTGCACACACACACACACACACACACACAATTGCATTCAGTCTGCAGATGCAGATGAGAAGCAGACTGTGTAGAGATGGGATGATTTTGATCAGAATCCTGATAGGGCTGATCACTGATGAAATAGTGAAATTATTTTTTTTTCTTGCTGCCTGTATTTTAAAGTTAAGGGAAATCACAGGAAGAGATTTATGTGTGATATGTCAGGAGTTGAGGATACAGCTCGATAATAGAAAACCCACCTACTGTGCAATAGGCTCCAAACCCAATTCTCAGCACCACTGGCTTGTCCAGTGTGACAAAACAGATGAATTGAGATGCAAAGATTAGAGACTAGCTCTGCTTTGTTTGATTTCCAAGCCCTGCTTTGAGTAACCACAAATAGGATAATTGCTGTAGAGATCTAAATAAGCTCAAAACCACAGCGGGGAAAACACCACCATCACCGCCACCACCAACAACAAAAACATTAACAATTGATGGTAGCACTCAGGCCATGGCAAAGATAGAAAGTAGTATTATAAGGGAATGTAGTGGGCCTCATATACTCTCCTATATCATCATCTGTAGATAACTTAGCTAAAAACAACCAACCTGCCTACATAATTATATAAATTAATTAGTGGTTAACTCTTACCATATTCTAAACAATTAAGCCTAGAAACTATGTCTCAGGGCTGAAATAGGAAAGAATCATATTTATCTGGATAAAGTAAACCTTTGATGATCACAGCCAATGCTGGACAGTAAAGACAGGCAGGCCTTTCCAAGGGCTTAGCCCCGTGTGGTTTCTTTTTCCTACAGGGAAAGGCTTAAAGGAGCATCAGTTTGTAAATCTGCCTGTCACAAACCAACTGTTGTTAACCTTAGCTATATATTTTAAAGCAACTTTCTGGTTGTCTCTTTGTTCCCTTTGGTTCCCAATCATCTTCCTCACCTACTTCTGTAAATCCGTTACACTCTGAGTTACACTAAGGTCACGAGTGTTTAGCTGTGTAGTCATACTCTGAGTTACACTAAGGTCACGAGTGTTTAGTTTTGTTTTTGCAGCTAGTTACCTGTTTACAGTAAGGAATCAGAATGTTTAGGAATCCACAAAGATTCATGTTTTCTCTCTTGACTGCAGGGAAACTGCCAAGCTCTTTAACATGATATTTACCTACTAGATATTTGGGAGACCCTGTTCTGTGCTAGGTGTAGGTTTAAGTGTTTTGGGTATTTACTTAATGAAAAAGAAAAGAATTCTAAAATTAACTCTCTTTGTTATGCTTCTGTTCTAGTGAAGGACAGAAAAATCAAGAAACAAATCTAATCAATGCAATCTGAGGTGATTGCTTCTGTCTAAAAATGGAACCACATAAACAGACAGAGCCACATAAATGGATCGGAAGTCTGGAAGTAGAAAGAGGCTGAAATTGAATGTACACATGTATGTGATGGCATACAGTTTATGTGATTACATATGTATGTATACTTGCACGTTTATTATTTTGTGTGTTTGAAACGAATGTGTCTTTTCCACCTAAGATTTAAATGATCTTTCACAATTTGTCTCCCCACCTCTGGCTTTCAGAACTTCCCTTCTGTGTCTTCTATTTCCCCTTTTTTATGCCTTCAATACAAAGCTTGCTCCCCTGTACTTCTGCAAATGTTCTCCTCCTGCTTAAAATGAGTATTTCAGATCTCAGAGCCACTCCACCCCACCCTCACCCCACCAAGCCCCTTACAGTGTCTTCCATCCTGGGACTCCGTTACTTATCTCTGCGATTCTCCTCACAGAGAATTTTTAAAAAGTACCACCTACTATCTCCAGGCTCCAGGGCAGTGTATAAAGGTTTCTCTAATAGCACTTGTTATGCTGTGCTAATGATCACCTGTTTCTGTCTGTGCATTTTGTTGAGTGTTCTGCATTTAATATAATGTGTTACTAATATCTACATCATACACATTTAGCTCTAATAAGCACACAGTGCGAGATGGTCAGTTGTTGATAATCTTTGTGCAGGAAAAGCATTCAAATTTCTCATGGTTAATGTTTTTCACTCTCTGGTTTAGTAGGTATTTTTCCAAGTTTTATCTCTGTATGCTTCACGCTGTTGAGATAGAGGGGACAGGATAAGAAAAAAAGAGGGACACACACACACACACACACACACACACACACACACACACAGAGAGAGAGAGGGGGGGGGTCCTGTTCATAAAACCTGGTTATAACTATAATGATAAAACTGCAACAGGAAAATTAGTTCTCTCCAATAGAGTCTCACTGAGTATATAAAACACATTTAAGGGTAGGTCCAATGCCCAGCAGTAAACGGCCAATACAAAATTAACTCAATAGTGTTTTGTAGATTTTTTTTCTCATATTGCTTTTTTGGGGCATTTTAAAAAGCATCCTACTGGTTTGTGTGTGTGTGTGTGTGTGTGTGTGTGTGTGTGTGTGTGTGTGTGTGTTTTTTGTGCTGTTTTATTGTTCTTTTAATTATTTATCTTTTTTGTCTATCTGTTTTCTAAAGAAAGAGAGCAAGAAGGTGTAGAGTTGGATGGGTGGGAAGGTATGGAGGAACTGGGAGGAGATGTGGGAGGGGAAACTGTAATCAGAATATATTGCATAAATTTTCAATAAAAAACAAAACTAAGGGGTTGGGGATTTAGCTCAGTGGTAGAGCACTTGCCTAGCAAGCACAAGGCCCTGGGTTCGGTCCTCAGCTCTGGGAAAAAAAAAAAAAAAAAAAAAAAGCTAAGAAACACAATTACCTCTGCAAGCATTTTGAATTTTGATATATTTCTTCTCTTTAAAAAGAAAAGAATACATGTCTAAATCTAAGTGATTTAATAGTCTAGTGCAACATATTGAGCAATTTAAAAGAAAGAGAGATTGTTAGCCCAAGTACTACTAACAAGTAACTCCCTCCATTAACATGGCAGTTGTGATGCTACTGATGTAAAGACTACTATCTTGATATACTTTTATATGAACAAATTCATCAGATAAGTGGGATAGTGACATCCATATGCTGTGGAGGGGAATTCTGCATCAGACATTTATTTTGGGGAATGTCTTCTGGTTGTAGGAGTCTATGATTCTTTGACAAAGCAGAAGAGTTTCTTCACCTGGATTTCGATTGCCCCCAGGATTCTGTCTCTGGTACTTTGAAGACAGCAGAGCTCATACATGGCTATGGGAAGGAACATTAGCATGGTGACCAATTTCATCCTTTTGGGATTTTTAGAGCACCCCAAGCTACAGGTTGTCCTTTTCCTGTTGTTTCTGGGGATCTACCTGGTGACCATGGCTGGAAACCTGGGCCTCATTGTCCTGATCAGGACGGACTCACACCTCCACTCCCCCATGTACTTCTTTCTTAGTAACCTGTCCTTTGTTGATGTCTCATACACTTCTTCCATAGCCCCTAAGATGCTCTGTGATTTCTTTAGGGAGCAGAAGACTATCTCCTTTGTAGGCTGTGCTATACAGCTTTTCTTCTTTATTGGAATGGGAGGTACTGAATGCTGTCTCCTGGCAGCCATGGCATATGACAGATATGCTGCTATCTCCAGTCCTCTACTCTATCCATCCCTCATGTCACCCACCGTCTGTGTGGGGATGGCTATCACAGCATACACAGGAGGGTTCCTCACTGGGTTGGTCCAAACCAGCTCCATATTCCAGCTTCATTTCTGTGGGTCTCGGGTCATTAACCATTTTTTCTGTGATTTGCCACCCCTGATGTCCTTATCTTGCTCTAGTACTGTTTTTAGCCAAGTAGTGAACTTCCTGGTTGTATGTGCAGTTGGTGGGACATCAGCCCTGGTTGTCTTGGTCTCCTATGGCTACATCATTGCTTCTGTCATGAAGATTCATTCAATTCATGGGAGGATGAAGGCTTTCAACACCTGTGCCTCTCATCTAACTACAGTGATTCTTTTCTATGGCTCTGGTCTCTTCTCGTACCTCCATTCTAATGCTGGCTACTCACAGGACAAAAATAAGGTGGTGTCCATGTTCTATGGTGCAGTGATCCCCATGTTGAACCCTATCATCTACAGCCTGAGAAACAAGGAGATCAAAGAAGCATTGAAGAAACTCAAGGAGAGGAAGAAGCCGATGTTCTGTCTCCGTGCTATAATTTCTTAGGTATAAACAGAAGAAAAAAACAACTTAAGCCTTTTGTTAAATGTAAATAATAAAATAATAGTGTGGCTCAGAAAATTGATAGTAAATTAAAGAAACTATTTCAAGGAAAAAAAAAAACCCTACCTCAAATTGACATATGTAGTGGACAATTGTACTCAATGGATATTTATTTATTTATTTACTTTCTTTCTTATGGGCTGGTGTTAGATTTTAAATTTGGTCGTTTGGAAGGTAAAATAAATATGGTTTTGATGATACTCCTCTACCATAGATTGCCAGGTGCTAAGTTCAAGATGCTATGTCTTGAGGATATGAGCCAAAACCTAGTTGTGGGGACATGTAATTCATCAATGTCTTCATTACAATAAAGCATGGTTCTTGCCAATTCACTTACCTATTGGGATATATTTCCTGTTCCTCTTGTCTTAGATTACTACCTATCCAAGGGTTGGTGCTAATCAGAAATATTAACTTTGGATTAGGAACTCAAGAGTCCCTGCTGATATGAATTCAACAATGATGACTCAGAGGCAGTAGAGTAGTAGGGTACCTGTAAACTATGTTTAGGAAGAATCAAAGATAATGGGTACACAGTCATAAAGTCTTTGGAGGCCAGATACAAGGAGCTAAGACCACCAACATTTATATCTATAAGGTCATGATGAGGAAAGAGTAGGGATAGGACATATGAGAGGCCCTACACTGAGTACAGGGGTTACCTGCAGCCAAAGATAGTAATTAATATGGCTCAAAGTAAAATTGTAAATTTACTTAACTATTATAAGATATTTTTGGAGAACTTTTAAAAACTCAGTTGTGTTCTCAATTATGGATTTTATAGATGGTTCCATGTTACAATATCAAAAGTTTGGACATACCTGTAAATAGAAGGTTCATGCCAGCAACCTTGTGATTAAGCATGACCAGTTAGAAGAGAAAAACTTCCTTGAGATATTCTCATCTGCTCACTAGATCAGTTTTCACTCTTGACCTCATATGGCTGTTAGTTTGTGTTCTGTCTACAGTCTCCCTGAATCTTGATGTCAGGCTTTCTTGCTGTTCTGATAGCCTTGACTCAATTTCTACATATTCTCTAAGAAGTGTCACCACTCCAGTGGTGTCCGCATTCCAGCGCAGGATCCCAGATAAGGCACTTATGTTGGAGAATTTGCTGCAGAATGGAATATGTCACTAAAACCATCTTTAACCACATTTTTTCAAGATAATTCTAGAGTGAATGGTAAATGGAGTCTTATTCTTTCATGATTGTGTAAATAAACCACAGTGAATCACATCTGAATCACATCTGTCCTGATTATCAGTATTCTGCCTAGTACTCTTGCATTCTACAGTGTTCTCATTTGATCATTTCTATGACTAGCTGAATTATTAGCAATATCTATGTGGGTGGAGATGATTTAGTCAGTATATTCCTCTGTCAAGCCTTCCTTGATTCTAGAGTCCTACAGACCAGGTATAACCACTATGGAAACATATTCTTATAAAATACTATAGGAACCCCCTAACTCCATCTGACACTATGTTTTTTTTTTTTTTCTGATTATGTCTTCTCCTAAGTTGTTAGTATCCATGCCTAAGCTCTCCTTAACTCTTTCCTCCAAAACACTGGGTAGAACCTTCCATGAACTATGTGCTTAATAAGTATCTGTTCAGTTAACAAATAAATCCAGCTTTACCTGGTTTTTAGAGATGTGAAACCAAGGGAAGCAAATAGATTCTTACTAGAAGCTTATGATATGCCAGGCATTATAAATAGCATATTTAAAAGTTGAGTTTCAATTCTAAGGACCTCTGTCTTAGGCCATAGCTCTGGTTATACTCTTAGTGGGAAAGGAGAGCTAGCTCCCTAGACCATGCATTCCATCCAGGACAGGCTGGATTCTCCATGTTCTGCTTTATAAGTTTCCTTCTTTACTTTGATGTTAAACTAGAGATTCCTGGCCATCACCCATCTCTTCTGTCTGACAGCTGCTACCCAACTCTCCCAAGTTTATTCACTAAAGATACAGGCATGACATCTGTCATCATCTGGAAACAGGCCTAGCTTTTTACATAACTGTAAAGAAGCATTTCCCATCACCTTTCTCTTTCTACTCTCCATAATAAGAGGGATTGCAAACCCACTGGGCTCGTCTTTTAGTAGACAAATAGTCCTGGTGGGAGAACTCCTACTGAAAGGAAAGAGTGGCCCAGGCAAGTCTCAGAACATCAAGTTAGGCATCAGCTATTGAGAAGAGAAAAATGTCACTGCCTCACTGGTACATCCTTCAGTCTAGACTGGAGTTTACTGGAGCTACAGAAGTCCCAGCTCCCTGTTTTGTGTGCTGAGTTTCTAATGGGCCTCTTAGATTCCTGCAGAATACATAAAATGGGTTGATCATGGCCCATGAAATCATCCCAGATGGATGATGAACTACAGGGATTGGAAACATCTATTCCGGTTCCAAGCCTGCACAGGATAAACATCATAAATGAATCATGGTTCCTCATGACATGGTGTCAGAAGCTTGTACGTGGCTTCCAGTTTGTTAGAGGAAATGAAAGTGCCTTTTAGCACCTTAGATGCACATCTTGTGCGGAAGAATCATTTCTCTCTGCTTGAGGCCAGGGTTTAGTGTGTAGCCCCTGGCATTTACTCACCCTGAAAGAGTAAGTTCTTGCACACATAACTCAATGCAAGAGAGCAGAGGAAATTGCTGATGGAAGGGGAGAAACAGGAAAATGCCCGTTAAGAACCAACTTACTGCCCTGGTGTGCAGATTTGGATTGTGTCCCAAATTCCCATCATTTACATGAATTGAAAACACAACTCACTAAGCAAAAGAATCACAGAGTTCATAGGCATTCAACAACCTCAGGCATATGAAAACCCCAAAAGTGATCTTTTTCTTTTTAAAAAGTTATGCATTTCTTACTATTTTACTGAGTATTGTTTGGCAGTTGCTACTTACTTTTTTGCATTATTAAAAACTAAAACAAATAAAAATAAAATTGATAAGAAAAAAATCAAAGCAATTGAATAATCCTTACCAATGAGATGGTAACATCAATGGGTTGGTGTAGATGCCTCTGGTAGTGGATATTTGTAAGTCTCTAGTAATATTGAATGCAATTCAGCATTATTTAATGTTATTAAAATTGTTTGAATGGATTGTGTTGTAGGGTTAGAGATATGGCTCAGCAGTTAAGAGTGCTTGCTGTGTCCCAGAATATGAGTTTGGTTCCTAGCATTCAGGTCAGGCAGCTCATAACCATCTGTAACTCCAGTTTCAAGGGATCTGATGTCCTCTTCTAGTCTTCATGGGTAGACACACACACACACACACACACACACACACACACACACACACACACAGAGAGAGAGAGAAGAGAGAGAGAGAGAGAGAGAGAGAGAGAGAGAGAGAGAGGAGATACATACACATAAATAAAAATAAGTCATTTTAAAGGAGTTGTGTTTTCTATAAAATGTTTTTCCTAAAAATCTTAGTGTTTATTTTCTCAAATTCAACTATTTTACCAGCATATATCAACTATACATAATGGGATTCATCATGGCATCTTCATACATAATATACTCTGATCATATTCACCTCATCTCGCCCTCTTCCTACTAAAATATTTTGTCATATAACTCTTGCTAGCTTTCATAACTATATTAATTTTCATTGCCTATGCCAAAGGTGAGAAGGAAGACTATAGCAAAGAAACAAAAAGGCAAACATTACGTGTTTAGAAACATCTAGATTTAGAACTGCCTACATTTTCTTGCTGGTATTCTTTCAGAAGAGTGAGCTCAAGAAAAGAGAAACAAAGAATGAGAAATTGCTAGCCTGTCTTCATATGAATGTAGGAGGGAGAATATTCCACTACTGATGAGCATCCCTGAAACAGTGTGAAGAGAAAGACTCAAATACAGAATTATTATGACTGCTCAAAAGCATTTGATGGGAGGTTAATACCTCCCTCTCCTGAGGTACTAGTACATAACCATCTGATTATAAACTAAGGACAGCATCCTCTGAGGTACCTGAGTTTTCCAGCTAAGCATAGCCTAGACAATGTTCACAAACTCACTCTTTTTTGTCAGTTGGTATAAGTCAGTTTCCCTAAGTAGGGTTCTGTGGCCTGAACAGACTCACAATGTGGTATTTCTGTATTTACAGAACACAATTATGGTTTGAATAGTGACTAGAGAAACTCAGCTGTGAAGACCAGAAACAGGCCCCATTCCTTCTAAGCTTGCTTCTCTGCTACATCAGTGATGACCCAGGATTATTCAATTCCCTGAAAACTTCAGGTCATACAGGTGACAATATCAATCTATGAATTGACACATGACTGCATGTTGGCTGTGGTGTGGTTTGGGGAGCCATGACAGTGTAATTTAAAGTGTTCTTAGCTCCTCTAGGTTCCCTGACTACAAGTTAATGTACAAAGGCACATTCTAATTATCCTAAACAACTGGCGGAACTGAGATTCTTTTAATCCTCATCCTTCATCACTGGGTCTGAAGCATCTCTCTAAATCATTAGTTTAATAGAACCGGCATCAGCACAAAAAGAGAGAGGCAAGGAAATGAAATTATGTTCTTTAAAGCACATAAAGATAAATTTCAATTTCTTTAAGGAGAAGCCACATTCTTTTTTTTTTTTTTTTTTTTTTTGGTTTTTTGAGACAGGGTTTCCCTGTGTAGCTTTGCGCCTTTTCTGGAACTCGCTCTGTAGACCAGGCTAGCCTGGAACTCACAGAGATCTGCCTGCCTCTGCCTCCTGAGTACTGGGATTAAAGGCGTGCACCACCACCGCCCGATGCCACATTCATTTTTATACACCTATGGTGGGTTGAAAAATTTAAAAGTGCAAAAGGTACACTTGCAAATTGAATATACACAAAAAGATATGTGTTTGTACACAGGCATACATACTTCTTGGTCACTGTATGTTTTTGAGAAATTAAAACTGAGAAAATGGAGTGGCTTTTGTCTTCTTTGTGATATTTTTATCTAAAGAGAAGCAACAGCTGTATAAGGTTACTCACTCACATGGAATGCTTGGGACTAGTCAGGCTGAAGTGTCCCAGCATACTGTAAGCAGAACTCCATCCTTAATCTCAGCCCCAGATAATATCATACACACACCAGGACATGAGTGCTTGTGGCAATGAGACATCAAGAAAATGTGCATTAGTACTACTCTACCCCCCTTTTTTTTTCTGGGAGGACAGCCTCAGCCTCAGTAAGCCAATGAGAAACCTAAGGCTTGTCCACGAGGTAGAAATACCCTGGATCTGGTGCAGATAAAAGCATGTCAAGAGGGGTGGATGTTGCTACTGACCTCTTCATTTTCAGCAAAAGAATCTGGCACTGGAGACTGACAAGAGAACAGAACAGTGAGCCAAGTTTGGAACAAGTCCAAGAGAGTGGACAAACAGCCAAAGCAGCCTCTCCAGGTAAAGAATGAGTGAGATGTGGGGTCTTCTTCTGAGGACCCATCACTGTGGCAGAGTAAACAGCCGGGCTGGAGAAAACAGGGGCATAAAATGTGGAGATACGCATTCACGCGTATGGTATACTGCATTTTCTTGCATGTCCTAGTGGTCTTAAATACTCCAGCCAACTCTCCTTTGCCAATTTTGCAGTTAACATAGCCTGAAGAGCAACTTATGTTGAATTTTCAAGCAACTTCTGTTTAAGCAACTGCTTTTCTTCTCCCCTTTCTGTTTGTCTCAGGCTCTCCGGATCAGGACTGGTGTGTGACTGGGACTGTCTGCACCATGAAAAGCTTCCTTGTCACAATCCTCATCTGGACCACAGCAGCATGTGCTGAAACAGACAAGCTTCTTGGAGAGATCAGTGAGACTGGTTTTCAAAAGTGCCAGAATGCTTTGAATATACCAGTTTTGGAAGTGCTACCTGGAGGTGGCTGGGATAATCTGAGGAACATAGACATGGGACAGGTAATGGAGTTGACGTACACCAACTGTAAGACCACAGAAGATGGACAGTACATCATCCCCGATGAAGTCTTTACTATTCCTCAGAAAGAGAGCAACCTGGAAATGAACTCAGAAATCCTAGATTCCTGGGTGAACTACCGCGGCACCACCTCATTTTCCATCAACATGGGACTTGATTCTCCTTTCAAAGTCAACGGCAAGTTCTCTACTGAGTTCCAAAGGATGAAGACCCTTCAAGTAAAGGGCCATGCTGTAACTGCAAGAGTTCAGGTGAGAAACCTGGTCTACACGGTGAAAAACAACCCAAATTCAAAGCTCAGCTTGGGGTTTAAGAGGGAGCTCATGGAAATCTGTGACCATCTAGAGAAAAATCAAACAAAGATGGCCACCTACCTGGCAGAACTGTTGGTCCTCAACTATGGCACACACGTAATCACTAGTGTGGATGCTGGGGCTGCACTGGTTCAGGAGGATCACATAAAGTCCTCCTTCCTTAAGAACAGTGAGGGAAACAATGTCGCTGCAAGTGTAGCTGCTGGAATTACCTTCAAAAAGATGGTGAACTTCAAACCTGAGGCAGATATTGGCTATCAGAATGAGTTGACCATAGGCTACCTTGCTAACAGAACCAACTCCAGGATGCAGAGCATGGGCGGGGTTCCATACTACCCAGGCATCACCTTAGAAATCTGGCAGAAGGGCATCACTAACCACCTGGTAGCAGTAGACCGTGCTGGCTTGCCTCTGCATTTCTTCATCAAGCCCAACAAGCTGCCTGGTTTTCCACACCACTTGGTGGAGAAGCTGTCCAGGACAGTGGAAGCTGCTGCGAGAAACTACTACACCTTTAACACATACCCAGGCTGCACAAATGTCGATTCCCCCAACTTCAATTTTCAAGCCAATACAGATGATGGCTCTTGTGATGGTAAGGTAGCCAACTCTCCGTTTGGAGGCGTTTATCAGATGTGTTCTCAAATCACATGGTATGGTGAACTCTGCCCAAAATTGGAGCAGAAGAATCCACTCACTGGTAATTTCTCCTGTCCCCCTGGATACACCCCTGTCCATTTGCTGACTCAGACCCACGAGGAGGTTTTCACAAACAGGGAATGTAAAAAGAAGTGCACCCTCAAGATCTTCTGCAAGACAGTATGTGAAGATGTCTTCCAAGTGGCCAAGGCTGAATTCAAGGCTTATTGGTGTGCAGCCACTGGCCAAGTACCTGTAAACTCAGGACTTCTCTTTGGGGGAGTCTTCACTGACAAGAGCATCAACCCTATGACAAATGAACAATCATGCCCAACCAGCTACCTTTCACTGAGCTTGTTGGAGAACCTCAAGGTATGTATTTCTATGGATCATGAGTTGGGGCACAAGTTTTCAATCCCCTTTGGTGGGTTTTTCAGCTGTACAACGGGGAACCCCTTGGTTGATTCTTCAATATCCAAAGACTTAGAGGAAGAATCATTTCTGCAAAAGTGTCCTGGGGGCTTCAGCCAACAGCTAGCTATTATCAGGGATGGATGCCAAGTGTCCTACTGTGTCAAGGCTGGGGTCTTTACAAAAGCATCCCTGGCCCCTGTTAGGCTACCACCTTACACTCAACTACCCGTTATGAGTCAGTCTGATGCCAGCTCCATTGGAAAGACAAGGAGTGAGGGTGCCAAATCCTGGATTAAGGACTCCTACACCCAGGAGTGGAGGCTAGAGGAGCCATCAAAAGGTGTATCAGCAGGAGCCGCTGCTGGAATCACAGTTGGGGTGATCCTGGCATTAGGGCTTTTAATTGCCTTGGCCATCTATGGCAACCGGAGGCTTAAGAAGAATGAACACAAAGGAACTGCAAGAGCTAGAGCCACCCCTGATGGAGTGCAGGATCCATATCCAGCTTAATTCTGCCCTAAAGAAACAGTTTCTCTCATCTCCAAGCACGGGTTCAAGCATCTCTTTCACCCCTTTCTCCTCCACCTCTGCCCTCCTAAGAAGTAAAGCGACAGTTGCAACCCAAGGAAAGTTTTATAACTTTGTGACTGTGTCCATGTCTCTGCATTGGCAATTAAAGAATCTATGCCAACAAGGTAGAGGAAGGAAGACTTGTGACTGATTCAGCAAAAACCAGCCCTGGTTCTCAGCGGTCATGGGAGGTGCTCATTTCCAAACAAACCACAGGTTGCCTTCATCTGAATCTCTGTGTGAAAAGAGATGGGCTGGGAGCAACAAGAGATTTGGTCTGAAGTTGGCAGAATTTCTGACTTACGTGCTGGCAGACTTTGTCTTCCTTGTATCTTGTTTTGGGTTTTATGCTCCTAGAGACAGTCAGAACTCTGAAAAGACACAGATAGTCTCCTGTTCAGGCAGTGGTGTGGAGCCTCCTGAACTCTGAATTGATGACCATGTCAAACCCCTGTGCACCTGGAAGGATTTCGGGCTCATAGCAAGTCCACTTTCTATGTCTGCCCCACAGTTAGGATTTATTTTGCCCAGACCACTTTTAGACTTCTGAGGAGTGTCAACAAGTCTTCAGAAAATATTTTAACTTACAAACTTCTCACAGGAGATCAAAAGCAAAAGGGTGGTGGGACACTGGAAATAAATAAAAGAAATGTAAAAACTGAAGAAGACTCCAATGTTCTAAGAACTGGCTGATTTCTTCTAGCCAACTGATGTCTACCTTATCATAAATTAGACATTGCAAGGGACTGCTGTTTAGGTAGTTCAATTATTATGGTTTAATGGTTTAACCTTCTATGTTACCAAAATTATAACCCTTTCTTCTTCTGTGAATGACACTCACCCTTCATGCCTTCTCATCACAAGTGTGATGCATAGATACACCCCATATTCCAACAAGTCTGTTTTCCTAGGGGCAAAAAATGCAAAAGTCAAAATAAGCCCCCACTGAAGTATTACTTACTCCCTAAAATTAAAATTAAAAACAAGAAACTTTATGCCCTGTCCTTTTAGTTTTGGCTTGCTCTCATTGTTAGAAACAGGGCTGATGTGAAAAAAGGTTCATGTCATAAAGTTAACTGGAAAAGGCATCCAGAACCACCCATGACATTTATTTCAATTGCAGGTTGACTTCCTTGGGGCATCTGGCAGGGTACATGATTGACACCTGGCAATAGTTGGGGTTTTGCTCAATTTTAATATCTGATTTAATTCTCTCAACACAGAAATTCTTCCACAGCTGCTCTAGAAATTATGTATCTGTTCACATCATCAATGGGCTATCTTCTATGAAAGATAATGTGTTCTCACCTTAATGTTTACAATCAGGGGCTTGTGCACACAGTAGGCCCTTCTCAAGAGCTCCAAGTTTCTGCCTGTTGGGATGTGGGGAAAATTACTCATTCATTTCCAGCTGAGATAGAGAGAGGAGTGAATAGCTGAATTTGAACTCTGCCCTCCCAAATGGGCTGAATCCATGACTTCTTCACCAAACCTGCCCCTTTCAGTATTAAAATGTTCAGTATTAAAACATTTCCCTCCATGCTTTGTGGGTTCTGAGTGAGTTTTATATGTTTCAGCCAAGCTAATAACTTTCCTTAAAGTACTGACTTTCTTCTGTAAATACTTTTAAGGATTACTGCATCTGCAAAACATGGTAGGAGACCCCTAGATGTTTATGGTACAAACTTCCCATTGAGACAAAAGCATTTCACTGACATACTTCTACTAACGAAAGTGTATGTAGACATTCATTAAAATGTGCACCTAGTGACATTCTGTCTGAGTGCCCATCTGTATGATGTCAGAATCTGGGGTTTCTACTTCATTTTCTTTTTTTTTAAATGTGTTTATATGTTTATTTCTTTTAATTTTATTTTATTAATTAACTTTTTTCATTATTTTACATACTGACTACAGTTTCTCCTCCCTCTGGCTGCCTCCTCCCTTTCCCCACTCCCATCTACTCCGCTCCCCATTCACTCCTCCTCTGTCTCCATTCAGAAAGGGGTTGGTCTTCCATGGGCTTGAACAAAGCATCAAGTTGAGGTAGGACCAAGCTCCTCTCTCTGCATAAAGGCTGGGCTAGGTAATCCAGCATGGGGAACAGGTTCCCCCAAACCAGGAAATTCATGCATCCCTCTTTGGGTCCTCTTTGTTATCTAGCCTCTCTGGGGCTGTGGATTGCAAGTTGGTTATCCTGTACTTTACTCCTAATATTCACTATGAGTGAGTACATGCCATGTCTGTCTTTCTGGGTCTGGGTCACCTCACTCAGAATGATTTTTTTTCTAGTTCTGTTCATTTACCCACAAATTTCATAAGGTTTTTCCAGCTGAGTAATACTCCATTGTGTAAATGCCAGGAGTCCTCCTGAAGAAAGAGAGGGGGGATTGTATGAGCTAGAGGAGGAAGAGTCAAGGTCAT
This sequence comes from Onychomys torridus, assembly GCF_903995425.1. NCBI lineage: Eukaryota > Metazoa > Chordata > Mammalia > Rodentia > Cricetidae > Onychomys > Onychomys torridus. The sequence continues at coordinate 131,014,646 of NC_050443.1, forward strand.
GATGGGGGAAACCACAGAAACAGTTGATCTGAGCTCATGGGTGCACATGGACTCTAGACCAACAGTTAGGGAGCCTGCATGGTACTGACCTAGGAGCTTTGCATATGTGTGGCAGTTTGTGTGGCTTGGTCTGCTTGTAAACTTCCTAGCAGTGATATCAGGACCTGTTCCTGGTGCTTAGCTGACTTTTTATGTTTATTTTTAAAAGAATGGTATACTTTATCATTGAGAAGTGAGGGACTACTACATTGGATTTTAATTCATTTTTTCAAGCCATTTCACAAAGTCACATCCTGATCCCCAAGTGGGACTCCTGGCTCTGCTGAGCTCTCTGTTCCTAAGGTTGGAGTCTGTGACAAGCAAGGCCTGGCTTCTGAGAAAGCCACATCCTGTAGGATATCAGAGATGGAGAGAGCACTTGGCAATAATGGAAACTCTTTGTTTCTTTCTTATTGTCTTCTAACAAGTGTTATAATCATTAAAACTAAACATTTACTTGAAGGGAAAAAAAATCTGCCTACAAATGATGAAAGCATGTACTCTATTGTAGTCAAGCAAAGAACAAAATCACTCTCAAGAAGTTAGCATTCAGGCCCAGAGAGATGACTCAGCAGCTGAGAGCACTTACTGCTGTCTGAGGTTGTATTACTACTATCCACACAGCAGCTCACAGCCCTCCGTGACTCCAGGTCCAGGGGACCCACTGCAGGCAAAACACTCATCCACTTGAAATCAAAACAAATACATTTTAAGAAAAAAGAAGTTAACATTCCTGGTTTTCAAGATAATCATTCTCCCACAGTTCACACTTATTTCCCTTGCCATGTGGTCTGTCTAATTGGGAGTCAAGCCAGGTCAAGTGTGTGGGTAGAAGCGATGTGGGAAGTTTTAGAAAATAAAAAGGGAGTTTCCCTTTATCTCACTATTTGGATTGAGGTTGCCCACACATAGAGGAAGTAACCCACATGCTTCTGAGACAGGTGCCAGAGCACTTCCACAAAAGCAGCCCCTCAGGAGAAACAACAATTTGTGCTTGTTCATTTGCAGTTTATTGTTCTGCACATACACCTCATGAGCACCAGGGGGCGATGTCCTCTTGTAGAACCACACCAAGAACTTCAAATCACTACAGTTACACACAGAACACTTGACATCTGGACATTCACCATTCTTCTCTTAGACACCCCCATTCAAAGGCTGTTGGTAAAAGACAAGTAAAGGAGGCAATAATTGTTCCCTGTGCTGGGTGGATGTGTTTTCAATGTTCTCATGCTGCTGCATGCCAATCTCCTCTGTGGAAAAAAATATTCCATCTTGGAGGGAAGTTTCTTAAGACACAGAATGTCCTAAGGAGAAAGCAAACATTCCATCTTGTGTGTCACACTCATCCCTGGGGGGGTGGGGGGAGTCAGGGCAGGAACTGAAGCAGAGGCCACAGAGGAACACTGCATATTAGTGTGCTTCCTATGGTTTGCTCATTCTGCCTTCAACCAGGACTAAAAGACCAGGGGCAGCCTCGCATCAATATGGGTCCTCTTACATCAATCATTAATGAGGAAAACACTTCTCAGGCTCATTCATAGGCTAATCTGTTGGAGACATTTTCTTTAAGTTGAGTTCCCTCTTCCCATGACTCTTGCTTATGTCAAGTTTACAAAAAACTAACCAGGACACTCCCTACGCTTGGGAAATAAATAACTCAAAGGTTTCAGGAAGTCCCCCAAATTGACCAGTGTGCTGGTTTGAATAAAAATCACCCCCAATAGGCTCCCAGGAAGTAGCACTATTAGAAGGTGTGGTCTTGTTGGAGTAAATGTGACTTTGTTGGAGGAACTGTGTCACTGGGGGTGGGCATGGAGGTTTCAAATGATAAGCTAGGCCCAGTGTCTCACTCTCTCTTCCTGCTGCCTGCAGATTCAGATGTAGAACTCTCCACTACCTCTCCAGCAGCATGTCTGCCTGTGGGCTATCATGCTTCTCACCATGATACTAAACCTCTGAACTGTAAGCCAGTCCAACTAAACACTTTCCTTTACAAGAACTGCAGTGGTCATGGTATCTCTTCACAGTGATAAAACCCTAATAACTAAGACAACCAGGTATATATAAACTGTAAGGACTGCTGAGAGACACTCTCAGACAAGTTGACTACCTAGAAGAGGCTCAGACCAGCCAAGCTGCCTGGAAGAGGCAGGGTGACCCCTGCAGAGTCAATTAAAAGAAGTTTATATCACCTGAACTGGCTAGAAGAGATAGTGTCCAAACTGTTGAGCCACTTTCAGGCTGTACACTGTGCTCTAGGTTTCCAACTTCTGTGAGCTGTTACCTATGCTAGGGTAGGTGATGCTGTTGTCTTTGTGTCATTTCTTATCCTGTAGGTAAGCCCTCACCCATATTCCTGTAAGAAAAAAAAAATACAAACAAAAAAACCTCCTTGGCTCACCAAGAGGACTTTGGTGGTATCCATACTTCATTGGTCATTAGTTCCACATTTGGGATGAGTAGACATTTATTCTTGCCTTTCCTGAAACAGTGTTGCACAACATAATGACAAAGCAGAGCAAGACTGGGGCAAGGAATTTTGAACAAGTTTAAAACCACAATAAGTCTGAAGGTTGTAGTTGAAGTTTTCCTGTGTTCCGCCTGGTCCACAGCTGCTCAGACCCAAGTAAACATACAGAGGCTTATAGTAATTAAAACTGCTTGGCCATTAGCTCAAGCTCACTACTAGCTAGCACTTATACTCAGCCAATTTCTGTTAATCTATATGTCACCATGTTTTCCACAGCTTTACCTGTGTGCCATTACTTGCTGCTCCCTGGATGGTGGGCTGGTGTCTCCTGACTCAGCCTTCCTCTTCCCAGAATTCTCCTTGTCTGCTTATCCCACATATATTTCCTGCCTTGCTATTAGCCAATCAGTGTTTTATTAAACCAGTGTACAAAAGCATTATCCCACAACAGAATGTTACAAAAAGGAGAGGGGAATGGAAACACAAAGGCACAGACAGCCACAGATACACCACGTAACTTCAAGAGATCAGCATCTCCCAAGGTGTGTCTCCAATCCCATTTGTCATCTCTGGAGTCTCAGAGAGGGAGAACATGGCTGCTGGTGCTGAGACTGTGAAAGGAAAAGCATGGGGTCCCCTGCTTGGTCCTGAAGAGCACATTAGGACTTCTTTTGGGAAACAAAATAGCTAGTGCCCAAGGATTGACCTCCTTAAAATCGCAATTATACTTTTGTGGGTTGGCGTAAGAGAAGGGGTAAGAGATTCCTCCTGACCCTAAGGGGCTTTCTGAGCCAGGCCAGGGTACTTGGGGCCTTAAAGGATGTGTGAGGGATACAAGCCACTGGTCTTTTGTTCAGTGTTCCAGGGGTTAAGAACTGCCCCCGAAGTCAAGAAGACCTGTATCAACATAGATGTAACTCTAGTTCCCATTAACCCAAACCAAGGAATTTTATAAGCACTGTGTGAGTGTCTTAGGCCTCTCAGAAAGAGATAAAGCTAAAGACTCAGGGACAGATACCACCACAAGCTGGGCAAACCACCTAACCACAAACAGTTCTGGTGGAAATAAAAGTAAGATTCATAAATCACACCTCACACAAAGGAACAAGTCACCAAGAGGAAGTGTTAGCAGGTGCACTAACGGTGATGTACCTGACATAAATTAAGAATATCTTCAATTTGACCAAGTGAAGTATTGCAGCTATAGTTTCGAGTGAAGAAGATTGCCACAACTGGCTTACAGATCCTAGGCCATGTGTCATACACTGGAAACAGCCTTCACAGACTCTGCAGATAGGAAAACAGAGACTCAAAGGCAGAACTGACTTCTTTAGAGCCACCAGCAACTCAGTGTCAGAATGAGGAATTGAATCCAATCTCCATGTTCCCAGCTAGCTCTGTGTGGCTTTGTGCATGTATTAGGAGGAGGGGTGGTATTCAAGTGTATACGAGTGTGCACAGCTGTGTGGAGGCCAACTGAAGATGTGGGGTATTCTGTCTTTCTCTATTTTTTAATTAATTAATTTACTTATTTGAGTCAAAGTCTCTGACTGAATTTGATGCTAATCATTTTGATAGGCTGGCTGGCCAGTGAGCTCCAGGCATCTACCAGGTTTTTGTTCCTCACTCAGCATTGAGATTAAAGACCTGTGCCCCTTTGCTATTCAGTCTGGCTAGTATAATAATGAATATTGTGTTGCTGTGGAATAATCCTTCTGTACACTGTGAATATGTCATTGGTTAATAAAAAGTTGACAGGCTGGTAGCTGGGCAGGGAGTTAGGCAGGAAAACCAAACTGAGAATGATGGGAAGAAGGAGTGAGAAGTCAGAGAGAAGGCAGTCAGCTGCCCAGGAAGCAAGACATGCTGGAGGATAGGTAAAGCCATGAGCCATGTGGCAATACATAGATGAATAGAAATGGGTTAATTTAAATGCAAAAGTTATCTAGTAACAAGCCTGAGATATTGGCCAAGCATTTGTAATTAATGTAAGCCTCTGAATGATGATTTGGGACCAGGAGGTCAGGATAGGAAAAGTCCATTTACATTGGGTAGCCAAATTCAGGTTCATATACTTACATGGCAGGCACTTTGTTGACAGTCATTTCCCCAACCTACTATGATATTTTTATGCATGTATATATTGAGCATTGACTGTACCTTCCTAATCTTCTACTCTCCCTCTCCCTAGACCCTTTCCCATTTCTAAAGCTTCTTCCTGTGGAGGAAAGGATATAAGAGCTGAATGATGGAAAGGAGGGCCTTCACACACTGTCTTAGGGCCATGACATGACCAAGGCACTCATGAAATCATGACAGCAGCATTTGCTAGCACAGGGACTACACAAGACTGAGACGGTAAATATTCAGCCATAGATGGGGAAGGAGCTCATGGTGCCCCACTTGAATTAACCCAGGGGAGCAAAGGGCAGCTAAGGATTGCTGGAAGAGAGGAAATAGCTCTTTTTCATGAAGTAACCACTGGTGAGTTCCTGTGCTGCAGTGAATATTTTCACACCCAAGCCCACATAAGTAGCCCTGATTAAGCTTGATGGGTCACAAAACAAAAGCAAAAACAAAATAAAAACACATGAAAATGGGACAGGGACTTGACATGGAGGAGGAGGAGGAGGCCTGGTAGAAGACAAGAGAGGGTATAGGGATGAGTATGACCAGAATGTGTTATGTACAAGTATGAAATTGTCACAAAGTGAAGCTTTTATGTAAAAGTCCCTCCTAATCTCTTCTTGCCCTGCTTGTCTCTGACTCTTCCCATCCCTAGTGCCCACCATTCATTCTGTGCATCTACAAGCTTGCTGCTTTTCATAAATGATTGGAAACTTAGGTTGTTCATCTTCCTGTGTCCACGTACATTCATTTACTATAATAATAACTGGGGTTCTGTTCCTTTTGCTGCAGAGGACACGATTTCATGCTGTCTGAGTCATTACTCTAGTTTCTTTATTCACTGGGGGAAAGGTATAGGGATTTGTTCCATGTTTTGGCTATTGTGGGTAGTGCTACAACAAACTTGAGGTGCAAACATCTTTTCGGTATGAAGATTTCATTTCCTTTGGGTACATGGCTGGTATGCTAGAGGATACAGAAGTTTTACTTTGAGTTTTTTGAGAAGTATCCATACTGGTTTCCATATGGCTATACTAATTTCCATTCTCATCAATAGTGCTTAAGAGTCTCCATTTCTCTTAGTCTTTCTCAGCATTCATTTCTTGTCTTTTATGGATAACCTTCTCGCTGGGATGAAATGAGACCTCATGATAGATGAGTAGAGTTGAGAGGTTTTTTTTTTTTTTTTCCAAGTCTTGATATTTTATAATACAGTTATTCTTAATAAGGGGTCAAGAAGCAACAGAGTCTAGGACAAGTCCATTCTGACACATTTTTTTATAAGTAATAACTTACTAGAACACAGGCATGACTGTGTTTCTATACATCACATAACTTGCACAAAAAGACAAAGCTGAAGAGACCGTTTGCTGGCATAGCCTGAAATACAAGCTGGTTGGTCTTTTACAGGACAACTTTGCTCCATTCTAAAGGAAACTTAGAATGAATTATCTGAAAAAGCAAGTCATCAGCAATTCTACTTGGCCTGTGTCAATAACCCTAATGTCACTACAAGCTCACCATTTTCCTTTGTTTAGGATATTAATAAAATATTCAGGCATCCTTCTGAGTTAATATGGTGCTACAGGCCACAGGAATATATTAAAGAACTCAGCTGGCTATAGCAAAGCCACTACCTGAAGGGATCAAGGAATTCCTTCAGAGGAAGCCAAATTCAATGAGCATTTGGTGTTATTTGGTTTGTTATGTATCAGCTGTAGTCTGTTAGGAAAATCATGTGTGCCTTCATAGTTTTTTCAATTGATTTTTCCCTAAGAATTGCTAACAATGTGGACTGATTACTTTTTGGACATTCAAGGTATTTGGAGAACAGCCTCAGGAAAGGCTTCCTTCCCCTCAGCCCATCTGTCTCTCCTCTTTCAGCACTGGAATCAGATATCTCCCTTCGCCACAATCAAGGACTAGCAGCTCAGACCACCACATGCTAGTCTCCTGACTTAAGATAAATTCCACAAGGAGACACTGCCTAGGTCAGGTGGACCTTAAGTAATAGCTTTACACAATTTAGCTTGAACTCTCCTTTTCTTACAGCCTTACTGACTTTATAGACCTCTAACTCCTTGCCTAACCATTTCTAGGAATATTTAGGTAACCTTCTGCACTGACAGCTATGCACAGACAGAACCCATTTCAAGCCTCCCTGTAATTATCATCATTGGCAGCATCCGGCCAGGTCCATCGCCAGATGGAGGAATGCACCTTATTAGAGATACCTCTGTACTCTCTAATAACAGACTTAAGCGTCCAGACCACCTGTTTGAGAAGGCCTGGAGGATGTGCCCATTAAGCTTAACTTCCTCCTTTCCCAAATCTTACCTCTAGTTCCAGATTTCCCTTTAACTATCACCAGAGGCATCTAGCTATACACAGGTTGCCTAGCGACTGAGCACATTTTCCCCTACCCTGCAGAAAAACGGCAGATAGCTTGGACAGATAGGAGCTACAGGAAAAAAGAAGGCAGTTTTATTTTCTCCCATTGACCTAGCAACTTATAGATTCTTAGCATTTTCTACTCATCGCGTTTAAGACTATAGTTGAGCACATACGATCCCTCTTCTTAGATATTACCCAAATTTAGCCTTTAGTTAATTCATTTCCCCATTGGTCACTTCCCTTTTGAGTTGCAAATGATAATTAACAATTATTGCCCCTCTCTGTGATTCTTATCACCCCTCCATTTGACCCAGGAAGCCTGTCTTTGCCCTGCCAAGGGATTACTGCTTGTAAGTGTATATATTACTGGGACTCCCAGGGCACAGGAGGATGGAGAAGAAGATTTGGAAGAATAAATGACTAGAAAAAAGCTCTGTGTGCTGAGATTATTATTAACCAAAAATAGTCCTTGCTGTTCATATTTCTCTCTCCTGAGCCCCTGGGATGTATAATGTTAAGGGAGGTCCTTCTAATATTATACAAGAATATGGCTCCCTATACTGCCATAACCAGGAAAAGCAGGTTCTTCAGGTCCTCTAACATGCCCTTTTCCAAATCCTGAAAAGAATGAGCTATTAAAACAACCATCAGACTTCCTAGCAAGGTCAGAAAGTGAAAGCTGATATCCATCAAACTCCCCCTGTACCATGTGAATGTTCCACTGGTGCCAGAAGCCAGTCCTCTGAGCAGCTTTATCTGTTCCTTGCAAATAGGTGCTACTATTTATTTCACTGCTATGAGAGTGAACGTTTAGGCAAAACCCAGAACTTGTGTGATGTCAACTACAGCACTAGGGTACTAATGTTATTTCAGTTCTAAAATCTCCCTTTTCACATCCTTATTTGTCAAAATAGCAATTAAGAAACTTGAGTGACGACGTAAAACCAAACAAAATCTAGGAACTGAATAAAGCCACAACCCAGCACACACTGTTAACCTCATTTTTGTTTTACATGCATATACATGCACATGCACACATACACATACACAAACACTCCTCTATTTCAACAGAGGACCCAAAGTTCCCAAGTACATATATCCTGAGATGGAAGAACCACCCAAGAAAGCCTAAGCTAATGCTCTTGTTTTTATCTTGACCTATTCTTGAATGTTTTGGGTAGAAAGAAATATGGTGGTAACTTTGACTTTGCTTCATCTGAAGGCCCATTGGAAGGTGATGATAAAAGAAACATTGAAGAAAACGGCACCTCCTTCCATGGGAGCCATTAATAGTCAACTATAGCTCCTTGGGGAGGGATGGAGCCTCGAGGGCTTCTCTACTGATGGTGGAATGTCGAAGGGCCCAGTCTTATGCAGGTATCTATTGCTGCTGTGTGTTCATGATTGCAAAGGCTGGGTCCTTTCTGGATGACAGCATTTCATGGCATTCTTCCCTGTCCTTTGACTCTTGCATTCTCCCTGCTGCCTGCCAAACCTTGGGCCTGTGTGGTGGTAGTACTGCTAGAAATGTCCCATTTAGGGTTCAGTGCTCAATAAATTAAAAAAAAATAAAATTTTGCTTACAAAACAGAAAGAAACTATAATGAGTAAAACGCAAAGAAGTACAATCCTATAGCAACAAGGGAGGAGACAAAACAGATTTGCTATGGTTCAGAATATTTCCATAGAGTTTACAAAAATTATTTTATATACTTCAAAACCTACTGATTATAATAAATAATAAAAATTTTAATTTAAAAGAAACATTGAGTGTTATTCTGAATTTTCTGTTGTATTACTTGATAAGAAAACATACATAGAAATATGAAACTTGACAACAGTTAACTCAGAGAAACCCGAAGTTACTCAATTACCTCTTTTGCCCAAATCTTCCTCAAATAAGAAGTCAAATAGCCAGAAAGAGGTGAGAAGAAATGAAGACAGAATAAAATTCTGTGCTGAGCTCCCCAAGCCAAGGTCCTGCTTCCTGCTAAAGGAAGATGCAGCAGACTTTTCATAGCAGGCTCTCAGAGCATCACTCAGAAGCCTGAAGAAAAGTGGGAGGAAACAGGAGTTAGCTGTATTTACTCCAGCTCTTTAGACTTGAGTTTGAAGGGGAGATGAAAAGGAAGTGGGTTGGGGAGATAGGGTGGCTGGTAAAGTGCTTGCAATTGTGATGGCTGAAAGTCACATGCCTAGGACCTGCATAAATGCTGAGGGGATGTGGTGGCTCATCTGCAATCTCAGCATGAAGGAGGCAGAGACAGGATTCATCACAGCAAGCTGGCTAACCAGTGTAGCAAAAACAGCGAACTCTGGCCTCAAAAGAAACCGTGCTTCCATAATACTAATTAAGTAGAGAGCAATCAAGGAAGGTGCTCGAAGTCAACTCCAGGCCTCTACACACATGAGTACGCAAATACATCCACACAACACACAAACACACATACATACCACACACACACACATACACACACACACACACACACACACACACACACACACAGAGAGAGAGAGAGAGAGAGAGAGAGAGAGAGAGACACCTGAAAAAATAAGGGAAGGGGAGACCCTAAGTGTTCACACTATCTTTTTGACTGTTAAATTAACATTAAGTCTGACGTTGGCTACTGCACAATGGCACCCATAATGAATGCTTGACCACCAACAGCACATACTCAGTTTCTGTTTACCTCATAGAACAATGAAACAGGTTTCCATTAGAATGTTCTGGAAATGTGTACTGGGACTGTGCTGAGGTGGCCTCAGAATTCAGAGGCAATCAAAATCTAGTTAGCAATATCTGCTATTGGAATCATGGAGTGGCAACTAAGATTACATCTTCAGTCTGTGAATCGAAGTGCCTATAAAACAAAAACAAAAACAAAAAAGTACCCATGCTAAAAATTCTATAATGCTGATTGATTGTGTAAGAATATCTAGGAAAGACACAGGGATCACCCAATGACAGAGAAATGGATGAGATCTACATGAACAACCTGGATGACAGTGGGAGTAATGAAGGGCAAGGTTTGAGGGAAAGAAAGCTTAGGGGAGCAGGAGATCACAGCTGGATCAAGAACAGAAAGGGAGAACAAGGAACAACATACCATGATAAATGAAGACCACATGAGAACACGAATAGGCAGAGTGCTGGAGAGTTCCCCAGAAATCCACTGTAGTTGGAGTTTTCCTGCCTGGCCCAGTCAGGACAAATCTCTTACCCGCCAGTCCCACAGTCGCTCAGACCCAATCAAGAAAGCACACAAAAACTTATATTGCTTACAAACTGTATGGCCGTGGCAGGCTTCTTGCTATCTGCTTCTTTTATCTTAAATTAACCCATTTCTGTTAGTCTATACTTTGCCACATGGCTTGTGGCTTACCGGTGTCTTTACATGTTGCTTTTCATAGCCACAGCTGGCGGTGTCTCTCTCCAGCCTTCTACTTCCTAGAATCCTCTTTTCTCTTGTCCCGCCTATACTTACTGCCTGGCCACTGGCCAATCAGAACTTTATTTACACAGAGCGATATCCACAGCACTTCCCCTTTTCTTTTCTTTTTTTTAAGGAAGGTTTTAACTTTTACATAGTACAATTACATATAACAAAACAATTATCAAGCAAGAATTACAGTTACAATATTAAAGAAGATATCCTATCTATCTTATTTTTGTGAGTCTAAGGTTTTATATCTAACTTATCTTTTATCATAACTGAGGAAATTATAACTATCTAGTCTTCAACCACATCAAAGACCTCAGAAGGATATAATATTACCTGAGAACCGGGAGAAGGATGTAAGCAACTTTCGGGAGTCTTGCAAGAGTAGACAGAGACAGCTGGCAGCCTGGACAGTCACCTAATGTTCCTTTGTAAAGTTGGGGCATCTGTCTTTAGCCCACAGGGCTAGAGTCTCTTGGTCACTTCTCTCAGTGTCCTGTAGAATGTCTGGCCATTTCCTCTGCGAAGCAGGAACCTGAAGGACCATTTTGTCAAGCAAAGTTTAGTGGTCACCTTTCTATGGGTCCTGCATGTCCAGTCGATCAAGTAGTCCAGGCAAGAACAGTTTCTTGCCCAAATGGCTATTTTTGCCAAGGTGAAGATAAGATATGAAGTGTCTTCAATGCCCATCCTCGTCTCTGAAGTAAATTGGTGCTGCCAGGAGCAGACATGTCTCACTGTCCAGAAAGTGTAAATTTTAAAAATATTTTAAATGCCATATTCTGAAGGTCTTTGAAGTATTTGAAGATTACCTATCTATCTGAAATATCTCTATGTATACCCAGAAGACTTAACTAACATGGCTATGAGTATGATTATCACAGATGATTAATTATTAATCTATTTTTAATTATCCATTATAATTTTAAATGAGCTATACAAACATAATACCTTAAACAAGAGTAGAAATATACACACAGTATAACAAAATTAACTTTAAGTTTGTGTCAATAGACTAAAATCTATACCAATGTAAAACATTTTAAACAAGTTGTTGCTCTTTAGAAATAAGTTCCTTCCTTAATATACCCTTTCATCCTATTATATCTATATCATATCCCCTTTTCTTCTTTAGAAAAAGATCGCATTTATAATCAACCTGCTTTAAAAAAAATATTGGTTTTTCTCTGTCCCACACCAGAGGGCTCTTCTGATTTGGGACACAAGAATCTCTTAACCTTTTCTTTTAGCAATATGTCTGGGTTTAGAGAAGGAGTGAGCCAATTCCATCTCCAAAGCCAGCTTGATAATTTTGGGAATATGGGCGTAGTTTCTCTTACTACTTCCTGCTGGAGTGGGGTGCTGTATCTTATGGGGATACAAAGAAAATTTTAGGATTATAGAGTAGTCCATTAGGGTGAACCTCTGAGCCTGTTGCCTTGAAACCATTCTGGATGTCAGATCATCTGGGCCATGGTGTCATCGGAGACCTTTCAGGTGGTCTTGGCTGATCAAACCTGATATATCTTAATCTGGAACAAATCCATAGCCTCTGGCTTTCTGTGGAAACAAAAGCAGAGACTCTTTTCCAAAGCAACATATCCTTATATCCAAATTTTGAAGTCAAGGTACCTTTAAAATTTGCGTATTTGTTTAACTCAACAGCTTTTATGATCAAATCTTTTTTTGTAGTTAAAAATCCCAAAGACAACATAAACCAGATTCTCTGTGTAATATCCATCTTTGTAAGACTGAAACGCTGCTGTGGCTGCTGGCTCTGCCCACCTCTGCTTCCCAACATGGCGGCGGTACAGTTAACTGCCAGCTCTGGGTCTGGAGCCATGTGTACCATCAACTATCAGAAGCAGTTCTATCAAAGCAGCGCATAGCCCAGAAACTTTCTTTTCTTTTTTTCTTTTTTTCTTTCTTTTTTTTTTAACTAGCAAAGGCTAAATCTACCACGCAGCAGAGTAAAGTGTCGCTTGTAGATTCCTCATTCCCACCACACTGCAGGTCAGACGCACACGCCAGGAACCCGCCATAGTAGCTTAAACCGGCAAGCTGCCACTAACTTGAGAGAGACAACTAGGAAGCTGTTTTTTAGCTCCGTTTAGAATCTTTTTTCTCAGGTTTTAGGTGGAAACTCTTGCCCCACGTTGGGCGCCATTTGTAGTTGGAGTTTTCCTGCCTGGCCCAGTCAGGACAAATCTCTTACCCGCCAGTCCCACAGTCGCTCAGACCCAATCAAGAAAGCACACAAAAACTTATATTGCTTACAAACTGTATGGCCGTGGCAGGCTTCTTGCTATCTGCTTCTTTTATCTTAAATTAACCCATTTCTGTTAGTCTATACTTTGCCACATGGCTTGTGGCTTACCGGTGTCTTTACATGTTGCTTTTCATAGCCGCAGCTGGCGGTGTCTCTCTCCAGCCTTCTACTTCCTAGAATCCTCTTTTCTCTTGTCCCGCCTGTACTTCCTGCCTGGCCACTGGCCAATCAGAACTTTATTTACACAGAGCAATATCCACAGCAATCCACAATGATACATCCTCTGTAGACTGCTGGCAATGGTCGAGAGAAACCCTGGTCTGACCTAGTCTAGTGATCAGATGGCCAAACACCCTAACAGTTGTCTTGGAACTCTCATCCAATAACTGATGGAAGTGGATGCAGAGATCCTCAGCCAGGACCCAGGTGGAGCTCCAGGTGTCCAACTGTCGAGAAAGAGGAGGGTCTGCAAGAGCGTGAATTGTTGACCCCAAGATTGGAAAAAGCACAGGGACAAATAGCCAAACTAATGGAAGCACAGGAATTATGAACCAACGGCTGTGGAGCCCCCAGCTGGATCAGGCCCTCTGGATAAGTGAGACCATTGAATAGCTTGAACTGTTTGGGAGGCTCCCAGGCTGTGGGACTGGGACCTGCCCTTAGTGCATGAGCTGGCTGTTTGGAACCTTGGGCTTACACAGGGACACTTTGCTCAGCCTGGAAGGAGGGGACAGGACCTGCCTGTACTGAATCCACCAGGTTTAAATGAATCCCCAGGGGAGTCTTGGCCCTGGAGGAGATGGGAATGGAAGGGAAGGGATGGGGGAAAGGTGGAAGTAGGGGCGGAACGGGGGAGGACAGGGGAACCCATGGCTGATGTGTAAAATTAAAACACAAATATAATAATAATAATAATAATAATAATAATAATAATAATAAAAGAATATCTATTAAGGACAGGTAAATGCTAAATGTCCAGATCTAAATTATCTTGAGTTATCTTTAGCCTCCTTAACTGCTACTTATCATCTATCTCCATTTTTTGACCTCATATGCGTGTGACAATCAGGTAAAATACTGTTTGGAATGTACACACAGAGCACCCATTACCACCGACTCAGAGGGCATCTGTAGCATCTTCAGACAGCATCTGAAGCTTGTAGCAAAGACTTCCCTGCTCTGTTGTAACCCTCCTATCTACCTGTCTGACGTTTTTAACCAATGTATCTGAAAAACAGCTTTAATTTTGACTTTCTTTGTTCTGTCATTATAAAAAGTTCATGAAATCATTATCACAACGGAACTTAAGGTAAGATGAATCTGTTTCCCCAGCACATGGCAACTTAGATTTGGCTTCAGAATAAACTCTCATTTTATCTTTCAAGTAAGAGCTCTGTTTTTGCATGGACAGTTTTAGCACCTGAACATGAGAACTCAAGGATGATCCATTTTCATTGGAAGAGTCATGCAAACACGTGTGTGTGTGTGTGGGTGTGTGTGTGTGTGTTCGAATGTAGACTTCTTAGGGTGAGTTTTTACTGTTCTTTTAAAAACAGGTTTTTCAAGATCCTTATCTTAATCAGACCTAGTTAAGATATAACTCTAGAGTATGGGAACTAAAGAAAAAAAAAAAAACGGTCATTTAAAACCCTACTTAACCTACATAAAGGCTTACAAATGTATGACAAGGTTTACAGTTGATTTTAACTTGTTTTAATATTTCATAAATGTTATTTTTCTTTTACAGTGTATTTAGGACAATAACTAATCTCCATGCCTTTAGCCTTAAGAAAGGAAAAACCACTTGAGTAGAATGCTATTAAATGACTAATATTCTTACCACAAAGTTAGAAGACAGCTGACTTAAAGCGAAAGAGATGAAAACTGGGTAGAGACAGAAACGCCTGGTTCAAACGAGAAGGACCCCTCCACCCACACACCTTTTACAACAACAGTAACTTCTAAATGTTGGTTTTAATAAGATTTAGATGTTTAAGAAATAGTTCGTTGGCCAGGCGGTGGTGGTGCACGCCTTTAATCCCATCACTCGGGAGGCAGAGGCAAGTGGATCTCTGTGAGTTTGAGACCAGCCTGGACTAAAGAGAGCATTCCAGGAAAGGCGCAAAGCTACACAGAGAAACCCTGCCTTGAAAAACCAAAATAAACAAACAAACAAACAAATAACTAATTAATTAGTTAATTAAATGAATAAATAAATAAATAGTTTGTTTAAACTTGTTAAAAGAGCACAGAAAAGGCTCACTGTTTTGCCTGTATTTATAACTTCTAGATATTTAAGATACAATGTATATATTTTCAGTTGCTGTAATTAAAGGCCGTTAAAAATTCCTAAGGTCAAAATTCTATACTCTGTAGAACTGGTACCTGATTCGTTATTTAAAACAAGCATGCAAAAATATTGGTTTTTCTCTTAATAATATTTACAGAAAAACTAGCTTAGAGAACCAAGGTTTTATTAAATAAATAATTTATTTAAAGATCTTAGATTCATTGATTTTATTTTCCAGGTGTGTTGCCTGAATGTGCATGTATGTACCACAGAGGCTAGAAGAAGGTGTCAGATCTGCTGGAACTGGAGTTACAGACAGTTTCGAGCCTCTATGTGGGTGCTGGGTACCAAAACCAGGTTAAGAACATCAAGTGCTCCTAGGCATTTAGCTATCTCTCCACATTCAAGGCTTTTATGTTTTATCCTTTTATTGAATGGTCCATTTAAAACTTGATTAGATTTTATCCAAATGTGATGCTTGTATGTTTTCCTATTGAGTAAAGCTGGATACGCACTACCTTAACAGTAGGAACATTTTTATTTAAAAAAAAAAAAAAGTTCCTTTATATAACAATCATGTTATTTTGTGAGCAAATGCTTAAATCTATTTGTAAAATTTGGACTACTGCACAAAATTGTTATTGTGTTTATTATCTTAAATTTTCTTCGTTGGTGGATAAATTAAACAAATGTCACTAAATGTCTATATTAACTAAAGCGTTCAGCTTCCTTAGCTGAAGACACTTCTGAGGAAGCTAAGATTTACTCCCCTTTTGAAAAACGTCCGTGTCTCCTGATATAATAAGTACTGGGTAGCCTATACATTTTTTTTTTTTTTAAGGAATCATGAGTCACCGATATTAACAGGAGACATCATAAAATGTTATCAGAGACTTCAAGGTGATCCCTGTGAACTAAAAGATGAAGAACTTGGAAAATGAACTATGACTAAGCAAGTTAATCAATTTGTTAAAAATAAATACATAACATCAAGACCTTCTTTAGCCTAGAGGGGGAGGGCTGTATTGGGCACTTTTTTTTGTGAAAAAAAAAAATGAAGACTGTATTTTTTTAATCTGTGGAACTCAGAAGTCTGAAAGCAAAGGACACAGTTATCAGAAGAGCAATTTCACCATTTATGGTGAGAGTTGCAATATTAGAATAGAATTAGGTCATGTATAGTCAGAGTCCAAAAGAAACGGATCTTCAGGAAAGTACAGCACAGCATGGAAATTTTATGAAAGAACACACTTGAACAAAAAGAACACCATGCAAACTTCAAATTTAAGATTATGGGATGAATGTTTGTCAAGAACTTTAAACGCATGCTCTGTTCAAATACAGCTTTTTCTTACATGTAACAAGATGCATCTGTGTCTGCTGTATGAAGCAATTAAACCTACACAGACAAATGATTTCAGATATGTGCTAATTTAAATATGCACTCTGGATTTATCATTTTTCTTTATCCTTGCCACAGAAGGAAGAAGAGAAAATAGGCATTAAATACATCGCAGTATTTAAAAGCTAAAAGGGACAAATGAATCTTTCATCATATGTAAACAATTTAAATTCTTCAAAATACGAAGATGTATATTTCAACATAAACTCTAAATTCACAATTGTTCCTCAATTTCATAAGCATACCTAAAACCAAAGGGAATCCCTCCTTCCAATGCCTTTTGATATGATAGGAGTTCACAAGTGTAAAATTTTAATATTTAAACAAGCAACCCCATGGCCAAGTATGATATCACAGCTGTGACAGGTATGACTTTACAATTACCATATGTACTATATATGAAATTAAACTAGCAATAAGTATGCTTCCACAATTAAACTGTGAATGATAGAACTGATGATGTTAGTGAAAAAATACAGTCTTTAGCTCAAGAAGATTCAGAGGAGGACAAGCGGATGGGTATTTTCTAATAGGAAAGGTCATTTTTGACAGAAACATAGAAAGCACTCTTTTCCCATTATGTGGGAATGCTATGGAACATTTATTTGAAACAGTGACAATGGCAGAACTAGGTATTCTAACTCCACTGTAACACTTAAAAAATAATACAAATACAGATCGCCCCTGCAGCACAGTGGAAGATTGAAATGCAGTTTACCAAGGTCAAACAAAACCTAGGACCTGCTGCTACTCTGTCCAACCCTTCAGTCCTACCCAGGTCAGATCCAAATATTGGTGGTCCCAAGAGATTCACTGAAATAGATCATTTTGAAATAAAACATTAAAAAAAAAAAAGACAAATCAAGATGCTTCAGTAACCATATGTCCAACTCAGTCAACTTAAATGGGTTTTATTTGCTTCCCACTAACAAATCTTTATTTCCATTTGTGAGAGCAGTAAGTCAACCATATTCAGCTTCCTTGCCCAGTAATTCAAAGTAAAACCCCCAAAAGATTAGTGAAGAAAAATGTAGAAATTAACACCCCCTAAATTTTTTAAAGATATGTTTAAGGTTGAAAAGGCTTGTACTTCCTAGTAGGAAAACACTATCTGAATGAAGACCCTAATGGCAACCACTGTAAAATGCATCAGCCACCTTTGATGCAGAAGGGTAGGGAGAATCTTCGAAGCACCCCAGCTCTCCCAATGAGGTCAGAGGTACACTGGTTTGTATTATTGCAACACCCCGTAAGTGAGCTAAGCTGTTCTTCATTCAGCAAGGGCTCTGTTTAACATTACACTTGACCTCCAAACTTGGCTGACAATTTACTGATGAGATTCATAGCCTTTGGGTTGCTCTGATATTTTGACAGATTTGCTGGGTTCTGGGCCACGTCCTGGAAAGCCACCATGACTTCTGGATCCTGCAGGGCTGCAAGAATCTCTGGATCACCGAGGATTTCATTGAGTCCAGGCATTCCTGCCATTCCAGGCATGCCCCCTCCCATTCCAGGCATTCCTCCAGGGGAATTACCAGGCATTCCCCCTGGAGAACCACCTGGAAAAGAGCCATATTGAACTCCAGACTGTCTTCTGGCTTCTTCTTCCCTCTGGTCTCTCTCATTCTCTTCTCGAGCCTTCTTCACCTTTTCTATCCTTTTCTTTTGTCTCTCACTCTTCACGTTTTCTCTCATAATTTTCTCCAATGTTCAGCAATTTTTTGAGCTGGAGGCTGAACCTCTTTCAGCATTGCACTGGCATACTCGTTGTCATCCAGTTTACAGGCAAGGGCAAGATCCTGAGCTGCTTCTTCCCGGTGACCCAGGAGTCACTGTGCTTTCCCTTGCCATTTGTATGGTTGAGCTGCATCAGGGTTTATTTCAATGGCTTTGTCCCGGTCTCGGATGGCAGCATTTGGCTCCTGTAACTTGGCGAACACACTGATTCTCTGGGCATATAGGATTGCCAAGCGAGGATTTAGCTTGATGGCATCAGTGAACAAGTCAATGGCTTTCTGCAGCTCACCGTAGTTTAGGGCTTCCATGGCTGCCCACTTCTTTCCATTTGCTTGATCCCTCATCTCCTCAGTGATCTCTGCATTTTCCTCTCCCATCTCTTGAGGGGCATCTGTGTCAGGCTCACACCCTCACTGTCAATTTCTAGATCACTCTCCTCACTTGATAGTTCATCCGTCTTTATGTTTTCCTCTGTCTTAGTATCTCTTTTTTCTTCCTTGGTATTTTCTTCTGACTTAGTTTTATGAGTAGCAGATGGTACTTTACCCCCGCCCGCCCCCATGCTCTCCAACCACTCCCTAGGAAACGCATTTCCTCGGTGTGCAGGACACTCCACTCAGATCCTGCTTACACATCTTCACACAGGCTTGAAGCTCGCTCACTTTGCAGGGATCTGTGATTGGGAAGTGGGAGGCTGGAGGTGGTGGGTGGTGGTGGAGGCCTGAGACCTTTTAACTAACTTTTGTGCTGTAAAACTTTAAGAGATAAATTCATAGACTCATATGTCGCACCTCAAATTGTGCTAATTTCTGAAAACAGATCCACAGAGACCTCAAAAAAACTGAATGACACCTGTCTTCGACTGTACTGGCACATTCTTGTTAGAACTGATTATTTGCTGGACCTCTTACCTTACTAGAACAATGTTATCATGTTTGAAAAGACTCAAGTATTTTCACTGCCTTTGTAAAATAGTGTCTCTCATTATTCAGTATAATTTGGATTTAAATTTTTAGTCTATTTTTTTCATTGATAACTTATTTTAGATCTTCCATTAGGAACTCTATCAATGTAAGTACCTCTGTTTTGACTCAAAACTCTTAAATCAAATTCTTCCTACTTAAGAAAAAAAGAATACTAACTTGGTCCAACTAATTGGATTATAAGTTCTTAGTATTGAGATAAGACATTAAGATAATACAAACTGAACTTAAAGCATTAAGATACGACTCGAAAAGCCCTGCAGTATTTTCAGATATTTGATTACCTTGAAATAGCTTCAACTTTTAAAACTGACTCCTGATAGACATATTTGGATTTAATATGTATTGTCCAAATTACAAAAAAAGCAATCACTGTCCAATGGCACAATCTCTATGGTATTTCATACCTCAATAGAGCTCCCCTTTTTAATGTTATACTTCTATTAGTTCTTTGAAAATTTCACACTGTGCCTTTTGATCATACTCAACCTCTACTCCTCCGCCGACTTCTCTCAGATACACGCCCTCCTCCCCATACTCCTCCACTTACTGTTCTCCTTTTTCTTCCTTTTTGGAAGTCACTACTTCCTACTGTCCGAGCCCTCTGGCTCTTGCAGCACCCTGCTTCCCTCTTCTGCAGTGTCCTCCGATCCTTAGGTATAAGTGTTGTGTTGTAGATGCATCAGCGGGGGCTGGGCACCCTGCAGTCAGTTGTTTTCTGTGTTTTGTCCAGTTGTGGCTTTCTGTAATGGTGTTTATCTACTACAAAATGAAGCTTCTTTGATGAGGAATGAGGGTGACACTTACCTGGTTATATAAAGATAAGAATTTAGACTTCAGTTAGAAAACAGAAAATGTGACTTTCCATTTCTTTTCCAAAACTGTTTCTGTCACAATACCAAAATAATAAATTCTCCTTAGGTTCCATGGCTCCAGCAGGCATGGGTAGTTGGCCAAGTTTATAGTATCTGGTGTGAATTCTCTCCTATTGAGTGAGCCCATTAGGTTGCTGTTGAGTGTCGCTATTGGACCTTTCAGAATATCTTGCAATGATGACCACTGTGGTTTGTAGTTCTTACAGCTACAGAAGATGACTGATTGCTTTCTTGGCATCTTTCATAGCTTCTTCCAGTGCTGGAACAGCTGCTCTTCAAGGTGGAAGCTTTCAGTTCAGATCCATATCAGTTCCTCCAAGTTCTGTGTCCAACATGTGTGGTATCTTTAGTAATGGTCTTACCTTCTTTTTCTGGAAGATAACTAAGGCAACAGCAATAATCTATGTCATTTGGGGTGTCTCTTGGACTCTCCTAACAACACATTTTTGAATAGATGAATATTTAAGGTATCTTACAGAATAATTAGAAAGGGATTTTTAAAACTGGAACAATATTTTTTATTTTTAAAATTTTATGTGTATGCAGTTTTTGCCTGTACATATGTAAATGTACCATATACATGCAATGTCCACTGAGGTCAGAAGAGGGCCTCAGATCCCTCGAAACTGGACTTCCAGCCAGTTATGAGTGGTCATGTAGGTGTTGGGAATAGAACCTGGGTCCTCTGGAAGAGCAGCTAGTAGTCTTAATCACTGAGCTATTTCTTCAGCCCCCCGCTTTAATATGGTGGAAGTTCTGTGAGTTCAAGCACTGCTTGGTCTACCCAGAGAATCCCAGGTCAGTCAGGGCTGCACAGTTAGACCCTGTCTCAGGAAAATTCAGAACACAATGGCCTGGGCTGCCACATTCTGGCCTCACACTCAACATGACTGTGCAGAATTTCCCACGTACCTTCTGTTTTTGCCCTCCGGAATAAAGGGGAGCATGAAGCTACTGAGTTCTTATTTCTTTGTGGTTAGTAGACAAACAGTCTTGATGCAAAGAATTTTTCTGAATTAACAAAGCCAAGCTCAGACTATCAGGTGAGAAATGAACTGCTCAGAAATAAAAAGCTGTCACTGTGCTCTGAGCCGCACAGGCCTTCCGTTTTCTGCAACATTTACTCCAGGGTCTACAAAAGTTGTGGTTCTAGGTTCCATTTAGCAATGCTCTGTACGTCAGGTTTTGGGACTGGTCTCCTAGATGACAGACAAAGTGGGCTGATCCTCGCTAATGTAACCATCTTAGACCACCGGTGACACCCGAACAGGCCCCAAGCCCACCCAGAAGTGAACCTCAGACATGAATCATGGCTTAACTCCTCATGACAATGTCAGAAGAGCCGCACGTGTTCAGACTGGGAAAGAAAGCAGACGTGTGACTTCCCTCTTGTTGGAGGAAGTGAAATTGCTTTTCAGCACCACAGACGCATACCTTCTGTGGAAGAATTGCCTCTCTCTGCTAAAGGTCAGAGTGGTTTGCCTCAGCCCTTCACTCCCTCAGTGGAGCAATCTGGAGAGAACATGTGTTTACACGCATATTTCAGTACGAGAAAAAGCAAAGAAAGTTGTTGGTGGGAGTAAAACGGAAAAATGGGAGTGAGGCACAGCAGTCAAACCCTCCTCTGCCCATTCCGAGCCCCGTGCACTCCCCAGGCCTGGCACAGAAATGGAGGCTGTGGCTTAAATTCTCACCATTTCGCTTCTCCTTTCCTTGTTTCCCACCAGCTGACAAGAGAACTTCCTCCAGCAAAGGGATCATAAAATCCTGGTTCAGCCACCCCGGCACAGGAAAATGCTAAAAGTGATTTGATGCGTCAGAACAAGGACATACCAACAGGTTGTCCAAGTGTCAAATGGTCATCCCCAAAAACATAAACACAAGTAACATCATACGGATTGAGCAGGTTGTATTTAGGAATATATATGTATACACATATACATATCTGCATGCAATAACAATTAAAAATAACAATTTTTATGAAAAAAGGAGGCCATAAATTTGAAGGAGAGTTGGGAGAAGTATATGGGGTGGTTTGAAGGAAGGAAAGGGAATGGAAAAATGTTGTAATTATAATCTCAAATTATTTTACTTAGTACAAAATGATATCCACTGTTATTTGGTACTTAGTAAATACTCAGTAAAAACAAAACAAAACAAAGAAAAACCTCAAATAGATAAGACATTCTCTTGTTGAAAAATCAAGAAAACCAAAGAACCTCTGGAAAATTAAGAGTAAAAGAATTATTTAAAAAAAAAAAAACAACAACTCTATTGAGCAGATGTAATTGCTGTCAATGGGCTGGTGTTGAAACCTCTAATTTTATATATTTGACCATATCTGGAGTCATGCTGAAAGCCTATTATTGTTTTTGTACATCATGATAACACAAGGATTTCTCACTAACTCAAAATTGTTTGAAAAAATTGTTAGCTGTAGAATATTCTGTCATATAATTTCTCCAGCTGTATGTAATATTAGAGTGGAAAACTGTGCCAAAAGTAAAAAGAAGCAAGGTGATCATTTAGAAAGACTTGATGTAGAACTGTTTACTTTGCTTGTTCTCTCGCTTCAGGACATCAAGATCTCAACAGTGTGTGTGTGGTGTGTGTATGTGTGCGTGGTGGTGGAGGTGTGTGTGTGTGTGTGGTGTGTGGTGTATATGTGTGAACGTGTGGTGTATGTGTGGTGTGTGTGTGTATGTGTGGTGTGTATGTGGTGTGTGTGTGTGTGTGTGTGTGTGTGTGTGTGTGTGTGTGTGTGTGTGTAGTGTGGTGTGTGTGGTGTATATGTGTGAACGTGTGTGTAGTATGTGTGTGGTGTATGTGTGGTGTGTGTGTGTGTGGTGTGGTGTGTATGTGTGGTGTGTGTGTAGTGTGGGGTGTGTGTGTGTGTGTGTGTGTGTATGGTGTGGTGTGTATGTGTGGTGTGTGTGTGTGTGTGGTGTGTGGTATGGTGTGTGTGTGTAGTGTGGTGTGTGTGGTGTATATGTGTGAACGTGTGTGTAGTATGTGTGTGGTGTATGTGTGGTGTGTGTGTGTGGTGTATATGTGTGGTGGGTATGTGTGGTGTATGTGTGTGTGGTGTAGTGTGTGGGTGTGGTGGGTATGTGTGGTGGGTATGTGTGGTATATGTGTGTGTGGTGTAGTGTGTGTGTGGTGTGGTGTGTATGTGGGGTGTGTGTGTGTGTGTGTGTGTGTGTGTGTGTGTGTGTGTGTGTATCTGTGTAATATGCAGGTGGATGTGTTGATGAGCTCACCCATGACAGCACATGTGAAGGCCAGAGGTTGCCATCAGGATCTTTTCTGAATTGCTTCCCCACTACAAGCTTTTGAGACAGGGTCTCTCTCTGAACTTGAAGCTTCCCATCTTAGCTAGACTCACTAGCTAGCAGACTCAGGGATCCCCCAGCATGAGGCTACAGGCATGCACTGCTGTGCCCATCTTTTAGGTGGTATCTGATGATCCCTACACATAAACACTGCACACTCCCAGCTCTCAACAGGATCTAGAAAAGGAGAAATTGCTAGACTTTCTTCAGATGAGTGTACATGAAACAGACAAACACACACAAAAAAAGAGTGTAAATATTGAATTATTCCAAGTACTAAAGGGCATTCAACTTTCAGCTTTTTAACTCTGGACTCTCTCCTGAGGTATGAATATATAACCCCCGATTATTTATAAACTAGAACATTCTCTGCAGTGGCTGGGCTGTGTTCTCCAGCTTAGGATAGCTTGGACATTGTTTGAAAGGCGGGTGTGAGTTGTTTTCTCCAAACACCTTGGCATAAACAGACCCACAGCAAGGCCTTTCTGGTTTTACAGATCATTACTGGGGCCTGAAAAGAGACTAGGGAAACTCAGTCTGTGAAGGGCAGCCTTGCTCTTTCTAAAAAATGTTCTCTGGTGTTTTGTTGACAGCCTGAGATAATTCAGTTCTTTGGGATCTTCACAGCCTGTGCACAGGTGACTGTGCAACCTGTGGCTGAAACAGGATTCTTTTTTAAAAGTCTTAGCTTGCATCTTGCTCATAGAACCATCTGGGGTGTCATGAGGGTGCCATGTGAAGCTTTTTAATCTGGTATGGAGTCCCTGGCTGCCAGTAAAATGTACTGAGACCACCCCAGTTGTTCCAACTACATATTTCATCTGAGTTCCCTTAATCCTGATACTTGATCACTGGGAAAGAATACATCGCTCTAAATTATAAATCTGAAGGAGCTAGCATCACTAACTCCCCAAAGGAGGGGAGAACAAGAAAAGAAAACTCCTAAGATTAAGTTTTCATGGCAATATAAGAAATGAATGTTAATACTTCTAACCTGAGTCATAAAGAACAACTTTCTTGATTATATACACTAAATAAAGGGATGGAAAAGTTAAAGGCATGGTCAGTTATTGCCTACTTTAAAATTGTACACCTGGGGACGACCAGACAAGTGTGTGGACACATGCATATACCATTCTGAGCCACTTCATGCTTTGAGTGAAACAAAATTTATAGTGTGGCTTTTGTCTTTTCTGGAATATTTCTATCTGAAAAACAGTGTGGAGCCCTCACACAGGATGCTCAGGACAATTCAGGCTGAGGTTTCCCAGCATATGGCAAATGGAATGTTTTTCTAGATCGCTGAGTTCAGCTCCTGATAACTCCATATCCAAAGCAGAACTGTGAAAACTTGTAACAGTGAGACCTCACAAAACAAGTATCCGAGTCTCTTTACTCTTTCCGCCTCAGAGGACAGCCAATGAGATACCTAAGATTTGTCCTTGACACAGAGTAGCCTGCTTAGGGGAGGCGGGGTATGTAAATAAGGGCAATGTTGCTACTAACTACTGCATTTTCAGTAAAAAGAAACTAGTAAGGTGATTCCACAAGAGAACAGTCATGCAGTTTTGAAATCAGTCAAACAGAGTGAACAAAAAGCGAGACCAGAGCCTTCTGACAGAGACACGGTAGGTGTTGGATCCATGTTTTTACTGGATATCTGCCACTTTGGCAAAAGAAGGGCAGGGTGGAGGTCACAGGGGAGCAAATGGTAGAGAGTCTGTGTTGCCTATTCAGTGTAGAATCATTTTTACAAGGACCTAATGGTCCCTAATATTCCAAACAGCATTCACTTCTCTGTTTTGTAATTAGAGCAGCATGAACAGGAACTGATGGTTTTAGGAGAACTGTAGAAATTTCTGTTTGAGCAACCGCTTTCTTTCCCTTCTTTCTGTTGGCTCCAGTCTAGTCAGTGACTGCTTGGGGCTGGAACATGGCTGGAGCTGTCTGTACCGTGAACAGGTTCATGGCCATGGTCATCATCTGGACCATGACAGCACATGCTGAAACAGACAAGCCTCTTGGAGAGACGGCTAAGGCTGGATTTCAAACATGCAAAGACGCCTTGAAACTACCTGTCTTGGAGGTCTTACCAGGAGGGGGCTGGGATAATCTGAGGAATATAGACATGGGCCGTGTGATGGACTTGACGTACACCAACTGTAAGACCACAGAAGATGGACAGTACATCATCCCCGATGAAGTCTTTACCATTGCCCAGAAAGAGAGCAACCTGGAAATGAACTCAGAAATCCTGGATTCCTGGGTGAATTACCAGAGCACCACCTCATTTTCCATCAACACAGAACTCTCCCTTTTCTCCAAGGTCAATGGCAAGTTCTCTACTGAGTTCCAAAGGATGAAGACCCTTCAAGTAAAAGACCAAGCTATAACCACCAGGGTTCAGGTAAGAAACCTGGTCTATACAGTCAAAAACAGCCCAACTTCAGAACTCAGCTTGGGGTTTACAAAGGCACTTATGGACATCTGTGACCAGCTGGAGAAAAACCAGACAAAGATGGCCATGTACCTGGCAGAACTGTTGGTTCTCAACTATGGCACACATGTAATCACTAGTGTGGATGCTGGGGCTGCACTGGTTCAGGAGGATCACATAAGGTCCTCCTTCCTCCTGGACAACCAGAACAGCCAGAACAAAGTGACTGCCTCTGCTGGGATTGCTTTCTTGAACATCGTGAACTTCAAACTTGAGGCAGACTACACCTCCCAGAATGCTTTGACCAAGAGCTATATTTCTAACAGAACCAACTCCAGGGTGCAGAGCATGGGCGGGGTTCCATTCTACCCAGGCATCACCTTAGAAATCTGGCAGAAGGGCATCACTAACCACCTGGTAGCAGTAGACCGTGCTGGCTTGCCTCTGCATTTCTTCATCAAGCCCGACAAGCTGCCTGGCTTGCCAGGTCCCTTGGTGAAAAAGCTCTCGAAGACAGTAGAAACTGCTGTGAGACACTATTACACTTTTAACACCCACCCTGGCTGCACAAATGTCGATTCCCCCAACTACAATTTTCAAGCCAATGTGGATGACAGCTCATGTGATGAGAAAGTAACCAACTTCACCTTTGGTGGAGTTTACCAAGAATGCACTGAACTGTCAGGGGATGTTCTTTGCCAAAACCTGGAGCAGAAGAATCTGCTCACTGGTGATTTCTCCTGTCCCTCTGGATACACCCCTGTCCATTTGCTGACTCAGACCCATGAGGAGGGTTATAGTCGCCTGGAATGTAAGAAGAAGTGCACCCTCAAAATCTTCTGCAAGACAGTGTGCGAAGATGTGTTCCGAGTAGCCAAGGCTGAATTTAGGGCTTATTGGTGTGCAGCCACTGGCCAAGTACCTGAAAACTCAGGACTTCTCTTTGGGGGAGTCTTCACTGACAAGAGCATCAACCCCTTGACAAATGCACAGTCATGCCCAGCCGGCTACATTCCACTGAGACTGTTTGAGAACCTCAAGGTATGTGTTTCTCTGGATTATGAGTTGGGGTACAAGTTTTCAGTACCCTTTGGTGGGTTCTTTAGCTGTATAATGGGGAATCCCTTGGTTAATTCTAATGCATCTAAAGATATAGGGGCACCATCTCTGAAAAAGTGTCCCGGGGGCTTCAGCCAACACCTAGCCATTATCAGTGATGGATGCCAAGTGTCCTACTGTGTCAAGGCCGGAATCTTTACAGGAGGGTCTCTGCTCCCTGTAAGGCTCCCACCTTACACCAGACCACCCCTCATGAGCCAAGTGGCCACCAACACCGTCATAGTGACCAGTAGTGAGACTGCCAGATCCTGGATTAAAGACCCCCAGACCAACCAGTGGAGGCTGGGAGACCCACTGGAGCTGCGTAGAGCCATGACAGTCATCCATGGAGACAGCGGTGGTATGTCAGGAGGAGAAGCTGCTGGAGTCACTTTGGCAGTCATCGTGGTACTAGGGGTAGTCATTGCCTTGGCCATCTACAGTACCAGGAAGTACAAGAAGAAGGAATACCAGGCAATTGAGGAGCAACAGAGTTTGGTTGGAAGTTTAGCAACAGAGGCATCAGATCCAAGTCCAGCTTAATTGTCTCCAAAGGAAACAGTCTGTGTCATTTCCAGCCACAGCTTCAAGCACGTTTTTCTTAGTTTTCTGTTTCTGCCTTCCTGAGTACTGAAGTGAAAGTTCCAACAGAAAGCAGGTATTACAGCTGTGGGACTTCTTGTTTAGGCCTCTGCACCAGGAAATTAAAGGGAATGTTTTAAGGAGGTGTGGGGGAAGGGGATGATTCATTCAAAAGAAGCTGGACTGGGACCAAGGCGCGAAGGGGGTGTGTATCCATTCTCATACATGTCCTTACCCAAATGCATGTGTATGAAAAGAGACTGGATTTGGAGATTAGGAATCTAGTCTGAAGGGGTTTGTGCTTTAAGCACCTCATTACTTCTATTTTGTTGTTAAAGAAGCTCTTTGGGTTCCACAAACCAAGAAGCAGACATGACCCTGCAATGCCACAGGAGGCCACTACTCTTCAGCTTTAAGGGCTCTGTGTTGATTTACAGACTTTCCTCTCACAGAGTCATTTCCAGGCATGCAAGGGGCTTATACAAATTCCACTTTTCCCAACTTTCCCACAATTGGGACTTAGTCTAGATCAGTCCTTGGCTTCTGAACAGTGTTAACACGTCTTCAGAAAATATTTTAACTTGTAACTTCCTACTGAGTGAAGGATGAATGAACTGTAAGGAAGTAAGTTAACAAATGAAGGATAAAAACTGGGGCTCTGGAGACGATGCCTCCATTCCAGAACTGAATTCTTAGATCTGTCCA
This sequence comes from Onychomys torridus, assembly GCF_903995425.1. Lineage (NCBI taxonomy): Eukaryota > Metazoa > Chordata > Mammalia > Rodentia > Cricetidae > Onychomys > Onychomys torridus. The sequence continues at coordinate 131,042,829 of NC_050443.1, forward strand.
CTAATAGCATTATAAATGAGGAACTGAATGGAGCTGTACTTTGGGTAGACCAAGCATTATGGTTTCATGCTTATGTTTCAAAAATATAACCCCTTCCTCTCTATCCTTCATCCTTCCTTTCTATCTCTTTCTCTTTTCTGTATTCCCATCATGGGTGTTCGTGTAGACACATGAACACTTCCTATATTCCAACAAGAAACTTTTACTTTCCTAGGGGTAAAAAACGCAAAAGTCAAAGTAAGCCCCCATTTGAGAATTACTTCCTCCCTAAAACTAAAACTATAGAAAACTCCATCTTCTGTCCCTTTAGGCTTTGTTTTTTTGTTCTTTGTTCTAATTCTAGAAACAGGGCTGATATGATTAAAAACAAAATTAAAAAAAAAAACGTACATCATTAGCTGGAAAAGGCATCCAGAACCACCTGTGACATTTATTTCAATTGCAGGATGACTTCCTTGGGGCATCTGGCAGTGTACACGATTGACACCTGGCAATAGTTGGGGTTGTGCTCAATTTTAATATCTGATTTAATTCTCAAAACACAGAAATTCCTCCACAGCTGCTGTAGAAATTATGTATCTGTTCACCATAGCACATCATCAATGGGCTATCTTCTATGAAAGATAATGTGTTCTCTCCTTAATGTTTACAACTAAGGGCTTGTGCACACAGTAGGCCCTTCTCAAGAGCTCCAAGTTTCTGCCTTTTGGAATGTGGGGAAAATTACTCATTCATTTCTAGCTGAGATAGAGAGAGGAGTGAATAGCTGAATTTGAACTCTGCCCTCCCTACTGCCCAGCCAAGAGGGCTGTTTACATGAACTCTTCAACCAATCCTGCCCCTTTCAGTAGTCAAATGTTTTCTGTGCTCTGTGGGTTCTGACTGAGTTCTGTGTGTTTCAGGCAAGCTAACTTTTCTTAAAGTTCCAACTTTTCTCTGTAAATTCTTTAAGGATTATGGAGTTTACAAAGCAAGACACAGCAGGAGACTCCTAGACCTTATTGCACAAGCTTCCTATTGAAATTTTTTCATATTTGTTCCATAAACATGTAGTTCTACTAACAAAAATGTATGCATTAAAATATATATCCAGCAACATTATGTTTGGGTGTTCCTCTGTATGAAGTCACAATGTTGGGGTTTCCAGTTCATGCTCAAGGCACTTCACCGAGTACTGAGTGGGGCTCCAGGGCTCTGCTGGGTTCTGACTTTCTATGGCTGGGTCTACAGGAAGATCAGGGCTGGTTTCTGAGGAAGCCGCACTCCATGAGATATCAGAGATGGAGACACGGTTTGCTGACAAAGGAGGCTGGACATTTGCTTCTTATTTGTGTGTTCCTAGGATTACTCAGTTGCTCAATAAAGTACTGCTACTTAATCATGAGAATCTAAGTATATGTCCCCAACATCCATGTAAAAGATGTATGGTGGCATGAACCCGTAACCCCAGCACTGGCAGGTAGGGGCAGGTGGCTTGTGGGGCTCATTGGCCTATTAGCCAGCCTATCCTAGTCAAAATGGCAATTTTCAGGTTCATTGAGAGAAAACCCCGCTTCAAAAGGTTGAAGAAAATAGAGGAAGATATTTGATATCAACCTTTGATCTCGGTATGTGGGTACAAAGACCAGCACATCTTCACACACACATGCACCCACCCCCACACATCTTCTCTCTCACACACATGCATCCCCTCACACATATGTACCTCCTAGATACAACCCCTCACATACAATGCATTCCCTCACACACATGAAGCCAACATCCATGTTTTTCAGGATCACCCTTTCTCCGCAAAGTTCATACACTTATTTCCCTTGCCATGTGGTCTTTCTCTTTGGGAGGAATCTAGAGTCAAGCCAGGTCAAGTGTGTGGGTAGAAGCGATGTGGAAAGTTTTAGAAAATAAAAAGGGAGTTTCCCTTTATCTCGCTATTTGGATTGAGGTTGCCCACACATAGAGGAAGTAACCCACATGCTTCTGAGACAGGTGCCAGAGCACTTCCACAAAAGCAGCCCCTCAGGAGAAACAACAATTTGTGCTTGTTCATTTGCAGTTTATTGTTCTGCACATACACCTCATGAGCACCAGGGGGCGATGTCCTCTCGTAGAACAACACCAAGAACTTCAAATCACTACAGTTACACACAGAACACCTGACATCTGGACATTCACCAGCCCTCTCCCAGACACCCCCACTGAGACATAGGTGACCACCAACAAGCAAAGGGGGCAGTGGTTGTTTCTTGAGCCAAGCTAGCCTCCTCCCAATCCTCCTATGCACACAACAGTGCAGTACCAGGGCGAGGACTTCTGACCAAGTTTAAAACCACAAGAAATCTGAATGTTACAAAAAGGGGAGGGGAATGGACACGCAAAGGCACAGCCAGCCACAGATACACCACGTAACTTCAAGGGATCAGCATCTCCCAAGGTGTGTCTCCAATCCCATTTGTCATCTCTGGAGTCTCGGAGAGGGAGGACATGGCTGCTGGTGCTGAGACTGTGAAAGGAAAAGCATGGGGTCCCCTGCTTGGCCCAGCAGAACACACTGAGGCTTCTCTTGGGAAACACCCTGGGTCAACGTAGCTGGTGCCCAGGGCCTAATCTCATTGAACTCAATTCCGTAACTTTTGGGGTTGGCACAAGAGAAAGAGCAGTAGTAGCCATTGCTTTGACTGACAGTACACTCTTTCCAAGGTTCCTTCAGCCAGAAAGTTGAAAGAGTGAAAGATGAGGGTGAGGTAGCCCCTCAGAGCATCCTCGGAGAAGAGGGAGATGAGGCACAGACATTGCAAAGTCCTCTGCAGAAATTCTTGAAGCCATGAAGACTAACTCTCAAAATGTTTTGTTTTGTTTTCCCTGGAACAATCACTCCCTTGGATGTCCCCTTGGGTCCTTTCTTCTGCCTTATGCTACCCCTTTCCTCTGCTTTGTGAGAATGTCCCCTGCTGTCCATTTCTACATCTCAGAGCCTGTTTTCCATTTCTTTGCTCCCCACTGCCTCATTTTCCTACCCATGGACTCCCATCTATCTTCTCATCCCTGTTACCAAGGAGCAGGGCAGGTAGGTAACAAGGGTACTGAAGGCAAAAATGACTGTAAGCCCTCAATGAGGCTCTGATAATTTCTGAAATGTGTTAACTTGATAAAAGGCATGGGTGTGACTTTAAATTCCATGAGATACGCCTTCCACTTAGTTCTGATGCTTCTTTCTCTGTTGTGGCAGAAGCTTTGCCCGGGCTCAGTGAGCTCAGCAGTCTCCTTGTCAGCTAGTGAGACAAAATGGCCTCTCAGTGAAAGGAGAGCTTGGATTAAGATGGCTGAACATTGTCTCCTACCACAGCTCCCCCTAGTGGGAAGCAATTAAAGGTCCATTAGTCATCTGTAGAGAGAAAGAAGACTCAGCACCAGCATGTTCCAGGGAACTGGATGGGGGACACTGGAGTGAGTCTACTGGCCACAGCAATATCAACAACGCTGGAGGCCCAAAAGGAGGTGTCTCTGGAGCAGGGTGTTGTGAAAATGTAGACTTCAGTTCTAATGTAAGTACCATTGTGGAAGGTTGTTTTATTCCTTTTTTTAAAAATTTCAAGCATCAAAACCTTTCAAATCTTATACATATCTGTTTATATATGCATATTTATGTGTATATATGTACATATACACATATATATATGTATGTATATATGTATATATGTTAAACCCTCAAAACATGAGGTATATAAATTCAAATTAGTATCCAGAGGAACTTTCCCCAAACACAGTTCAAAGAACCTACTTCCAAAGGGGAAATGGTTCCCTCTTGACTCTTCATTCTCTCCAGACACCTAATCCATTCTTTAATGGAGCCAAAGTTGAGAAGGTGTTGGGGACAGAGTGGATCCTGGGACAACACCTAGATGCAGGTTAGAGAAGACTAGAATTTGTTTCTAATCATGTTAGGAATGAGCTAAAGAGGTTTCCACCACCATACTTTTGGTCAATCTGTACTAGATGGGGGCTGGATAAAGGGAGACCAGTAGCATCTCTGGCCTTGAATTAGCAAATATGCATGGAGATGAATTGAGCTCTCATATAAACAAGACTGGATAGAGGTTGGCTCCGATCTAATATTAATAAGAAAGAGAAGGGTCAATCTAGCTCCCACATCAACACATCTTCCCAAGTCCAGGTCTGTGACATCAGGGTCCAAGTCTGTCATGAGATGGGCTGGCAAAGGGTGAGAAAAAATCAAAGGACCACACATTTACTATTGGATCCACAACAGAACTGGGATTTGGCACGTGAAACAGAATTCAGAGACACGATGGGATTTTCCCAACAACCTAGCCCAGTGATGCACACACAGCCACACAAACATATGCACAGATGACACAGAGCCCAGTATGGGCTCCAACTCACAGTGACTTCATGAAACTGAGCTGGTCTGAGATGAGTTGGGAAGAAGGCTATGGGCTCCTCTCCCTGAGGACAGTGCAGATGCTCAGTGGGATGCAGGCTCTGGTTTGATCAGAGAGGGGTTGGAAACAGCATCACGGGATGCTACCCCAGAGAGGAATCCCTGAGTCCTTCCATCCACTTGAGACAACCAGATGCCTATAGACAGGTCAGTGGCATGAAGGGGAGAGGAGGGCCCAGAGAAGCCAGGGACTATAATGAGAGCTGAACATGCTCCCAGAGGCTTTTGACTGTGACCCTCTTAGCAAGAAATGCTTCCTTACTTTACACCAAGGCATCTGATTTCTGTTGTCACAGCAGTCTACACCTCTCTCCCCAATCTTGCACAGTGAGAGCTCCCTGACTCTAGTGGAGGGGAAAAAATGCAGAAACTCTGCTCCCCAAGCAGAGGGGAAGCAGCAAAAAGCCAGATGAGGCAAGGGATCTCAGTTTCACAAGGCCAGGGTATGGAGTACCTCAACACTGCCCATACCTTAAGTGTGCTGACCATATCCCCTACTTAGGGGAGGGGACAGGAGAGGTGTAGGTTCTTGCCAATTCAGCACTGAAAACTCCACAGGGACAAAAAGGGGGTGGTCCTCATCCCACATCCTGCTTGTGTTGGATAAAATTTATGAATGACATCACTTTAATCTAGTCCCCTCTGTGACTGAGAGGGATGAGGGATGGAGACAGAACAAGAAGGGAAATGAGGCAGTCAGGAGGTATGGCATCAACGTCCACCTCGACTCTCTCCCCTTCCTGTCATGACGTCCCCAGTGCCCCCCCTCAGTCTTTTTCCTGGGCAGTGCTTTCTTCAGAGATACCCTGGGCAGCTAGTTCAGCCAGCACATTATCCAGGTAATTGGCATCTGGGTAGCCATGGCCAGTGAGATTGGAGCCAAATTCTGTCTTGTGGTGCACCTCGTTCCAGATGACAGTGTCAGACTCGCCCGTTGTGCTGGAGGTTCCAATGGCAAAGATGAGACGGCGATCCCAGGCCACCAGCAGCAGCTTCAGAACCTACAGCAACCAAGTAGAGACCACAGGCAGTTGTTCAGGACTGGTCTTTAGATGGTGGATTCATCCCAAGGTCCCCAACCCTTCCTTTATCATGATGCTCAAAACAACCCAGAAGAAGAGAAAGAGATTTGAAATTGGAGTCTGGGCCCTACAGAGTGAATCTTGGCCCTGTCACTGGGTAATTGTGTAACTTCTGACTACTTCAAACATCTTTCTGAGCTTTAATTTGTTTACTTATAAAATGGCAGTTGGATCACACACCCCAAAGGTTGTGTGCATGTGTAGCATAGCATATGCATGTGCACATGTATGGGTGCACTCAACTGTATGTGTGTGCACTTGGAGGCCACTGGATGAAGCTGTGTGTTTTACTGGAGTGCTCTCCACCCATTTTCGGTTTTTGGAAACTGGGTCTCTTCCTGATTCATCGTTAATAAGTGGTAGCACTAAAAGTATGATGCAGCTTCAAAGACCTTGTTTTTATTATACCCAGCCTGCAACAAAGCCCAAGGATAGGGTCATGGACCTGTGGATATGAAAGACATTTCTTAGTAATGGTATTGCTAAGGGGATTGTGGAAAGGAGATGGTTTAAACCCATACTGTAAGGTGGAGACTTTTTATGTTAAGCCAAGACAAGTACAGTTTGTAAAGGAGAAAGGGCAAGACCATTGAAACATCTATATGTTACTTTAAAATTTAATTACTTTTAAACAAAGGGGCTTGATGCCAGAAACTGTGTTTTGGGATAGCGGATGTGGTGTTAGGACAAAGATGAAGCAGGCTCCTGGAGGATTAGCAGAGGATTAAATGGCTTGGGAGGCAATGCAGGGAAGAAGGAGCTGAGTGTATCTGGTCACTGAAGGCAAGAGCTCAAGACGGTGGGTTCCAAGGATTTGGGGTCTGTTGCTATATCAAGAGGAAGGTCTAGAAGGAGCAGCCCTCAGCAGCACGAATGTAGTCTTGTGTTGTGTGAGACAGTCTCATGTATCCCACCCTGGCCTCAAACTTAATAGGTTCAGTGCTGAGATTATAGGCAAGTGTAACGTGTTGAGGATGGAAGCCAGGGTTGCCTAGATTCTAGGCAAGTGCTCTACCCACTGAACCACTCCCCCAGCCCATGACTGCAGTCTTAACAGGAGACTTTACAGTGGAGACATTGAGCTGCAGATCTTGGGCTGAGTGAGGCACAGAATCTTGTCTCTTGGCGGAAAACAGTTGCTTGCCTTACTTTTCACTCTCAATTTGAGAAAAGGGCACTAGTGCATCTTTCTTGACGTTGTCCTTGTTACAAACTCTCCTTTTCCTTCCTGGGAGGACAGAACACACCCACACCCTGTGACACTGAAGCAGTATGGAAAGATATGGCATATTATGAGATATGGGGAGGAAATGGAAGCCTCCACTTTGGAGTCTGGTTGAAATCTCTGGCCATCTGAGAATCAAAAATTCCAGGACAATTTACATTTGATGTAAAGGTTGCACAAACAGATATATTTCAAATAAGAATGTTAAAATAGCAACAAAATAGGCTTAGGGTAGATGACCTGGGGTAGGAATCTTTTCCTGACTATTTTCTGGGAATCTCAAACTGCTAATTTTGTTTACCATGACGACACCCTGCCTTCCTGTATCCTTGTGGTCTAGAGTTTTCCTTATCAACTGGAATTCTGTCATATGCCCCAAAGGACCACCCGATGGTCTCATTTACGTTTCTTGGAAACCCTGCAGTCTGGCTTCAAAAGCAAGGGCACATGGCCAGTCTGGGGGTAAATGCTTATGCACCGCCTAAATTCATGTCAACTTTTCGCCTCCTCCAAAGTGAGTATTAGAATATGGAACTTTCTGAGGTTCATTAAGTCATGAAAATGAGTGTCAATGAATGAGATCCACACTCTTATAAAAAGGGACTGGGAAGAGAATTCTTGCCCTTTCTTCCTGGCGAGAGAAGAGGCTTTGTCTATGAGCAGGAAGTAAACCCTTGCCAGACTCTGAATCTGCCAGCACCTTGATCTTGGACCTCCTAGACCCCAGTACTGAAAGAACTGTTTATGAACCTCTCTGTCTATGATCTGTGGCAGTTTGCTGGAACTCAAATATGCTCACAAATGCTTGAACTTCGTCTCCACGGCAGCAGCAACAAAGCCATTCCCACTCAAAATGCAGAAAGACAGACATTTGTTGAGTAGGCTTCTCAGATCTGGAAAGGAAGCTGACTAAAAGCATGCCTCTTGCATTTCCCCAAAACATCCCCAAGACTAATGTTCTTAGTCCTCTTGACATCAGGCAAGATACTGAAAACCCAGTCATTCCAATTAGAATATTTAGAAGTCTTGATCATGAATTACAAGGAATCCAGAAAACCAATAAAATAATTCCCCATAATTAAGATCCCAGAACACTCTGCTCCTGCTTTTGTGTGTATTCAGATTGATCAACTAGGCATCCTGAGAGGATGGAATGGGCTCCAGTTCTGAGTTTCTATTAAGCTCTTAGGAGTCAGCACTAGTGTTTCCCCAGGCTCATCATTAAACAGAAGGCTCTAGATAAGGATACTAAATTAGGTGAATTATTGCCAATATACTCTGAGGAGAGGGAAAAGCCATTCCACTCCCAATCACCTGATTCTAATCAGGCTGGTGAGATGGCTCAGTGGGTAAAAGCATCAGCTATGCAAGGCTGATGACCTAAGTTCAGATCCCAAGAACCACGTTAAAGTTGGATGCAGTGGTTCACATCATAATCCAAGCACTCTGGTGGGGAGATGAGTGGTAGAGACAGAAGAATCACCTGGAAGCTATCAGGCCAGCTAGTCTGGAGTAGGTGATACATCAGCAAGACACAAGAGAGGCCTTGCCTCAAAACAAAAGGTGAGGACTCACTCCTGAAAGTTGTCCTCAGACTTCCACATGCACTGTGGTACAGGCGTGCCTGTAATCCCATGTAACACACACATACACACACTGAAAAAAAATCAAACAAAACAACATCGTAGTAATGATACCAATTCTTACCTATAGTTGACTCCGATATGACCTCATTATGGCATATACACAATTAAAAGAAACCAATTCCCTCCACTCTGTTCATTGCAGAAACAAAAATCAATCCCTATCCCTACTATAAAACATCTGCTCAGGCCGGGTGGTGGTGGCACACGCCTGTAATCCCAGCACTCGGGGGGCAGAGGCAGGCAGATCTCTGTGAGGCCAGCCTGGGCTACCAAGTGAGTTCTAGGAAAGGCGCAAAGCTACACAGAGAAACCCTGTCTCAAAAAACAACAACAAAAAACCCAAAACAAACAAAAAACAAAAACAAACAACAAACAAAAACATCCGCTCTTACTTTTCTCCCTTTCTCGCTGTCTGGAAGGTAGCAATGTCGTGGGAAGCCACGGGCGCTGAAGCTCTTCCCGGGATTTGGGTGTTCTGGTCCCTGAAAGCAGAAAGAAAACAAAGGCATCTTGCAAAACATTTCTGATGAGAAGCTAGTACAGGCTTAGTGGGACAATAACAAGAGCCACAGAGTTCAGACAGAGGACAAACAGAAAAAAAAATCGGTCTAAGTTGTAACACATCATGTGACCTGAGTCTGGACCACAGCTGCTGGCTCCCTGCTGGATCCTATGGAATTCCCCTTTCTGACTCACCTGATGGGGTGTCACCAAGGCTCAAGGAACTCGGTGCCCATATTCGGGAAGAGTACAGTAAATTTTATCATCTGTACCAACACCATCTAGTCTACTGTTTTATGAATGATGAATAACCACAGCCCACAGAAGCTAACAGGCTGCAAAGTGTTTGGCTTTGCCAAAACTAACTCAACCCAAGGTTTTCTGAGGCCTGTGCACTGAACTTTTAAACCAATTACTCAGAACCATAAAGTTCTCTGAGCTACAAGCTATGCAGCCAGAGCAGGATTCTTACGGATTTTCTTCTTTGTCTCCACGCGTTTTGCTTTCTTAGTCAACTACACAGAGTACAATGTTCAGGACAGAGAATCTTGTTGCACTCGAACTAGCTTCACCCAATACTTTCTTACACAAGCCATCTCAGGGCACTGAGTGGGGAAGGGCATGAGAGGGGAACTGAGTCAGAACCCAGGTGCCATGCTACTGGGAATGGTTTGTCCCTCCAAAACTCTCATTGGAATTTGGCTTCCACTGCAGCCTTGTGGGCAGCTGGGGCAAGTAAGAGGCAATGAGGTTGTCAGACTGGATGAATGCCTTTCTTCAGAGAGTTCTCATCTTGTTCTCAAGGGGCTGGGTTTGCTGGTGTGAAAGCATGCTGCTTACAAAGCAAGGCCACTCCTTGTGTTCTCCTCTTCTGAACACATCTGCTTGTCTATTTGCTGCCATGAGCTGAGGTACCAGGAGATCCTGCTGGACTTCCCATCCTCCAGAACCATGAACACATTAACCTCTTTTTTTAAATTACTCAGCTCAGAGATTCTATTATAGCTATAGCAAAAAAGAACAAGAAACTAGGCTTCTCAATTGGTGTTTGTCTTAGTCTTGTTTTTGTTAATATGGCAAAATAGCCCCAACAAAAGAACTTAAGGGGAACGGGTTTGTCTGGCTCATGATTTCAGGTTAGAGTCCGATCTTGTGGAGAAGTCAGAGTGGCAGGAACTTGAAGCAGACAGTCACATTACATCCAGTCAAGCACACAGAGCAGTGATTTAAGACATGCATGACAGACTCACTTTCTCCCCTCTTACATATTACAGATCCATCCCCCTTTCCTAGGGAATGATGTCACTCACAGTGGGCATGTCTTCCCATCTCAATTAATGTATTCAGGAAAGTCCCCCAGAGTCATCCCTATAAACCAAACTAATCTATACAATCTCTCATGGGATTCTCTTCCTGGGTGATTCTAAATTGTGTCACATTGGCAGAGCTATCACAGACCTCAATAGATTCACTGGTCCCTTTGAGAAGTTTATGAAGGTTGACTCAACAACTTTCCACCTATACAAATGCTTGTCTATAATTTCTGAACATTCCTGACCCCTTGGAATTAGACCCTTATTTAAAACTCTTTGTTTTTAAGTGCAAGCCATATAAAATTGACAATTCTATGCAGTTGTTGGTACATGCTCTCCCACAGATCAATAAATTCATACCAGCTACGTAATAAGTGAGCAAACAAATAAATGGATAAAAGAGAGAAATTAAACTCATTGGCTCAAAAAGAAGAAGAAGAAGAAGAAGAGGAGGAGGAGGAGGAGGAGGAGGAGGAGGAGGAGGAGGAGGAGGAGGAGGGATTGCTGGGGGCAAAGATTTGGTAGGCGAGTGGCAGGGGTGTGAAAATCCTCAAACTCAGTGTATACATGCATAAAACTGCCAAAGAGTGAAACTACTACAAAACTTCAAAGTATATTTTTATTTATTCTTTGAAAATTCTACATGTGCACACAGTATATTCTGATGACAGAAAAAAATGTTAGAAGATATACAAATGTCACTTTGAGCTAAAAGAAGCGGTGAGATTCTTTTGGAACAAAAGAATCCGACAGTTGTAACTTCCCATTCAGACTAAACCTCTACAAATGGACAACATTCCCATGGCCACACTTCTCTAAGGCAGTCTTCAACACTGAGGGGCCAGGCCTGACCGTAGCTCCAACTGCTTCTCTGATGCCTGGGGTTGCTGGGTATGTGTCCAACTCAGCCTGTCTGGCAGTGACCCAGTAAGGCTGTGCATTCTGGGCCTGTCGCCAGGCAAAGCAGTCACGACTCTGCCTCAGCCTGGCCCAAAGTGTCTCCCAAGGGGACCCACTCTCTGCAGTGAAAGCAGAGTTTGAAGACCTGGGCTCACCGAAGCCCAGGCCTGCACCGGCCCTGGAGCTTCAAGGGACATAGCACTGATCATCTTGCCACTGACTCACAGTAATGAGTCTGCAGAGCACCTGACTGTTTAGAGTTGTATTTCCTTCCACAAGCCACAGTGTTGCTGGAGGGCCTAGGGCCCTGCGCAGGGGCACTGGCCCCTCTACAGAACAGTTCTCTGTTCCTTAACTCTGGAGGCTTGAAAATGTGGACTTCTTCTCAACGGGTGCCCCACCTTGACCTTTAGTTCTACTTTTGCCCTTCCTGGACTTTTTTCCTTTTCTTTTTAACAGTGTGTGTGTGTGTGTGTGTGTGTGTGTGTGTGTGTGTGCGCACATGCCACAGTGCACATGTGGAGGTCAGAGGACAACTTGCAGGACTCAGTTCTTTCCTTCCACTCATGGGTTTCAGGGATTGAACCTGGTTTATCAGGAGTGGCTCTTAGCTGTCAGGACTGGCAGCAAGCCTCCTTCCCAGTGAGCCAACCCTCCATCCCACTCCCACATTTTCATTCTCCCGGACCACTCTAGAAGCCACCCCAGAACCATTCTACAAGTATCTCCTGAGCAGCAGCCAACCACATCTTGCTTTCTTACCCTGCCCTCCCACTATTCAGGTGCCTGAAATGCTGCAGTGGTCTCATTTCTGCTCATCTCCGGTTCTTAAGCCACACCAGCTTCGTAAAGCATGCTGTCAATTACATGATGTTTTATAATCCTCATCGGATGAGTGATCTCCAGGGCTCTCCACAGCCTAAGTCTCCATGCCTGGCCTTGGCATTCAAGGCCTTCTCTGACCTGTCCCCTACATGCTCATCATGTTCTTTCTTCCATGCCTTCTGCAGGTCTCAGCTCCCAACCTCCTAATTGAGTACATGCTATTGTCATACAACTTTTTCAACAACTGTTACCTCTTCCAGCTAGATATGTACTCTGCATTTTTTAATGTCTTCCATAGCTTTACCAGAGAGTGTCCTGCACCAGAAATTCTCCTCCCACCTTCCGGATAGACCACACAACTCTTCCTCACCCTAACCTATCCGCCAATTAGAGCGCAGGAAGCAAGGTCCTGAGCCCTTTGGTAGTGGGCCCTGAGATGTGCACACGGATTGGACCTCCCACCCTTGGCTCTCTGCCTAGCAGATTCCCAGCAACACAGATGGAAAAGATGCAGGCACCTTGAAGACAGGAAGTGGGACCCAGGGTCATAAGACTTTGAAGCCCTGCACTTCCCTTTGTCTGCTCACTTTCATCAATGGTGCATATCCGTTTCTGCTCTCCAGATTGGAAGCAAAAGGTATTTATCTTCCTCTGCCTCGTTACCAAGAGCCCCAGGGAAGACACATCGTTTATGAACTATCACACTTTTCTGTTTTATTTCCTCATAACTTGCTATTATATGGAAGTGCTTTGTCATTTATTTGCTTATCATCCTCCTGGCCCCAGTGGGGACTTCAGGGATCAAAGACTGAGCCAGTTCAAACACTAGTTTCACCAGAACCTAACACACACCTGGGCATAACCCACATGCAAACATCTGTCAGAAAAAAAGACAACAGGAAGACGAGAGGGTGAGCTAACCAACGTTTGCTAAGGGATGAGTCCAGTCTGCTCCCGAGAACACCTGGGAAAGGCTCCACTGTAGGAGCGAAGTGCTACATTGCACTTACTCACGGGATTATTATTCATAACGTTCCTGAGGGCTGTGTGTCTTTCAGAAACCAGAGAGGAAAGAAATGCCACCAAAGACAGAGCCAAGCATATTCATCCATTTTTTTCTAAATGCAAATAACTGACCAAGAATTTCTGCCTCCAGGAAATTATTCTACAGACATGGGCACAGGCATACTAGGTTATTACTAGGTTATTAGTGATAACATTATCTGCTCTAGCAAAAGATTACAGTCTCAACAGACAGCTAATGGAGGTGTTGAATTAAATTACACACACACACACACACACACACACACACACTGGATTATGACACAGACATAAGAAAGAACAGGACATTCTATATGCTAAGGTCCATACTGTGAGCTGAAAAGGACAGAGTCTGAAACAATGTAGCTCTTTGTGCAACTGGGAGGGAGGCTGCAGTGTGCACTGAGTATACACAAGGGATGCTGCAAGGGCACAGAAAAATTAGAACAATGGCAGTGAAGGGGGGGACACATGATGGGGACAGGGTGGGAAGGAGGCTTTTTCTGAAGTATAACATTTTACCCACAGACATTCGAAGTTGAGATAATAAACGTCACCACCCAAGGGTGGGCTCACCTGAATACCAGGTGGGATACTGTAGATAATCCGGATGGTCTTGCAATCCGGGTGGCCGGGCAAGGAGTGGGGGATGAGGTGGTACTCCATCTTCCCTGGAGGCTGGGTGCCTGTCTTGACGCCATAAATGGTCTTACATGTTGGACACTGTAAACTCCCATCCTAAGGAAACAAGTTCCAGGACAGCCAGATTAGGAAACTACTTAGGTCATGACCTTTCCCTCAGCCCCCTAAAGCACCAGAGACCAAGGTCTGGAGACAAAAGTCACCCAATGGATAACAGACCTGAAACCCTCTCAGGCTACTTAAGCCGTTTAGGCTTTCTCTAAAACAGCAGGAAGAAAATGACACACAAGTAGCTGAGGCGCATTGATGAGACACCCCGTCCTTGAGAGGAAGCGCTAACTAGAGACAGGGAACTGCGAGTTAACCAATACCCACGTGGGCGGAACACACAGTAACTGCTCAAGAGCAACAGCTGCCCAGCCGCGGAGCCCCAGACTCACCCAGGAAACTTACTAAAATTAAAGACCTCCAGAGCCCACATCAGGCCTGCTGAGTCATAACTGGGAGCCTGAGAAGTGCAGAGAGAGGTCCAGAGTGTGAACTCTAAAGTAAAGCTGCCTAGAGGTGACTCTCAGCTCACTGATGAGCTTCTCTAGAGTGGCCAGATAAGGAGGACTCAGACCTCATCCGTAGATGTGGTGGAGTGATGTGATGGCAGCCAGGAGGAAGGAAGAAAAGGAGGCGGCGACAGAGACAGGGAGGGGGAAGGCGGGCACACACAGAGGCTACATGATACCCACGCAGGGCTTGCCCTTAGTGATGGACTTCCTCCATTCACACCTCATGTGCTTGTTGCCCACAGCAAAGAACTCTGTCAACCACAGACTGTACCTCTGAAATGATGAGCCAAAAACAAACAAACAACAGACAAAAACCAACCCATCCCTTCCTTTTCTGTTGTTTTCTCACATGTTTGCCATAAAAACGGACTTGAATGTGGGTTGTGGAGACAGTAATGCAAACAGTGGTAGTTTCACGGAGGAGCTGGTAGGGCTGATAATAACCTGCAAGAGGCCCCAGACAGCGAAGGAAATTCTCAGCTTCAGAGAAAAGGAAGCACGCGTGGGCAGCAAGCACGTGTATGCAGGATGCAATGCTGCTCAGCTGGGACCAAGGCCCTGAGACAGACACCTGGGGGCTTTGTAAGGAGGGGAGATCCTCTTAGGGCTATTCGGGCATGTTTCTAGCCAAGCTTAGCTCGTTTGAAATAACAGCTCATGTTCACAGTCACTGCTCTCTGAAACCAGGGCCCTGCTTTCTCCACTAGCTTTAATTTGCTTCAAGACCTGGGGCGAATGAGTCTATTTCTCTCATGGTTTTCTTCGATGTGATTACGAGAATTAAAAACGCTTCAAAGCACTGTTGAAAAGGAGAACAAGGGACAGAGGCTTGAGAAACATGTTTGGAGCCCTACAGACATATTCGTGGAGTTACAGGGCAGTCTTGAAGTGTCAGCAATTCAGCCCTATGTAAAGAGGAAAGGGGGAAAGGAGAGCCATAATAAAAAGGAGATACCGTTTTTGAGTAACAACCATCATAACATCTGTTATGTAGCCACTGGTCTGGAAGGATGGCACAGAAGGTAAGTAGTTTGTTTGCAAGCATTGAGTTTGATCCCTAGAATGCCGTAAGTGATGGCATGTACTTGTAACCCTGGTGCCTGAGAGATGGAGGCAGGAGGATCCCTGGCACTTGGTGGCCAGCCACCCCAGACTAATTTGTGAGCTATGAGATGTCCTTGTCTTGAAAGAGGTAGGTAGTGTTCGAGGGTAACACCAGAGGTGGTTCTCCAGCCTCCTCTCAACATGTGTGTACAAACATGAACACACACACACACACACACACACACACACACACACACACACACACACACACACATGGACGCAGGGAGCAGCAGCTACTGTTTCATCTCTACTTTTGAAATGGAAAGTGAAATCTTAAAGAGGTTGTGAGTCATTCAGCTCCTAAGATTTCCACACAGGCTGTTTCCTGTCATGCCTCCTCCACTCTTCCCCACTACACAAGACATAAGGAGCAGTCCCCAACGCCCAGACATGCTCCTGGGTAAGAAGCTCAGAGACATCATGGAAGTCTCAGACACAAAGTGAGCTGAGTCCAGAGACATGAGTAGTACTCAGACTCACAGAGAAGAGGGTGAAGGTGGTTCCAGACATGGGCAAGAATGCAAGTCAGTGACTTGGAAAAGCCCAGCTACTGAAAAGGGAAACACCCAGATTTCTGAAACCAACTATGATGAGGGCAACCTATGTCAGTTAATGGAGAGAGGCCTCATATCAGCCTCCAATAGTTGATGCTAGGGCCAGGGGTTGCCAGCTACTTTGACAATGCCTTTGCAGGGACAATCAAAGGTGTTTTGACTTTGTCCTGAGAAGCTGAATTTCAACTTCAGCTACTGGCATGATGAATAAAGCTACTGAGAACCCACTTACAGTGTCATGAATCATCAAATGTTCACTATGGATGCAGCACTGTGGTGAAGGCCTCCTTCACTGATGGGAATCCACTTCTCTTAGCAGTGGACCATTTCCCTCAGAACTTTCATGGACAAAGCTCATTTCTGCTAGACCACCATACATACCCAAACTAGATATGAGGAGAACCTGGCCCAAAGGAAAAATGAAGACAGATTTTGCAATGTGGGGGCTAATTAATCCTGAAAACACCAAAGATAAAAACAGTGAAAATGCTCATTCCTGCTGCGTTGATGTGAAGGTTAACCTCGACTGTCAACCTGATGAGATTTAGATTTACCATGGAAACACATCTGTGAGGGAGTTTCTAGATTGGGCTGTAGCAATCTAAATGTGAGCAGCTCCATTCTATGGCCTGAAGTCCTGAACTAAATAAAAAGGAGAATGCGAGCTGAGCACCAGTGTTCATCACTCTCTGCCTCCTATCTACATATGGATATGACCAGCTACTTCAAGCTCCTACCACCACCATGACTTCCTCACCATGACAGGCTGTCTTAAATTGTGAGCCAAACTAAACTTCTTTAAGTTGCTGCTGCCAGGAGTTTGCCACAGCAATGGGCAGAGTAGCAAACATACCTGGAGTACCGGTTACACGTTCCAAAGCATTTTGTGGGAGAACAAGAACACCTAGGAACAAACCATGGCTGACCACCACCCTGTCTCCCACCCAATGGACACTCACCTTGTTCCCATTGTTGTACATGGCCACCAGGCAGTAGATGTGGTAGATGTGGCCACACCTGGACAGCTTCCCCACCAGGTCAGGCTTGACTGTGGGCTGTGGGCCCTTGTAGCCAGAGGGGGCTGTGAGACGTTCCATACAGATGGTACAGTCCTGGTAGATGAAGAATAGAGAGGGATCAACTCTCACCCAGCCAGGGCAGCCAGGGCAGCCAGGGCAGCCAGGGCAGACAGGGCATGAAATGTTCCTGCATGATGGCAGGCATCAGAGGAGTGGTTCACCCCTCTTCTAGAAAGTCCCCAAATCAGGGGTGCCGTGTTTGGGGGGATTCTAAATATAGTGTTGTCTTGCTTTACACAGCAGAGAAATTCCTTAAATAATTCCCGTACATGCTAACTTGGACTCACTGACTACATTATAATCTTGACATGACATTGCCTTTGCTTAGGGTCTTTCAGTTGCTTGTCAACCATAGCAAGCTTCGCTTATGCTGCACATCTGTAAAGGTATTGTATTTCAAATGTATTAGAGGGGATTTGTATCTAAATGAATCTATGGCCTATTTCCCAACGTCATCACTGTTGACACTGTGGTAGGGTAATTCTTTGCTGTGGATACTCTTCCAAGCCTTATGGGATGCTCAGAAGTTTCTCTGGTGTTTACCCACTAGATGTGAGTAGCACACTCCCTAGGCAATCACCACAAACCAGAGAATCCCCACTCAAGGCCACATGTTCCTTCAGGGGCAAATCATTTCAGATGAGAAGCACTGGTCCGTATCAAATCCTTTCTAAAGGGAGTTCACATGGCTTGGCACACTGTTTTGCTTAAACTCAGACAAGCATGGAAGGTAGCTTAGAATCATTTAGAATTCTGCAAAATAGGGCAAGTTAAACCGTGACTGCAGCTTGAAACTTTGAACCTTGAAGTGAAGGCATCAGCTAAATCTGCTCTGTGCCAGCCAGGGCTTAGAAAGCATCACCTGCCACATCCTGCAGAGACAGAGGACGCACTTGTCGAAGGAGAAAGTGAACCTTACCCTGTATCTCCTGAACTCACCTCTTCTGGGGGATGCCGGACCTTCTGCAGATATTTCTTTAGCACTTCCTCTGGGGCTTTACCTATGGAGACAAGAGAGTCACCGTATCACCTAGGCAGAGGAGATGGGATCAACCAGCCTTGCCATCCTATGTGTCAGAGAGGAAAGTGAGAAGCAAGTTCAAAGAGAACAGGGGCTGGGAGGCAGCTGAGTCAGGAAAGTACTTGCCTTGCAAGAACAAGGACCTAAGACGGAGCCCCAGAAACTAAGTGAAAAGCCAGTGCAGTGGAGCATGCTTATAATTCCAGAGATAGGGAATTGAAGATAGGCAGATCTCTGGGATTCACTGACAGCCACTCTATCACAACTGGCAAGCCTCAAGCAACTGAGAGACCCTGTCTCAAAAAACAAGGTAGATGGCATCTAAGGAATGATGCTGAGGATGACCATTGGGGTCTCCATGTGCAGACTTACACACACACACACACACACACACACACACACACACACACACACACAGGAGGTCAAATTATATGGCAATGATTTAAGGAACATGGATGAGAATAGAGGTTCTCCCAGATCAATCTGAGTGGCCCAAGGAAGGATGAGATGCTCCTGTCTGCCTTCACCTCTTCCAGCCCACTCTCTGACATGTCTGCCCATTTCAGCAAACCTGCATTTTAACTGAGATAAACTGAGTTTCTCCTCCTGATAATCAAAGAGCCTAGACTTGCCTAAATGATCCCTTGAGAAAATAGAAATGAAAACACTTTGCCCTGCTCCACAAACATCAGTCGGTTGGTCTGCATTCCTTTCACAACTTGTTAAGCCCTAGCTCAGCTTTGCAACAGGGTGTCACAGTCAAATTATTTTTATGGGAAAGCAGGAAGTTGTGACCCCCTGTTTCAGGACAATCCTCCCTGGCTTTAGATAAAGCTGCTGCTGCCAGCAGATGCAGCCCAGCAGTAGGGAAAGGGGAAGGCTGTGGGAAGCATCCTAAGAGCCAGAGGAATCGAGGATCTTCCGGAGCTGGATCCTTGGGAAGTAAGCTAACCCGAAGGCATAGGATAGGTTCACATGAGTTTACAAGAGGCCCTGGGGCTTAAAAAGACTCATGAAATCTTGGGCTGCTCCCCTGACTTCTCCAAGCTGTTTTCTTACCCATAAAATAAGGACACATTGGTAGTAGCACTGCAGTGGGTGCTTTGACGACTAATTAGCTGATGGGTGTACAGCCCGATCGCACTCTGCCAGATAAGGAGACAGTATGCGCTATTAATAGTGCCAGGAAGAGGGCAGAAGTCAAACCCCTGCCTGACCACTGGACGGAGAACAAGGCACATGAGTTCACTGAAGCAGGGAAATCGAAATAGACAGGGGAAGGAGGGCAAGGGTTTGAGGAAATTTAGCGGACAAAAGCCAAACTCGGAGATCAGGCCCTTCCCTCCTAATGCCCCGCCTCTCTTGAAAGAAGCAGGTTTCTATTAATTGAGAGCTCATTACCTATTGCCAGACCCTGGGCTAAGTGCTACACACACACACATACATTCAGACTCCAATTTCATGAGATGTTTGTAAGCTGAAGGCTGGGGAGGAAGCAGCAGGTCGTTTCATAACCAACAGCAGCAGAGCCAGCCAGGCCAGAGTCTCTGGGGTCAAGGGAGGTACCCTTTCCCTTAGTAGCTGGATGATGGACAGGTACACAGAGAGTTCATGGGGTCAAAGGTCCAGAGAGACCTAAGACAGCGCTGGCTTTCCAGTTGTCACGGGCACATTCCAGGATGTACCTGCTGGTCACGGGCATTACAAAGACAGGAAAGCAGAATCTGCACCCAACCAGCTCATGACAAAGTCAGGACTTCTTGGTTCACAGCGTCTGTTCTGACACCAGTTCTGTTTCTCTCCTGACACGCTGTCCTTGCTCAGCACTTAACACTTGGATGCCTCTGCCACTGTGGGCTTGTGTGTTCATGTGTTTCCAGGTAGTTCTTTCTGACCCATACCCAAACCACTTTGGTAGACTCATCAAAATCTACGAGGGAAGCCTGCTGAGCGGACGGGGAAGTGACAGTGCAGGGGGGTAAGCCACGGCTTTGACCTTGGTGCAGGCAGAGCCTCGGCTGGAGGCCCAGCCTTTCACTCTAGAGATCTAATCAGAAGAAGAGGCCTGTACCTTTCTTGGCCTGTTTTTTGGTGGTCTTGCGGCTTGTGTTAGACAGCCCTGGGATGGACTTTATTTCACTCTTGCTGACAGGGGGTGGGTGGAGGACCAACTTTGGTGGCCGAGTGAGGCATACAGGTAATCCCGCTGCACTCATGAGGATCCCGGTGATTCCTGGAAGGGGCAGGGCAGGGGTGAGGAAGGGCTGAAGAATGCGCTCCCAAGATTTCCTCCCTCCCATCTGCCCATTCTCCTCCTCCTCACAGACAGTTCTCATAATTCATGCATTCTCTACACACACATATATATGCAGTGGCATGCTTGGGTGCATGGGTGGATGGAGGCTAGAAGACAGCTTTTTAAGTTCTTCCTCGGAAGCTAACCACCTCACTGAAACGCCCCCCCCCCCCCACAAAAAAAAAAAACAACTATTAATGAAACGTACTTTTGCTCTAACTCTTACCCTGTTAACTCCTCCCTTTATCTCAAAGTCTCCACATTCATGTCTTTCTGTTTTGTGAATCACTAATTTTGACCAGGGACTTGTATGTGACCATAGGTATGCAAGTAGCAGTTAGAGCTTGGTGGGACCCATAACTGAAGGCAGAATCTATCAGTCGCCACCAGTTCAATAGGGGCGTACAGGGCGGGCCCTCTGAGGCTCCTCCCAGTCCATGCCTGACCAATGGCCAAGCCATTCTTCTTTAGGCCCAGTGTAGGCAGCCAGACAATGTAAGATCATGATTAAACTATCTGCATTATATTGACAGCGTGGAATTTTACAGCCCTTATCCCTATCTTTCACATCGTATATGCTTCTCAACCCCTCCTCCATGATGTTCTTTGAACCTCAGAGGGGATGGTCACCTTGCTTTTTGAGTCAAGGTATCATTTCATTGGCCTGGATCTTACCAGGAAACTGGTGGCCAGAAAACTCTAGAAATCTGCCTATCTCTGCCTCTCAAGCAGTGGGATTATACACACACATAACTATTCCCAAATCTTTTCTTTTCTTTTTTTTTTAAACAGGGATTCTGAGATAGAACTTTTGCCCTCATGCTTGCCTGTCAAACACTTTATTACATGAGCTATCTCCCAAGTCCCCTGACATGCTCAGCTTTTAGCACCACCCCAAGTCTCCCTGTTCAGCTCCTTAGATCTCATTTTCTTCAGTTAGCACCCAAATTCTCTCCTCTTTAGAAATAAGTGTTAGTTAGTTCTTACCTGCCAAGGCAGGGTTGACAGGGCTGGACCCATTCAAGTTTTTCACAGGCACAGTGGGGACCCTGTGGAAGGAAAGGGCAGATATTAATGTGGCTTTGACAAACAGAACAAAATGAACCCATGTTTAAACCTACCAACGTGCAGTAGGTTCTTAACACATCAGTGGGAGGTTAAGAGGTTCAAAACTGAACTCAGGTCACAACACCCTCCACTAGAACCTAAGAAAGCAGAATGGGCCCAGTCAAAGCAAGGGCTCCCGGCCCTGCATGATCCGCCAGTACCTCCACTCTGATTTCCTTACCCACTGCCAGTCTCTTCTCAGCACTTTTTTTTTTACTCTGTTCTTGCTGCTCCCAGCACCTGCCAGTCATGCTCCCGCCTAAGCCCCTTTATAAATGTTGTTTCTTCTACCTGAGATGTCCTTCCAAGTCACTGCCCATTTCCACCTATTCTCCCTTAGTGTTGGCTAAAACACAGATCAGAGTCATAACCCTTCCCCACAAATTCATGCACCACAGGAATCTGCATCCCCCCAGCACCCTCCCCCACCCCCCCCCCCCCACTTCTCAGAATGGAGATGTTGCAATCCCTGATCCAGCACTTGGAAACCACTGCTTGAACAGCTGTCACCTATCCTTGTACCAGAGACTTATAAACACAAGCCCAATCCCCTCCCCTCCCTGTCCTCCCCAGCTCTGGAGAGGAGCCCACACAGCTGCCTGGGAAAGGCTAGGCCGCCCACAGCGAAGGCACCAACGGAGAAAATACAGGACACGTTGAGATGAGACTTGTACCATTCCAGTATTCTTCTACCCAGGCTTCCACAGCTGGCTTGGAGAAGCCAGTAGGACTAGTGATAGGTGCCTGGGAGCTGGGCAGCCTGAGAATCCAGCTGGGCTAGGGGCCGTGATGGGAAGTCAAAAGTCAATATTTATTGATTCATCTATTTGAGAAGAACTTGTTGAACCCATGTTGGGACAATTATACTTAATGTTGGGGGTGAGGCTGTGAACATGACACCCCACGGCTCTTACTCTATGGGCTATGATTCACAGAACTCAGATTTGGCTAGGGGTGACCACAACTGCCCA
The DNA here is from genome assembly GCF_903995425.1 of Onychomys torridus. Taxonomy (NCBI): domain Eukaryota; kingdom Metazoa; phylum Chordata; class Mammalia; order Rodentia; family Cricetidae; genus Onychomys; species Onychomys torridus. Next base: position 131,065,155 of record NC_050443.1, read on the forward strand.
CAACAGATAAACCCAGCCAATCCTCCCAACAATCTATGTAAGAGGTGCTATTGCCAATCTCACTGCATAGGTAACAGCGTTGGGGCACACAGAGGTTAGGACGAGGCCCAGATGGCAACTAAGGGTCCAACACACAGTATCCGGCTCCAGGGTCCTTCCTCTGTGCCTCCCATGATGCCAAGCTCTCCACTGCCCCATGCTGTAATGAACAAAGCCACCATTAGGACAGAAGAGAGGCCTAAGAACCAGGCCCGGTATGATGAGACTCCTTTCCATGACCACAGAAGCCATGAAGCTCATAAAAGGATGTTGTGTTTATCTATCTGGCCAAACCAAAAGGCTACTTTTCTTTCTGAACTGCTCCCTGAAGAAAGCAAGACCGGATGTGGGCAGGGAAAACGATGTCTTTAAATAAGAGTCGCCAGACCAAGGAAAAAGGAACAGTCTTGATTCCGGGTTCTGTAACTGACCAAACACTGCAAATAACATGAAGTTGGCCAAGTGCTTGAGCCTCAATAGTGTGGGGCTAGAATGTGTCCCCTTGGCAATTTCCCATAAAGCTACTTGAGAGGAAGGTGACTCAGAGGCCCTGGACCCCCTCCAGGGCAGATTCACCCTCCAGACTCCACCTGAAAAGGCTTGAAGAGGCTGCCTCCTGTAGTATGTTCCCTGGCTGCCCACGGGGAAAGCATGAACAGAGCAGCCTTGCACCTGCCCCCTTTCACCATCTCCACAGCCCCCACCTCAGCTGATAAAACACTGTGATCTGAGTGACAAAGGCCACCTTTGTTCCCACAAACTGGACTGGCAGGTTTCCACATGCTATCTGGTCAACCAGGAAATACTCCAACTCTCAGAGCAGCCCAAGAATTGTGGAGTGTGGGGGGTCTAGAGAGACATAGGGAAGTCCGCTTATGGAACCCCTGAACACTTAGGAAGATTGGGGTCAACTGGTGGGACCACCCTGCCCCTGTGTGTCAGGAAGGGGGCCATGTGGTCCCTAGTCTGTAGGCAGGAGTGGAGCTCAGGGCAGTCCAGGGCTGTGTGCTATACCAAACACCAAACACAGAGGGAGAAATACAAAGAGCCTGCCCCATCTGTACTCAGCCTGCTTTGCCTTTGGTGGTGCTGGCCAGCTCCTCTGTATTCTGTGATCACATCTGCCTGCCTTTACCCCAGCTGTAAACAAGACCTGATAAATGTCTGCTCCCTCGGGGTCCCTGTGAGGCTGTAGCATCTAGGTCAAGTAGCTGGTAAACATCGGAGCCTTGTGCAAATTTGGGCAACTGTTTACACTTTTATTTTCCAATTGTTGAAGGACTTCATTTCTGCCACTTCCTGCTTTAATAATCCGGTTTTCTCACATTCTTGAGCACAGGGTATCAGGTATAAAGGGCAGAGTTGAAAGCCCCAGCAGTGCTGGGGACTGTGAGCAGACAACACCTGCCTACCCTTCCCCCACAGTCCAGGTTAAAATGACAACCCCAGAAAACCTGTCCTCTGCCCTTGGGGCCTCAGCTATCTGAGCATGAGCCCCTCCTTCTAGGACACAGCAGTCCAATTACAAGCCTGCTTCTCACATCCTCCAGGCAACTCAGCCAAAGCCTTTGGACCTAGTCATGTGCAGGCCAATCCGAAGACAGCCCTTCCCCCATCCTATGGACTATTACCAGTTATGGGAGGGTCGGAGTTTTTATTTCCATTGATAAAATAAAACTGAGGAAAGAGAGGAGCTAACACAGTAAAAGGAAGGGGCCTGAATGGGGATGGGGGGATATCCCTGCAGACCCCATGGTGAGAAAGCTGGTGTTTTCTGAGTTATTCACCAACCCAGGAAGCCTCATGAAGGACAATGGCCTTGTCTCTAAGGCAACCAACAACCATGCCTAGCCGAGGTACAGAAACCTGGACTCTGGGGGGAGATGGGTGATTGCACAGACCTCTCTACCCCTTTTAAGAACCTCCTGCATGTGTCTCTGAATAATTCACTGCATCTTTTGTTCCCTGCCAAGACTTCCTCTTCTTCTCACATTGCCTGATCTTCTTTTTTTTGCCCCCTGTGGGAAAGTTGCCTGAAGAGGTCACGGGCAGAGAGGATGGGACTGGCTGTGTAATGACAGAAGGTTGATGGTGATGCCAGACAAAGGGGGTGACACACGCTCATTAGTGGCTAAGAAAAGCTGGAAGAGATGGCAGAGGGGTGTGGGAGTGGAAAAAGGTGAGAAGAAAGGGCTGGAAGACAGGCAGAGATGGGAGGGGCTCCCTTTCAGGAAGACAGAGCAAAAGCGACTCATTTCTACAGCCCCTTTGAAAGTGGACTGCCCCACTCCTTCCTCCAGTTTAGGAGAGGAATAAAAGAAAGAAATGAAGCCTGTTGACTTCCTCGGACTCACTGCAGTTCAAGGGGTATCTGTCTCCATGATGGCACAGGTCATTTATCAAGGGAGACAGAAGTGAGGTGTAAATTGATCAGTTCAGCTTTGACTTCAGGTCAGTAACAACACAAGTGTATAACCTAGATACATCATCATCTGTAGCTAATACCCACTGGATTCAACACAATCTCTAAACTGAAGGCCTCATTTAACCCTCGTGACAGCCCTAGAACTGAAGGACTATTATAATGCCACTCAGCAGCTAAGAACACTGAAGACAGAGGATGCAAAACTCACTCCAAGTGGCACAGCAAGGAACTTGGGTTCAAGCCCAGCAATCAAGGGCTCCTCTTGTGTGCCAGCAATCACCCTGGAACTCTGCTAGAGCACCCAGAACTCTGCTGTGATCCAGAGTAGAGGAGCAGAGGAGCAGCAGGATCCAGGCACCTCTTCCACCTGTGTCCTATACTTCACCATGGAGGAAGTCATGAGCATACCATGCCTCTGACTTGCGTTATAAGCTGCCTTCACCGTCACTGAGGCTTTGGTCAAAACAATGATGGAACACTGGACAAAATCTTGTGTCCCAATTTCTCTGCACCACATGAGCTAGGTGACCTGCCCCCCAAGACAAATCTTAGCAAAGTGCCCATCCCTAAAATACATCAGCAAAATCAAAGGGGTAATATGGGCAAGCACATCCGGGACTTGTCAAGGAGTCAACTCTATCCATGGAGGTTTTTACAGTGTTCCCATGAGGAGTTTATGGAAACTTGGAATCGCCCTTTGACACACAAGGACACTGATCCTTGCAAAGATCCTAGGGCTTACACAAATGAGAGGCAGGAATAGAGGCTGTTCCAGCCTAGAGCTCCCCGCTCCTTCCCCCCTCCCCAGCTGCATCCTTTCTTTCATTTCCTTTCCCTGTGCTAAGATATTTGCAGACCCAGCTGAGTATCTACCGCACTGCCTCGGGCAGCCTGGGTTTTCAGTCTACGAACCCATTCCAGCTCTAATGCCATCTCAACCATTTGGAGCACAGGGCAGCAGCAGCAGGGCCAGCCCTCTGGGGACAAAAGGAGGGCAGTTGGGGGTAAGGGGTTGACAAGAAGCCCACATGTCAGGCAAAGGCCGCTGCAGGCACTGCAGGGCCCAGGCATTCCCATTTGGTGGATGAGGGATATCAAGAACATAAGAATCACTAATGGCACCTCCAGCAGCACCAGCATGTCCTAAGAATGCTAAGATGGGGCATGGGAGAAGAAATCCATGCTTGGCACCTACTGTACTGACATAAATGTCTGGTAGGGAAGGAGTACTGTAAGACCGGACTTCTATAACATACCTGATTTTCTTTATCTGTGAAATGGGATAATGTCTCCAGCGTCGTTTTAAAGATTATAAACGAGACGATAAAACCATTAAACCAGAACACAGTGGAAACTCAACCAGTGCTGACTAAGGCTTCCTAACATGGTCATCTGTCCTCACTCGGGTATGTCTGCAGTGTTTACTAATGATGGAGTCAGAGCTGCTTCCTGTGTGGGTCTTGCCTCAGATCACATGCCAACTAAGAAGCAAAACCTCAGTCATATCCAGACCTCTTGGTACCCCAATGTGAAATCCCTCCCTGTCCACACCCTGCTGGCTCCCACCTGCCAGGGGCAGCTCAGCCTTAAGAAGACTAGGTATGCCTGCCTTAGCCAGTCCCTCTAGCTGTCTGGCCCAGAGTGAGTCACATAGTATCTCTGAGGTGGGTAATTGCTCTGTGGCATCCATATTAACACCTACCCCGAGGCAATCAGCACCCGGGACTGGGCAATGGCCAGTCGCTGCAGGCTGGACCGATTCAAAGTGGCCAGTGCCACCCTTCCAGTCTTCCTGTTGCTTCCTTGTGGGCTGGCGGGGGAGCCTGTAGTCGCCCCAGCTGGTGTATTAGAGACTTGTCTCCGGATCACCTGTGATGGGGCAGACTTCCCTGGGCCCCGGATGGTGCCTGCAGTGTCTAGTGGCTTTGCCCCAGGGCCCGGTGGTGGGGGCAGCTTGCCCACTCCAGAGGGAGCCATGTTCTTGCGTGTTCCTGGAGGCTGAAGGGGCCCAGTGCTTCCGTGGACCACAGCTGCCTTGACACTCATCACCAACACACATTGCGGACAGGAGCAGGGTGGTGCAGGGGGGGAAGTGGCTGGTCCAGGACTGACTGGCCAGGACTGAGCCTTAGGCATAGTGCCTGTGACCATGGGGTAGATGAGGTCTAGGCGGCGGCGGACACGGCGCTGGCGTTGGGTCTGCCTGTTGATCTGGCCCATGGTGCTGAAGTCAATGATGTAGCTGAAGCCAATGGAAGTGAGGTCGATCCAGGGGTGCTGCTGCTCATAGGCATGCTGGATGGTGATTCCCACTTCCATGTCATAGGGCGTCCAGGAACCATTGTCATTCTCCCACTCCCACACCACACCCTTCCCAGGGGCGGAGGATGGGTCGTAGTAGTTGCGGCGAACTGGTCGTAGGGTCCCTGTCAAAGCGAGACAGAGGAGGGGTCAGAGTTGGTAGAGAACAGCAGTGATTTGTATTAGATTCACAGGTAAACATAACAACAGTCCTACTGTGTGGTGGGCCCTGTGCTGCCTAGTAGGAGTTTGAGTAAGAGGTCGACAACCTCTCCAGAGTAGAAGCAGATGAAGCCACATGGAGGGCATGGGAAGCATTGCCAAGCAGCAGAACACACCTCCAAACTCAGGAATCAGGTGTATTAATTTGCAGACCAATCAATTCACCTTCCAACTAATAAGGATACTCCATCAACTCTTGCTCAGAGAAATGGGGTAACTACTCCCTGGGAGTTTTGGTAAACAAACACTAAAGAATGCATAGGAATTCACATGTCTGGTAACTCTACTTGGCAAAGAAATGACCTCACATAGAGAACTGCTCACAGGCCATCTCTGCCTCTCTGAACAGCCCTGCACTCAGGGCTATGCAGGAAAAGAACCCAGAACCATCCCAGGCCAGAAGAATGGAGGACAACTTTGTTTCCATCTAAAAGGCCAGAGGTTATGGCAATTAAGCTGACCATGGCTCTTTTGGAGCATATTAAAAAGAAGGAAGAACTGAGATGATGAGATGGCTCAGCGGGCAAGGGAACTTGATTCTAAACTGATGACCCGAATTTGGTCCCAGGTATTCACATAGTGGAAGGAGAAAACCAACTCCCACAAGTTGCCCTCTGACCTCCACACACATGCCATGGCTCAACCCATCCTCTACCCTGCCAAAACAAATGAATGTAAAAAAAATTAAGATGAAAATATGTTATTGGAAGATGGGGCATCATCTTGAGAGAACTCTCACCCATTTCCCACTATTAAGTCTTTTATCAGTAATAATATTCTCAATGGTGACGAGAATCATTTCATAATTATCTAAGGTTTTCTTCCAAGAAACTCAACTCTTCTAAAGATAGCATCCTCTTCATTTTAATGGTCTCACTATGGGTTTGGAAGAACCAGGGAGATAACAAGATAATGGGACAGCACAGATGACCCAGCAAGCCCACAAGAGAGATGGACTACAGAATTGCTGCCTCTTTTTCCTCTACCCACCCTAGTCCCAAATTCTGTCTCCAACCAGGACCCATTGCATGGCATCAACATCAAGGCTCAAGGTTGAAGAGGGCTCTGAGCTGCTGGGGGTCCCTGCATCTGCCAACTTAAGCTCTATCTGAGGAAGTGGTGGGAAAAGGCTCCCCTTTCCTGGCCTCTGACCCGCCCCTTCCCACAACCCAGAGGGAGACACCATGACTGGGACAGAATCCCATTCAAGGGAGAAAGAAAAGGAACAATGGTTATTCAGGCCTTTGCCAGGGTCATAACCTACTCCCCACCCCATCTCCAAGCCCCTTAATAACCCAAAACATCAACATTCAGAGGCACAAGGGAGAAGCAGAACAATTCTCTATTCAGTGCCAGGACCTCTGTTGGGGGCCCTGGGGCATCAGGACGGAGGGGGGAGTGCCAGAGTTAGCCTCCATTTCCTTCCTCAGCAGCAGTCTGGGGAACAAAGCCCAGGGTCCATGGGGGAGGCTCCATTCTTTCCTCAGTGGGAGGAAGCCTCTTTCCTCCTCTCTTAAGTCTCTGTGTAGCTGTAACAGGTGGATTTGAAGACTGAACGGAGAATCCAGTGTAAAACTCCAAATAGGAACCTCTCACACAGCAAGTGCTCTCAATCAAATGGTGATTAAGATTGTAGTTCACCCTTGGGACGTTATAGGAAAAGTGCAGTTAGAGGGCACAGTGTGCGTGTGTGTGTGTGTGTGTGTGTGTGTGTGTGTGTGTGCGCGTGTTTGTGTGTGTATGTGTGCGTGTGCGTGTGCGTGTGTGTGTATGTACAGGTGGGAGATACGGAGGAAGAGAAAAAATACATCACCCCGGAATATTTGCAGTCTTTACTCTTGGTTGCTCACAGACACCCATTCTGTACAATTTCCATGGCAATCCTATAAAACACCTTTTATAGATAAGAAAATTAAGTTCCCTCTAGGGAACAGGGGCAATGCCGTTGACTAGTGCTTACAACTGTATTTACAAGACATTTTTGTTTGAGCAACTGGTTTTTAGATAATAAAGTTAACAGTCCTGGAAAAGTTTGAATATTGTCTCTGAACTTTCTAGACCATGTCCTGGCTACACACACACACACACACACACACACACACACACACTGCTAGTTTATTTTCTCCTATCCTTTGCATTTTCCACTATTTCTGTCAAGTTCAGAACCCCTTAATTCTCATGTATTCCTAATTATATATCACATCTCTACACCACAACCTTTCCACTTACAACTCCTTGTCATTTTCACTTACTGAAATTCTCTTTTGGGTTCTTAGGCCACTTGTTCACCCATTTTGGAAATGTTTTAGTCCCAGCCTCACCCCTCAGGAAGTTTTAGGTGCAGAACTGTTTTTAGATGTCTAAGCTTACCCTTTTAGGTGCTGAGTGGGGGCAGGGATACAGCTGTGTGGCTCTTTGTATCCCACTCCCCAGCGCATGTCTGGCAGTTATAAAAGCACCATAAACTGTGCAATGATTGATTGAACACTCTGGCTACTATCATATTTTTCTTATTGATCACATATTGCTCAGCATCCCATTAGTTGCTATGGAGAATGTAAAACTCAAGCATTCTTAAGCCGAGTGCAGTCTCAAAAGGAGTTAGAAGGCAAATGTGTGAGTGGTTGTTGATGATGCAAAATGAGCCAAAGGACATCAAAGAAATGCAAGCTGTCGGAAAATTGACTGGACCATTCTCTGCTTAAATCTTCCCAGAATTTTTTTCTTCGGCCAGGACCCAAATGCCCGGCCTCGCCCACCTCCACAGCTCCTTCCCCCACATACTGTGCATACATTTCTTTCACACTGGCCTCCAGTCTGTCCTGTTAATATTCTCTGACTCTGAGACCCTTCACCATGCTAGGTGCCCCCTCCAAATTAACAGCTCTGATCTCAATGTGCAGTTTGCACATTTATCTATGTGGCTAGTTAGAGGAAGACCTGCCTCCCTCCCTAGATCCTCAATCCGGTGACAGTAAGCATAAACTGTTTACCCTATCACTGTCCCACAGGCCTGATATTTATTGAGCCTGAGGGGCGGGGCCCAATAAGTAGTGATTAATACCTGAAGTGGTGCTGGTTTGCAGAAGTTTTGAAGAAACAGATGATAAGACTTGAAAGATAAAGAGAATTTCAATAGTCAAATTGAAAGAAAGGGCATCTCTTTAAGAGGGAACCATGTGAACAGGTAGGATGGAGAAAACCTCACAACTACTGGGAAAACATAAGGCACAGAGGACCAGCCTAGAGCTAGGGCATGGAAGGCCTGGAACACCAAGCTGTGATGGCATTGTTTTTGAGTAAGGAAGAGATAGTGAAGGGTGTTAAGTATAAGTGACAAGACCAAAGACGCTCTCCCAATCAGTTCAGAGTGGCAGATGGATGTTAGATAAAGCAAAAAGAGAGGTGGGGAGATCCTACAGAGAGGGCGAGGAAGGACTTGAACTTGGGCAGCTGGATTCTCTGAAAATGATGTTTCAAGGCCATTTTGTTCACAACCCCCAGGGGCCCAGCAATGACCTCAAGCCCCAAGAGCCTTGGTCTGGGAATCCAGTTCTCTTCATGCACATTGAAATTTCATCTGAAGGGCTACACATTTTACAATCCTGGATATATTAGCCACCCAGACCCTCAATAAGAGAATGAGTCAAAGAATCTGCAACTTGGCAGCAAACAGAGGAAAGCAAAGATGAGCTAGTCTTTTGGAGACAAAGTTACTGAATTTAGTTCAGCCCTACAGAGTAGTCAATAAAAATACACAACCTCAGAACCAAAAATTTGGGGGAAGAGAGAAGGTAAGATTGTATTCCTAGAGACTACTCTATTTGGAATAGTCTAGCCCTGGGCTATTTTAGAATCAGGACCATGGGTTAGACAGTCTGGAGAAATTCCATCTTATGCTATGGTGTGGCAACCCAAGGAGAAGGTTTCCACTATGGCAGGCATAGAGGATGTTCACAAACCAAAGAGGAAGGAAGAGAAGGAAAAATGAGTTTCTCCCAGCTACCCAGACACCAGCACCCAAAAGCATCAAAAAAAGTTTTGTCTTTTGGGAACTAGAAGACAGTGCTCTGGGCACAGGCTGAGGTCTGTGACGTGTAACACAGACCTGTGTTTTTACAGTCTACACTGTCAAATCCTCAGCTTCTCTTACCAGCACGACTTCACCTCACCCTCAGCGCAGAGAGCTCCGTGAGGGTAAATGCTTGGATGTTCTATTCCCAATAGGCCCCACACACCTGCCACTGCACATGAAGTCAGTCCACAGTGTTCACAAATGCAGGAAGCAGACAGGGGACACTCCATTGGACTCTTAGCTATGTCACTGACAAAGTAACTTGAACTCCTGAGCAATTTAAGTTCTTTCAGCTCGTTCCTTTTTCTATAAAACGGGAATAATTAGTCTTGTATAATCCTTATGAAAATTGAATAAGACACTATGAACTTGCTTGGTATGCCATAGACACATCTCCTCTATACTGGAGCATCCACATGGTAATCATAATGTCTGCATCCTCCATTCCTGTGTCCACACAAGGTAGGAAGCAATAGGAGAGATTTTGTCAAATCTTGTAATCCAACTCACTCCACTGGATCCTTTCATTTGAAGATAAAAAGAGACAGGCTAGTACTAAAAACTGGAAACACTTTACTCTTGCATCCATCTGTTTTCATTAGCATTGTTGTTGGTGCAGGGGGTCTGGGCCATGCTCCTACAGATGCCTATGCTGGAAGAAAGGGACTCTGAAGGCTTTTCTTCAATCTACAAAGGAAAACACCTGAACCATTATGGGAGGGCCCCACAGCAAAAGAAAAGGAAAGTGACAGTAGAGGACTTTGGACAGAGAGGCTCCACTAAGGCGTCCAGACTGGTCCCGAACCTCTTCTCTCCTTACCTTCTTTAATATTCTCCAGGACAAATGCCGAGAGAAAAGCAGCCTAGAATGTAAATCAGCTCTTATCTGCAAAAGTCTGGGGAAGGAGAACCCAGGGCAAACAGAAGCAGGCAGATGGGTGTCTGCAACCTCCCAACCATCTCCCTGGAGACAGTCTGGATGCAGTCAAGAGCTCTGAGGAATGGAGAGACCAAGCTCACTAGGTATCCAGGCATACAACTCTGAAAAGAGAAAGCTCTCATGTCAAATGCCTATAAAACAAGACAACCAAAGAGAGAGGAATTGCCTCTAGGCAGGGAACTTCCAGCTTGTCTGTCTCTATAGGTTTTTTTTTTTTTTTTTTCCTGGTTCCCAGCTTTACAGTGTGGCTTGGGGACAGTGAGTAATTTAATTAAACATTGCCGGGGCTTGGCTGAGGTTGCCTGGGAGCTGGTGGCTTAAAGTTCCTACCATGTCACAGTCTCATCAATGGTCTATATTGAGAGGAACCGAGCTCTTGTATGGACGAGGAAGGGGTCAGAGCTGACATGAAGGGATTCTGATCTGCATTGACAAGCTCCTTGGCAGGCCCAGCCTTTCTAGGAATTCAGCCTTATGTATGCCTTCAGCATCCCAGCCCAGCACTTGACATGGAGGAGAGTGGTGCCTAGGAAAGTGATCTTGATCCAGGAAAGAGGAGATGAAGCCAAAGCAGCGTGGACATGACACCCACGAGGCAATCTTTAAAAGGATTCAGGCTGGAGGAGGAGGGGCATGCCTGTAATCAATGCTTGCACTTGGGAGGCTAAGACAGGTAGTTGGCTAGTTTGCGGCCAGCCTGAAGCAGAGACCTAGATCATATTTTTTAAAAGGCAGAGGCAGAAGAAACAGTTCAGTGACAGAGTTTTGCCGAGGATCATTGTTATTTCTCAGCCTCAGACACAAAACAGAAGACGCTCCAGTGCTGAGTAATCTGCTATAACCACTAGACAATAAAGGTTACTGCCTGGAGAACAGCCGCCAGCAGACAGACCCTGGGAGGAGATACAGTCATTCACCCCCGGTTCTCTAGAGCTTCACTTTTGTCAAGAGCAACGTCTAGGTCATGACTGCTCCTAGTTCCAAGTCCATCTTAAATAGCTCCAAATGCAGGTGAACCCTCTGATGTCCTACCAGTGGGGTAGGGATGGGGGCTGCCCATTGCTAGAATGGCGCTCCATATGCTGCGCAGACCTAGTCTGAACCAGAAGAGCTAAACTTGCTGTTTTATTTTGAGCAGGCCTGGAACTCCCTGTCAGGTGGTCTGCTGATCCCACCTCCACAGCTCAGCTGCTTCCTCCACACACACCTCACACATGCTCGCTCGCTCCACGCCTTACTTCCACATCCTGTACTCAAATGCACAACTGCATCTTATATTTCGACTCCCGGGCCACGTTTCATTCTCTTTCCCCACGTCCCTTCATTCCTCTGTATTCTCTTCCTCTCAGCTCCCCCCCCCCCCCTCTGCTTTCTCCATCAAGGCTCAAGCCTGCCAGATGCTAAAACTTCTGGAAAATTTTTCCCCAAAAAAGTTTTCCTCCACTGGCCAGGGTCATGCAGTTCTTGGCAAAGTGATTGTTATCAGAGTTATGACTACAGATTACAAGAGGAAGGAATAGACTTCTTTCCCATGACAATTCCAATTAGCACACAGGATGTGAGGGTTTTCCTAGGACTTTCAGAGGACCTGTCCAGCAGCTGTTCCCTGGGCCACAGGGCCCTCCTCCTCATACCCTCTTCCCCCTCCCCACCACACCTGCTTCTCCACGCTCTGCAGTTACACCCTTGGGAAAGGCCAGCCAGAATTCCAGAAATGACCCCCAACTGAAAAGATTACTCTCTGGAGACACAAACTTATCCCAGGTCACCTGTTAAACTTGAGCACACTAAACCCAGAGAAGAGAACAGCTGCTTTCCTTCTCTCTCCAGTGGCTCCCAAGCCACACTCTAACCTCTGCAGCTCCATTCCTGGCTGGGATCTAGAAGGGCTGCACAGCTGGGAGCTTGTAGTGGTCCTGCTGGCAACTTGGTTTTTATGTAAAGACAAGAGGTTAGTGCCTGGGGAGGCCACAGTGACCCTTGTGTGCTACTTTAAGAAAAAACCTGGGGACAGTTTCTTCTTAGCCTTCCTCCTCCTCCCTCCCTCCTCCTCCATGGACAAAGGGAGCAGCTTCCCTGGCAGGCATTCCAGAGCCCCATCCTTCCCCCGCCTCTCTCCATCTGCTCTGGCCTGTTGCTTCAGTGCTTGAAGGATACAAGCAGAGGCATCTGTGGATGCCACCACATCCAGGGTGTTCCAGCCCTGGAACCCCTGGCTCCATTCTCTCTTCCCAATAATGTTCCCACACTTCCACACACTAGACTGACTGTAATTAAGGCAGCGGATCCCTCTGCTCCCCAAGTCTTACACCCAGGAGCAGGCACTGGGAAAGCTGGGTCCATAGAAGAGAGCCAGAGACAGTAAGGTTAAAAGGGACATGTGGTAGCCCCAAGGGTGCTTGAGACAAAGCAGGGTCAGCCAAGGTGTGAGCAGCCAAGGGGCTCCACAATGTCTTGCTTGCTAAGCATTGCTTGGGGGCTTAAAGTCCTAGAGTTCTTGCACAAAGGGCCACTAGGAGCAGAAAGGGGGTCTCCTGCTGCTAGGCTGCAGCTGGGTTTGCACAGTCAAGTCACTTGGATCAACTACTTGGAAGGACATTTATTTGGAGGTGGTCATGGGATCCTGAGAGGATCTAGGGATGGGCAACACCTGCCCTCAACACTGATCGCCGACACCAGCAAAAGAAACTGCCCAGGACCCACCACCACGAGGGCGGTAGCTCTCGGGATAGACGAGGGATGTGGGCAGCTCACCCGTGTCTTGACGGAACTAGTTCATGGACTGCAGGTCGATGATGTAGGGCGCGAGCCGGCTGTCCACCTGCCCCAATACCACGCTGCCCCCGGCTCGGGGACCCGCGCGCACCACCGCCTCGATGTGGTGGCTCACGGCCGGGCTGTAGGGACGCCAGCGGCCGTGCTCGTTCAGCCATTCCCACACCACCACGGCCGAGGCCAGGAGCATGGCGAGCCCGGGGCTGTGGCGCGTCGCTGCCCGCCTCCCGGGCCCGGCCTCCTGCGCTTCCTCCGGCGCCGCCGCCTCCGGGCCTGGACCGCGCCCCCCGCCCCGCGCCCCGCCGCCGCGGGCAGCCTCAGCTGCGGCCCATGGGGGAGTCCGTAGCCGCGCAGGCACCGGGACGCGGACCCCGGGGCCGCCCGCCTCCGACCTCGTGCCGCCGGGCTCCGGCGCTGCTGCCGCTGCTCCGAAGGGTCCAGCGGCTTCATGCAAAGGCCCGGCCCTGAGCACTCGCCGCCCCGCCTTGCAAAGCCACCCGGGGGCGCGCGGCCCGAGCGACGCTGCACCCGCCTCGCACCAGTTGCGCCTCGGGCTCCACGGGCGCCCGCGTGGATCGCGCAGCACGGTCACGCCCTCCGCCCTCCCTCCGTGCGGAGCGGGGCGACCGCGGGGGCACAGCTCCCCCTCCCTGCGGCTCGGCTCAGTGGCTTCCAGAAGGAGTCGCCCCTCCCCGGCAGTGCGCCAGGGCGAGCTCGCGCCCGCGGACGCTTCCCTAGTCCCCGGGTGCCGAGAGCACGAGCGCCATCCCGACCCCAGCGGCCACGGCCGGGCCTTAACTTTGCAGTCTCTTTAATAATGGAACTTTGGTCTGTCTTTCTGTTTTCAGCGCAGAGCCGGCCGTGTCCATGGTGCGAGCCACGAGGCTCGTATTTCTCTCCGGCTCGCGCACGCACGGACACACTCACACGCATACACACACACTCACACGCATGCACACACACTCACACTCACACGCATACACACACACACACACACACACACACACACACACACACACACACGCACGAGCAACCCCACGCCCTCCTCGTTCTGCCTGCTATTACCTCATCCTCGCCTGCATCCTTCCTTAGCTGTCCGTCAAGGATGCAGAAGCCACGCCCCTCTGCCCGCTCGCACCAGAATTCTAGAGTTTCCCCGCCCCCTGCTGGTCGGAAACCTCATGTGCAGGTCAAAGGCCACACACTGGTGACCACTGAGTTTATTTAAACTACCTACTCAGAGAGCAGAGAAGTTCTTGTCCTTCCATTGTTAGAGTTAGAAGGCACAGACTAAACTGGTTCATCCTGCAGTGTCTCTGAGTAAAACCACGACTCACTTATTTTGATCATTAATGGCGAAAGAAGAAAATAATCTGAAGTACATTCTAAGTGCTTTGAAATCTGGATTGCACATTATTGCTGGGCATGGTATATCACACTTGTATCTTCGGCACTTGAGAGGTTGAGGCAAGAAGATGAGAATTTCAGGCCACATATCCAGAACAGGTCTCAAAAAAAACCCATAACATTTTTAAGAGAATTACATATGAACCTCGACAGGGAACACACACTTCGTTTATCCGTGGGTGAAACCACACATACAATGAATTCATTCTGATAAAGTGAAGACAGAATTTGGAATAATTTTATATTGGTAATGAGATTATGAATCTTTTTTAGAATAGCTTTTTCAGAGTTTCATATGCTCTTTTTACGTTTGAGGAGACAAGCAGAAAAACTGCTCCTGAGCCGATAAACTAGGAATTCCAGGGTGGAGCAAGCTTAATCTAGGCAAGGGGGGGAGTATTAAGAAATATTCAACTGACTGCTTGAAAGATAAACAGGAAGAAACAGACTTCTACTTCCTGTGTCCATGCTAATTTTGCATTTACTCTTCTCGTGTGCCATGCTAACAGGGCAGGTTATTATAGCAGAATTTAAATGAATAATCACACAGGAGAGCATTTGCAGCCTGGGTAATTTGCTAGAGGGAGTGAATATACAGGCAAATGTACACCAGTAATTAGTTGTTAATGTTAATTGTTGACCTGACAGCATCTAGAGTCACTCAGGAGAAAGGCTTCCCAGCATGCCTGGGAGGACTGACCTAGCATCCACTAAATACGGTGGGAAGACCCACCGTAATTGTAGACAGCACCATCCCAGGGGCTGCAGTTCTGAGTAAAAGGGAGAATGAGAGCTGAGGGCCAGTATCCATCACTGTTTTCCTCCCTTGTCACAGCTCGACCACTCCCCCAGTTACCCCCTGATGTTAGGAACTGTACCCTTGAACTATGAACCCCACAGCAGAGCTTCGGCCATTCTTTCAGATATTTTATTGTAGAAACAAGCAACTGACACATCAGCTATACTTACAAAAATATGCATTTAAAAAAGCCATGCTAATTTATAGTTCATAAAACCATTTTTTAAACAATAATTTCTTTGTGGTTGTTGTTTTATTCATTAGTATTTTGCCATGGGTTTTGGATCCCCTGGGAACTGGAGTTACAGACAGTTGTGAGCTGCCATGTGGGTACTGGAAGTTGAATCTGGGTCCTCTGGAAGAGCAGTCAGTGTTCTTAACCACTGAGCCATCTCTCCAGCCCTGAAATAATAACCTCTAATTTTAAGTCAATAATATGGATATGTCAATATCTTAAAAATACTTCAAAGATATCCCAAATTCAGCTAATCTGGCCACAAACCCCTAAAATTCAAACAACATCCCACTTGAATGCCCCAACTATATATATCACTGAAATTGTGTCTTATTGTCATAAGTGGTATATATGACATACTTATATCTTAAGCAAATGACAAATGACATACTCAATATGTAATTTGGAGTTATGGTTGTTATAATGAAACCTCCCTGAGGTTTAATGAAATGAAACCAGGCTAGAATGGTTCAATTTGGTGATGCTTTTTACAATGCCATTGCTCCCACACATTTCAATAAAGATACATTTCTCTTTTTCCATGGAGTATTCATAGCAAACGTCACCTTTTCCCCATCATCCATCAGTGTATAATAAACCACTCTGAAATGAGTGACTAAAAACAGCAGCAAGCGTTTCCTTCACACCAAATCTGCAACTGGGGGGGCTTCTGAGGACACTTAGTCTGGCTCACACCGAGTTAGCTCCAGGCAGCTGGAAGTCAGATGGCTGGGACTGGAGTTGTCTAGGCTTGCTTACTCACAGACTGTCATCTGATTACTCACATAGAGCTCTCGAAGCTCAAGGGCCTAAGCAATGCCTATGGCATCCTCACTGCAAAGAAGCTGTGTTCCAGCTATGTGAGACCCCAGATTAAAAAGCCATATAGAAGCTGAATTACCCATTTGTTAATTAAATTTTGTTTGAAAAATCACTCTAAATCACCTTTGGTTGAAAAGACAGAGAGATTCCATGTATCCCTTTCCCCTTATCATCAAATTATAAATATCCAAATGCTTACAAAACTATAATATACATTATTACTGATATCCACACAATTAAAATACAGAAGTTACTCCATGATCCTTTACTGGTCTATCTTTGTGTTATACATTGCACGCTTTCTGTTTTGCACACAATATGCGGCAGATCCCTCATGCTGTACTTCTTCCAGTTTGCAGTGTTCAAACCACACCCACTTCTTTCCCACGGTCATCCTGTCTGTGACTGTCAACACACTACACTCTCCGTGTGTATGATTTTGTGATTTTTAAAAAAAGATTTCATTTCATTAATTTTAATGATGTGTAGGGGTGTGTGTGTGTGTGTGTGTGTGTGTGTGTGTGTGTGTGTGTGAGTGCAGGTGCCCCAAAAGTCTGGAGGCATCTGATCCCCAGAAGCTGGAGTTATAGACAGTTGTGAGTCACCTGACACAGGTGCTGGAAACCAGCTAAGGTCCTCTGAAAGAGCATCAGCTGCTATTAGCCACTGAGTCATCTCTCTAGTCTTTGGTTTTGTGTTTTGTTTTGTTTTTAAAAAATGTTATGTAAATGGAAACTTGAGTACCTAGTCTTTGGGGAGCTGGATTTTTAAACTAAGCTCAATTCTCTAAAGATTTATTTGAGTTATATTTATCAGTTATACACCTTTTCATTGCCAAATACTGTTCAATGGTATCAGTATGTCAGTTTATTTTTCTATTTATTCATGCAAGAACTTGTGAATGGTTTCTAGTTTGGGCTGTTACGAATAGAACTTTTTCGAACATTCTCATACATGATTTTGAGTGAACATTAAATCCATTTTCTGTGGTAAATATTCAGGATTATAACTCACAAGATAATAAGGTAGTTGCACCGCTCATATATATTTTTTAACATTGTCAGTTTTCTGTTTTGTATTTCCTCTTAACAACATATTTATAATGCCTCTACATCCTTACCAGTATCATTCAATGCCAGTGTATTTTGTTTTAGCCTTTATGATAGGTATGTAACTTCTGCAACCCCTCCCCATGTGTGTTTAATAGTAGGGATATTTAACAGGCCCTGTGTGACTATTTACCATCTGTATAGTTTCTTTGATGAGATGTCTGTTCATGTCTTTGGCCCTTTTTTGTTTGCTTTTTACTGTTGAAGTCCTAGAGCTTTAGAAAATGTTCTAGATTTGAAAAACGAACAGATACATGGCTTGAAAATACTTATCAAACTGTAACTTATCTTCCACATTCTTTATGGAGTTTTTCCCAAAGTCAAAGTATCACTTAGATTTTTAGCACTACGCTGAATCCAGCATGATAATGGGCTTTTCCTTAATTTTACAGTGGTAGCAGCTGGTCTTTCATCATTAAGAATTACAGTAGCTGTGGGTGTTTCTTTTAGATTCTTTTTTTTAATCAAACTGAAGAATGTTTTCTCTAGTCTAATAGTTTTAAAACCATGAATAGGTATTGAGTTTTATGACATACTTGTTACATTTATTAATAGAATCATGTGACTGTCTTTGATATGATTGCTTTCCAAATAATGAAGTGTAGATTTGCTTCTCTGGAATAAAACTTATTTAGTCATAGAGTGTAATTTAAAAAGTATTACTGAGTTCTGTTTAATATTTTACTAAGGAGTTGGGGAGCATACAATTATGAAAGATACTTTTCTGAAATTTTTTATTTCATTTTTTTTTCTTTTTTGTGCTGCCTTTGTATGGGTTTACGAATCCAGGTAATATGAGCTTCATAACATAAGTTGGGAAATCCATGATCTTCTAATTCCTGGAAGAGCAACGTGACTTCTTTAAAATATCTAGGTGTGTGTGTATATTTCTTTTCAGAAACATTTTAGTTATGAATTAAATTTTCTCAATTATTATAATATGAATTGTAAAAGGTCTTATAATAAAAAAAACCTCAGAGCCAGATATTGGGGTGATAGCTGAAAGATCAGAGAAAGAGAACAAGCCAGTCACGTTCTTACCTGTACGAAATCCTCAGTCTCCAGAGAGAGAGAGAGAGAGAGAGAGAGAGAGAGAGAGAGAGAGAGAGAGAGATCCTGTTTCCTCACGCCTTATATACCTTTCTGTGTCCTGACATATTATTTTCTGTGTTTAAAGGCATATTTCCTTCTCAAGCAATGGCATTAGATCTCAAGTGCTGGGATTAAAAGTGTGTGCCACCACACCTGGCTCTGTGTCTAATCTAGTGGCTGGCTCTGTCCTCTGATCCCCACACAAGCTTTACTGGGGTACACAATATATTACCACAAGTTGGGTAATCCAAGGAGTTGTCTTGGATTGTACATTTTAAGGACTTGGTGTATTTCCTCAAAGTTGTGGAAAGTATGTGTGTGGAGTTTTTCACAGTCCTTCTTTGTTATATGTATGATGTCTTCTATGCCTACCATGGTCTTCCAACTCATTCATGATATTGGCATTGGAAATTCATATCTCTTAATATATTTCCTATCATCATCATCATCATCATCATCATCATCATCATCATCACCATCCAGGAGCAGGAGGAGAAGGAGAAGTAGTAATAGTAGTTCATTCTTCATATATCCATTTTGTTATTTCCCCTTTTCCAAGCTCTGTGTATGTGTGCATGTTTTTGTTCCTTTGTGAGTGTGTGTGTGTGTGTGTGTGTGTGTGTGTGTGTGTATGAGATAGATAGATAGATAGATAGATAGATAGATAGATAGATAGATAGATAGACAGATAGGAATGTGGAGGCCACAGGCTGATTTCAAATATCTTCCTTAATCATTTTTTTTTACCTTATTTCTGGACAAAAGTTTTCTCACTAGCCCTGTAGGCCAGCTATTTGGCTAGGCTGCCTGGTCAATGAACTTCAAAGATCCACCTGTGTCTGCACCACCACTGCTGCTGCCCATTGCTGCTCTCCACCCCCTCATTGCTGGAGTCATTTTGTGTGTCATCATGCCTGACTTCGATATGGGTGCTGGGGATCCAAACTCAGGTCCTCAAGCTTGTTTTACCCACTGTGTCTTCTTCCCAGCTACTGTTTCCACACAGGCAGTTCACTGTCAAATCTGGGAAAGGGGAACCCAGAGAGACTCACAGACATCACCTGAATAGCAGTCACATCCTTCCCAATGTCACAGCAGCTCCACATCCTACTTAGGAGCTGGGTTGGTAATCTGCTGCTCCCCAGATGCTAAGTCTGTGAAGTGACAGGCAGAGGCTATAGTTTCTAGAGTTGAGTGACATCTTTCCGTGTCTCCTGGTAGAAGTGTTGCCCTCTGCTGGGGGCCAGGACCTGGCACCCTGCAGATCTCTGCACGAGGGTATAGGAAGAAGGGCCAGGAGTGTGTCACCACAAGCAAAGATAAGTGAGTCTCTCCTGTCTTTGTCTCTGGTTACCCAAGGATATGTCAGAAATCTGATGTGGGCCTCACCAAGCTAAAATAAAGATAACTGATGGTTACATTCCCTTCTGGAAGCTCCACCATGCTTATACAGTGCCCACTTAGCTACCCAAGACTATCTGTCTTAAAGTCCACTGACATTGTTAATTTCACTGGCAACCTTATTTCCTCTTTTCTATGAAGCCTAACATACTTGCAGGTTCTAGGGATCGGGTGTGTGTCTTGAGCATCTCCTCCCATATTCCTTATGCAATTCACTGGAGTCTCTTGTGCTGCTCTTGTTCAGGGCTGAGAGCTCACTGTCCATCTTCTAAGAGATTGTGTTTTGGCCATTCCTGACATTATGTCTTGGTAAATCCTGCCACAAAATGTGTAGTTCTGCATATGTAGTCACCTGATTTCTCTTTGTTAGGTGATTCAAACCAAGCCTAAATACCCATGGGTGCTGATTTGGTTACCCTGTAGAAAAAAAAAATAACCTTGCTTCAAAATCCCAGGAATCTGCTTCGATTTTTTTCCACTTCACGGTACTCTTAGCAACATCTAATATAGTTTTAGTACCTACAGAGCAGCCAGGTTGCATGACCAAAGCAGCAGGGCTGTCTCAACCAATGCCTCTTCTGAAGAACTCCTTTATAATGTAGGTCCAACTCAGTTCCAAGAGCTGTGTGTGAACCTGCAAATGGATGTGGCAGCACCCCCTCCATGAGCTATGCTGCTTCCAGACCCAAAGAAGCCAATCAGAGGGCATACCTCCTTCTCCCCAATGAAGTATATTCTTCCCCCTTCCTGGTGGGATACGCAAGATTTGATAGTTTATAGTTTGCTATGGATAGGCGGTCCTAACATGTCTCTGACTTATTGAATTTATGATTATTCTTGTGGTTTGCTTCTCACCTGTCCTGAGGTGCATGCAATTTGAGGGCTCTGGTGCATTCTGTTAACAATATCTGAGTAAAATAAAGAATAAAATTTCCTCCAGAAAGACAGCTGTCTTTTTGTTTTGTTTAAACAAACAATTCCAGGAGCTGAGCTCTTGAGTACATCATCTGCAGTTAACTACCAAGGTCTTTTGGATGCTCCTTTTGCTAGTTGGTGAGTCTCAGTTAATCATACCAAGAAAAGAACGCATGGAAAAAAAGGTTTCCTAGGAGTCGATTTCAACAGGTTCTAAAGGAGGGTGGCTTTTTGTAAGGATGTACTTGCTGGTTATCTCCCCCAGGGGGAGATATTGTGCTATAAATAACCTGTGAATACACTTGCTGCCTTTAGGTCTAAGCACAGCTGGACTTTCCAGTTCCTCTTTGTGACAGATTGTTCTTTAGAGTTTACACAGAGAGGCAGTGGACGATCCATACATCCACAGGAAGCCGATGGTAAACAGGAGGATGCCTTCTGAGATGGAAAAGTGAAGCACATAACACAATATCCCACAACAGCAGCTTGAATCCATCCATGTGGCCCCATTTGTAAGATTCCCGTGGTTTTCCTTCCCTACTGCAAATTTCAGGTAAGCCAGTTGATTTCTAATCCTTTTCCCAAACTGGGTCACTGGGAAAATCAGAAACTTAGAACAACACCCCTGCACAGGAGCCCAGGGAATGCAGAGATGCCGGCAAAACACAGCTAGGGTGCAGGAGGACAGACAGCAGAGAGGGACAGAGTTTGATTACCAGCTTCTTTTCTTCCTTAGCTCCTTGCTCCAGAGGAGCAAGCATCCAAGCACAGCATGCATTTCAGACTTTCAATATTCTCAACATATGGAGGGTTTATCAGGATGTAATCCCACCTCTACTCCATTCTCATTAATGACTTCCTCCCTCTCTTTTGTTTTCCCTGTACTTGAGAGGATGCTTGTGCTGAGATTTAGAGCCACACACTTAATTCGTGATCATCTAATTTCTAGATCCTCAATTATATCTGCCTTGTCCCTTTATCTAAATGAGCTCACTTATGCACATTTGATGTTGGAACATGGTCAAAAGTATTATGCCTTGGAGAACTGTGAGAGAGGCTCCAGGAAAAAAAGGCAGAGGGCCTTTCACATCAGGTGTATTTGTTCCCTGGACTGTTCTTAGATGCGATTTGGTTCCTCCTCTAACAACCATTTAAATTCAATTTGTAAGACATATTTATTCTTGTTGGATGTCGGAATATAGCTATAAAGCCTGAATCTGGGGAGCCTGAATCTGCCCAGATATAACCTATTGTAAATGCCAGGCTGTTGTCTTTAAATTGGTCTGTCCTGAGAAAGTTCTGGGGAAGGGCTACTCTGTTAATATTTAGTATGTGCTTATGATGTTTATTTACATGTTTTTCTGAACTCCAACAACTTTCTTTGGATCATTACTTTCTTTGTTCCATCCATGTATAAAAGCACACTGAAACTGAAGTAAGGTTGTCTACAGCATTAGACTGCAGTCCGCCCCATTCTTTCAGGTCCTCAGATCCCAGGTCCAGCAGATAAAATCTGCATAGGTCAGCCAAAAGTGGACAGTCCTGAGTTAGAACTCTGAAAAACTTCAGAGGGGGTATGATTCTTGACAATACAATCCCTTTCTTCCTACTATCTTGATTAATTTATATATATATGTAAATATATATTTTTCATATATTAAGGTTTATTTCTATATTAAGGTTTATTTTCTTTTTAATCATGTGTATGTGTGTGGAACTGAGTGGGTATGTACACATGTGAGTGAGTTGCTCCAACATATATGTATTTCCCTATGAGGTAGATAAAAGTAACTATTTTGTTAGGAACACTAGGCAAAATTATAGGATTATGCATGGAAACCACTAAACAGTATAATCATCAACAAAAACATCATAAAAATGCAATGAATGTGTTACAAAATCTACAAGGAGAAGGACAGCTGTTCCTAGTCAGAAGAAGTTATAATGTGGTCTTGTTTCATCTCCCCTGGGAGACTGTAATAGGCATCTCAGTCTTCAGTTCTATTTGTAAAATTTCAAATGAGGAAAAACACCAAAAGAAGGATTTGATTTGGCTGATTTTAGGGAATTTAATTAATTAATTAAGGTTAATGTTAGGACATGAATAAATTTGAAAATATGGGATCTGAACTGAAAATCCCAACTATCAGCTGGCTGAGATGCTACTTTTTGGGTTCTGTCTAGCATTTCATGAATTGCCACAGTGGTTGCACTGTATTTGAATTGTGCTCCAAGAATATACCCTCTGGTGATGAGAGAGCGTAGGAGAAGCATCTCATCATACACTAGCAGACACTTTGAAAATAAATGGAACTGTGGGAAAGGAGTCTGTGAGCTTGTGATTGCTTAAGTCTTATCTCTTACCCACCTTACTATACCCTCTTACCTACTCTCCCACTTTCTCTAAGGTTTGCAAACGAGTAGCTCCCTCCGTGTAAACAAACATGCCTTCTGAAGCTTTATTATGGTTGTGAGATTGCTTCCGGATCACACATTGTTGTTAGAGTTTTCCTGCCTGGCCCAGTCAGGACAAATCTCTCTTACCCACCAGTCCCACAGTCGCTCAGACCCAACCAAGAAAGCACACAAAAACTTATATTGCTCACAAACTGTATGGCCGTGGCAGGCTGCTTGTTATCTACCTTTTCTATCTTAAATTAACCCATTTCTGTTAGTCTATACTTTGCCACATGGCTTGTGGCTTACCAGTGTCTTTACATGTTGCTTTTCATGGCGGCGGCTGGTGGTGTCTCTCCCAGCGTTCTACTTCCCAGAATTCTCTTCTCTCTTGTCCCGCCTATACTTCCTGCCTGGCCACTGGCCAATCAGAACTTTATTTACACAGAGCGATATCCACAGCACTTCCCCTTTTCTTTTTTTTTTTAAGGAAGGGTTTAACTTTTACATAGTACAATTACATATAACAAAACAATTATCAAGCAAGAATTACAGTTACAATATTAAAGAAGATATCCTATCTATCTTATATTTGTGAGTCTAAGGTTTTATATCTAACTTATCTTTTATCATAACTGAGGAAATTATAACTATCTAGTCTTCAACCACATCAAAGACCTCAGAAGGATATAATATTACCTGAGAACCGGGAGAAGGATGTAAGCATTTTTCAGGAGTCTTGCAAGAGTAGACAGAGACAGCTGGCAGCCTGGACAGTCACCTAATGTTCCTTTGTAAAGTTGGGGCATTTGTCTTCAGCCCACAGGACTAGAGTCTCTTGGTCACTTCTCTCAGTGTCCTGTAGAATGTCTGGCCATTTCCTCTGCAAAGCAGGAACCTGAAGGACCATTTTGTCAAGCAAAGTTTAGTGGTCACCTTTCTATGGGTCCTGCACGTCCAGTTGATCGAGCAGTCCAGGCAAGAACAGTTTCTTGCCCAAATGGCTATTTTTGCCAAGGTGAAGATAAACTCCATATGAAGTGTCTTCAATGCCCATCCTCCTCTCTGAAGTAAATTGGTGCTGCCAGGAGCAGACATGTCTCACTGTCCAGAAAGTCTAAATTTTAAAAATATTTTAAATGCCATATTCTGTAGGGCTTTGAAGTATTTGAAGATTACCTATCTATCTGAAATATCTCTATGTATATCTAGAAGACTTAACTAACATGGCTACGAGTATGATTATCATAGATGACTAATTATTAATCTATTTTTAATTATCCATTACAATTTTAAATGAGCTGTACAAACATAATACCTTAAACAAGAGTAGAAATATACACACAGTATAACAAAATTAACTTTAAGTTTGTATCAATAGACTAAAATCTATACCAATGTAAAACATTTTAAATGAGTTGTTGCTCTTTAGAAGTAAGTTCATTAATCTAACCTTTCATCCTATCATATCTATATCATATCCCCTTTTTATCTTTATAAAAAGATTGCATTTATAATCAACCTGTTTTAAATAAAATAGTGGTTTTTCTCTGTCCCACACCAGAGGCTCTTCTGATTTTCTCCCTAAGAAAGCCAGACTTCTGAGAGCTCACACATGAGGACTTCAAACTGAAAGAATTTTTAGAAAAGTGCCTACCTTATAAACATGCCTCATGAGTTACTTCTTCTTCTTCTTCTTCTTCTTCTTCTTCTTCTTATTATTATTCTTCTTCTTCTTCTTATTATTATTATTATTATTGGTGTTTTCAAGACAGGTTTTCTCTGTGTGGTTTTGGTGCCTGTCCTGGAACTCACTCTGTAGACCAGGCTGGCCTTGAACTCACAGAGATCCGCCTGGCTCTGCCTCCCGAGTGATGGGATTAAAGGCATGCACCACCAACGCCTGGTAGATTAGCCAATCAGCCTTTTTTATTTTTATTTTTTTTATTATTTTTTTTAAATCATGTTTGCTGTTGTTGTGATTTCATTTGTAAATTATAGATAAAAGTTTTAAGTAATACGGGGTATACAGATTGGGATTGTTTTCAAATTTTGAATTTCAATTTTTTTCTGGTTGTCTTAAAATTGAATAAGGATAAAAAATGGCAAAAAATTAAACTTATATTACTCAGTATGAAATGTGTAGAAGGATAAGGTAGTGAAAGTAAATATTTTGAAAATAATAATGGCAGAAATGACAAATGAGAGGAAAGGTCATATTTAAAACATTTGTATGTATATTAGATGGGAATAAGCGTGGGCAGAGATCTGGAAATCAGAAAGGGATCCTTAAGAAGGGAGAGTTTTAGGAAAGAGAGTTGGGAGAGTAATAAAAATATGGTATAAGGACCCTTGGGAAGTGCTCAGCAGGTAGAAGCACTTGCCACCAAACCTGAAGGCCTGAGTTCAAACCCTGGAACAAACCACTCCCCCTCCAAGTTGTCCTCTTATCTCTACCCCCAGTATGGTATGCATATGGCTACACATGTGCACACTACTGCATGTGTGCATAATAAAAACATGTAATAGAAATAAAGAATAAGCAATATAAAACAAAAGGGGAAATATAGAAGGCATGGGGCAACTGGGAGCAGCAGGGAGAAGGAAGGGAGGGGTGTGAGGATAAGAATCAACCCAAACTTAATTGGGTGCCAAATGTAGATGTAACCGGCTTGTTAAATGAGAAAACCGAACAGAAAGTCTGTAAATAGATAGGACACACAGAAGTAGGTCTCTTGCGGAGAGTAAGGACAGCAGAAGCAGGGAAGGGTAAGGTTTTTGCTCTTGCTCTGACCTCGTGGTTTTTAACTCTGCAATTGGTTCTGTGTTTCTTATTTAACAAGCCGGTTACATCTACAGATAAGAATCAACCCAAACTTAACATGTATGAAATGTCCTTAGAAAATTTGTTACTTTGTGAAAAGAAGGAAGGAAGAAGCAGGAAGAAGGGATGGGGAGGGGAGAGGAAAGAAGGGGAGGAGAGGAGGAAGAAAGCAGGCCTTTGGAGACAGTGGGGCATATGTAGCACAGTTGGCAAGCTGAAGCCCTGGATTTGATCCCAGCACCTCATGAACTGCATGACGGCACAATCCTCCAGTCCCAGCATTTGGGAAGTAGAGGCAGGAAGTTCAGAAGTTCAAGCATTGCTGGAGAGGAAGCAGAGCGATTAGAAGTTCAAAGGAGAAACTCAATTTGTAAATCCTTGTTGTATAAGCATGCGGACCTAATTCCCACACACCAGAACTCCCATTTAAACAAACGACAAACAAACAAACCTACAAAAGTTAAGTGTCCCCTAGCTTCCATGTAATCCAAGTGCTGGGAACACTGACGGGAAATCCTTGTGGCCTGCTGGCCAGACAGTCTAGTAACATGAGCAGTTCCCCTCCAGGTTCAGTGAGGGATCCTGGCTCAAGCAAATAAGGTGAAGAGTGGTTGGAGAAGACACTGGGGCCAGACTTCTGGTCTCCTCCCCACCACACAGTATACCCAGAGAAGTTTAAGGTCACCCTCAGCTTGAAGTCTGCCTGAGATTTAGCCCCTATATGAATAAATAATACACAAATCAGTTAAACAAAATGATAAAAAATAAAATAACAAAGTCTTTAGAGTTCAATTAAAATATCTATGTAGAAAGCTATCAAAGACATAAAATAATTAGGTCGTGTATTATTTTAGTAGGAGAAAGGAAATGGATATATATATATATATATATATATATATATATTCAATATATACGTACATATTCCAATTAGAGTGTGATTTTTTTCCTTTGGTATTTTTAAACATCCTTAGTATTATTTTTTCTTTTCCTGTCTGCCTTACCTTCCCCTTTCCATTTGAAACTATCCCTTCATTAGTATTACATACTTTTCTCATTGGCATACATACACGCACACACACATACACACATACATACATATATATATATATTTAAGTGGAGTCATCCTACATAGGGACTAATGCTTCTTCCAGAAGCCATAGTTGTCAAACAAAATGCTAAATGCCAGGTGGGAAATACATCCCTCCAAGTTGGTCAGGGAGTTTCCAGAGCCCCCCTAAAAGAACACAGGCATTTGCCATTGCTCTTGGTTACCTGAAAACACTTGATAAGGCTCTTCTGCTAAAGACACAAAACACTTTGCTCATAGGACATGAAAAAACTAACTAGTGTCAGCCTGGAAGCTTAGTTCTTGGTGGTTAGCTATCACAGTACTGGAAAGTTTCAGGCAGGCTTTTGGGGGTAGGTGGGGGAGTCAGCAACTTTCTCATTTGGGTGTGAACCATGTGAGCTGCAATAATGATTGGCCTTGCAAGACATGCCCATGTGTGCAATGGTGGTATAAATGTTATAAGAATTAGCAACTAGTTTCTGGATTGGATTAAGATGTGTTTCATAAGAGGAAACTCATGCCTGGTACTGTAAATTTGACCAAGAATCTGTGGTTGGGGAAACTCATATGTCTTTGAGGAGAACTGTGTATCTTGCTAAACTGATACAGTATCAAACTGTCTTCTAAACTTACCTCTGTTCCCATAGATAAAACCAGTTGTCAGTCTGGATCAGAGAAGCTGCTTTTGACAGTGTGCAGCAGTTAATGCAGAGACTTACAAGTTGTCAAAGTGCAGAGAACAAATGTCTGTGGAGTGCTCAGCCCAAATGGGACATCTATATTATATGCCCTTCCTCCAAAGCTCAGGGTATACTGTGGAAGAGGAGCAGACAGAATTAAATGCCAGAGATCAGAGAAGACTGTTGTGAAACAATGTCTTCAGGACATGATGTAACTGTTGCCTTGATGAACTCACAACAGCTATCGTTATTTGCACAAGAAATGCACAAGTTCAAGGCAGACAATATGTAAGCATCAATGTGAGAGGGGTCCATGAACCCCTGTAGAGTTGAGAAACTGTTAGCAGTTTCTGGCTACTGGGAGAGGGGGCACACACTGTATAACTCCAGTGATAGGACATTCTGAAAAAGGTAGAACTACCAAGACAATAAAATAAAAGAATGATTGTCAGGGCTGAATGTAGATGAACAGTCTTATTAAGTGAGAAACACAGAGCCAAATGCAGAGTTAAAAGCCCAAGAGGTCATAGCAGTAGCTTAAAACCTCCTTCTTACCCTTCCTGCCGCTGTTGTTATTCCCCTGATTGAGGAAAAAGGGAAGAGAGAGATGCAAGAGGCATGGTTTTCTTCAGTGATGTAACCCTAGGTAGGTTGACCAAACTCTAGGGCAGTGGTTCTCAACCTGTGGGTCTTGACCCCTTCAGGGATTCAAATAACTCTTTCATGTATCTGATATTCTGCATACCAGATATTTGCATTACAATTCATGACAATAGCAAAATTGCAGTTATGAAATAGTAACAATTATGAAATAATTTTATGGTTAGAGGTCACCACAACATGAGGGACTGTATTAAAGGGTCGCAGCATTAGGAACATTGAGAACTAGTGGGGTAGTGGATAGTTTAAATTCATGTGCATTTTGTCAGTGCTAATTTTGGACTTGGGGTCTATGAGAACAAAAGAAGAAGAGGGGGAGGAAGAATGGAAAGAGAAGAAAGAGGAGGAGGACACATGAGGTTGTGAGAGATCCAGAAAGAGTAAAATGGGCTTGTGGGTGTGGATGTGATAAAAATACAATGTATAAACTAAACATTAAATTTTACAAAAGAAAAGAAATGTGGAAGATAGAAACCAATTATTTTTTGGAAGATTATGGATGAAGCCGGATAGGAGTTGTAATATCTGTCTTGTAAGTTGGGTCTAAGGTGGTGGCTTTGTAATTTCTGCATACATTACTAGCAGTGTCATAGTGACAAGACATGGCACCTGCTCAGACATCTACACCTCTGTCAACAACTTTCCTCCCTGCTCCAGGGCTTTGGGGTGACATCTCCTAGTCGCAGTTTTATAGAAGTTATTTTCTCCTGCTCCTCTCACACTCCAAGAGCCTCTGATTCTTGTAATGTCTATGATAGTTTAGCTTCCCTAAACTAGCCTCAGTTCTTTAATACACCTTGTAATCCTCAGAAGGCCTCCATCCTTCCCAGTGCTGTGCCTCAAATTCAAATCAAATAAACCACACCATAGAACCAGATGATATCAAATGTTGGAGATGGGGGAGAGAACCTCTCTCATTTGTTATTGCTGAAATATGCAAAATAGTAATTACTTTGGAAGAATTGTGGCAGATTTTTATAAAGCTAAATATTGTCTTAGCATAGACTCCAATTATACTGTTTGGTTAGTTGCTATTTGGCCAACAGTGTTGAAAATGTGTGTCACACAAAAACCAAAACACAGAGGTTTGTAGCAGTTTTATTCATAACACTGAACACTGGAAGCAAATGAGATCTCTGGAAAAAGAGAGTAAGTAAACAAATTATGGCAAATCCATGCATCACTATGCAGTAATGAATATAAATGAGCTATATATGCAGGCAACTTCAATGGGTCACTGACAGTCTTGAGACATACATAACATACTATTCCACTTACGTGACACTCTGGGGAAGACAGAAGTATGAGGACTATGATGAGATAGATGATTACCAGCATTCAGGAAGAGGAAAGAACAGAGCAGGGACTTGGAAGGACAGCCAAAGGACTCTGTAGATACTCTAGTAGATGTGGGACATTACACATGTGCTAAATCCACTAAGTGTCATGCTGTGAAGTTTAAGGTACACAATTTTACAAAATCATCCAGGAACTCAAAGGCTCAAAAGACAAAATGGATGTGGGATATCCCAGGAGAATTTATTTTTTTGTGTGTAACTATTCTAAATGTTCAAGGAATCTCACCCAACATGTGTAGGGTGTGTGTAGGGTGGGTGGAATACCTGTCTCAACTTTAGAAAGGAATGGCATACGTCAGATTAAAGCTAAAGGAACTGCACAGGCACATATTATGTAGTTGATAAAATGTTATTTCCCATCCAAGTACAGATGAACAATTTTGCTATATATGCTATATATCATCTATATATTTAGGCATATGTCCATGCAGCTACAAATATCTATCTATTATATGTCTTTATTGTATATATGTATGTGTATGTATGTATGTGTGAATTTATGGCTCTGAATTTATAGCTATGTATTTGTTTATCTATATCAGCTAATTATCTATGGGTCTATATCTATGTATTTATCTATTCACATATTATTTATGTCTATGTATATATCATCATGTATATATGCATTATGTAAAATCTACCTATATATGTATCTATCACCTATGTATCTATGTGATTATCTATGTAGCTACTATCTGTATCTATACTTTATGTATCCATTATCTATCTATCTATCTATCTATCTATCATCTATCTATATATTTATCTGTCTGTCTGTCTGTTTATCTATCTATCTATAATCCATTTGTCTGTCTGTTTATATAATCTCTGTATTTATATATCTATACTCTGATTAATCAATTAACTAAATGACTGAGATATGGTAAGATCCATATTTCCCACAGTTGGAATGGGGATTTATAGAGATGCACTGAGAAGAGGCAGAAATAGTCTATGTAGTTATGAATCAGATTTGGTGACATCCATGATAATTCTGTAATTTATTGTAGATATTGTTATTAATAACAAAAAATAAAAAGAAGACATGAAAGTGAGATAGAGATAAGGGTCCTAGAAAAGTTGAAAGAAGGTGGCAGTAGATGGATATGATCAATATGTATAAATGTGTATGTATTCTTTCAAAGAATAAAAATTTTTCTTTTTTGTTTTTTTTCAAAACAGGGTTACTCTCTGTAGCTTTGGAGCCTGTCATGGAACTCGCTCTGTAGACCAGGCTGGCCTCGAACTCAAAGAGATCCTGCTAACTTTGCTTCCTGAGTACTTGGATTAAATGCATGCGCCACCACTGCCAGGCTAAAAATGTTATTCTTTAAAAAGGAAAAAGAGAGTAAATGCTCTCTAGTCCTCAAGAATCTTGACTAGGCATTTCTTCATCCTGCTTGTTTACAATTTCTGTCTCATACCACGTTATATGGTTTGTCTTAATATAAGTGAAGATAGATTCCATAGCACAGCCAAACTCTATAATACTGGAAACACCACTTTCATACTCACAAATGAAGCCAGCAGTGTGCATGGCTATGAGTGATCCTTTAGAATCAAATACAGGAGATCCCGAAGACCCACAATAAAAAATGTTGTCCCAGGTAAGCACACTAGGTTCTTGGACTGTTTCTTGGAAACTTCTCTGGGTGTACAGATAGATATACTGTGGAGGGTTACTGCCACCCACTGCTTCTCTTTCATGAATGTGCTCATCTTGAGAAACCAGAACACAGCCCTCACTAAGCTTCTCTTTTGTATCAGGATGACCAATAATATAAATCAATCCACTGGATGGTACAGGGGCTATTCCATTATATAGCCCTGCAGGGACTTGCTGCTCATTTCCTTCCAGTTTTAGGATAGCAAAGTCAAGGGTTTCATCATATATTTCCAAAGAAGATGTAATGGAGAAGCAGTTGTCTTCATTTGCATCGAATGTGACTTTTGCACACTGACTAATTTTTTCTGCCTACTTACTTTGCTCTGTACCTTTCCCCACAATGTCATTTATCACATGCATACAAGTGAAAACATACAATTTTGTCAAAACAAAGCAGGTGGCATAGCCCTCATTTCCGTTGTTGTTCCAAACTATGAGCCCAACTGAGCCACTGAACTGTGAAAGAAGTTTGAACACTCTAGTTGGGATGGAGTTTTTTGTCGATTTCCTCAAGTTTGCTCTGTGCATTTCAAATGAGGAAGCTTTCTTACTTTGTTTTACACTTTCTTCCTTGATGCATGCTCTGAGTTTTTTACACTCTCTCTTCAAGGTGGGGTAATCGTTCACAATGTATTCTTTTAACTCATAGTAAGATGGCTTCTCTAAGTCAGTGAAGTCTGCTGCCTGAGGACAACTTTTTCTCTCAACCTCAACCTGAAAGAGCTTGTCCTCTAACTCATCAACTGGCTGGGTGTTTTCTATGATGGTGTCCAGGTCATTAATGAGCTTCCAATGGTCACTCTCCACAAAGGAATTAAACCTGCCATCCTTCCTCAGAGTGTCCTTAATGCTCTGTCCCTTGAAGCTGTAGACACAGAGTTTGTTACCCTCTTGGTGAAGGTCTCTGCACTTGAGAATCCTTTCGTTCCTCTTCCCAACTGCGTGAATGTAAAATTTGATGCAGTCTGTATACACCTGGTCCTGCGAACCAAACACTTGCTTACCTTCTCCCTGCTCACTTTCGGTTTTAGAGAATGTAATGACCACATGGCTGCCTTCTGGAAGACAGCGGAGGGGCATGCTAAGGTTTATGTACCGCTTGATTCCTTCTTTGCCACACACTAGCATTTCTTTGCCTTGTTGATTCTTTATCTCTTCTTTGATGGCACCAAGAGTGTTGAGTGCTGCATATAAGCTGCTTGTCTCACTGTGTGTGAGCAAGTATTTAATTTTTTCATTTTTCTTGTGATTTCCATCTAAGGTGATGCTAACTGTCTTATTTGGGGAAGTGATCTGATCTTGCTGACATTTCTTAGGTGAATATGCCCATTGGTCCTGTGTGTTGGTTTTCTCACTTGCTCTTTTTCTAGATTCCATATTACTTTGATCAATACTGCAATCATTCTGTTCTCCTTTGGGGACCTAAAAATAAATGGTAGATAATCTAATGTTTCCATTTTTGTGTGCATGCAAATTCACAGAATTCCTGTGGGAAACTCAGTACCAACCTCAAAAGACCAATGAGTAGAAATAATCAGAGTTTAACTTGGGATCCAAAATTCAAGATCAGCTTCCTATTAAATCAGTCAGATAATCTCCTCACATTGCTTATGGTACATTTACCAACCAATAAAAGACACAAGTTATCCAGATATTTTAAATATGCTAACTTCCTGATGGAGCATTTTAGGTCTTGTTTATTATTTAAACAATAGAGTTTTCACCTTTGCCAACCACAGTGGTATATTGCACTGGCAATTATATTCATTTGTTTATTTGTTAATGTTTTTCTGTTATACAGTTTCATTATGTAAGCAAGGCCTCCCTGGAACTCTTCAACTAGTCCCTGTTGACCTCACACATATGATTACCTTGCTTATGTCTTCTAGTGCTGGGATTTTAGAGATACCTTACCATGCCAGGCTTTATAATTTTTAGTTTAAAAATCTCAAATTCAGAAAGAGTACAGTGCAATGATTTAGTACCAGGTATTCAGAACTAATACTAAAAATATCATATTAATTATTTGCTCATAGTTATTTTTGGTAATAGATACCTTGACTCACCCAGCATCTAACATGCAAGAAACCACCACAATCCACCATTACATCAATTTCCAAATTCCATGTGGAATGTTCTTTTACATTGTCTGAATAGATGATGCTGTGACTGGTTTTATAAAGAAGCTGAATGGCCAGTAGCTGGACAGGTGGCGTTTAGGCAGGACTTTCAGACAAAAAGAGAGCATGAAGAAGAGGAGGAGTCTAGAGGTCTTGAGGAGACATGGAAAGAAATAAAATGGAACTTGCCATGTTAAAAAAAAAAGGTACTGACATGTGCAGACTATAGATAAGAAATACGGGTTAATTTAAGTTATAAGAGTGAGTGACAAACTGAGCTATCAGCTAAGCATTTATAATTAATGCTAAGTCTCTGTGTGGTTATTTGGGAACTGGATGGTGGGAAAGAAAAGTCAGCCTACCAATGGTGTTCCAATGTAGGGCTAGAATTTCCACATAAGACCTAAAAAAGCTTTGAAAAAGATCCTAAGTACACAAAAACAGAGCCAAATGCCGCCTCCTGATAACCACCTTTTCTCAGGTAGACTTGGTGCTAGTGGCAAAGAGCTGTTCAGCTCCTTTAAGAGGCAGCTTCCTGGCTAATTGCTATCAGCAAACATGGGTACAGCTCTTTTACAGGCCATGCTACCAAACACTTAAATGGGATTTATGAATAGTGGGTGGTGTGCTACTCAGTGGCAGTGTGGACCCATCAACTTCCCAGAGCTGGGGTTGTAAATGTGGCTGCTGCCAATACCTCTGCCATGAGGCTATGCTCCCATGGAACCAAGAGGGGAGGAGCCAACAGCCAATGTCTCATGTCAATGCATGAGCTAAGCTGAGCTGTGATGGCAACTAACATAGCAGTTTAAGATTTGTCTCATGTGATCAAAGAACAATGCAGAGGCTAGGTAAAGACAGATCCAGATGGAAAAAACTCTAAATTGGTTATAGTGTGTTTAAAAATATACATAGGCTTGGGAGAGAAAAGAGGATATATATAGTCATAGAATAAAAAATAGTGTAAAATTAATAAAGTTCTTAAAAAGGAGTGAAGTAAAATTATATATGTATGTGTGTGTGTGTGTGTGTGTGTGTGTGTGTGTGCCATGTAAAGATAGGAAATACACAGAGAGACTGGATTTTATATGTTATTGTGTTGTCTTTAGATTTCCTGATTGCTAATGAAGAAACAACAGCTGCTAAGACACACTGGATTATGAAAACTGCTGGATTAAATCAACCTATATATTCTAAAAATATCTTGACTTCAAAATGGAAATCAAAAGGTATGTTGTTTTGGGTGTGAGGTTATGCTTTTATTTTCACAGGAAATGAGAGGCTATAAATTCATTTCATGTTGATATGGATCATGTTTTGATTGGGGAAGACTCCCCAAAATCCTGGCTATAGCCATAAAGAAATAATCCTAGGAAAACTACAAAACATGTAATATATATTTTACAGAATATCTTAGGATGACTGTCCAGACAGCCAGCTGTTTCTGTCAACTCTCAGTTTTGGAAGTCATTTGCTCTACACTTCCTGTTTACTCAGGTATAATTATATCCTTCTCAGGTTTTTTGATGGGATTTAAGACTAGATAGTTACAGTAACAGTTCTCCCTAACCATGGCAGAAAGCAAATGAGGTACAAAACTCTCCACTCTTCAGGAGGGGACAGTTGATGAAGTATTTTCTCTATTTTGCCAAATACAAATGGACTGGATATTGTAACTGTAATTCTTACTTGATAACTGTTTTGTTGTACATAATTTTACTTTTTTAAGGTTAAAACTTTTTAATTAGACAAAAAGGGGGAAACATGGAATATTCCTTTCCGCTATCTGAATCTGTGTTGCTGTGATTGATTTTATAAAGAAGCTGACTGGCCAGTAGCTGGACAGGTAGAGATTAGATGGGACTTGCAGACAAAAATAGAGCTTGAGGAAGATGAGGAGGAGTTTAGGAGTCTTGAGGAGACACGTAGAGAAACAAGATGAACTTGCCATGTTAAAAAATAAAAGGTATCACCATGTGGTAGGGCTTAGATAAGAAACATGGGTTAATTTAGGTTATAAGAGTTAGTGACAAATTGAGCTATCTGCTGAACATTTATAATTAACAATAAGTCTCTGTGTGGTTACTTAGGGAGCAGCTGGTAGGACAGAGCTGATCAGCTGTCTAGATGGGAACACCTACAGTAAATGGGAAAGAAAAAGACCTCCCTGAACTTTGATAAACACATTGACATACTGAACATTTTCCTTTTGAGTTCCTTCCTATTATCACGTAATAACCAGCAAAGGAACTGATTATGTGAATGTTAATACTCAGCTTCCAATCATTTCCCACTGGCTTATGCATTCTGTTTTGTAAAGTTGTGCCCACAATTTCTATTTTTATAAGATGTTACCTCAAGAACTGGGTAAGTATGGTGGTTGGGATTAATGAGGACTGATTCAATGTAAAGTGAAGGCATCTGCCTCCTGTGTTTGGAAGGCTCATTTTCCCTAAGTCATGTTATCATGGAAATGAAGCCAACTCACCATTCATATTCCAGCAATGCTACCCACTGGTAGTAAGGATTGCGGTGACAAAGTATGGTAAAGTTTAAACCTGTTATAATTTGAAATAACATTAATATTCTCAGATTTAAAGATTAAGAAGAATGTAAGATAACATAGATTTACTCTGGCCATTCCTAGAAATTCCCCTAAAGCATGTCTGAAGTCTAAATGTGTCATCAGCAATATTGTTGTCATGCTGTGTGGAGTGCTGTAAAGGATTTTCAACGTTTCAAAGACAGTTGGGGCAATTTAGATACTTTTCCCTGTGAGTGTGTGGTGCTGTGGTTATAGTTGTTGGGGTTTTTTTGTTTGTTTGTTTGTTTTTGTTTTTTGACCATTATACAGCCCTGATTCAGCAGGAATGTGAAAATTTCCTTCCTGCTTACAGAATGATGGGGTTACAGGTCTTGCTTGACCTGAAACTTTTAAGGGAAAGGGAAATAGTGTGTGTGGTTATCAGATTATTGCTCTAAGATAGAGCAAGACAGAGACATATCCAGGCTTGACATGGATTTTCTAGCTATTTGGGTCTTCTAGCTTTATGGAATGGAACTTGGATAAGAAGAAACAAGGCAGAGGCTTTGAAGCAGCATCCTCAAATGCCTGTCAATACTCAACCTTTTCGATATATTCAAGTGAGCTTTATAAATACAGAAAAGGGAAGTTTTTATAGTAAAGCCTGGAGAGTAGAAGGAGTTCTGATTTCACATCAGAAAACTTAACCCAAGGCTTCAATTCTCCTTCCAGCAACTCCCTTTTCTTCCTCTCCATAGAAAAACAACAAGCACAGCCTTCCTCATTTGCCTAACAAAATCACAGTACGAATCAATATACAAAAAATAGTTTTATAAACTCAAATAGTATAAGAATATAGGTTTTTCTGATTCAATAAATCATCCATACTCAGAACATTTCCATACTGTGAATTAGTATTGACTTCATTTTCCCAAAGTTTACATTGCATTTGATTTTTTTGTTATTATTATTGTTGTTGTTTTAGGCAAAATTACAACCATTTCACTTAAGTGAAAGACTACTTTACTGTGATTTAAACTTGAATTACAAATCCCTTCCCCAATTCTGTGCACTAAAATAGAAAGGATTGGGTAAATGGGGATGATTTCACAATACACAAGGAAGCAGATTCCTGGCAGGAAGAACTATACAATTTAGGACCAAGTATGGCCAAGTCTATTATGTGTATATTTCATAAGCAGGATATATAGATATACCTGAGAAGAATAGTACATGGTTTTCACAATTCTCCTTATATCACAAAGGTTGCTCTGCGACCTGAAGATGGTCCACCTGAAACACTAATTTCAAAATGATTAAATTTGTGGCAGAATCTGTAGAGAGGAAATGATTAATTAGGGTCCCGTATCCCACTTTAGCTCTGGCCTTGTTTGCCCCAGTGTGCTAAATTAGGAAGCAGCTGGCTAACTGACCAAGCACAACCACTCCAACAACAGAAAGAGAGTAAGTATTCTGTGTCAAGCACTACTCTGACATTTTTAACAGAAATTACCTCTAATTGTTAGCTCCACAATTGCCATGAAAAGTAGGCTTTCCTTAGATTTTGTTTAGGGGAAAGAATACCATTGACAAAAGACATGACATGCCCAAGCCTAGAAACTGAAGTAAAGACCAAATTCAAACACAAACAGAAAAAACCCACATAGCAGCTTGCAGTTAGGGAATTCAAAAGTTTTCTACCTACCTTGATGTCAAGCCCTGGTTTTTCTTTAAGATGAAGGTAGTAAAACTATGGTAACTTTGCAGAGCAATAAATAAGTAGGCGAAGAACTCAGCAGTACCCTGAAGATAAAAGAAAGAAGGAAAAAAATCAAAATAAGATCTGGAAAAAAATATCCAAAATGATAGCTTAAATCACTGTTTCAGGTTTTTTTATTTTATTTTATTTTCTGTCCAAAGAGTTATTTTTTTCCTGTATTTTTCTTTTATTCTCTCTCTAAAAGAGAATATTTTGAATTAAACATTAAAACCTTTATTAGAGCTAAATACCATCAGAAAGATCTATGTTTCTTTATTACCTCATCATCTGGACAATACCCAGCATAAGGCAGACCCCTCTGGTACATTCATAAAGTAAGATACATTCATGGAATGGGAGGAGGAGATCTGATGTGTTGGGCCATACTCCAAGGGCTTTCCCCCAAATAAATCACACAGCTCTTGCAATCTTGTGAGATGGGTAATAATAGTCCCACATTAGCCATAAAATAGAACATTTTTCTGATAGAAAAGACCAAGGAAGGTATCATGAATTTCCAAATATGTATCACATGGCTAGTAGTGTTCTCTCTTTTTGAGCATCTATTTTGTCTTTCATTTAATAGGTAAGAGAATCATCATGATATTTTAAACCCAAGTCACATTCCATCTCGAGAAATGAAGGACCTCTTCTACAGTCGCAGT
The DNA here is from genome assembly GCF_903995425.1 of Onychomys torridus. Classification (NCBI taxonomy): domain Eukaryota; kingdom Metazoa; phylum Chordata; class Mammalia; order Rodentia; family Cricetidae; genus Onychomys; species Onychomys torridus. Next base: position 131,103,434 of record NC_050443.1, read on the forward strand.
GGCTATTTATCTATGCCAATAAAAATAAACAGATATAAAAATCATCTTTAGTTAACCATTTCAAGGATTTGTTTATTTATTTTATGTGCATGTGTGTGCCTGGGTATGTATTGCACCATGTAAATGAAAGGCCCCTGGAAACGAGAAAAGGGTGTACAATTCCCTGGAACTCAAGATACAGATGGTTGTGAGCCAGTATGTGGGTGCTGGGAATGAATCCATCCCCTGGGGAAGAACAGGGAGTACTCTCTTTTTTTTTTTTTTTTTTTTTTTGAGACCGGGTTTCTCTGTGTAGCTTTGCACCTTTCCTGGATCTCGCTCTGTAGACCTGGAACTCACAGAGATCTGCCTGCCTCTGCCTCCCAAGTGCTGGGATTACAGGTGTGTGCCACCACCGCCTGGCCAGCGAGTACTCTTAACTACAGAGTAAACCTTTTTTTAAACAAACAAACAGGATCTTGCCATGTAGCCCCATCTGACTTCAAACTTGTGATCACCTTGTCTCATCTTCAGTGGTGGAACTCAAAGTACATACCACCAACAAGACATAACTGTGCACTTTAATAGTTATCATAAAGTTATTAGTCTATTGAAAAGAACAGAGCAATTGACTCAAGAATCATCATCTCTGGGTTGTTTCTTCATACTGCTGTGTAACTGATGCACTAAGTCAAGTGGGAGCCACCCAGAGACTGTAATCATTATCTTAACCCCTCCATTGTGGAACCTGAGCCCAAGAGTTCTGTCAATAACTACTACTGATGGGTGATGATGATAGAAATCTACGTAACCCATCTGGACCTAGTTTCTCATTGGTAAAAAGCAGCGGCACTGTAAATGAGACAAGGACATCTTATGAAAACATGCTCAGCAATGTTAGTGCCAAAAAGTCTGATCTCAGCTCAGACTGCACTTGCTGGCTTCCTGACCATGAGCACAATGGCTATCTTCTGCTTCTTCCTCACCCTAAGATGAGTGGCATAGGATCAACATCGACTATTGTGAAGATTAAAAATATGTCATGTAACTGGGCATGGTGGCACACACCTTTAATCCTAGCACTTAGGAGGCAGAGACAGGAAGGTCTCAGTGAGTTTGAGGCCAGTTTGGTTTGCAAATCGAATTCCAGGACCACCAAAGCTGTTACACAGAGAAACCCTCTCCTCAAAGCAAAGCAAAGCAAAACAAAACAAAATAAATAAATAATAAATAAAATGTGCATGAAGGCTTCAGACAATAGCCATGTGTCACAGATTGCTCAGGGAACGTTACTGTTAGTGCTGTAACCAATACCCTTAACCAAGGACACTCTTAGAACAGTGGAGATTCTGAGAAAATAAAAGTCGGAAAGTAAGAGGGAAACTGGACTACCCTATAAGATTTCAGAGGCCATGAATGTATTCCTCAATCAGTCAGACAACTTGGGAATTACTGTTATCTGCTGTTGACTCATCAGATGGACCCACTCAGAAAAAGAAAGTGAGCCGACATGACAGGGCAACATGGTACAGATGTTCCTCTATCTTGTAGTCTTGCTGAGGCCATTTTAGGTTTAACTCAATTTGATCTCTTAGCTGGAGAATCCCATGGAAAATTATGCAACTATTCTAGGATCCAAAGCCAAGATGCCCCAGCTAACATAGCTTCTGTTGAACTGCCTGCTTGAGCAAACTTCCTCTTCCAGCTGCAGAACAAGATAGCAGGTTGTGGTTCTCCTCTTTAAAAGCCCCTTAGTCTAAGTGCTCCAGGCTACCATGCTTGGGTCCCAAACACTTGAATGTAGTCTTAGCCAGCTGTAATAAAGACTTTCAATTGGCTACACGCTATGTCTGAGTGGTCCTCTCTGGTGGGCTCCCCTTAACTCAGAGAGTAACCTGAAGTTTGCAGTTACCTTGCAAGTTTTTTAGCAAGAGTTAAGAGGTTAAGAAAATACTCCATATCCATTTCCCCACCCCTGTTTTTTTCCAGAATTCAGACAGAACCATGTTATAGCAAAATATTCAGTGCTTGCAGGTATCCTAAACTAATCTATGTTGTGATGGGAGAAGCTAAGATTCCACTCACTTTGATAAAGGACTTGCTGTCTCTTCTTCATTAAAGTAACCAAGTATCAGAGCCTTTTAAAAGTCCCTGCTCCAGCCCCGTTCCTACTCCCCCCTCTCCAGCCCCACCCCCACCTCCTCCAGCCCCCCCACAGATCCCCAGCCACCTCCCCTGTGATTTCTCTTTGTCACTCCTCTGTCCTTTTCTTTCCCTGCCCCACCCTCCTTACTTCTAGTTCGTTCTTCCTCCCCCTCCTTCCCCCACCATTTCCTGACCCTTAAAGATCTTTAAAGCTTCCTAGCTTCTCTCTCTCTCTGCTTCGATTTCCCAGGATAGACTTTTCAGAAGCAAGATGGACAGTTAATGGACGCTTTCTCCTAACCCACCACATTGTTCCCTCCAGGACACAGTGGGTCAAGAAGCAGTCATCAAAAACTTGTGCTTTCCTGGTCCTCCAAATGAAGTATACTTCTGGCTCAGTGATTAAGAGCAGCCAATCCCCACCTTTGCAGCCCAAGGAGCTCAGTGCTGCCAAGCTCTTGCCCACCCCAGAGAGTCCCTAAGAAGCCTGGGCACTCACCTATATGCCTGATGTGTTGCTCACAGCCAACACCTGCTAGTGTCCACTCCAGCTCCTGGCTCAGGCCAGCTCATCTAGAAGGAAGACTCACTCAGCAACCTCCCAGAGACATAGTCTGGCCAACAATAAAGCATCTAAGGAAGCCTTGAAAGCGGTATTTGGGAGGGTAGGTGAAAGAAAACTGCACCCTTAGAAAAAAATTACTGTCTCTGGCCAATGGGTTTGTTTTATTTCATTACTGCTTTGATTTTCTTTTTCTCCATTTTATTTCTGGCTTTTAGAAAGGAAGGTGACTAGCTCACAAACTACTGAGTTTCTTTATGACATCCAACTGGCTATTTTCTTTCTCTTCCAAACCTGCCAGGGTTTTTTCCTCTACTCACTATCCCACTACCTCTCAGCATTTCCATTTCCTCCAGAATAACTGTAGAAGAGGGAGCCTGGCTATTTCCTGTGTTGCTAACAAAGGGATGATTTTGTCTGTCAAACATGGAAGTATTTCAAAATGTAATCATATAATAAAAAAGTCTTCTATAGCAGGGTATGGTGATGCACCCCTTCAATCCCAGCACTCAAGAGGCAGAGGCAGGAGGATCTATATATGTTCAGAGTCAGCCAGGTCAATAAAGCAAGCTCCAGGACAGCCAGAGCTACCTACATAATATAGAGACTCTGTTTCAGAAACCAAAAACCAAACCAAGCCAAGCCGAAAAATCTCTAAAGGATACATTTACTCATTTTGCCAAACACAACTAAAGCAAACTGAAACTATTGCACCATCCTTTTTCTCACCTCTGGAGGTAGATACACCATAGAGAAGATCTTAGAGCCCTATACTGGTTCTAGCTGGATGTTGTTCAAATCTTAAACTGTCTTATAATAAAAAACACAGAGCCAGATATTGGGGTGAAAGTTGAAAGATCAGAGAAGCAGAGCAAGCCACAGCCAACCTCACCTCGCCAACTCCTTGATTGAAAGCCTCTGAGTCCTCACCTGAAAGGGTCTCAGTTGAACTGCTTTAGTTTCTGTTTCCTCGTTCCTTAAATACCTTTCTCAGACTCAGAGGCTTTCAGTCAGGAAGTTAGTGAAGTGAGATTGGCTGTGGCTTTCTCTGCTTCTCTGATCTTTCAGCTTTCAACCCAATATCTGGCTCTGGTTTTTTATTATAAGACCATTTAAGATTCTAACAACATCTAGTGCCCAATGTGGGGTGTGAATTTATGAAAAAGCCACTTGCCTGTGGCCTTACAGGCCCCAGCTCAGGCCTGGAGCTGGAGTCCCTAACCCACTAGCTAAGTTTCTGTTGCAGCCTCTGCAGCAAACTTTACAGGCCCAGGCTCCAAACACCCCAGAATTAGCTGCTTTTGCATGTTCCTTGGTGCAGAAAGCTGGCTTTTTGGCTTTTTTTCCTCTCCTGGTGGCTTCTGGCTTTCTTTGAGCCCTCTCTAGGAGCTACTGCCACACCATCATCTGAATCGTCATTGTCAGCAGATTTGATAAGTCAATTAAGATTTCTTAAAGGGAGGAATTAGTTAAAAGAAAGTTTTTTTCCCCCACATTAAAAAATGAGGAATGTTTTTACAATGGAGAGTGTTTGGTCTCAGTTTGATAATAGGACTGGCATTCTGAAAATGGAACAATTAAATCAGAGGCTAATTAATGTTGATGTGATTTATGTAATGTCAACTATAAATATTATTTGTTTGATCATGTTTGTTTTATCATTAAAAAAGTTGGTTAATATGAGTGCCAAGATAAAGGTTTTAGAAAAACTTGTTAAAACAGATCATAGAGATATTCAGACCCAGACAGAAGACTTTAAAGAATTTAAAGCTGAACCAATCTCAGCATTACATTATAAGGTTACAGAGAAAGAGCCTAAGGCTTTCAAATAGCCAGCCTTAATCTATCCAGTAACCTTACAGGATCTGCCAAGTACCTAAGGCTGTGTTAAGAGCCTACTGGACTGTGCAAATGTTAGATTTGAGGAGAGTCAAAGAAGCTATAGTGTCATATGGTATGCATTCCCCGTTTATGAAACTGATGCTAAACTCATGGTCAACTTGTAATAGAATTATCCCTCAATACTGGAGAGATTTGGTTAAATTGTTTTAGAAGCTGGTCCCTGATTACAATGGAGGACCTGGTGGAAGGATGAGGCTAAGACCATTGAACAATGAAGTAGGGCTAGAGGTAAGGGAATCTTCCAAGATCAACTTCTTGGAGAGGGTGATTATGCTAATGTAGAAAGGCAATCTGTATATGATGACTACACCCTGACTTTATGCTTAATGGTGGCCTTGAATGTGTGGGACAGAATTGAAGAAGTAGGAAAGAAAATTGAGTCATTTACAAAAAGTTATACAGGGCCCAAAAGAAACATTCACTGATTTCTTACATAGGCTGTCTTCAGCAGTAAATAGAATGACACTAAATTCAGAAGCTAGACAGATAATAATTGAATCTCTGGCTTTTGAAAATGCTAATGAATTTTAGCATAATTAGGCCATTAAAGGCAAGATCAGCATCCTTAGAGGAATGGATATGAAATAAAACAAATATTGAATCTCATGATCATGATGATGCTTGGATAGGAGAGGTGATTTCCAGATGTTTGAAGAAAAATAGTAATGTCAGATATTTCAAATGTGGTAAACAAGGTCACCTAAAAAGGGACTGTAAGCAGGGCAGTCCTAGAAACAATGGTTTTTCAAGGAACAATGGCAACAGAATGCTCATTTCTTCTGGATTATGCAGGTGTGGAAAAGGCAAGCATTGGACTAATGAATGTAGATCAACAAGGGACAAATAAGGTAATCTTTTGCCTTTGCCATCAGGAAATTCCCTGAGGGGCCTCTTGCAGGCTCATGTGTCAAATTGAGTTCAGTCTTTTCCTGTCATCATGGAAGAAACTCCTTCTCAGAGCAATTAAATAACTTAATGTCTATTGTAAAAATCATTGTGCTCTGGATGACAAAACACCTTTAGAAACTAAAACAAAATTTAAGGAGAAACCATAAATCAAAATTGATAAAGATTAGATTTGGAAACTCCCCAAAGTTAGGGATGGGGAAGGATTTTGTTTTTGTCTTTCAGAAGAATGAAAGTATCCAGCTAAGAAATCTGAAAAACACTGAACAAATGATACATCTGAAGAAAAAGGACAAATAATCCAGAAGAAAACGTCACATGAAAAAGATTTTCTGCAGTGAACTATGACCATGACTAACAGTGACATTTGAGGTCTCCACATGTGACCCCACAGTGATGATTCCCACCAGGATAATACCACTAAGATGACAAACATCACCCAAAGATTGGCTTTGGACTACAAACTGCTCATGACAATTTCTTGATAGCTAGCTGAGATGATCCAGCCTCACAGACAAGCCCTGAACTTTCCCATAATGTAGAGACTGGACAAATGATAAAGTTAACTGGATAAATGATAAAGCTAACTGGATAAACAACAACAACAACAACAAAACTCTCCCAGAACTTGACAATTAATCTAAAAATTTTCTTTTCAGGATTCCCTAAAGATTCTTTTGTCCCAAGACAGCAGGAAGTAATTTTAAGAACACAACAGCCAAATTCCCAAGAGATGGGATAGATGGGTTTTGGTCATTCAATGGGTTATAGATAATTGTTATTGTTTAGGGTGGTTGATTACAAGTTGTTATTGTTAATGGTCAGGAAAAAAGCTAAACAAAGGAGATTAGATTCAGGATTCTTGTTTGAGGAAAAAAAAAAGAGGCTATAGATAAGAGTTAGATTATTGAATCTACTCTGAAAAAAAGAGATATAAAAATGGTAGGATAAAAGGGTAGATTATTGAATCTACTGTGAAAAGGAAAATATAGGTATGATAAAATAAAAGGTAGATTATTGAATCTACTCTGTAAAGAAAAAAGGGAGAATATGGATATTGCAAGATAAAATGGTAGATTATTGAATCTACTTTTATAAAGCAACTGCTAGTTTTTAATATTTTACATTGGATTTAGTTTTATATCTTGCATATAAATTTTGTATATTGATGCAAATTTGACATTGATTTTGTTAGAAAATACTGTACATATATTTCTAATATTGTTCAAGGTATTGTACCTATATAACACATTTAACAATGTAATGCAAATTGCTAGTTCTTGAAAGTTATTATTACCAACTAATTAAGATATAAGAAATGGAAGTTAATAATCATTACAATCAAACTTATAGTCATATCAGGTATGTTTTCAATGTCAAATAGAAATATATTTTAGATAGACAGGTCATCCTCAAACACTTCAGAGAGTTGCAGAATATGACATTTAAGATATTTTAATATCATAGATTCTTATTTTTTTATGACTATGAGACATGTCTGCTCCTGGCTGTAGCAGGAATCTTAAAGAGTCTCATTAATAAAATCAAATCTGAGCCAGGTATTTGGGTGAATGCTGGAAGATCAGAGAGACAGAACAAGCCACAGCTTCCTCACCTTGCCAATTCCTCAGCTGGTCTTGTTTCCTCAGACTGCAAGCTTCTGTGTTCTCATCCCAATGGCTCTCAGCTGAACTGCTGCTGGAAAGCCTGAATGCTTAACCAGCCAAATGCTTAACTAGCCAAATGCTTCTAGTTTCTGGTCTTCACGCCTTATATAATCTTTCTCTTTCTGCCCCCCACTCCCTGGGATTAAAGGCTCACTTTCTGGTATTAAAGGCGTGTGTCACTGTGCTGGCTATATCCTTGGACACACAGAGATCCACCTGGCTCTGCCTCCCAAGTGCTGAGATTAAAGGCATGTACCACCACCACCCAACTTCTGCTATGGCTTACTCTTCCTATTTTCTAGCCACCATTTGTGGCTCTGTATCTAGTGGCTGTATGTTCTCTGACCCCAGATAAGTCTATTAGGGTGCACAATATTGTGGGGAACAATACCCACCACATTATGTGCAATGGAACAGCAGATGAAACAATTATTCTTGAAGAATAACTAAGCTCACCCCTCTCAATAGTAGACTGGCATTTAATAGAGGGATGTGGAGAAGAACAGGATGCCAAGATGAAGCCACATATACACAGCCAAGAAAAATGGACAGCTGAATTAAAAAAAAAATCAACAATTTACAGAATTTAAAATCCTGAATCATGATATGACACTAATGGAATTCAGGTGTTTCTGGTACATAGACTGCTCTCACCAAATGTGAGGTCAAACTGTTGACCTTGTATACATCCTAGTTCACAAATGAGTCTGTCAGATAAGCTAAACCCATAGGCTGAAGATGATGCTCCAACGCTGTGGAGAAACCTCAGGTGACTCTCCAGGCTGCCAGCTGTCTCTGTCTACTCTTGCAAGACTCCCGAAAGTTGCTTGCATCTTTCTCCCAGTTCTCAGGTAATATTATATCCTTCTGAGGTCTTTGATGTGGTTGAAGACTAGATAGTTATAATTCCCTCAATTATGATAAAAGATAAGTTAGATATAAAACCTTGGACTCACAAATATAAGATAGAGAGGATATCTTCTTTAATATTGTAACTGTAATTCTTGCTTGATAATTGTTTTGTTATATGTAATTTTACTATGTAAAAGTTAAAACCTTCTTTAAAAAAAAAAAAGAAAAGGGGAAGTGCTGTGGATATCGCTCTGTATAAATAAAATGCTTTTTGGCCAGGGGCCAGGCAGGAAGTATAGGCGGGACAAGAGAGAAGAGAATTCTGGGAGGTGGAATGCTGGGTAGAGAGATACTGCCAGCCGCCATCATTACAAGGAAGATGTAAGGTACTGGTAAGCCACCACGAGCCATGTGGCAACTTATAAACTAACAGAAATGGGTTAATTTAAGATAGAAGAAGCAGATAACAAGAAGCCTGCCACGGCCATACAGTTTCTAAACAATATAAGTCTCTGTGTGCTTACTTGGTTGGGTCTGAGCTGCTGTGGGCCTGGTGGGTAAGAGAGATTTGTCCTGACTGTGGGCTAGGCAGGAAAACTCCAGCTACACCTGGAAGCACCAATCTACTTCAGAGAAGATGATGGGCATCAAAGAAACTCCATATGGAGTTTTACTTTCTTTGTGGCAAGTTAGCCACTGGGCAAGAAAATGCCCTTGCCTTGACTGCTGACAGTATGCTGTCCAAAATGGACAATCAGGACACAAAAGAAACGACTGCTGAATCTTGCCAAGACAAGGTAGGGAAGCCATTTAGAAAATCCTTCTTCACAGATGAAACTGTCAGGTATGCTAGACCTGTAGGCTGAAGATGGAGGCCACAATGTTGCAAAGGAATCTTGGGTGACTGTTTAGGAAGCCAGCTGTTTCTGTCATTTCTCACCTTTTTTTGGAAGTCACTTGTTTGTACTTCCTTCTTACTCAGTTAAATTATTTCCTTCTCAGTTCTCTGAGGAAGTTGAAGATTAGATGGTTATAGTTTTCCCTGTTACTCACTGAAGAGATGTGAAGTGTATAAGATTGAAAGACATCAAAAGATACTTTTGGTTGGCAATACAAATTAGGATGGAACATGAATTAGGTACAACATTTTGAACTCACCAAAATAGGATAAATAATGAAATATTTTCTTTGAATCTGTCAAATGTTAATGGACTGGATATTGTTAATGTAATTCTTGATTGTATATAATTGTATATACTTATTGTACTTATGGCATATAGTTTTTCTTATATTGATTATAACCTTTTATTATTGTAGACAAAAAAGGGGAAATGTGATGATATATTGTGTACCCTAATAAAGCTTGCCTGAAGATCAGAGGACAGAGCCAGCCACTAGGTTAGACATAGAAGCCAAACAGTGGTGACACACACCCTCAATCCTATCACTTGGGAGGCAGAGATCCATCTGGATCTCTGTGAGTTCAAAGCCCCACTGGAAACAGAGCCAGGCAGTGGTGGCACACACCTTTAGTCCCAGTACTGGGAATCAGACACACCTTTAATCCCAGGAAGTGATGGTGGAGAAAAGTATGTAAGGCATGAGGAAACAGAAACTAAAGCAGTTTAGCTGAGACTCTTTCAAGTGAAGACTCAGAGGATTTCAGTCAGAAGATTTAGGGAGTTGGTGAGGTAATAGGTGATGGTGGCTGTGGCTTGCTCTGCTTCTCTGACCTTTCAGCTTTTACCCCAATATCTGGTACTAGTTTTTTTTTTTTTTTAATTATAAGACCATCTAAAATTTGAACAACAAATGGAGGTTGATAACATCAAATGGGGGCTTCCAGAAATCTGTTGCTAAATAAAGCTCAGCTTATTGCTCTTTGGGTAGTGAGAACAATCACTTCACAGAATTGTTATATTCCTGAGGGAGAAAGGTAAAGCTGAGGGAGACAAAGCACTCTGGGATGCTGAAGTCTGGTTTACTGCGGGAGATTGGTTAGGACCTGGTAGTAGAGTAGATTTGTAGATACAAAAAACCTGACACTTTGAGACACAGAGTGAAGTAATCTTGGTTTGTAAGCTGTTTCTTATGTTTTCTATTGAAGGATAGTTGGATCTTTGAGGAGCCTGCTGGGTAAAATTTTAGTCTGTAGTAGAACATTTCTAGGATAATACATTTGTGTTGATGGAAAGTGGGAAAACAGTCATATTAATGAAGTAGTCAGCTAGCAAGGTGAGTGTAGATGTTTCCCACTCCTCAAAACACTACACATGCCTAAGAAAGAGACAAATGTTTGCCACTCATTCTGTGTCACTCAAGAAAACACTGTGGGGCTGGAGAGATACCTCAGGAGTTCAGCAGCCCACCAGCTCTTCTCCCAGAGGGCAGAGATTCAATTTCCAGCACCTACATGGTGGTTCCCCACTATCTGTAACTCCAGTTCATGCAGATCCAATGTCCTCCTCTGACCTCACCAGGCATTGTATACTTGTAGTGCAGAAACATAAAGCAATGACTTACATATACAAAAAAATTAATCAAATCTCAAGAATCACATTAAAAAATCATTGCAATATTTGCTGTACACAATGTTCTGATGGAGATCTCACTAGGCATTTTCATGAAATGGCCAGAAGGTTTTACAGAAACCCACTTTCAAAAATCTAGGGAGCTGGAGAGATGGCCCAGAGGTTAAGAGCACAGACTGCTCGTCCAGAGGTCCTGAGTTCAATTCCCAGCAACCACATGGTGGCTCACAATCACCTTGTAGTGAGATCTGGTGCCCTCTTCTGTATGCATAACAAATAAATAAATATTTTATAAAAAATCTGGAGTGGGTCTCCCTGGAGCCGTGCAGAAGAAATCCTTACAGTGGCGCGCTTTGGCTCTTCTCTTCTGAGCTCGGCCAACAGCAAACAAGTGGGGCTGTACTCCCCACTCAGGAACCACAGCACGGGGATGCACAGGTCTGTCCCACCTGGTCTCCAGCATCCTGAGGCTTCTCTTCAACCTTCTATTCCTAGTAAGCTTCCCAAGCTCTAGGCCTGCCCCAGAACCAAAGGGGTAGCTCAGAGTACCTCTTCCAAACCAAGCTGTCGCTTTCCCTTGCCACACTGCAGGACCTACCTTGTTCCCTAGCTGCAGGAGTCCAGCTACTTAAGAAAACAGAAACACTCATGAACTACACATCTGGCCAAAGACAGAGCTAGATCTCTGAGTTGGCCTTTTTTTGGTGGCTAGCAAACTCCCAAGCAGAAGCCTATTGGTTGAGTTTGGATGTTCCTTGGAGTCTGGGGAGAGCCCGCATCACCTGGTATGGGCCAGTGAGAGCTCAGCTCCTACCTTTATTCCCTGCACAGTCACACACTTTGGCATTAACTGTGCATCACTTAAAATTGTTAAAACAGATTTAAATTATGATAGCTTCATGAAACTAAGGCATTAATTATTATATAAATCCTGAACAATTCTCTAATATCAAAATATAGATTGACATGAGAAATCAGCTTAGCACTATAATTTCCAAAGATCTGCATTCCAGACTACACTTCGTCATTAGCCAGATATAAGAAGACAAAGATGCAGTGGAACCTGTCTACATATGTTGTCCTTTTCTCCTTGAGGTCATCACTGAGTCCCTTAATCAATGGAAGAAAATACATTATTCAAATTATTTTTTTTTATAGCACAAAACATTGCATGTCCTTCTTGACAGTCTTATACTAACCAGGCTACATGGAGAGCACCTCTGCATATGAGATCAAGTTTACCAATCCTCAGCCATGCTCACACTTAATCCTTTTTTAATGTAAGTAGCAGTTTCTCCCAGACCCTCTCCACCTCCCCTCCCATCCTAATCCACACTTTCTTTCTTCCTTCCTTCCTTCCTTCCTTCCTTCCTTCCTTCCTTCCTTCTTCCTTCCTTCCTTCTCTTTCTTTCTTTCTTTCTTTCTTTCTTTCTTTCTTCCTTCCTTCCTTCCTTTCTTCTTTCTTTCTTTCTTTCTTTCTTTCTTTCTTTCTTTCTTTCTTTCTTTCTCTCTTTCTTCCTTTCTCTCTTTCTCTATTATTAGAAAACAAACAGGCATCTAAAAATTATAATAAATAAGATAAAATAAAACAACAAACAAACCGCCAGGCAGTGGTGGCGCACGCCTTTAATCCCAGCACTCGGGAGGCAGAGGCAGGCGGATCTCTGTGAGCTTGAGGCCAGCCTGGGCTACAGAGTGAGTTCCAGGAAAGGAGCAAAGCTACACAGAGAAACCCTGTCTCAAAAAACCAAAAAACAAACAAACACACAAACTCGGTGTCACTTTTGGAGGTTCTTTGTCTTATAATGCTTTGTCAGGGCATTTTTTTTTTAATCTTACAGGTATTTTGCATATATATTATGATTTCTGGTTTTGGATTTCTGTGGGTGCAACATGTGTTTGTTTCTGTGTCTGTTATGTCTTCCCATTTTTCTTTGGCTCTTTTTCTTCTGTTTATTTGTTTGTATGCTCTTGCCTCTTAAGCATAGCATTTGTCTCCAAGGGCAGGGCAGAACCTCACAACCAGAATGCCCAGAGTGAACTGTGGCCTCTACCTTGCGGTATTCCCCTTTTCTGGAGTATTAGATTAGTCAGGACTCGGTGGGGGGGGGGTTGTGGGGAGATGCAGGTTTCTATGACTGGGCTTTAGATACCGGGGAACCCAACAGGAGGTACATGACGCACAGGATCCAGGACTCTGGTGGTGGGGATGGGCTGCCAAGGTTCTAGCCAGGAGCACAGAACAGTTAGCTTCAAATTTGAGGGAAGAACTTGGTCCCAGAGTTCCCAGACTTCAGGCATGTGGAGGGGTGCCAGCTCCTGTAGGGGCAGCTGCTGCAGCAGGCAGGAACCGCTGTGACTTGGGATAAGGGAAAGGGAGAAGGTGGGGAAGAGGTGGGGAGTCTAAGGTGCTTCCTAAGGGGGATCCCCTGCAGGGGACAGGCTTCAGGACTGTCAATCAAAAGCTGCAGCTGCCCTTGATTTTCTGAGTACCAGTGAGGGCAGATATTTCAACCCTGAGGAAGAAGAGGGTATTTGATGCCATTCATTAGTGTGAATAGTTACTGAAAGTGTAAAACAAAGAAACAGAAAACACATCACTGTATAGAAAGGAACAGTGTGAAAAACATGAATTATCAAAACATGCATATTTATTAGATGCAGAAACAACATTCTGGAATCGAGTTAAACAAAACAAAATCTTATAAACTAGTAACAATAAAGAGGAGGCTCGCTGTTTTCACACATTATCTTATCCTTCTGGTGGAGGCTAGCTAGAGGTTTTTAAAGACATCTTCACCCATGTTTAGGACTGTGTTGTAGCCTGACCCAAGAAACCTAGCATCTCAGACAAGCTAGAATGTCTGTGACACAGAAGCTTGTGTGTTTGTGTGAGGGAAATGACCTCTCTTGTCTAAGCTGTCCATTCTCAGCAGTTGCACCTATGTTAATTGTCATTGGCATAAAGATTTGGAACATGCAAACAAGATCTGGCTCAGGTGACAATCCTTGCAGAGTTGGAAAAATATTTGATGATTCAGACAGCTTAACTAGTGTCCAGCTGTCCAGGAGAAAGTTCAGTTCAACTCAGATAAAAACAACATATTGTAAGGGATCAAGAACAGGAAAGGTTTAGGATGCTAAGAGCAGACACGGGTCATGAGGCAGCAATGGAATTACTGGGTTCAAGAACACATTCCAAAGACCCGAAGCTGCATTAGGAAATAGTTGCCACCACAGTAGCTCTTTACAGCATCAAAACAAATGCCAGACACTGAAGCCCTGGTTGAGTCCCTGCTGCTGCTACAGCTCAGGACACCTACAGAGCTGACAGCCTCACACCAACACCAATGGGATCAACACTGTGGGTCCCACATGGTTCTGTAATTTGGGTTGTTTGGAGAAAGAGCAGAAGAAAGCTCACACACACACACACACACACACACACACACACACACACACCTATTTGTATGGATGAATATGTAATAATAATAATGAAAGAATAATAATTAAGGAGGGTCACAAATTTGAGAGGGAGTATTGGGGAACATAACAAGAGCTGAGGGAGAAAGAAGGAGGCATGACAAATACATAAATAAAGTTCTTGTGTATACAACTGTCAAAATATAAAATATTAAATTACAAAAAAGAACAAGGGAAAAAGAATGTTTAATAAAATACCAAAAACTGAATGAAAATTGAAAACATCTGACTCCAATGTTTGAAGGGCTCATTTCTCTATGTAGTATTCCTGCTGCAAGGATACCAAGAGATTTGCTAGCAATGCTGCTCTCTACAAATAATAACAATAATGATGGAGCATGATGAAGACCAAGCCTGTTGTCATTGTATGACACTGAAAAACATAATGATTGACATGCGATATGTTAAAGCTCTTTTTGAAAAAAAAAACCCACTAATATCTAGGTTCAGAAAGAAATATAATATCATTTAAATTTATTTGCCCATGCATAGAAACTCTCAAAATGCATCTCTTTGGAGAAAATGCTGTCACAAACATCCTCACCACACCCTCTGGAGTACTGTAATCAAATTCCAGGTTTGTAAATAATTCTTGGGCAGTGTTCTAGTTTGATGTCTGTTGTGATAAATACCATCACCAAAAGCTACTTGGGGGAGGAAAGGATTTATTTCATTTTATAACTGATAGTCCATCACGAACGGAAGTCAGGACAGGAACTGAAGGCAGGAATCTGGAGTAGAGACCATGGAGGAAGACTCCCTCCGTTAGCTTTCATAAATACCCCAGGACATTCTGCCCTCGGTGGGCTGCGTCCTCCCACATCAATCAACAATCAAGACAATTCCTCACAGATTCACCCTCAGGCCTGTCTGATCTGGGCAATTCCCCAGATGAGACTCAGGTCACTTTGAACTATGTCAGGTTGGCTGTTGAAGTTCAGTAGACAGCCAAAAATACGTAAGCTTAAAAAAAAAAAGCCAGGGAAAAAAAGCCAGGTGGTGGTGGCACATGCCTTTAATCCCAGCACTCAGGAGGCAGAGGCAGGCAGATCTCTGTGAGTTCCAGGCCAGCCTGGGATACAGAGTAAGTTCCAGGACAGGCTCCAAAGCTACACAGAGAAACCCTGTCTCGAAAAACCAAAACCCAAAAGTACAAAAAACAAACAAACAACAAAAACAAAGCAAAAAGCCCCATAAGCTTTCAGTTCTTTTGTTTGGTTTGTGCTTTGAAATACTATATAGCCCAGGCAGGCCTTGGGAAACAGGCAGTTTTCCCACCTCTGCCTCTAGAGGGCTAGCATTATGGCATGTAACACTTCTGAATGGAAGGGAAGGAGGACATGTGATTATTAGGCTGCTTTGTCGTGGAATAGGACACAGACAAACCGATTGAGGCTTGCCGTGGATTTTCTAGCAATTTGAATTTTTTAGCAGTTTGGATCTTCTAGTTTTCTAGAACCTGGAGAAGAGGAAAGTAAGGTAAATGTTTTGAACTGTATGTCAAATATCTGCCACTTCTCAGTTTTCTTGATCAACTCGTTGAGCATTTTAGACTCAGGAAAGGACAGAGTAGTTTGACATGATGCCAGAGCCTGGAGGGTAGAAACAGTTCTCACTGTATGTCAGCAAACTCAGGAGTCTTCACTCCTGTCTCAAGCAACATGCTTCTCTTCTTTCTCTTCATAATCCTTCTCACCTGTTTAACGAGTTTATGCTAAGAATAAATATCCACAACATCATTTTTATAAACTGTAAAGCACTATGCAAGTATAGGTTGTAGATCCACAGACCAAGCCATACTTGGAATGATGCTCCCATGACAGGGAACAATATTGATATTGTTCAGTCTACTGACTACTCTACCATATCACATGTAAATTTTTGTTCTTGCTACACATTTGTGTCATCAGAAATTCATGACAGCTCCCCCAAAGAAAGAATAAAATGGTCAAGAAAGTGTATGTGACAGATGGTCTCTTGGCAAGAAGAATGTGTGGCTTAGGGCAAAAGAAGGCTAAGTCACCTATGAAGATCTTTTACAATGAGCATTTGTAGACTGTAACAATGAATATGACTGTCAGTTCTGCAGGATCCTGAGTTACTAAAGAGCGTGAATGGAAGTTCACAGAAAGCATCTGGGCCTTCCACTGAACCTTCTGATCAGAAACTTCAGTGGCTATGGAGAGGCAGAGTTCCAGGTCCAGACCCCAACTGTAATTACCTTGTGCTATCTCTAGCCCCTTTAATAGCCGTTTCTTGCCCACCTCAGTGTCTGCCCTAACATCGTGTTAATAACAGCTACAACATTTGGGGGACATATTAATAAAACCCTAGCTATTACCACCTGAAAGGCTAGGAGCTTCCAGCTAGCATGTGAGGCCAATAGCTGAGGTTTTCTTGCTTTACCGTAACCCGTCTACTTAAATTCACAGCAATGCATTTGAAAAGTACCTTGATTTCTGACATTCTCTCTTCTGATACTGTCAGCACTTCATCAAACTATTACTACATTAGAACATAAAACCTAAAGCTGTGTTCCTAGAACACAGCTATTCCTATTTGGCTCCAGAATAAATGATAATTTATCCCCTTGGAGGTGAGATTGGTGGTTTTGAACCCACACCAACTTCAGAGGACAATTGTGAATCATTTTCTTGATGAATTGAAGTGAGACAATCTGCCCTAAATATGAGTGTACCATCCCATGGGTTGGGGTTTTGACCTAATGAAAAGAAGCAATCTCACTGAGCATCAGTAACCAGCTGTTTCTTAGCTGCAGATGCAATGTGACCAGCTGCCTCACACCCACTCCTGCTGAAACGTGAGGGACTGTGGCCTCCAACTGTAAGTCAAATGAACCCTTTCTTCTTTAGGCTGCTTTAGTCAGGCCTTTGACACAGTGCCAGGGCGAGTAATAAATACGTAGACATACCTGAGGAAAATAGTAGCTGATTTTTCTCATTTTTCTTCCTATTAAATGGGACCTTTTCTGATCTGCATTTCTTCTAGCTCATGGTGACTTCGAGATGAAACAGACAGCCCAGCTGAAACACAAACTTCAAAATGGTTCAAGTTATGACAGTATCTTCACAGGGGTCACGTATTGTACAGAGGAGAAAATGAATTGGGGTCCTGTAGGCCCCTTCATCTTTCAGCTCCAGCCTTGCTTGTGCTGGGATGTTCTGAGTAAGCAGACTGTTTTTTCCACCAAACAATCACCTCAACAGTAAAAGCAGAACATTATGAGGCAGACACTCATAAATAATACTTACAGAAATTATCTCTAACCCCATGAATGCTGTGAAAAACAAGTTCTATCCAGATTTTGCTTCTAGGGAAAGGACATCTTGGACAGACCTGACATGTGATATGCTCAAGCCCAGAGTATGAAGGAGAGACAGAATTCAAATGTAGTTGTCAATATCCCACAGAAAGCTTTGCATTTGGGGATTCAAAACTGTGTCTTTCTTACATTGGTGTTAAAAACGTGTCTTCCTTTAAGGTGGGGGTGGTAAGGGGTAGTGAATTTACATGGAAAAACGTGGGAAAATAACTGAGTAGTAGTTTGAAAACAAAAGGAATTTGTGAAGAGAGATCCAAAAGCAGTATAGGAAGTTTATCCACAATGAGACATCTCTTCAGACATGTATGTTTCCTTTCAGACACCTCTTCCCCTGCCTCCATTCTTGCCTGACATAGGCACACTCTAATTGGCCAGCGGCCTGTGCCTCAAGGGCATTGCTGGTGCTTCCTTCCATAAGAGCACCCCTGATTCAGGGGCTGGATTGAAGGTCCACAGGTGCTAGCTGTGAAGGAGGCATGAGGCAGGGCCATGAGCTTCGGGCTATGTGGGTGGCTGTACAGGGTAGGGACCAGCTCAGAGGCACTGCAACCTCTGGGGCAGGAAGAGGACGGAGTTCGAGGCCCTGCGGGTCTGAGCTAGATATGCCACATGTTTGAAGGACACACAGGGCACGGGCAAATTTTCAGTGGCTTCTTTCTCGTTCCACTGTGTGCTGCAGGGAGCCAGGTGGTGGGCTAAGGCAAGGTTTAGTCTACCTGGGATCCTTGACTCTTAGAAAACCTAACTGAGCAAAAGCGAAAGTTGAAAGAGAAGTTTCTGAATGCCACACGGGGCCTTAAGGGAACACAGGAAGTTGTGAGCAGGGAGAGAAAACAATGAGGTCCTGGAATGGAGGGAGCAAAAACAGCAAGGCAGAGAGAGGAAGAAGTTATGGGGGTGGTGGCGTGGGGTGGCGTGGTGATGGGGAGTAGGGGGAGGTAGGGGGAGGGGAAAGGAAAAGCAGGTAGGGGTGGGGGAGAGACAGGAAGTGACCAGGGAGGGGATAAAACATACTTCAGAGAAACTGTCAGTGGGTGGACATGAGACCTTGAATAGGACGTGTTGCGTTATTGCTTCACAGTAAGAAGGAAAGCAAGTCTTCCAGGCGTGGGATCTTGACTTCCCCAAGTACAACATTGATTAGTCTAGGGTAGCTACAGGTATATCTTGGTGGAACTGGTTCATGGATTGCAGGTCGATGATGTAGGGCGCCAGGCGGCTGTCCACCAGACCCAGTACCATGCTGGATGTGGTGGCTTATGGCCAGCGGCCATGTTCGTTCAGTCATTCCCACACCACCCTGGCCTAGGCCAGGAGCATAGAGAGCCAGGGGCTGTGGCACTGTGCTGCTGGCCTCCCGGGCCGCCTCCTGTGTGCTGCCTCTGGGTCTGGACCGTGCCCCGCCCTGCACCCCCCTGCACTCCTCACCCCAACCCCACTCCCGCCAGGGGGCAGCCTAAGCTAGGGCCCATGGGACATGGAGCCCCAAGGAAGAGCTGGCACTGTGGAGGAGGGCCCCTGTCCCAGCTCTTGCGGGGTGCACTACACACTTGCTCAAAGGGAATCCTGAGGTCCTGGCTGGAGAAACACAAGAGACGCCAGGATCTGCAGCGGAGGGCAGACCTCAAGACTTTGACAATCAGAAAGAAGCTGCTGGTGCCCACAGAGGAAATGCCCTTGTCAAGAGTTGTTTTTCAAAACATTCTTCATTTGAAAAGGCAGACTTTTCAACCCCCATGAAGAGGAGTTGTCCACTCAGGAAACATATGTCTCAAGCAGGCTGCTTACCACTTGCCTCCTGTTAGTCTGAGTGGAAACACGAAAATTTAAAATATTATGTTGTTGTATTTCAGGGCACTCAGTAAGAAATGCACAAAACGTCTCTTTAGAATACATGCTTATTACATGCTGAAATGCTAACAATTTGGAACTAAATTATTAAAACACACTTTTAAAAGTTAATAGCAACAAGAAAAGGGAAGGCTAGGGAAGAGGCGAACCCTACTGATGCACATTTTCCTCTTACCCTGAGAGGAGAACACCTGTGCTGACCAGAAGTGTAACAAACATCTTGTCCTGTGTCTGAAGACTGTGGTATAGCCTGATGGACAAAACCCAATACCTTGTATAGGGTAGAGTTTCTATGGCAACGAAGATCGTAAGTCTGTATAAAAGAAATGGCTTCTTTCCCTTTTTAAAACACACACACACACACACACACACACACACACACACACACACAAATGGGTTCTATTGACTGAGAATGCTCAGGATAAGGGGGATTCCACTGAAGCCTGGCTTTATAGAATAGCAAAAGATCCAGATTTTATTATTTTTTTATTCTGTCTTTTATATCATTTTCCCTTTGCCTCCCACCGCCCTCCGCCCCTTAACCAACCCCCCTCCCAAATAAAACAAAATTTAAGGGGAAAAATTAAAAATCTGGTCACAGAAGACCTCCCTCGCCATGCTGCCACAGACAGATGATGTCCAGGTTATTAAACTTTATCCACAATAACCACGCCTGCCTCCAGGGTGAACAGGTGTCAATTTCTTTGTTGAAGACCAAAGCCTGTGTGTTTAACAATTCTCATTTCTTTATGCTATCTGTACATACATGGACCTCTCGCCTTCTCCATCTTGCGTGGACAAATATAATCTATAGTCAGGATGGACACGTTAACCTGAGATTCAGCTTTTGGTGTTTCAGACACTGAACATCACGAGTAGACAGGGACAGAGGCTAAGCAAACTATTCTCCATAGCTGCCCGAGTAGGGTTAGTGACTGCTGAGCTGGAGCAAAGTGCAGATACCCTGGAACATTCTCCCTCTGCTGGCGGGAGAGGCCACAGAGGGAAGGAAAGGAAAGAGATTCAGATGGTCAAAGGATTTTGAAATCTTGTTAGCAATCATGAATCAGTCTGCCAGTTATGAAGAGAGAGCAAAGTATAGGTTTAAAATAGGAAATACCAAATTTTCTGTAAGAGTGTGTATGAGCCATTAAGTGAGGCTTGAGGTGGCTTCAAAGTTTTTAAAAGCCAGTGAGAACAACAATTTTGGAAACTGATTGGAGTGCTAATATTCATTTTTCACTGGGTACTGATCCCAGAGTCTCATGCACGGTAGTCAAGTGCTCAACCAGTGAGCCACTTTACAGCCTTCTTTTCGCATTAAAGTGAATGTTCTGAAAGTCAGAAAAATGTATTATTGCCTTTTGAAAATTACTGAGAGCTGCTGGTATCAAAAGGCCATGGGGGTATAGAGCAGGTGATAACTAACGTTCAAAAGGTCAACCTATCAGGACCAACCATCACACACAGCATTTTGGAATTACTGCCTTTTGAATGAATCCGCTATTTCTTGCTGTAAACTTCTTATGCAGTTACACTATTATATCTTCCATTAAAATGCATTTTCATGTAATGTATGTATGTAACCTTAGGATTACACCTCAATCTTATGAGAACATATATCTGTGGGTAGTCAGGAAGATGACTGTTCATTTAGTTGTATAATTTTGATACATAGAAAATATACTAGGATATGCTTCATAGCCAGATCCATTTCACCATGATGCTGTTGACACTTAAAGTCTGCTTCATTCCTTTGCTCAGACTAACACAGACACAAAACACCCTAAGAAAAGCCTGACAATTCTTTGCTTGCCAAGTCTGCTGATAAAAACCTATGTCTCAGAGTTTGTGGCACTGGGCACTGTGCCCCCTCCCTCTGGTCTTCAGACCTTGGTACCTTGGGTTACCACGTAATGGCTTTCCACCTAATGGTCTATTCTAGGAACGTGCTATGACCTTGAGGGTTTTGAAACTTTCCTCAGGATTACAAACAGTGTCCTGTTAGAAATGTGAGAATTCAGGCAAGGAAGGAACTAAGAATGAGAGCTGAAAAGAAGCTGTAGATTCAGAGAAGTAGGAGCACAGTGGAGAGATCAGAAAGCTCACTTAGAACAACAAAGAGAAGGACTGAGAGGCACACCATCACTGACTCATTTGATGTCCTTAAGATTGGAATCCCGCTGCTTATAAGTGCCTTGTCTGGACTCTGGGAGAAAGTTTTTTGGGGCAGGCACCTGAAAAGCCTTCCATAGAAAACCCAATTCTCTTAATGAGAGAAAATGGGAACAAATTCTACCCAGCCCTCAAAAACCTACACTATGCATTACTACATCCTGTTGATTTATATAGCTTTCTTTGTCCATTTCTACATCCTGATGATTTATATAGATTTCTTTGTCCATTTCTACATCCTGCTGATTTATATTGGTTTCATTGTCCATTTCTATATCCTGCTGATTTACACAATTTTCATTATACCATATTTCATCTTTCTGCTTAATATCATCAAGGATGGATTCCATCCTTGTACCAAACTCAATGATATTATAAACTCCTCTTTCAAACTCACAAACGAAGCCAGCAGTATGCATGGCCACCAGAGAACCATTACAATCAAATACTGGAGATCCAGAAGAGCCACAATAAAAAGTATTATAGGTAAAGTCATCAGGGTTGTCAAATATTTCTTGGAAACTTCTCTGAGTATACATATGATGATACTTTAAAGAATGATTATGACCTGCTGCTTCTGTTCCAAGAACACATTGCTGATTTTTCTCTCCTGATATACCTTGAGGGATCCCTGTACAACCCTCAATAACCCTTTGTCCTTTTGAATAGCCAATCATATATGTCAACTCCCTGGGGCGTACAACAGCTATTCCATTGTACAGTCCAGCAGGCACATGTTGTCCGTTTTTCTTCAGTTTCAGGACAGCGTAGTCAAGAGTTTCATCAGCTATACCAAGCCACGGTTCAATGCAAAAATAACTGTTGAAGTTTGAGACTGGCTCTCCACAATCTTCGTCATCAAATGTCACCCTCACACGTTGGCTAATTAGGTCTGGACACTGGAGTGGCTCTATTCCTTCTCCCACAATGTCATTTAATATATGCCGACAAGTGAAAATGTACAACCCTCTAAAAACGAAGCACGTGGCGCTACCCCTCTTTCCATTATTGTCCCAAACTATGAGTCCAGTGGAATCAATGAACTGTGAGAGAAGTCTGAAGACTTTACTTGGAGTAGAGCTTTTTGTCAGTTCCCGGAACTTCCTCTTGTGGGCTTTGAAAAGAGACCGTTCTTTACTGTTTTCACTTTCTTCCTTGATGTATGCTCTCATTTTCTCACGTTCTGCTGTCAGTGTGGGGTACAAACTCACAATGTATCCTTTTAACTGACTGACATTTCTGTCCTCTAACTCAGAATTCTGAGTTGCTGCTGCCACCCAATGGCTTTTCTTTCTGTCCACCTCAATGAGAAAGGGCTTGCCCTGTAACACATTGAAAAAAAATCAGGTGGTCATTCTGCTTTTCCTGAAGAACCTAAAAGAAATAATAGATACTTTGAAATTTGGATCCCAACTCTATTCCTTAGTCTCCCTTGTTAGTATGCAATTCAAAGAATCAATGACTATGTTTAAATCAGGATTTAACCCAAGATCCAAAATATAAGCCGAGCCTCCTTAGCTTATCCATCAGGTAATCTCTTCTTATTGCACATGGCTCCTTTCCCAAAAGAATGTGCACTAGGAGACATAACTGTTTCCCACATGTTCAACTATCTACCAGCTTCCATAAAACCTGTTTCAAGTATTTTATTTCATTTTCATCAATACAGATTTTATCTTTGCCAAATATAGCAAAGGATGGTATCTACATTTGAAGTTGTTCACTTTTGTTGTTGTTTTTATAAGAGATTTTATATGTATTTTTAATTGTGTGTGTGTAACTATGTGGGCTTGTGCATGTTAATGCAGTGCCTGCAGAGATCAAAAGAGGGTTTCCTATCCCATGGAGCTAGAGTTCCAGCCATTTTAGCCTCATGATGTCAGTGCTGGTCAATGAGCTCTAGTTCTCCTTAAGAGCAGTACATTCATTCAAAAAGCAAGCCATCTCCTGAGCCCCTATTGCAGTTTTTCTGAGACCAGATTTCACCCGGTAGCTGAGACCACTCTAGAGTAAAATCTCTAGCCCAGGCTGGCCTCAAACTCATGATTTTCATGCTCCTTCCCTCTGTGCTCGGAAACCAGGAATGCAAATTCATAAAAAAATTTCCAGAGATATGTTAGTGTGATTTAATTTTTATTTTCCTTTTTAATTGCTTTTTGCAAGCATCTGTAGAGATTTTGTGTGTATGTGCATGGTGAACTAGCATGTGCGTGGGCACGTATATGATCAGTATGGAAATCCAGCAGCTGAATTTGGGTCTTTTCTTTGATTGCTCTACACTTTATACATTGAGTCAGAGTCTCTTCAAGCCCGAATTTTCTGATTAAGCCAATCTAGCTAGCCAGCATGCTCCAGGGTTCCCTGCCCTTCCTCTCAGGTGCTGGTATAACAGGAGGACTACCATGCCCATACAACACAGATCCCTCACACTTCTGTGGCCAATGCTTTACATCTGAGACATCCCTCCAGGTGCTATTTTATGATTTATTTATTAGCCAGCAGTGAAAGCAAAACAACTGGATCATTACTTAACTTAATTACTTGCTCAAGAAAAATCAGCACATGGTTTCATCCCCTCCCCTGCCAACTACTGTGCAAAGAACTCAATGTATTTCCTTTCTTACATAAATCCACAAATCCTGTGGATGACCTCTCTTTCTCTTTTGGTGGAGAAATTGAGGATCAGAAATTATCTTCTAAGAACTTTTTCTAATGTCATATAATAACCAATCCAAATTGTAAATACTCTTTCTAATGTCTTTTGCCATTAGACCATTCATGCTATTTGTAAACTTTGCACTGAAATCTCCTAATTATATAGGGCACTATTTTAAGATTCAAGGAAGGAAAACTAAAGTTGATAATCAAATAGCAAAAGTGAACAAAAATAAAAGCCTTTTATCCCCATGTTCCTACATCATATTTATCTTTGCAAGGGTTCACATGCCAGCAATATACCTACTGGTAATGGTAGGAACCATGGTAGAATATGGTAAAGATTCAACCTGCCATCATTTGTCATAACTTCTATTCTGCTTTAAACACATAAAAGAATGTCAGGTAATATAAATGTCCTGTAGGCATGTACAGAAAAATCTCAGAAACTACCACTTCAATCTAAATGCTGTCAGAAAGATCTGCATACTCCCTTGGGGGGATGCTGTAGCCAACTTCCATCTACCCAGGTTTCTTGCACAAATGTAAACACTTCATCCTTTTTTTTTTTTTTTTTTGGTTTATGTTGTGCATTTGAGACACTGTAACCAAGGCTGGCCTGGAACTTGACAACCTCTGCCTCTGTCTTCAGAGTGCTGGGACTACACATGCAGGGCACTTTGCCTGCTTGATACTTTTGAAAGAAAAAACAGGTTCAATGTGTGGTTCATTGCTTGTTCTGTCACAGAGTAGGACAGAGAAAAAAACCAGACCTAGAAACAAAACCCTGTTAGATTTTCTAGAATGCAGACAGGAGGAAACAAGCTGAAGGACTGGCAGTCTCAGCCTCTTATTACCTCTTATTCAAGAAGCATGTTAGACTCAGGAGAGTAACAGAATGTGCCCTGTCCGCAGAGCCTGCAGAGCAGGAAGAGCTCTGACTTCAGGTAAGCACCCTTTCCAAGTCTCCACTTGGCCTCAGCCAACCCCTTCTTTACTGTCTTGCCATAAACAAATTGGAGGTGGAATCCCCTTCACCTACTTAAGGAGGTGAGGGTAAGAACTGATGTACAGAAAATCATGTTTATAAACCTTTACAGTTTATAGCACTTTACATACTATGCAAATGTAGATGTTGCTGGGTTCAGAAGATAAGCCACACTCGGGGTAAGATTTTCATGCTCTTAAGTACTATTAATTTTGTTTAGTGTAACACATTGCATATGGCCTTGTAAAAATTTTTGCTTCAAGGACTGAAGAGACAGCTCAGTGACTGAGTTCTTACTGCTCTTCCAGAGGACCCAGGTTTGGTTGCCAGCCCTCACATAGCAGCTCACAACTGTGTGCAACTCCAGCTATAGGGGACTAGACACCATCTTCAGGCCTCTGCAACCACACTCATTTCAGTGTGTGTAATATTTGCAATACTAATAAGGCCAAGTCTAAGCAGGAAGATTATGTGGCTGAGGATCTGGGATGATTAGTCTAGTATGAACACATCCCACAAATCCACAAATGTTTACAGACATACCTGAGATGAATGGTATGTGATGTTCATGATTATCCTCAAAGAACTGAGGACCTCCTGTGACCTGTGCATATTACAGCTCATGGTGGCTTGGAGATGATGCAGATGGTTCACCTGAAATGGTAATTTCAAAAGTTTCATGTTACAGTAGTATCTTGACAGCTGTTGCACAGTATACCCAGGAAAAAAATTAACTGAAGTCCCAAACCACATCTTTTTCCTCAGCTTTCATGCCCCAGCATGCTCTTAGCATCAGATAGTTTATCCACCAAGCATAATGAGCCAAGTAGTAAAAGCAAAGGAGTATAAGTCAGGCATTATACCAAAATACCAAAACATTTTGTTGTTGTTATTATTATTATTATTATTATTATTATTAGTAGTAGTAGTAGTAGTATATTTGTGTCTTAATTGTACACATCAGCCATGGGTTCCCCTGTCCTTCCCCCTCCCGCCCCTACCCCTACCTTCCCTCAACCCCTCCCCTCCATTCCCATCTCCTCCAGGGCCAAGACTATCCTGGAGATTCATTTAAACCTGGTGGATTCAGTACAGGCAGGTCCAGTCCCCTCCTTCCAGGCTGAGCAAAGTGTCCCTGTGTAAGCCCAAGGTTCCAAACAGCCAGCTCATGCACTAAGGACAGGTCCTGGTCCCACAGCCTGGATGCCTCCCAAACAGATCAAGCTATTCAATTGTCTCACTTATCCAGAGGGCATGATCCAAAATCTTAACAGAAATTGTCTCTAATGGCTAGCCAACAGAACTGTCATGGAAAACAGGTACCATTTAGATGTTTTGAGTTTTGGTTTTTCCCTAGACAGAATATCTTAGAAAAGATTGTGAAGTGTCCAGGTCTACATCTCAAAACAGAGAGGACATGAAAAAGTTGGTAACAATATTCCACGAAATAATTTACAGCTGGAAAAATCAAAAGTATGTTCCAGTAACAGAGCTGTTAAATCTAATCTGTGAATTTATAGTGTTACTTGTATGTACATTTTTGAGGCTCACCATTCAGTTTTGGATAACTAGCTAGTGTGCTCTTCCCTATGAAAGACTCTTTCTCCCACTCTCAGTAATTCAAGAAATTAAAAAGAGAGCAATCTGGTGTGTGTGTGTGTGTGTGTGTGTGTGTGTGTGTGTGTGTATGTGTGATGGAAGGTTTGAAAGGGAGAAAGAAAAGGGAAATGATGTAATTAATTGCAATCTAATAATATAGTAATTATTTAAGGAATTCTGATCTTCATTGAAGACGGAGATACAAAGTGATAAAAAATTATTGGGAAATGGGAAAGGGAAAATTGAGTAATACCCTGAAAAAAAATAAAATTTAGCAAGAGTTATCAGAAGAAATCTGGAAAAATGCATATAATGATATTTAAGAGCCTTAGTAACTGCTTTCTTTTTTTATTTATTGTTTGTTTCTTCTCCCAGGACAGGATTTCTCTATGTAGCCTTGGCTCTCCTGGAACTTACTCTGTAGACCAGGCTGCCTTCAACTTAGAGATCCCCCTGCCTCTGTCTCCTAAGTGCTGGGATTAAAGACAGGTGCCCTTTGTTTAAGGAAGTATGTTTCCTTCCCCCACCCGCACCACCCTCAAAGTATTTTCTTTTGCTGTCTCCTTCCAAAGTATATGCGTTTGTTATTTTCTTTCACTTGTTAACCTGGAAGACCTTATTTTTCTTTTTTTTTGGTTTTTATCGAGACAGGATTTCTCTATGTAGCTTTGTTCTTTTCCTGGATCTCGCTCTATACAAGAACTCACAAAGCTCCACCTGATTCTGCCTCCTGAGTGCTGGGATTAAAGGCGTGTGTGTGCCAATACCACTGGCCTGGAAGACTACACCTAACCACTCCACCACTCCTAAATGAGGAGGGAAGAATGATGTCCCAGGCCCTCTGAAAGCTGCAGAAGGAAGCATCCCATTCTGTGGTCAGCTTCATAGCACATACAGTCAGCCTGAGTATCAGATTCCTAAGAGCCCATGTCTGCTCTCTGTGTACTTATTTGACTCAAGGACAAAAACAACCCAACAAAAATAAAAGCAACAGAGACAAACTACAGTGTTTCTGGTTACAGGAAGACTTGCAAAGGCCAAGCCGAAAAGCTTTTCAACAACTGATTATACACTCACCAAGGTTCCTTAAATGTTACCTTACCTTAGAAATAAAAGTACCCACAAAGGACAGCAGAAGAACAAGGACTAATATAACATCTACTTTCTTACCTCCGGGATTGAGAGTTGCCGCAAAGAAGGGCTGAAGTGATGTTACTATAGCACACACGGGTGCTGTGGAAGTTGACTTCCTAGGTCTTTGAAGTTGGGCTCCCAGAAACCTGTTGATAAAACAAAATTCGGATTACTGCTCTTGGAGTAATGAGAAGAACCACTTCATAGAGTCAAGCAGTACTGAGAGAGAAGAACAAAGTTAGGTTCAGACAGAGTGTAGCACTTCGTCATGTCTTCTATCCTTATTCTAGAAAGAGGCCAACTCACAGAAATGTTTGCGAATAAATCCCTGAGAAGTTAATTTTAGGGGTGACTTTTAAAGTGAGCCACCCGGTTTACAGACACCAGCTTTAAACATCAGAGTGTGTTCTTTTTCTTGAGCCCTGGTGTTCTTTAACTCCCCTAAGAACTGCAGGTAGCACACAAGTGGGCCCCTGCTCTCTGCACAGCAGGCACACTGCACTGGTCTGTCTCCCTGATGCCCATCTGAATGAGGTTTTTCTGCATTATTCCACCTCAAATAAATCCTCCAAAACTCCAAGTCAGCCCCCAAATGAAGAGTAACTCACCCAAGCAAAGCGTGCTCTCAAAATGGCGCAGTCACTGGCCTGTGCTTCCGACTAGCACTGCAAAGATTTCTGCCAGTGGCAGGTCTGAAAAAGGGCGCCCAAGATAGACTGGCAGGGCCCTGACATGGCGCTCATTGGCTGTGTTTGTGCCACCTCATGATGGCGGGAAAGGGGGACTCCACCCACTGACTAGAGAGAGCACTTCAGGCCCCTGAGCATGCTTCTTCCTGTTGGAGGATTAACAGTCACAGCTAGGGTGCAGCTGAGTAGAAGAGCCCTTTCCTTTGCAAGTTTCCTCTTTATTTGTGAGTATTTGAACATCCCAGTCCAGCCAGCTCCCCTTGAACACCTCCTCCCCTGTCTGGTGGGTAGAGGGCCAGATGCAGATCTGACTAGGAGCTGAGGGGAGGAGCCAGGATGCAAGAGTTCCTGCCTCTCAGCTCTACCCAGGCAGCAAGGTGCCCCTGGCCGGAACTGGGTCCACGGGTGTCCTGAAGTCCTGGCTAGGGAAAAGATGGGGAACCAGGTCCTATGAGGACACCTGCTGCAGAGACCCTCACCACTGTGGCCAGGTAAGTGAGTGAGTTATGTGAAGGGGAGAGTGACATCCCTTGTAGGTGGCAGGTGAATGCTTTGAGAATCAGGAAGAAGCTACAGATGCCTTCAGAGCAAAATCACTCTCGTGACTCTGTTTCCCAAAGGAACCTAAGTACCTGCTGCTTTCAGTCCTGATGAAGAACATGGTGTCCACTCCGGAAACATAGATCTCAAATATGCTGTTAAGCCTAGTCATGTGTTAGTAGCAACTGAGAAATGCTATAAATATAAAAATATACCAGTGTATGGAAAGGCACTTTGTATGAAAAACACGGGTTATCCAAACACATGTAGTTACTCCGTGTTGACATCATAACATTTTGCAATTGAGTTAAATAAATTATAGTGCAAAGAAACTAAGAAGAATTAAAGGAAGCAGGGAGCAGGAGGTGGCACACTTCCCCATTTTGCTCCTACCTCTGGGTGATTCACGGCTGTACTGACTAGAAGTTAGTTTCTTCCTTCCATTTTTTTTTGTAGTTTTTGAGATTTATATAACTACATCATTTCTTACCTTCCTTTTCCTCCTTCCCACATCTCCCATGTACCCCACCACAACCATCTTGTCTTCTTTCAAATATATAACAAGGTGTGTGTCTGTGTGTATACAATTTGTTTGGTTACAATCATGGTATGCATCTTTTTAGGGATGATCATTTGATATGGGATAACCTATTGGCGTATTTGTGTCTCTTTCCCAGGGAAGCCTATTTCTCCTGCTCTAAGCATTCTTTAGTCACTTATATTTCTTTGTCTAGGGTTGAGGTCTCATGAGCTTCTCCCCTTTCCATGTTAACATGTCTTTTGAGGAATCCAGCCATGTTAGTGAGACCTCATGGGTGTAACTCTTCTGACATTCTAGGAGACGCAATTACACAGTGAATGTCCTGGTCCCTTGCCTCATATTCTTTCTACTCCCTCTTCAGAAATAATCAATGAACCTTAGATGCAGGAGTTGTCTTAAGGATGTGACAGCTGACAGTGGGGTCCACAACTCTACATTTTAATCAGTTGTGGTTTTCTATGATGGTCTCTGTCTGTTATAAAGAGAAGCTTCCTTGATGAGGTGTGGGGATACACTTCTCTGTGGGCAGAAGGGTAAACTTTTAGAATGTAGTTAGGGATTATGCATGTTTAGTAAAGTAGCAGTTTTAGGTTCTCCTGCAAGATCCATGACTTCACCAGCCCTGAGTAGTTGGTTAGGTTTCTAGTACCAGACATAGGTTCCCTCTAGATGAGCAGGACTTAAGTCCAATCAGAGACCTTTTTGCTACTGCCAAGGTATTCATGCCACTGTTCACCCTTGGGGTCATTGTTCCATGCTGGTCACTCTGGTGGCTCATAGGCATCACAACTGGGTAGGACCAGCAGTTGCATCCCTCCATTGCAAGATGGCATGACATCTGCATCCATGAAAATCTGTCCTCAAGGCTTTCACGGTCTGTCTACCAATCAAACAGGCATCTTGGTTCATGTTGAGGACTGAGATGTAAGCTGTTTGAAGAAACATAAATTATCTTGTTCAGGCTATAATTTCTGTGACACAGAAAATTTTGTGTGGCTGTAAGAGATAATACCTCCTTTTTAAAACCCATGTTTAAAGAAATTCAGTAGTTATTTCTATGTAATTTGTGATAGAAATTTATCAAGAAACATGTCCATACTGACAGTCCAACTGGCTATCAGCTGTTAAACTTCAGGTTGGTGGAACACAGAATAAAGGATCTTGTACAGGAAATGTTTAGGATGCATAGAGCAGTGGGTTCAGGGGACAGCAGTGGAATCACTAAGTACAAGAACATAGCCTTGGAGGTAACTCTGGAGTCAGGAAGCTGCATTAGGAAACAATTTTGATCTAAGTAGCCTCCTCACAGCATCAAAGCAAATTCCAGATCCTCCAAACCTGACTGAGCTGCTGCTGCTACAGCCTTGGTTATCGGTGAGGCTGAGTGTTCCACACTGACGCCGAGGTCGTCTACACTGTGATTTCTACACACTGACACCAAGGTAATCTTCACTGTGATTTCTACACACTCACCTTTCTGTCACTTAGCTTGCCTGGAAATGGAGCAGAAGCAAGATGACCTTTGTTCTTGCCTTTCATGGAGTATGTAAGTACAGAAGAACCCTATTTATATTAAGAAATGACTTGCAAATTAGTAGCTTGAGAGTCAGCCTTTGGTATCCAAAACTCTGAACATGATGAGAAAAATGGAGCAGAGGCTGGGTGACTTTTCTTACCTGCCAGAGAAAGGTTAGAAGTTGCTGAGCTAGGAGAAAGAAGCAGAAAACCTGGAACATTCTACTTCTACTGAGAGTAGAAGCTGGTGCCATAGATGATATGCAAGGGAGAAAAGTCTGATTATCAAAGGACTTTGAAATCAGAAAGTAAGAATCTCTCTGCCAGTTACGATGATACATCATTCTAAGCATTTCGAATAGCAAATTCAAATTCTAACCCTGGCTTGCAGCAGAACTCCAGCCAAGGGCCCTATGCCGTGAGGCTGCAGTGTGTGGAATGAAGCTGAGCAGGGGCAGGAGATCCTAACTCTGGCCTGCAGTGGAACAATAATGAATTGTCCATCCCACACCATGAGGCTGAGGTGGGATGATCACAGCCAAAAGCACCAAGCAGGACCCTTTGGGCAGTATAATGATCTCCTTGTGATGTGGAAGCATGGTCCAACCCAGCGTCATAGCTACCTGAGTGAGACAGGAAGACTCACATGTAGAGCTGGGGTTTTCCACCCAGGGGTCTGAAGAGAAAACATGGGGCCCACCTGGTACCTTGCAGCACCAGCCCATGGACACTACTAGAGTGAGCAGAGGTATGGTATGGTGCCTTATGGGAGAGAGAGGAGAAGAGAGGGGAAGAGTGGGAAAGGGAGAGGGGGAGAGGGAGAGCACACACAACAGAATTGTTCAGGTCATGTCTGCAGAGATGAGAGAGGAAGGGAGCAGGCTGTGATGGTGAGAGAACCCCTTGATGAGCAGCAACACACAGGAAAGCAAGCTCTGCATTTTGTCTGGGAAGCAGAGCAGAGATGACCCTGTTGGTGAGAGCACAGGTGAGTCAACCTGAGGACATGAGCATGGGGATCTAGCCCCACCCCTCATCTGCCACATGGGACATGGGCTGGGGATAGATGCTTTCCCTACCCTCATTCCTCACACAAATACACACACACACACACACACACACACACACACACACACACACACACACACAGACACCCCAATGCCTGTGCCAGGTGGGGGAGCAGTCCCTATGGTCATAAGAGCAGGAGAGCTCTCTCCCTGAACCCCACCAGCTGCAACACACAGGACAGCAGGTCCTGTGCCTCCACATGCAGCACAAAACAGCCATCAATATTAGTGCAGGTGTGGGTGAACCAGACCAGGAAATTGTGACCATGTGAAAGCTGTCCCCATTTCCCATCTGGTGGACCAACCCTACAGCTGCCCAAGCCCAGAAGTAGGATTATGAGTTGGCCTGTTCTAACATCTGCCCCATCTATGATCTGCTGGAGCACATGAAGGGACCTGACCCACATACCCAAAACTGCAGGATCTCCACAACACAGAGAGGCAGCGGGAATAGTCCTGGTGGGGACCCAGCATTGATCCTGTAGTAGAGACCAGGGGCCTCAAACCAGACCAATGACTCTGCAGTGAACACTGGCAAGTAGAGATGTCTGGACAATGGGGTATGCAGCATGACTTGTTGGGTTGAACTGCATCTTCCATGAAGAGATTTTAATTTTTCCCTTTTGAACTTTCTTTTTTCATTTTATTTTCTTTCTTTTTTTCTCTTGAATTTTGTTTTATTTGGTGGGATGGGGGAGTGCATGGGCAGAGGGTGGATACAAAGGGACAGGGAATGGAAGGATCAAAATATGTGAAGTGAAAGACTCGTAGAATAAAACAACATAAAAAAATAGGAATATCAAATTCAATGGCTTTTGTAAGGCATGCAGTACAGAAGCTGAGCATTTTAAGTAAGGAATGACATGTTTTTAATTTAAAAAGCCAGTGAAGAAAAAAATCGCTATTGACTTGAATTCTAATATGTAGTTTTCACTAGTGATTAGTCTCAAGACCTTGTGTATGCTAGAAAAGTGTTCTACTGCTGAATCACATCCCCGCTCCACTTTAAGTTTTGATTTGGCGATAGAACTTCAAGGTTGCTCTTCATCAAACTCAGGAGCCCAGGCTGTCTTGGGACTTGTGGTTCCATCATTAACCTCTGGAGTAGCTGATTCCCAACTTGTGCTCTCAGGCCCATCCGTCAACTTCTTTTCTTTTTTAATGCTCTCTGGGCCAGTCCGATGAATTTGAAATAACGTCTTCTTGTTGTTAGTATTCTAGTTATTGTGACTGTCTGTTGTGTCTTCATTCAACAAGTTAACTAAGCTCTCATCATTTTCTATTTAATATTACAAAGAACAGAATGCATAGACTAGGCTAAGTCAGTAAAGTGTGAAGTCTGTCGATATTTATAAAAATACCCAATCATATGTCAGGAGGTAAACTGTCAGGTCTCTACACTGGAAAACATGACCCCACCACAGTAAGAAGTTTTTATCAAAGTATACTCACCTCAAACTCTGACAGAAATCTTGTTCCAGTAAAAGTGTGACAAATGTAAATGTGGAGTTCTCTGTTTGTCTTGCTAATAGCCTGGAGATCTTCCTAACCTTGGTGTAAAATAATTGTTGAGAATGGGCAATAGAAATGAATAGGCAGTTGAGGGATAGGGACCTCAATTCTTGTACAGAAGCTGGAAATGACTTTGGTTCTTTCCTGGTTGGATACTAGAAATGCCAGGAGAGACCCATGGTTCTTGCTCTGGCTTCTTGTTACATTTCTGCTCCATTTACATAACCTTAAATGCAAGTCCCACCGGCTGGAAGCTACACTGAGATCATGACTGAACTGACAGAACCTTGGACACCTTGTGGGTAGGCTGAGTGGGCTTAATGGCCTCCCTGCCTCATCCTCATTTCTGCTATTTGTTCTAGAAGAAGCCCCTAGACTAACAGTTTTATGTTGTTCTGTTTCCTGGGGTCTCTGTGTTCTTTCCTTCTGTTTGCTTCTATATTTTACCTTCTTTCTACAAACTATCCTCTCTCCGGCTGTGAAATTCCCTTCTTGAGTTTAGGCTTGGAGTGGTTCTGGAGGCTGTTGATTTATCAGGTATCTCAGTGCATCAAGCTACACACACACCTGGGGTGGCAACGTCTCCATTGCATCCAAGAGCTGCTTGTCCACCATTTCAAAATCACAGCAGAGCCATGCCTTGTACCTTTCTCTCCTTCTTTCCTCCCCTCTCTCTTCTTTTTTCCCAAGACTCTAGAAATTAAACTCAGGACCACATTGTGCATGTGAGTTAAGAACTCTACCACTGAGCTATAATCCCCATCCTTTCACTTATTGAATTATTTTTCTATTTTTTTTACACAGGGACTGCCTAAATTTACCAGTTGAGCTATCTCCCCAGTCGATCTATTGTCCGATTTAATTTTATACTCTAGAATTCAATCATACAGTACAAACCATGTCTCAATGGAAATACAACATCAGAGAACACTAGAGCTATTTACAAGAGAAAGCTACCTTTGCCCATTATTAACTGTGGCCACAAACTTAGATCTCTGAGCTCACTCACAATGAGAGTATATAATCATTATTATAGAGAAAAAGGCCAGGTTAATGGAACTACAACTTTCAAAGCCTGGACATGAGGAAGCACTTGACAGGAATCATCTGTTCCCCTACACAGGGAAGAAAAAAGCTAATTTCAAGAACTATTTCATTTACTGAAACTGTACATGAATTTCCAATCACTTTTAGCATGATGGATTTTTATGAAAGATTTACTTTGTTTTCTGTATGAATGTTTGCCTGTATGTATGTTTGCACAGCACATGAAGGCCTAGTGTCCTAGAGGAGGAGAGAAGATGTCGGAACCCTGGAACTGGAGTCACAGTTCTTTGTGAGTTGCTGAGTGGGTGCTGGGAATCACGCTGGGCGTCTCTGACAAAGCTGTAAATGCTCTTAAGCACTGAGACATTTCTCTAGCCCCTATGTTGGATTTCTAAAACACTGGGAATTTTGTCACATTATATCCTTCCTCAAAATACTTTCCCAAGCCGGGCAGATAATTATGGCCCTGGTCGTTAATCCCAGTACTCAGGAGGCAGAGGCAGGTGGATTTCTGTGAGTTCAAGTCCAGCCTGGTCTACAGAGTAAGTTCCTGGACAGCCAGTGGTACACAGAGAACCCCTGTCTCAAAAATTTATTTTTCTCTTGCACAATAAAATTTTGATATGGATGCACTATGGCTTTGTCCAACATTGAAAATTCATCAGATGAGCTATGTTCTTCTAGATACCCAGATTCGTAGCACAGTGCCTTCCCATGTGGGGTCTGTTGTGTAATTTTCCTAAGGATTCCATCTCTATTCACTCCGCATAGACACAAAGAATTCAGTAGGGGTACTGTCTAAATAGCTATCCGTTTCTAAGTGTTTTTGGACTATTTTTTAAACTTGGTATCCACTAAGGCTGTTGCACACAAATTACTTTACTACCTTCTCTTAGTGCCGGTCACAGTTGGCTTTTCTGTTGCTGCAATAGACCACTCTGACCAAAACAACCTGAGGAAGAAAGTTGATTTCACTCTTCAGGTCACAGTCCATCATAAAGAGATGCCAAGACAGGGAATCAATGGAAGGGCTCGTGGGGGAAACTCATGAGTGGTGCTTTCTGGCTTGTTCAGTTTCTTCTGTTATGCAATCCAGGCCCACTTACCTAGGGATGGGCCTACCCACAGTGGGCTCTCCCCTCATACATTAATTAAAAACTAAGAAAATGCTTCACAGATATGGCCATAGGCCAATCCGATCTGGAAAGGTCATCAGTCGTGGTTCACTTTTCCAGGTGACTTTAGGTGTGTGTCAAGTTGACAGCTAAAGCTTGTTATGACAGTATCCACTTGCATCCATTAGGTCAGACCACCTTTGGCCAGCTTTGCAGTGAGCTTTTTGACAGTCTCACCACTCAGGCATAGATACAAAGTATACTTCATTTTCATTAAGTTCCTTCTTGTCCAGAATCTATACCCTCCTCCCAAGAGCCACTGTGAAGTAGGCATTTGATCTTTGGATAACCAATGTTTACTTTAAAATGAGACACTCAGAGCAGCCACTTAGGAAGCATCCTCAGGTTGACATATCTTTGAGTTGTTGCATCCATGAGCAACATCGATCATATTCAAATGATTCTCTACATCTTCTGAAAGGGTTACTTGATCTCAGCCTGAGTATAGATTCAATAGCTTCACCCCATGCTGCAAGTACAGTGTGCTCTAGTCAGACGGAACTTTCATTTAGGGCAAATATGGACGGACATTGTTCGTTATTGTTCAGTTATGCATTCCAGACTTCAGGGGCTACTTCATGCTGGTTGACATCATTTCTGGTGGCTATCTGGAGAATAAAGGGAATTGTGGGAAAGTGTTGTTGGTTTGTTCTCTGCTGTCAAGTGTAAGAAAATTTCCAGCATGTAACTCGGTTGTGGTGGAGGGAAGAATCAGTGTGATTGCTGGTGAGTAGTATCTGCTCTCAACCTTCCCACACCATCGCTTTCAGTCCTTCCACCGTCTGTAGGTTCTCAGACACGTCATAGCTGCCCTCGGTAAAGCATTCTGTCTAATGCATTGTTACGATTGTCAGATTGCGTCCTGATCGATCACATAATCCTTCTTTGTTCAAAGAAGCTGGACTCTGAGTTTCACATATACGGGGACTGAATTACCACATTGTAAGCACCTACAATAGTGTACATTCTACAAATATGCTATATTCTCTTATAAGTCATAAATAAGAATCTTAAGTGTTGTTATGTACACAGATTGGCAATTTTCAAAATCAAAATCTGAATTCAAAACTCTTCCTGTTTTTCTTTAATATGAACGAGAAGAATGTATGACAGACACCACAGGAAGTAGTGAAAATGAATGTTTTGGAAAGAATGGTGGCAGAAATGAAGACCGAGCAAAGGCCACATTGAAAGCCTTTGGATGTGACTGTGGGTGGAAGTGAGCATGGTTAGGGGCAGGAACTAGAAAGGGGCCCCTTGAGATGGAAGGGCCAGGGAAGATCTGGGAAGGCTTTGAGGGAGATGGTCAAGGAGATCACTGTAAAACCTGGTATCAAAGTGGAAGGAGAAATTCTGTGAGTAGGAGGGAGATGAACATGAGATGGGCAGGGAGAAGTGGGTGGTAGGCTGAATGAACCAAAACTATGTGTGAAAATGTCATGAGGAAACCTGGTTTTTAATAAACTACATAAATGAATACAGCCTTTTGGAGAGCTGAGTATGAAATCCATTTGGTAGAATGCTTACCTAGCGTGCTCTGAGTTCTGGATTTGGTTCCTGGCCCCTCATACATCTGATATGCTGGCATATTCCTGTAATGCTAACCCTTGGGAGAGGGAGGCAAGAGGGTCAGAAATTCAAGAACTTGTAGAGGTGAGAGGATCAGGAAGGAGTTCCAGGGCTAGAGAAATGGTTCAGTTCATAAAGTGTTTGCTGCATGGGCATAACATCAGAATTGGATAGTTAGTAAACAGAAACCTCCAGGTGCTCCCTACCTTGCCTGACTCTAGTACTGAGGAGGACAATGAGCACAATCCTGGGGCTTGCTGGATAGCCAGTCTGGCCAGATCAGTAATCACTAGGTCCTGTGAGAGAAACTGTCTCACAAAATAATGCGAAGAAGGAATCAATGAGACACTTGATGCTGGCCTATGACCTCCACACACCCACAACACAGCTTGTATGCCCACATAGACATATGTGCTCAATCATGTACATAGATACACACTCAAAGACATACATGCAAGCATGCTACACAAACACAGTTACCCATGCACAAACACAGAGACATAAAAGCCATTCAAGGTCAACTTTGTCTATATAGTGAGATTGAAACTAGCCTGGAATACCTGTAATCAATACAAGTCCCAAAAAATAAATTAATAAAATGAATCAAGAGAAAATAGAAATGTCTTCAGATCACTTGGAATTTCTACATAGAACGCAAGCAAAGATGGAAATATGGGAATTTGTTGTGGAAAAGAGATGAAATTTTCATGCCTGTGCCCAGTATCAATATGACACTCTTAAGCATGCTTTTCTATGATGGTATCATCTATAAAACAGGGCAGCTGAAATGTCAACTATTCCAGCTGGACAAAAACATTGATAGTTGGATTTTTTTTTTTTTAGAGAGAATTACTTGTCAGATCAAGAATTCACACATGGTTTGGCATCAGCGGTTAATGAAGTTTTAAGATACTTCGTAATCTCCATCAATAACCCACTGAAAGTGATAATGTATGATTATGTATATGTGTGTATGTAACACATGGGGGATCCTTATCTATGAGCAAATAGTACCACTACTGCCTTACAAGGCTGAGAACCATTTTCCTCAGATTCCTGCATTTTTCTGGGGTTAACATTTGCCAACAAAAAAGATACATGGGTATCTTGTAAAATAGAAACCTAGTGGTGGTCATTATTACTCAGAAGGTTATGAACATCAGACAGAGCATTTCAAAATCTTTGTCTATATAGTGAGATTGAAACTAGCCTGGAATACCTGTAAGTTACTGTAGTTATGATCTTCCCATAAATGGCCAGTGTCATGGTAAGAAGTCACAGTAACTCCTAAGACATTTCCACCTTTGTCAGGGATGTTTCTCCTTCTGCTGCTTTAGGCTGACACTCTCTAGCTGCAGTTTTAGAATTATCTTCTATTCCTCTCCTCCTCAAAGAGCCCCTAGTTCCTACAGTATCTGTACTAGCTGTACTGCATCCCAACTGTCCCCAAACATCTTCAATTTCTTTAATAAACCTTGTAACCCCTGAAGAATTCCAGACTTCCCAGTTAAATTAATATACCTCAAGTCCAAATCAATCATACAAACCACACACGGAAGCTAATAGTACCAGATTGGGGGAGGGGATTGGAATAGTATGTCTCTTGTTGAGAGTAAGAAATGCAAAATTGCAGATACTTTAAAAGAAAATTTGGCAGGTTTTGCAAAGCTAAACATTGTTTTAGTATAGAATCCATCAATCACATCCTTTAATTGGCATTTAGTAAATAGTATTGAAATATATCATTAAAAAGACCAGAAATACAGATGTCTTTAGGCTTTTTTTCAATTAATAATCACAGCAACTGGAAGCAACTATGGGGTTTTTAAAAGGTGAATACATATTTTTAAGGATGATAAACCCATCCAGCATTAATCAATGACAAACAGAAATGAGCTATACAACCACAAAATACAGGAGAAACTTTAATGGCTTATGAGTCATTCCTAACAGCACCTGGTAGTACATGATTCTGTATAATGTGGCATTCTGGAATAGATGAAAGTGTGAGCACAATAAATCTTTGATTCACATTGGTTCTGAAGGGAGAGTTGAGACAAAGACACAAATCACAGGCTTTTAGGGCAGCCAAACTTCTGTGTGGTAATCTAAGGACCAATGTGTGATGTTACACACTTGCTAAATCCTCTAGAAACATACATTGCACAGTGAACCTTAAGATATGCAAATTTACAAACTCGTTTATGAAACACAAGACATCAAAGGAAAGAATGTATATGTGCCCCGAAAAGAGATTTTAGTAAAATTGGATTAATTGTGTTCTAACTGTATGAAAAATCTTCCCTTCTTGGGAAGAGGACCTGACTCAATCAAGCATGCTTGGAAAGAAATGAAATGTATAAGATTAAAAGCAGAAGAAACTTGGGCTGGAGATGTAGCCCAGTGGTTAAGAGCACTGCCTGCTATTCAAGAGGACCTGGGTTCAATTCCCAGGACCTACATGACAACACACAACTCTCTGTAACACCAGTGCCAGAAGTTCTGATGCACTGTTTGGCTTTTATGGACACCAGGTACACATGTGGTACATAGACTTAGATGCAGGCAAAATACCAATACACATAAAAACAAATAAAATTGAAAACAAACCAACCAACACCAACAACAGAAAAAAACTGCAGACATATTATCTAGTTGATGTTATTTCTCATCCAGATACAAATTAACACAGGTGTGTATTCACTACTGTTTTGTGTCTATGCATAAACAACATTTATGCACATGTAGATATGTCTCTATTTCAGAGAATATTATTGTACTTCCAGGACTCATCTAGTGATTTATTTGCAGTGTATTAACTCTATATGCATTAAAACTACACTAGGTAATGGAGATACACCACAAACAAGACAGCCTGTGTCTCCAGAGACCAGTGTGACTAAGCCATGAAAATGGCAGGTAAGGAGCTAAGCGCTAGGGCAAAAGTGCAGAAACAGACATTTTGCATGGTCTAAAAAGGTGGTGAGCTGGCTGGTGCTTTGTCATCTTGATACAAGCGAGTCCTATAGGAACAGGGAAGCTTGCCAGAGAGAAGGTCCCCACAAGTTAGGCCTGTACGCAGGCTTGTGGTGCTGTTTCGTAATCAGCTATTGGAGCTGGAGGACCCAGGCCATTGCAGGTAGAGCCCACCTTTGGGAAAGTAGTTCTGAGTTATATAAGAAAGCAAACTGTCCAAGCCTTGAGAACAAGCCAGTTAAGCAGCATCCCCCACCCTGGCTTCTGCTGCAGTTCTTGCCTCCAGGTTCCTGCCTTGACTTTCCTGACTGATGGACTACAAGTTATCAGCTGAAATAAACCCTTTCCCCCCAAGGTGATTTTTGCTCATGGTGTTTTATTACAGCAATAGGAACCCTAATGAAGACAGGAATCATTACTAAGTAAACCCAGGAATCTGTCAGAAACAATTAACTGATCTCTGCCCCAATTCTACCTGTGAAGGTGTGAACAGTCTATGACTTCTAGGGGAGGAAGGGCCAGTTTCCTTTAAGGGTGAAGCTTTGGTAGGTAGACCACACTCCAGTGGGCAGCCCAACAGTAGTGGTATTGTGTTCCCTGAAATACTGTGCACCCTAATAAACTTATCTGGGGTCAGAGAGAGAACAGCCACAATATTCAACATAGAGGATAGGCAGTGGTAGCACTCGCCTTTAATCCTAGCATTCCAGAGGCAGAAATCCATCTGTTCAAGGATACAGCCAAGCATGGTGACTCATGCCTTTAATCCCAGGGAGTGATGGTAGAAAATAGAAAGGTATATAAGGTGTGAGGACCAGGAACTAGAAGCATTTGGCTGGTTAAGCTTTTAGGCTTTTGAGCAGCACAGTTCAGCAGAGACCCATTCTGGATGAGGACTCAGAGGCTTTCAGTCTGAGGAAACAGGATCAGCTGAGCAACTGGCAAGGTGAGAAAGTTGTGGCTTGTTCTGCTTCTCTGATCTTTCAGCGTTCACCACAATACCTGGCTTCTGGGTTTGATTTTTATTAATAAGACCTGTTAAGATTCCTGCTACAGCCCCACATTTAGAAGCACAGGGACAGAGAAGATGGGAATCCATGGACTATTAAATGTAAAAAGAGAAAGGATACAGAATTGGGCAGGTAGAAAGGTAGGGGTGGATCTGGAACAAGTAGGAATGAATATGGTCAAAATAAACTGCATGGATTTCTCAAAGAACTGATAAAAATATTTAAAACTAATCAATGTCTCACCATCTTACTGTCATGTTTTCTTACTAATTCTCCATTGTTGCCTCTGACAATATGAAGGTGAAGACTTTAGAACCCTGTAAGCAATTGAAGGTTACAGATAGATAGCTTTGTTGAGTACTAAGTTAGGTTACTACAGAACTAAGCAGAACAATATTGCTGATGAGTTTATTCAAGAGTTGAATGCCTGGGTACTCTAATTAGTTTCCATTCTGTCTCTGTGATCAAACGACAATTAAAAACAACAACAACAAAAACAAACCAATAAACATAGTAACCAAAAGCAATTTAGGGAACAATTTTCAGCTTCATATGGAAAGAAAAAAAACAGGATAGCTCAAACAATTTTGAATAATTAAAGAAACACTGAAAATATCACCTGACCTCAAATTATACTACAGAGCTATAGTAATAAAAATGGCATGATATTGGCATAAAAACAGACATGTAGATCAATGGAATAGAATTGAAGACTTAGATTTAGGACCACACACTCATGGGTACCTGGTTTTTGATATATAAGCTATAAATACACACTGGAAAAAACACAGCATTGTTAGCAAATACTGCTAGTCATACTGGATGTCTGAATGTAGAAGGATGCAAGTGGATCCATATTTATCACCCTGAAAAAAACTCAACTCCAAATGGATCGACAATTCAACATAAAGCAAGAGACCCTGAATAATATAAAGCTAGAGACCCTGAATAACATAGCATTAGAGACCATGAATCTAATAGGAAAGAAAGTGGGGAAAACTCTTGAACTCATTGGCACAGGAAAAGACTTCCTGAACAAAATTTTGATAGCACAGGCACTAAGAATAATAATAAGAGGGACCTCACTGAACTTGAAAGCTTCTATACGGCAAAGCACAACATCATTTGGACAAAGTGGCAGGCTACAGAATGGGAAAAGATTTTACCAACTGTATCTGATAGAGGGGTAATATCTAAAATGTGTGTGTGTGTGTGTGTGTGTGTGTGTGTGTGTGTGTGTGTGTGTAAATGCTAAAAAGACAAAAAACACTTTACATCGAGAAAAGAACCCATTTAAAAACAGTACAGATATAAATGTGGAGTTCTCACAAGATGAAATACAAATGGCCAACATCCTTAGTCTTTAGGGAAATGCAAACCAAAACTACTTTGAGATTTCATCTTACACCAGTCACAGTGGCCAAGTTCAATAAGGCAAGTGACAGCTCATTCTAGTGAGGATGTGGTGTAAGGGAAAAACTCACTCACTGCTGTTTGACAGGCAAATTCGTACAAGCACTTTTGAAAAACGTTGTGGAGGTTCCTCAGAAAGCTGGGAATAGGCCTATCTCAGGATCTGGCCATCCCACTCCTGGGCATATACTTCAAGGACTGCATTTTGTACTACAGAAACATTTGATCAACCATGTTCAGGTGGAAACAGCCTAGATGTCCATTAACAAGTGAGTGGATGAAGAAAATGTGCTATATTTACACTATGACATATTACTGAGCTGTTTAAAAAACACCTTAAATTATTAAACTTACAGGAAATGAATAGAGCTAGAAGAAATCAGCCTAGCTAGGTAATTCAGAGCCAGAGAGACAAATATGGTATGTATTTGCTTATAGGTGGGTGTTAGCTGATTTATACTTTTACAATATTTCTTTGTGTGTGAATATGTGTGCCGCTGCCTCTGTATGTTTTTCTTGTGCTTTTCTTCAGCTCTCTTTTTTCGTTTGTTTGGTCATATCCTGTTTTTTGTTTGTTTTATTTTATTTTATGTTTTTAGATGTCTGTTTGTTTTCCTATAACTGAGAGGAAAAGGATGATGTGGATTTCAGTGGGTGGAAGGTGGAAAGGATCTGAGAGGAGTTGGAGGAGGGGAAATCAGGACGAATAGATTGTACAAAAATTATTTTCTATTAAGAATGGTGGTGTATACAGGAAACACAGGTGGGGGGATGAGAACATGAGGGAATGGGTGCTCGAGCTGGGGGGAGGGACAGAGTGGGAGAGCAATGAAAGAGATGTCTTGATAGAGGGAGACATTATGAGGATAGGGAGAAACCTGATGCTAGGGAAGTTCCCAGGAATCCACAAGGACGACTCTAGATTAGAATACTAGCAATAGTGGAGAGGGTGCCAGAACTGGCCTATCCTGGTAATCAGATTGGAGAATACCCTAACTGTCATCATAGAGCCTTAATCCAGTAAATGATGGAAGCAGATGTAGAGATCCAAAACCAGGTACCAGGCTGAGTTCCAGGAGTCCAGTTGAAGAGAGAGAAGAGGAATTATATGAACAAGGGAGTCAAGATCATGATAGGGAAATCTACAGAGACAAGTGAAGCAAGCTCAAAGGAACTCACAAACTTTAGCCCGATAGCTGTGGAACCTGCCTGGGACCAACTAGAACCTCTGCATACAGAAGGCAGTTGTGTAGCTGGGTCTATCAGAGGGGCCCTTGGCAGTGTGATCAGGATTTATCCCTGGTACATGAACTGGCTTTTGGGATCCCATTGCCTATTGTCAGACACCTTGCTCACCCTGAAGAAGTGGTTGGGGGCGTGGTCCTGCCTCAACTGTATGTACCAGGCTTAGGTGTGTCCTGATGGGAGAACTTCCCCTGTTAGAGGAGGGGATGAGGAGTGAGTCTGGAGGGAGGAATGTGAGGAGGCAAGGGTGGGGGATCAGGAGCAGGGATGAGAGTGGTTTCTGTGGTTGGCATGTAAAATAAATACAAATTATTTACAATTAAAAATGCATGGTACATATAGGGAATAG
Source organism: Onychomys torridus (assembly GCF_903995425.1). Taxonomy (NCBI): domain Eukaryota; kingdom Metazoa; phylum Chordata; class Mammalia; order Rodentia; family Cricetidae; genus Onychomys; species Onychomys torridus. The sequence goes on from NC_050443.1 coordinate 131,147,854, forward strand.
ACTAAAACATCAATTGTCTATGAAATAAACTCAACATTTAAAAGTCTTAAAAATATTTAATTGCCTATGGAAAAACAATGCAGAGGCAACAGCCTTAAAGCCTGGAAACTGACCGAATCTCTACAGTCCTCAGGCTTCTAGACTCAGTAGTTCTATGTCCCTTTGAACACACAAATTTCATTGTACCATGTTTCATGGTTTTGCCTAATATCATCAAGGATGTGTTTCATTGAGGAGCCCAATTCAATAACACTGGAAAACCCACTTGCATACTCACAAATGAAGCCAGCAGTGTGCATGGCTATCAGTGATCCTCTAGCATCAAATATAGGAGATCCAGAAGAACCACAATAAAAAGTGTTATCCCAGGTAACCACACCAGGTTCATGGATGTTCTTCTGGAAGCTTCTTTGGGTGTACATATAGATATACTGCATGGGATCACTGCCACTCACTGCTCCTCTACCCTGAATGTCCTCACATTTCCTTCTTTGCTCATTTTCAGGTACCACAGTACAACCATCAACAACCTTATATTTTCCGTCTGGGTGACCAATCATATACACAAACTCACTAAGTGATTCAGAAGGTGTTCCATTACAGAGTCCTGTAGGAATATGCCGTCCGTTTCCTTTCAGTTTCAGGACGGCATAATCAAGAGTTACATCAGACACCTCAAACCAAGGTTCAACAGAGCAATAGCTGTCTTCTTTGATGGGGAACACTTGATATTCAAATGTCACTCTTACACATTGACTAATTATATCTGCCCACTGACTTGGCTCTACGCCTTCCCCTACAATGTCATTTATTACATGTCGACAAGTGAACATGTACATCCCTTTAAAAACAAAGCATGTGGCACTACCCCTGTGTCCATTGTTGTCCCAAACTATGAGCCCAACTGAGTCACTGAGCTGTGAAAGAAGTTTGAAGACTTTACCTGGGGTGGAGTTCTGGGTCAGCTTCCTGAAGTTTGCTCTATGTGCTTTGAATAAATTAGTTTTCTTTCTTTTCTCACTTTCTTCCTTGATGTATGCTCTCAGTTTCTCACGTTCTGCTGTCAGTATAGGGTACAAATTCACAATGTATCCTTTTAACTGACTGAAGTTTCTGTCCTCTAACTCAGAATTCTGAGTTGCTGCTACCGCCCAAGGGCTTTTCTTTCTTTCCACCTCAATCAGAAAGAGCTTGCCCTGTAACACATCAACCAGCTGGGTGTTTGCTATGATGGTATCATTGTCAATGAGTTTCCAATGGTCACTGTCCACAAAGGAATGAAATCTGCCATCCTTCCTCAGAGTGGCCTTGATGCTCTCTCCTAGGAAGCCATACACACAGACTTTGGTCCCCACTTTGTCAAGTTCCTTCCACCTCAGGATCCTTTGCTCCCTACTCCTGACTGCATGAATATAAAACACAACACACTCAGCAGATGATGGGTCAAAGCAGCCACACACTTCATTAGTCTCTTTCTCCTCACTTTCGTTTTAGAAAATGTAATGACCACATGGCTGCCTGCCGGAAAACAACGGAGAGGCATGCCAAAGTTTATATACCCTTCTATCCCTTCTTTGCCACACACTAGCATTTCTTTGCTTGTCTGTCTTTTTATCTCTCTTTTGACAGGGTCAAGGGTGTTGACTGCCTGGTATAAGCTACCTGTCTCCCCATCTGTAACCCCAATTGTTATGTGGTGTGTACCGAAGGTTATGATAATGGTCTTCCTTGGGGGAGCTTTCTCATCTTGTGGAGTGTTTTGTTCCCAGTGTGATTTTTGGTCTTGGTTGTTGGTTATCTCCTTTGGTCTTTTTCTACATTCCATTTTCATTTGAGAAGTTATGGGCTCATTCTGCTCTTTGGGGACCTAAAAAGAAATATTAGACACATTAGAAAACTGTGACTACAAATGTATTCCTGTGATTTTTGTGTGCAGTTCACACAAATCCTATTTAAAATTGAGAACCAATGTGAAAACACCAGCAAGTAATATTACATCAGAGATGATCTGGATTCTGCAGCAAAGGCCAGTCTTTTCACATTCACCAGCTAGGCTCTTCATATCAGACCTGCCATGTTTGCTCAACAAGCAGGCAGAAGGAATGAACTCATCCAGGTACAGCAAAATCTATTGGCTTTGGTAAGTATTGCATTTTCTTTGTTATTTTAAACAAGAGATTTTAAGTGTTTCAAGCATAATAACAGATTGCTTGAGTTCTTTTGTAATTTCTTTGGACATGCAGACACACAATTGAGAGACAGAGTCTCGTTGAATAGCAATGGTGACTGTGCAACTAGATGTGCAGCCCAGGTTGGCCTCAAATTCACAATTATCATGGCTCCTCAGTACCTTGATTTAATTAGCATCTACCACAAAAGGAACTCACACTATTTGCTTTAGTATGTCAGTTCTCAAGCATGATGGAATACACTGGAACAACAATAACTAAAAGTTCACTGTCCTGTAGAAGGACAGAGAAGACAAAGTATGTATTGTTTATTTTCTAATTCCTTTCTACTTCACATTTTAAAAATAATATAAGAAGATAAACAAAAACTAACACATCAGAGTTGAACAAAACAAACAGAAGAAAGAGCCTAAGAGAAGGTCCAAAAATCAGAGACTCAGTTGTTGGCACAATTGGGAATCCCATGAAAACACTAAATTGGGAGCCTTTATATATACACAGAGGACCTGGTGCAGATCCATGCAGGTCCTGTGAATGCTGCCTCAGTCTCTGTGAGTTCACATGAGCTTTGACTGAGTGCCTTTCTTAATACATGATAACCAATAAGGAAGTGAGTATTTGAAGTCCAGTAGTTAGTCTAATATTCTCCATTTGACTACACATTCTGTTCTGTAAATTTATACTCAGAACACCCATGTTATGAGACATTATCTTAAAACCAGGAATGGGAAGAAGGGAGGGACTAAGGGGAAACTACTTAAAGTAGAAAAAGTGACTTAAAAATTAAGGCATCCGATTCCTGTGTCTGAAAGCTTCAGTTTCCCTATTGGTGTAACAAGCAGGTATGAGTTCACATGCCCACAATATCTCTCACTGTTAATGGGAATAACAATGGTGAAGCAATGTGAAGATTAAGCCTGTCATCTTTAATATTGACACTGATATTCTGGTGAAAACAAAATAATGTAAGCTTATATAAATTTAAATCAGGTTGCCTAGGAAGTCTCAAAGAGTGTCTCTTCAGTCTAAACACACTGAGAAACATTCCTGCCAAACTCCTTGAAAGAACTGAAATACACTTTCTACTATTCAACAGAGACACTTAAAAGCACCGTTAGTGTTTGTGCATGTGAGTGCGGGCCTGAAGCATGCTGTGTCATGCATGTGAGGGCAATGGATCACTGTAGGGAGTCAGTTATCCTCACACATCCAAGGGATCTAACTCAGGTGGTTAGGTTTGCTCTCCAACTACTTTCAATGCCTCTGCCGGGGAAGAGGTTCTAGATATCCAAAAGTTTTCTTTTGATTGTTAAGACACTGTAGTCCAGGCTCTGCATAGCTTCTCTTTCAGAGGTCTGAGATTATAAGCATATGCTATCATGCCTGTTCTGATACTTATGAAAGGGAACAAGAGGCTGTGTATGTGGTTATTAGCTTGCTCTGTCTCAGACTAGGAAGGTGGAGTGGGGTAAACAGATCTAAGATTGTCGTGGATATTCTAAGCATTTGGATCTTCTAGTATTCTAGAACCTGGAATAAAGAAAAGGAGCTCAGGTCTCTGGAGGAGATTCTCAAATACCTGACACTTCTCAGTCTTCTTGGTCAGTTCAGGGAGCCCTTACAGTCATGTTACTTAGTCTGGAAAGCAGATCTTATGGAGCCCTCACATGCAGTGGTTAAGAGCACTGACTGATCTTCCAGAGGTCCTGAGTTCAATTCTCAGCAACCACATGGTGGCTCACAACTATCTCTAATAGAATCATATATGTTGCTCTGATTGGTTGATAAATAAAGCCATTTGGCCTATGGCAAGTCAGCTTAGAAGCAGGTAGGAAATGCAAATGGATAGACAGGAAGAGAAAGGAGAGGTAGAGAAGACGCCAGTGAGCTGCCCAAGGAACAACATGTAATGGGACACATGAAAAGCCTCAGGACACGTGGCCATACATAGATTGATAGTTATGGGCTGCAGTATGAGCGAGTGGGAAGAGATTCCTTGTGACCCGAGAAAACTTCTGGCCACAACATGCAACAGAAGTTTTATAAGCAAATCTCTCATGCCTAACAGGGTTATAGTAAGAATGAGTTACTCAGTCATTTCTTGAACTACAAAGCATTATACAGTTAGAGATTCTAAACATTAAGTAGATCAGAAACACCAACGAAGATATTTTAATGATAGGGAAAAACACTCATTTTTCCCCCAGTTTAATCTAAAACAATGCATATGATCTTTCTTTTTTCCTTATTTTTTTTCAGGTTATATTTGTTTTCTTTTTATTTTTTTTAATTAAAGGCTACTTTTATTTGGATGACATTCATTTTATACTTTACTTGCTCAGTGCCTTTCTCAAAAATTAGAAAGAGGAAAGTGAACAAGAAATAGAGTATGTTATACTTCCAATACACAATAAGATGGTTTCATGGCACGAAGGACCTGTGACCTAGGGCCAAGGATGGCTAAGTCTGCTTTGAATTTGTTCAGTATTTACAGACATACCTGAGAAAAATAGTGTAGGATTTCCATATTTTTCCTTGCTTGACCTTGGACCTTCTGTGTGATATGCCTCTTATACCTGATGGATTAGACATGAAAGAGACAGCTCAGATGAATTACTAATTTCAGCATGGTTTCTGGTCACGTCAGTATCTTCATATGTGATGTATACTATATAGAGGGGAATATTTCCTGAGGTCCCACACCCCACCAAACCTCTCCCTTCAGTCCTGTTTCTCACGGGGTGATAACTTCATAGCAAAAAGTTTGTCCATCCAACAGAGTCACCCCCATAATCAAATCAAGACACTGTGATTCAGGAGCTAGAGCAAACACAGCATAAATTATGTCTAATTGCTTATCTCCAGAGCTGACATGGAAAACAGGTCCTAGCTAAAATTTTTGGGGTAGGTGCTCACAGCTTGAAGCAAATATAGAAACCAAGAGCAGATATCAATACCCAATATTGGATTTCATTGGGGAACTCAAAAGAGTGTTTTAATTCATATTGATGTTAAACTCTGGTCTTCACTTAAGGTAGGTATAGAAGAATGGTTAAAATACTGAAGGACAGGTAGGAGAAAATGTATAGTTCCCTGAGAATGATAGAGATTTAGAAGGACATATGGAAAGAAATCTTGAAAGTTATCCAAAATGATAGATACTCAGGAAACTCAATTACTAATTTACAGTTTTTTTCTCCACTGGGGAGTGTTGTTTGTTTGTTACTTTGGTTTTTGGAGTGTGTGTGTGTGTGTGTGTGTGTGTGTGTGTGTGTGTGTGTGTATGTAAAGGTATGTTTTTCATCAACCTTTCCTTGTGCTGTCTCTGAAAAGGGAGTGAATGCTTAAAAAAACCAATTCTTTTAAGCACCTGATTGACACTGTTAGGCTTATTTTACACATGAAGGATATTAAATTTTAGAGAAGTTGAACTTTCTTCAAGGACAGAAACTCCAGAGAATATACTTTGGAGAATTTCTATTGAGAATATTTTCTAGTAGAAAAGGAAAGAACAGGAGAGAGAGATAGAGAGAGAGAGAGAGAGAGAGAGAGAGAGAGAGAGAGAGAGAGAGATCAAAGACACACAGAGGAAAGATCAGTTACAGTGGATTTCCAAATATCACTCCATCATTAATAATTATTTTTTTTTCTTCAGAAAATGTGTCATGCAGCTTGGGCTACCTTGAAACTAAACTGCCAATCTTCCTCCCTCCCTAAATGCTAGCATCACATTTATGTGCCTCCAGTTCAGGTTGAAGTGATGCTTAGAATCCAACCCAGGGTTTCATGCATGCTGGGCAAGAAGTCTACCCATGGAACTACATCCTGAATCCACATTGCCCTTAATTTTATTAGGTTGCCCTTAGAGGTACTGGGCCATTTTATCACTTTCCATCTCTCAAAGTTCAGGACGATTCCTCTCATAATAAAAATGCTAGTTTATTCACAACAAAATATTAACACAGTTGTAGTCTAATATCACCTTTAAAAATTTTAAGACAAATGTTCCTCTGCTACCTGGAATGGCCTCAAACATTTTTTTTTAAACCAAACATACAAATATTTCAAAATCTGGTAATAGAAGGATGTAGTAAAAGGTACATTTACCCATGGATAGAAAATTAATTAAGAATGTATGAAACACAATAAAAAAACACACTGAAATTCTAACACAGTAATGCCTTTCTCACCTTTGGGTACAAAGAGTACTTGTACAGAAAGCTGGAGAAACAGAGAAACACACTGGTTCCAGCCAGTGGTTGATAATATCCAATGTGGACTCCCAGAAATCTGTTGATAAAACCAAGTTAAACTTACTGCTGTTGAGGTATTAGTTAGTGAACAAATGTTTGGTTGTGCTGAAGGAGAAGAGCAAGGTTGAGGAAAGACAAAGAGATCTGGTATTCTAAACTCAGGTCTAACTCAGGCTATAATGTGGAGGTAAGGATATGGTAGAAGATCAGCAGTGCTGGGTATACCAAGGCTAGAATTTTGAGGTCAGGGCTACAGATAAGTATCTTTGGTATTTTCTATGAAAGGTAGTAGTTGGATCTTTGAGAAAACTACCGAAATAAGATATCAAAGGGATTTTCAACTTTGTAGTTCCTGGAAGAACATTTCTCGTGTGGTGTATTTAAGATGATGGACACAGGTAACAAAGTTAACTCAGAGTCAGGTTAACTCAGTGGCCTGCCAGGCCAGTTCACATGGCTGCACCCCCAGAGCATGCTGCACATGCCTGAGAGAGAAGTCAGTTTCTGTCAGTTACATCCTATATTTTAAGCTGGAGAGAAGTACAGACAGGAAACCACATTTCAACTCTTTGCAGTACACAATCAGACATGGCTTAGTTCATTTAGAAGGCATTTTCAGAAAAATAACAGTGGATTTTACAGATACCAGTTTTTTAAAACTAGAGGTAATATTCTTCCTTGGGAATTGAAAAACAAACAAACAAAACCAAAAAAAAAAAACAAAAAACAAAAAAAAAACAAACCAACCAACCAAACCAAACAAACAAAAAACCCAAAACCCTTACATCCTTTATTTTACTTGCCCAAGAACTGCAGACACCACCCAAATGGAACTGCACTCACTCTCCTACCAACACTTTCTCAACTAAAAATGCTTGAGGCTCTTCTGCATCATTCCACTGCCAGCAAGTCACACCCAGGTCAGGTTGGCCAGGAAGTGGGTTGGAAAGTCCTCACAAGAGCTGAGCTCCCTACAAACTCACCAGTCACTCACTCCTGTCATGGCAACACTGAAGATTTGTCTTCCTCAGTACTAAAGTCAGGCAAGGTAGGGAGCACCTGGAGGTTTCTGTTTACTAACTATCCAATTCTGATGTTATGCCCATGCAGCAAACACTTTATGAACTGAACCATTTCTCTAGCCCTGGAACTCCTTCCTGATCCTCTCACCTCTACAAGTTCTTGAATTTCTGACCCTCTTGCCTCCCTCTCCCAAGGGTTAGCATTACAAGAATATGCCAGCATATCAGATGTATGAGGGGCCAGGAACCAAATCCAGAACTCAGAGCACGCTAGGTAAGCATTCTACCAAATGGATTTCATACTCAGCTCTCCAAAAGGCTGTATTCATTTATGTAGTTTATTAAAAACCAGGTTTCCTCATGACATTTTCACACATAGTTTTGGTTCATTCAGCCTACCACCCACTTCTCCCTGCCCATCTCATGTTCATCTCCCTCCTACTCACAGAATTTCTCCTTCCACTTTGATACCAGGTTTTACAGTGATCTCCTTGACCATCTCCCTCAAAGCCTTCCCAGATCTTCCCTGGCCCTTCCATCTCAAGGGGCCCCTTTCTAGTTCCTGCCCCTAACCATGCTCACTTCCACCCACAGTCACATCCAAAGGCTTTCAATGTGGCCTTTGCTCGGTCTTCATTTCTGCCACCATTCTTTCCAAAACATTCATTTTCACTACTTCCTGTGGTGTCTGTCATACATTCTTCTCGTTCATATTAAAGAAAAACAGGAAGAGTTTTGAATTCAGATTTTGATTTTGAAAATTGCCAATCTGTGTACATAACAACACTTAAGATTCTTATTTATGACTTATAAGAGAATATAGCATATTTGTAGAATGTACACTATTGTAGGTGCTTACAATGTGGTAATTCAGTCCCCGTATATGTGAAACTCAGAGTCCAGCTTCTTTGAACAAAGAAGGATTATGTGATCGATCAGGACGCAATCTGACAATCGTAACAATGCATTAGACAGAATGCTTTACCGAGGGCAGCTATGACGTGTCTGAGAACCTACAGACGGTGGAAGGACTGAAAGCGATGGTGTGGGAAGGTTGAGAGCAGATACTACTCACCAGCAATCACACTGATTCTTCCCTCCACCACAACCGAGTTACATGCTGGAAATTTTCTTACACTTGACAGCAGAGAACAAACCAACAACACTTTCCCACAATTCCCTTTATTCTCCAGATAGCCACCAGAAATGATGTCAACCAGCATGAAGTAGCCCCTGAAGTCTGGAATGCATAACTGAACAATAACGAACAATGTCCGTCCATATTTGCCCTAAATGAAAGTTCCGTCTGACTAGAGCACACTGTACTTGCAGCATGGGGTGAAGCTATTGAATCTATACTCAGGCTGAGATCAAGTAACCCTTTCAGAAGATGTAGAGAATCATTTGAATATGATCGATGTTGCTCATGGATGCAACAACTCAAAGATATATCAACCTGAGGATGCTTCCTAAGTGGCTGCTCTGAGTGTCTCATTTTAAAGTAAACATTGGTTATCCAAAGATCAAATGCCTACTTCACAGTGGCTCTTGGGAGGAGGGTATAGATTCTGGACAAGAAGGAACTTAATGAAAATGAAGTATACTTTGTATCTATGCCTGAGTGGTGAGACTGTCAAAAAGCTCACTGCAAAGCTGGCCAAAGGTGGTCTGACCTAATGGATGCAAGTGGATACTGTCATAACAAGCTTTAGCTGTCAACTTGACACACACCTAAAGTCACCTGGAAAAAGTGAACCACGACTGATGACCTTTCCAGATCGGATTGGCCTGTGGCCATATCTGTGAAGCATTTTCTTAGTTTTTAATTAATGTATGAGGGGAGAGCCCACTGTGGGTAGGCCCATCCCTAGGTAAGTGGGCCTGGATTGCATAACAGAAGAAACTGAACAAGCCAGAAAGCACCACTCATGAGTTTCCCCCACGAGCCCTTACATTGATTCCCTGTCTTGACATCTCTTTATGATGGACTGTGACCTGAAGAGTGAAATCAACTTTCTTCCTCAGGTTGTTTTGGTCAGAGTGGTCTATTGCAGCAACAGAAAAGCCAACTGTGACCGGCACTAAGAGAAGGTAGTAAAGTAATTTGTGTGCAACAGCCTTAGTGGATACCAAGTTTAAAAAATAGTCCAAAAACACTTAGAAACGGACAACTATTTAGACAGTACCCCTACTGAATTCTTTGTGTCTATGTGGAGTGAATAGAGACGGAATCCTTAGGAAAATTACACAACAGACCCCACATGGGAAGGCACTGTGCTACGAATCTGGGTATCTAGAAGAACATAGCTTATCTGATGAATTTTCAATGTTGGACAAAGCCATAGTGCATCCATATCAAAATTTTATTGTGCAAGAGAAAAATAAATTTTTGAGACAGGGGTTCTCTGTGTACCACTGGCTGTCCAGGAACTTACTCTGTAGACCAGGCTGGACTTGAACTCACAGAAATCCACCTGCCTCTGCCTCCTGAGTACTGGGATTAACGACCAGGGCCATAATTATCTGCCCGGCTTGGGAAAATATTTTGAGGAAGGATATAATGTGACAAAATTCCCAGTGTTTTAGAAATCCAACATAGGGGCTAGAGAAATGTCTCAGTGCTTAAGAGCATTTACAGCTTTGTCAGAGACGCCCAGCGTGATTCCCAGCACCCACTCAGCAACTCACAAAGAACTGTGACTCCAGTTCCAGGGTTCCGACATCTTCTCTCCTCCTCTAGGACACTAGGCCTTCATGTGCTGTGCAAACATACATACAGGCAAACATTCATACAGAAAACAAAGTAAATCTTTCATAAAAATCCATCATACTAAAAGTGATTGGAAATTCATGTACAGTTTCAGTAAATGAAATAGTTCTTGAAATTAGCTATTTTCTTCCCTGTGTAGGGGAACAGATGATTCCTGTCAAGTGCTTCCTCATGTCCAGGCTTTGAAAGTTGTAGTTCCATTTACCTGGCCTTTTTCTCTATAATAATGATTATATACTCTCATTGTGAGTGAGCTCAGAGATCTAAGTTTGTGGCCACAGTTAATAATGAGCAAAGGTAGCTTTCTCTTGTAAATAGCTCTGGTGTTCTCTGATGTTGTATTTCCATTGAGACATGGTTTGTACTGTATGATTGAATTCTAGAGTATAAAATTAAATCGGACAATAGATCGACTGGGGAGATAGCTCAACTGGTAAATTTAGGCAGTCCCTGTGTAAAAAAAATAGAAAAATAATTCAATAAGTGAAAGGATGGAGATTATAGCTCAGTGGTAGAGTTCTTAACTCACATGCACAATGTGGTCCTGAGTTTAATTTCTAGAGTCTTGGGAAAAAAGAAGAGAGAGGGGAGGAAAGAAGGAGAGAAAGGTACAAGGCATGGCTCTGCTGTGATTTTGAAATGGTGGACAAGCAGCTCTTGGATGCAATGGAGACTTTGCCACCCCAGGTGTGTGTGTAGCTTGATGCACTGAGATACCTGATAAATCAACAGCCTCCAGAACCACTCCAAGCCTAAACTCAAGAAGGGAATTTCACAGCCAGAGAGAGGATAGTTTGTAGAAAGAAGGTAAAATATAGAAGCAAACAGAAGGAAAGAACACAGAGACCCCAGGAAACAGAACAACATAAAACTGTTAGTCTAGGGGCTTCTTCTAGAACAAATAGCAGAAATGAGGATGAGGCAGGGAGGCCATTAAGCCCACTCAGCCTACCCACAAGGTGTCCAAGGTTCTGTCAGTTCAGTCATGATCTCAGTGTAGCTTCCAGCCGGTGGGACTTGCATTTAAGGTTATGTAAATGGAGCAGAAATGTAACAAGAAGCCAGAGCAAGAACCATGGGTCTCTCCTGGCATTTCTAGTATCCAACCAGGAAAGAACCAAAGTCATTTCCAGCTTCTGTACAAGAATTGAGGTCCCTATCCCTCAACTGCCTATTCATTTCTATTGCCCATTCTCAACAATTATTTTACACCAAGGTTAGGAAGATCTCCAGGCTATTAGCAAGACAAACAGAGAACTCCACATTTACATTTGTCACACTTTTACTGGAACAAGATTTCTGTCAGAGTTTGAGGTGAGTATACTTTGATAAAAACTTCTTACTGTGGTGGGGTCATGTTTTCCAGTGTAGAGACCTGACAGTTTACCTCCTGACATATGATTGGGTATTTTTATAAATATCGACAGACTTCACACTTTACTGACTTAGCCTAGTCTATGCATTCTGTTCTTTGTAATATTAAATAGAAAATGATGAGAGCTTAGTTAACTTGTTGAATGAAGACACAACAGACAGTCACAATAACTAGAATACTAACAACAAGAAGACGTTATTTCAAATTCATCGGACTGGCCCAGAGAGCATTAAAAAAGAAAAGAAGTTGACGGATGGGCCTGAGAGCACAAGTTGGGAATCAGCTACTCCAGAGGTTAATGATGGAACCACAAGTCCCAAGACAGCCTGGGCTCCTGAGTTTGATGAAGAGCAACCTTGAAGTTCTATCGCCAAATCAAAACTTAAAGTGGAGCGGGGATGTGATTCAGCAGTAGAACACTTTTCTAGCATACACAAGGTCTTGAGACTAATCACTAGTGAAAACTACATATTAGAATTCAAGTCAATAGCGATTTTTTTCTTCACTGGCTTTTTAAATTAAAAACATGTCATTCCTTACTTAAAATGCTCAGCTTCTGTACTGCATGCCTTACAAAAGCCATTGAATTTGATATTCCTATTTTTTTATGTTGTTTTATTCTACGAGTCTTTCACTTCACATATTTTGATCCTTCCATTCCCTGTCCCTTTGTATCCACCCTCTGCCCATGCACTCCCCCATCCCACCAAATAAAACAAAATTCAAGAGAAAAAAAGAAAGAAAATAAAATGAAAAAAGAAAGTTCAAAAGGGAAAAATTAAAATCTCTTCATGGAAGATGCAGTTCAACCCAACAAGTCATGCTGCATACCCCATTGTCCAGACATCTCTACTTGCCAGTGTTCACTGCAGAGTCATTGGTCTGGTTTGAGGCCCCTGGTCTCTACTACAGGATCAATGCTGGGTCCCCACCAGGACTATTCCCGCTGCCTCTCTGTGTTGTGGAGATCCTGCAGTTTTGGGTATGTGGGTCAGGTCCCTTCATGTGCTCCAGCAGATCATAGATGGGGCAGATGTTAGAACAGGCCAACTCATAATCCTACTTCTGGGCTTGGGCAGCTGTAGGGTTGGTCCACCAGATGGGAAATGGGGACAGCTTTCACATGGTCACAATTCCCTGGTCTGGTTCACCCACACCTGCACTAATATTGATGGCTGTTTTGTGCTGCATGTGGAGGCACAGGACCTGCTGTCCTGAGTGTTGCAGCTGGTGGGGTTCAGGGAGAGAGCTCTCCTGCTCTTATGACCATAGGGACTGCTCCCCCACCTGGCACAGGCATTGGGTGTCTGTGTGTGTGTGTGTGTGTGTGTGTGTGTGTGTGTGTGTGTGTGTGTGTATTTGTGTGAGGGATGAGGGTAGGGAAAGCATCTCTCCCCAGCCCATGTCCCATGTGGCAGATGAGGGGTGGGGCTAGATCCCCATGCTCATGTCCTCAGGTTGACTCACCTGTGCTCTCACCAACAGGGTCATCTCTGCTCTGCTTCCCAGACAAAATGCAGAGCTTGCTTTCCTGTGTGTTGCTGCTCATCAAGGGGCTCTCTCACCATCACAGCCTGCTCCCTTCCTCTCTCATCTCTGCAGACATGACCTGAACAATTCTGTTGTGTGTGCTCTCCCTCTCCCCCTCTCCCTTCCCCACTCTTCCCCCTCTTCTCCTCTCTCTCCCATAAGGCACCATACCATACCTCTGCTCACTCTAGTAGTGTCCATGGGCTGGTGCTGCAAGGTACCAGGTGGGCCCCATGTTTTCTCTTCAGACTCCTGGGTGGAAAACCCCAGCTCTACATGTGAGTCTTCCTGTCTCACTCAGGTAGCTATGACGCTGGGTTGGACCATGCTTCCACATCACAAGGAGATCATTATACTGCCCAAAGGGTCCTGCTTGGTGCTTTTGGCTGTGATCATCCCACCCCAGCCTCATGGTGTGGGATGGACAATTCATTATTGTTCCACTGCAGGCCAGAGTTAGGATCTCCTGCCCCTGCTCAGCTTCATTCCACACACTGCAGCCTCACGGCATAGGGCGCTTGGCTGGAGTTCTGCTGCAAGCCAGGGTTAGAATTTGAATTTGCTATTCGAAATGCTTAGAATGATGTATCATCGTAACTGGCAGAGAGATTCTTACTTTCTGATTTCAAAGTCCTTTGATAATCAGACTTTTCTCCCTTGCATATCATCTATGGCACCAGCTTCTACTCTCAGTAGAAGTAGAATGTTCCAGGTTTTCTGCTTCTTTCTCCTAGCTCAGCAACTTCTAACCTTTCTCTGGCAGGTAAGAAAAGTCACCCAGCCTCTGCTCCATTTTTCTCATCATGTTCAGAGTTTTGGATACCAAAGGCTGACTCTCAAGCTACTAATTTGCAAGTCATTTCTTAATATAAATAGGGTTCTTCTGTACTTACATACTCCATGAAAGGCAAGAACAAAGGTCATCTTGCTTCTGCTCCATTTCCAGGCAAGCTAAGTGACAGAAAGGTGAGTGTGTAGAAATCACAGTGAAGATTACCTTGGTGTCAGTGTGTAGAAATCACAGTGTAGACGACCTCGGCGTCAGTGTGGAACACTCAGCCTCACCGATAACCAAGGCTGTAGCAGCAGCAGCTCAGTCAGGTTTGGAGGATCTGGAATTTGCTTTGATGCTGTGAGGAGGCTACTTAGATCAAAATTGTTTCCTAATGCAGCTTCCTGACTCCAGAGTTACCTCCAAGGCTATGTTCTTGTACTTAGTGATTCCACTGCTGTCCCCTGAACCCACTGCTCTATGCATCCTAAACATTTCCTGTACAAGATCCTTTATTCTGTGTTCCACCAACCTGAAGTTTAACAGCTGATAGCCAGTTGGACTGTCAGTATGGACATGTTTCTTGATAAATTTCTATCACAAATTACATAGAAATAACTACTGAATTTCTTTAAACATGGGTTTTAAAAAGGAGGTATTATCTCTTACAGCCACACAAAATTTTCTGTGTCACAGAAATTATAGCCTGAACAAGATAATTTATGTTTCTTCAAACAGCTTACATCTCAGTCCTCAACATGAACCAAGATGCCTGTTTGATTGGTAGACAGACCGTGAAAGCCTTGAGGACAGATTTTCATGGATGCAGATGTCATGCCATCTTGCAATGGAGGGATGCAACTGCTGGTCCTACCCAGTTGTGATGCCTATGAGCCACCAGAGTGACCAGCATGGAACAATGACCCCAAGGGTGAACAGTGGCATGAATACCTTGGCAGTAGCAAAAAGGTCTCTGATTGGACTTAAGTCCTGCTCATCTAGAGGGAACCTATGTCTGGTACTAGAAACCTAACCAACTACTCAGGGCTGGTGAAGTCATGGATCTTGCAGGAGAACCTAAAACTGCTACTTTACTAAACATGCATAATCCCTAACTACATTCTAAAAGTTTACCCTTCTGCCCACAGAGAAGTGTATCCCCACACCTCATCAAGGAAGCTTCTCTTTATAACAGACAGAGACCATCATAGAAAACCACAACTGATTAAAATGTAGAGTTGTGGACCCCACTGTCAGCTGTCACATCCTTAAGACAACTCCTGCATCTAAGGTTCATTGATTATTTCTGAAGAGGGAGTAGAAAGAATATGAGGCAAGGGACCAGGACATTCACTGTGTAATTGCGTCTCCTAGAATGTCAGAAGAGTTACACCCATGAGGTCTCACTAACATGGCTGGATTCCTCAAAAGACATGTTAACATGGAAAGGGGAGAAGCTCATGAGACCTCAACCCTAGACAAAGAAATATAAGTGACTAAAGAATGCTTAGAGCAGGAGAAATAGGCTTCCCTGGGAAAGAGACACAAATACACCAATAGGTTATCCCATATCAAATGATCATCCCTAAAAAGATGCATACCATGATTGTAACCAAACAAATTGTATACACACAGACACACACCTTGTTATATATTTGAAAGAAGACAAGGTGGTTGTGGTGGGGTACATGGGAGATGTGGGAAGGAGGAAAAGGAAGGGAAGAAATGATGTAGTTATATAAATCTCAAAAACTACAAAAAAAAAAAATGGAAGGAAGAAACTAACTTCTAGTCAGTACAGCCGTGAATCACCCAGAGGTAGGAGCAAAATGGGGAAGTGTGCCGCCTCCTGCTCCCTGCTTCCTTTAATTCTTCTTAGTTTCTTTGCACTATAATTTATTTAACTCAATTGCAAAATGTTATGATGTCAACACCGAGTAACTACATGTGTTTGGATAACCTGTGTTTTTCATACAAAGTGCCTTTCCATACACTGGTATATTTTTATATTTATAGCATTTCTCAGTTGCTACTAACACATGACTAGGCTTAACAGCATATTTGAGATCTATGTTTCCGGAGTGGACACCATGTTCTTCATCAGGACTGAAAGCAGCAGGTACTTAGGTTCCTTTGGGAAACAGAGTCACAAGAGTGATTTTGCTCTGAAAGGCATCTGTAGCTTCTTCCTGATTCTCAAAGCATTCACCTGCCACCTACAAGGGATGTCACTCTCCCCTTCACATAACTCACTCACTTACCTGGCCACAGTGGTGAGGGTCTCTGCAGCAGGTGTCCTCATAGGACCTGGTTCCCCATCTTTTCCCTAGCCAGGACTTCAGGACACCCATGGACCCAGTTCCGGCCAGGGGC
This sequence comes from Onychomys torridus, assembly GCF_903995425.1. Classification (NCBI taxonomy): domain Eukaryota; kingdom Metazoa; phylum Chordata; class Mammalia; order Rodentia; family Cricetidae; genus Onychomys; species Onychomys torridus. The sequence continues at coordinate 131,164,138 of NC_050443.1, forward strand.
ACCTTGCTGCCTGGGTAGAGCTCAGAGGCAGGAACTCTTGCACCCTGGCTCCTCCCCTCAGCTCGTAGTCAGATCTGCATCTGGCCCTCTACCCACCAGACAGGGGAGGAGGTGTTCAAGGGGAGCTGGCTGGACTGGGATGTTCAAATACTCACAAATAAAGAGGAAACTTGCAGAGGAAAGGGCTCTTCTACTCAGCTGCACCCTAGCTGTGACTGTTAATCCTCCAACAGGAAGAAGCATGCTCAGGGGCCTGAAGTGCTCTCTCTAGTCAGTGGGTGGAGTCTCCCTTTCCCGCCATCATGAGGTGGCACAAACACAGCCAATGAGCGCCATGTCAGGGCCCTGCCAGTCTATCTTGGGCGCCCTTTTTCAGACCTGCCACTGGCAGAAATCTTTGCAGTGCTAGTCGGAAGCACAGGCCAGTGACTGCGCCATTTTGAGAGCACGCTTTGCTTGGGTGAGTTACTCTTCATTTGGGGGCTGACTTGGAGTTTTGGAGGATTTATTTGAGGTGGAATAATGCAGAAAAACCTCATTCAGATGGGCATCAGGGAGACAGACCAGTGCAGTGTGCCTGCTGTGCAGAGAGCAGGGGCCCACTTGTGTGCTACCTGCAGTTCTTAGGGTAGTTAAAGAACACCAGGGCTCAAGAAAAAGAACACACTCTGATGTTTAAAGCTGGTGTCTGTAAACCGGGTGGCTCACTTTAAAAGTCACCCCTAAAATTAACTTCTCAGGGATTTATTTGCAAATACATTTCTGTGAGTTGGCCTCTTTCTAGAATAAGGATAGAAGACAGGACGAAGTGCTACACTCTGTCTGAACCTAACTTTGTTCTTCTCTCTCAGTACTGCTTGACTCTATGAAGTGGTTCTTCTCATTACTCCAAGAGCAGTAATCCGAATTTTGTTTTATCAACAGGTTTCTGGGAGCCCAACTTCAAAGACCTAGGAAGTCAACTTCCACAGCACCCGTGTGTGCTATAGTAACATCACTTCAGCCCTTCTTTGCGGCAACTCTCAGTCCCGGAGGTAAGAAAGTAGATGTTATATTAGTCCTTGTTCTTCTGCTGTCCTTTGTGGGTACTTTTATTTCTAAGGTAAGGTAACATTTAAGGAACCTTGGTGAGTGTATAATCAGTTGTTGAAAAGCTTTTCGGCTTGGCCTTTGCAAGTCTTCCTGTAACCAGAAACACTGTAGTTTGTCTCTGTTGCTTTTATTTTTGTTGGGTTGTTTTTGTCCTTGAGTCAAATAAGTACACAGAGAGCAGACATGGGCTCTTAGGAATCTGATACTCAGGCTGACTGTATGTGCTATGAAGCTGACCACAGAATGGGATGCTTCCTTCTGCAGCTTTCAGAGGGCCTGGGACATCATTCTTCCCTCCTTATTGAGGAGTGGTGGGGTGGTTAAGTGAGAAGTGGTGCTGCATACCTTTAATGTCTGCACTCAGGAGGCAGAATCAGGTGGAGCTTTGTGAGTTTGAGGCCAGCCTGGTCTACAGAGTGAGATCCAGTAAAGGAGCAAAGCTACACAGAGAAACCATGTGTTGAAAAAAACTAACCCCCCACCCCCCAAAAAAGGTCTTCCAGGTTAATAAGTGAAAGAAAAAAGCAAACGTATTTACTTTGGGAGGAGACAGCACAGCAAAAGAAAATACTTTGAGGGCGGTGCGGTTGGGGGAAGGAAACATACTTCCTTAAACAAAGGGCACCTCTCTTTAATCCCAGCACTCAGGAGACAGAGGCAGGGGGATCTCTAAATTGAAGGCAGCCTGGTCTACAGAGTAAGTTCCAGGAGAGCCAAGGCTACATAGAGAAATCCTGTCCTGGGAGAAGAAACAAACAATAAATAAAAAAAGAAAGCAGTTACTAAGGCTCTTAAATATCATTATATGCATTTTTCCAGATTTCTTTTGATAACTCTTGCTAAATATTATTTTTTTTCAGGGTATTACTCTGTTTTCCCTTTTCCAATAATTTTTTATCACTTTGTATCTCCGTCTTCAATGAAGATCACAATTACTTAGATAATTATTATATTTTAGATGTTAATATAATTACATCGTTTCCCTTTCCTTTCCCCCTTGCAAACCTCACATCTCTCTCTCCCCCTCTCTCTCTCTCTTGCTCTCTCTCTCTCTTGCTCTCTCTCTCTCTCTCTCTCTCTCTCTCTCTCTCTCTCTCTCTCTCTCTCTCTCTCTCACACACACACACACACACACACCCCAGATTGCTCTCTTTTTAAATTCTTGCAATATTGAGTGTGGGGGAATGAGTCTTTCCTAGGGAAGAGCACACTAGCTAGTTATCCAAAACTGATGGTCAGCCTAAAAATATACACACAAGTAACATAATGAATTCAAAGATGAAATTTAACATCTCTGTTACTGGAACACACTTTTGATTTTTCCAACTGTAAATTTCTTTGTGTGATATTGTCAACAACATTTTAATGTCCTCTCTGTTTTGAGATTTGTAGACTTGGGCACTTTACAATCTTTTTTTTTTTAACGTTTTTGAATTTTTTATTACTTTTTCTGAAACCACCTCTGAACCCCGAAATCTATCACCATCACCATTTCTGGGCTCTTACTAAGCAGCTCAGCAGCGCTTGTTTGTTTTTTAAGACATGTATGTCAACCGTGTCCTCAAGGCCCAAAGAACACTCACAAAGAGAATGGATTCTTTCACTCCAGAAAGTGATGGAGATGACTCAGCAGTTAAGAACACATTGCTCTTCCAGGGGACCTAGGTTCAGTTCCCAGCACCCATGTTGGGTGGCTCACAACTGCCTCTAAGTCCAGCTCTGGCACCTTCTTCTGGCTTTGATGGACACACCCACACATGCACACACAACACACACACACACACACACACACACACACACACACACACACACACATTTTTTAAAGAAACTGAATGATTCTGTGACTCATGGAACCACTCCTGGCTCTTGGTCCAGTCTGAGCCTACAGATTTTGTATCTCAGGAACCCTCTCTTGGTCCAATAGAAGCTGGCAGATTCTATGTCTCAGGAAGCCATTCTTGGTCCAGTGAAGGTGGATGGATTCCCTGTCTCTGGAAGTTACTCTTGGTCCAATGAGAGCTCTATGTCCAATGAGAGCTGGTGGTTTGGTTTCCCTGTCTCAGGAAGTTACTGGGGTCTCAGGTGGATGGGTATTGGGGCAGGGCGTGTAGATTGCAGGTTCCGATGGGGGGTTTTGGTGGGAGGGACCTTTGTGCAGGAATTTTCCCTGCTGGCTGGCAACCAGGCAGAGTTGAGTGGGGTTCCCAGGGACTGGCTGTGTCCCAGGGTCTGGGTCCTAGAGGCAGGACCCTCTGGGTATGAGCAGAGTCACTCATCTCTTGGTCCAGTGAGAGCTGGCAGTTTGGTTTCCATGTCTCAGGATGTTACTGGGTCACAGGCAGATGGGTATTGGGGCAGGGTGTGGAACTTGTAGATTGCAGCGTCCAGATGGAAAGGTTTGCCAATGACCACAGAAGATGATAGAAACTACCGTGGTAAAATGGTGTTGAAAGTATGTGAACTGGCTAACAGCAGCTTTCTTTTTATTTCTGTTTTATCTTTTTTATTATTATTAAGAAATTTTCTATTCATTTTACATATCAACCACAGACTATCCCCACCTCTTCCCATGCCCCACCCTTCCCCTCCAACCCCCCCCCAATTCCCACCTCCTCCAAGGCAATGGGGAGTCAGCAGAGCCTGGTACATTCAGTTGAGGCAGGTCCAAGCCCCTCCCTCCTGCACCAAGGCTGTATAAGGTATTCCACCATAGGCACTGGGCTGCAAAAAGCCCACTCATGCACCAAGGACAGATCCTGATCCCATTGCCAGGGGACCCCCTAAACAGTTCAAGATAAATAGCGTCTTTCAGATCCCTCTTCTGGGTATGAACAGGGAACAGGAGTCTGCTGACATTCTCACATGTGGCCTTTGAGGACATTAAGACTTGGATTCCACAAAATGCCTAAATTGATTCTGTTGTCTGTCAAAGGGCTGAGGACAAAGAGATGGGGCATATTCTGTCTGGGAAAAACCAAAAATCAACACATCTAGATGGAACCTGTTTTCCATGACAGTTCTGTTGGTCAGCCATTAGAGACAATTTCTGTTAAGATTTTGGTATTTTGGTATAATGCCTTACTTATAGTCCTTTGCTTTTACTACCTGGCTCATTATCCTTTGTGGATAAACTATCTGATGCTCTAACAGCATGCTGGGGCATGAAAGCTGAGGAGAAAAGATGTGGTATGGGACTTCAGTTAATTTTTTCCTGGGTATACTGTGTGACAACTGTCAAAATACTACTGTAACATGAAACTTTTGAAATTACCATTTCAGGTGAACCATCTGCATCATCTCCAAGCCACCATGAGCTGTAACAAGCACAGGTCACAGGAGGTCCACAGTTCTTTGAGTAGAAACATGAAAATCACATACCATTCATCTCAGGTATGTCTGTAAACATTTGTGGATTTGTGGGATGTGTTCATACTAGACTAATCATCCCAGATCCTCAGCCACATAATCTTCCTGCTTAGACTTGGCCTTATTAGTATTGCAAATATTACACACACTGAAATGAGTGTGGTTGCAGAGGCCTAAAGATGGTGTCTAGTCCCCTATAGCTGGAGTTGCACATAGTTGTGAGCTGCTATGTGAAGGCTGGCAACCAAACCTGGGTCCTCTGGAAGAGCAGTAAGAACTCAGTCACTGAGCTGTCTCTTCAGTCCTTGAAGCAAAAATTTTTACAAGGCCATATGCAATGTGTTACACTAAACTGTCGAAATAACAAAATTAATAGTACTTAAGAGCATGAAAATCTTACCCTGAGTGTGGCTAATCTTCTGAACCCAGCAACATCTACATTTGCATAGCATGTAAAGTGCTATAAACTGTAAAGGTTTATAAACATGATTTTCTGTACATCAGTTCTTACCCTCACCTCCTTAAGTAGGTGAAGGGGATTCCACCTCCAATTTGTTTATGGCAAGACAGTAAAGAAGGGGTTGGCTGAGGCCAAGTGGAGACTTGGAAAGGGTGCTTACCTGAAGTCAGAGCTCTTCCTGCTCTGCAGGCTCTGCGGACAGGGCACATTCTGTTACTCTCCTGAGTCTAACATGCTTCTTGAATTGGTAATAAGAGGCTGAGACTGCCAGTCCTTCAGCTTGTTTCCTCCTGTCTGCGTTCTAGAAAATCTAACAGGGTTTTGTTTCTAGGTCTGGTATTTTCTCTGTCCTACTCTGTGACAGAACAAGCTAGGAACCACACATTGAACCTGTTCTTTTTCTTTCAAAAATATCGCATCTGTAGTCCCAGCACTCTGAAGACAGAGGCAGAGGTTGTCAAGTTCCAGGCCAGCCTTGGTTACAGTGTCTCAAATGCACAACCCAAACCAAAAAAAATAAATAAATAAAAGATGAAGTGTTTACATTTGTGCAAGAAACCTGGGTAGATGGAAGTTGGCTACAGTGTCCCCCCAAGGGAGTATGCAGATCTTTCTGACAGCATTTAGATTGAAGTGGTGGTTTCTGAGATTTACTTTACCTGCCTACAGGACATTTACATTACCTGGCATTCTTTTATGTGTTTGAAGCAGAGTAACAGTTATGACAAATGATGGCAGGTTGAATCTTTACCATACTCTACCATGGTTCCTAGCATTATCAGTGAGTATACTGCTGGCAAGTGAACCTTTGCAAAGATAAATATGATGTAGGAACATGGGGATAAAAGGCTTTTATTTTTGTTCACTTTTGCTATTTGATTATCAACTTTAGTTTTCCTTCCTTGAATCTTAAAATAGTGCCCTATATAATTAGGAGATTTCAGTGCAAAGTTTACAAATAGCATGAATGGTCTAATGGCAAAAGACATTAGAAAAAGTATTTACAATTTGGATTGGTTATTATGTGACATTAGAAAAAGTTCTTAGAAGATAATTTCTGATCCTCAATTTCTCCACCAAAAGAGAAAGAGAAGTCATCCACAGGATTTGTGGATTTATGTAAGAAAGGAAATACATTGAGTTCTTTGCACAGTAGTTGGCAGGGGAGGGGATGAAACCATGTGCTGATTTTTCTTGAGCAAGTAATTAAGTTAAGTAATGATCCAGTTGTTTTGCTTTCACTGCTGGCTAATAAATAAATCATAAAATAGCACCTGGAAGGATGTCTCAGATGTAAAGCATTGGCCACAGAAGTGTGAGGGATCTGTGTTGTATGGGCATGGTAGTCCTCCTGTTATACCAGCACCTGAGAGGAAGGGCAGGGAACCCTGGAGCATGCTGGCTAGCTAGATTGGCTTAATCAGAAAATTCGGGCTTGAAGAGACTCTGACTCAATGTATAAATTGTAGAGCAATCAAAGAAAAGACCCAAATTCAGCTGCTGGATTTCCATACTGATCATATACGTGCCCACACACATGCTAGTTCACCATGCACATACACACAAAATCTCTACAGATGCTTGCAAAAAGCAATTAAAAAGGAAAATAAAAATTAAATCACACTAACATATCTCTGGAAATTTTTTTATGAATTTATTGGTTTCCGAGCACAGAGGGAAGGAGCATGAAAATCCTGAGTTTGAGGCCAGCCTGGGCTAGAGATTTTACTCTAGAGTGGTCTCAGCTACCGGGTGAAATCTGGTCTCAGAAAAACTGCAATAGGGGCTCAGGAGATGGCTTGCTTTTTGAATGAATGTACTGCTCTTAAGGAGAACTAGAGCTCATTGACCAGCACTGACATCATGAGGCTAAAATGGCTGGAACTCTAGCTCCATGGGATAGGAAACCCTCTTTTGATCTCTGCAGGCACTGCATTAACATGCACAAGCCCACATAGTTACACACACACAATTAAAAATATATATAAAATCTCTTACAAAATGTAGATACCATCCTTTGCTATGTTTGGCAAAGATTAAAAACTGTATTGATGAAAATAAAATAAAATTCTTGAAACAGGTTTTATGGAAGCTGGTAGATAGTTGAACATGTGGGAAACAGTTGTGTTTCTTACTGCCCATTCTTTTGGGAAAGGAGCCTGTAGCTAGAGTTTTTCTGCCTGGCCCACAGTCAGGACAAATCTCTCTCACCCTCCAGGCCCAAAAATACTCAGACCCAACCAAGTAAACACACAAAAATTTATATTGCTTACAAACTGTATGACCGTGGCAGGCTTTTAGCTATCTAGTTCTTATATCTTAAATTAACCCATTTCTGTTGTCTATAAGTTGCCACTTGGCTTGTGGCTTACCTGTACCTTACATCTCACTTGTCATGGTGGCGGCTGGCCAGTCTCTCTCCTTTGGATCCTGGGTCTTCAGCATCCTTTCTCAGCCCCACCTTGTAGGTGTGACCATTACCAAAGTCTCAATGGGGGTTGGAACTTCCAGGCCAAGGCTGGAATGGCTACCCACTACATCTCCATCTCCCCCTTTTGTCTAAATAAGAAAGTTCTGACCTAATACAAGATTATATACAAATAAATGGTTATCAAATATTGTCCAGGAGTAATGATGGATAATGACCTAGATAAGATGGAACTACAATCAATGCAAACAATATCAATCAAGAAACATATACTAAAGTCCAGGGAAGTCTAGAGTGTGTGTAGGTGGCATGTTACAAAGATCATTCTAAAAGGTGTCCTATCCTAAAGAACCTGAGTCTAATACTTAATATATTCTAGCTATTACATATAAGTTGTAACTATAACTGCTAGTCTTCAACCTCATCAAAGACCTGAGAAGGAATATAATAATACCTGAGAAATGGGAGAAGGACGCAAGCAACTTTCGTGAGTCTTACAAGAGTAGACAGAGACAGCTGGCAGCCTGGACAGTCACCTAATGTTTCTCAGCATCATTGGTGCATTCAAATTGGCTACAAGCCTAGAGTATCTGACAGACCATTTTCAGAAGCAGGAATTCTGAAAGACTATCTTACCCTGTCTTGGCAGAGTACAGTGGTCGCTTTCCTTGTGTCCTGCTTGTCCAGAAAGGACAGCATTTGTACTGTCAGCAGTTGAGGCAAGGACAGTTCTTTGCCCAGTAGGCCATTTGTGCCAACAAGACAAACTTCCAAATGGAAATGTCTTAGAAGCCCAACATTCTCTCGGGATCAAATTTGTGGTGCCAGGAGCAATTGTGTCTCACGTCAACAGAATTCTAAGTTATTTAAATGCCATATTCTCTAGGTCCATGAAGTGTTTGAAGATTACCTGTCCATCCAACCTATGTATCTATAAAACTGGATAACCTAACGAACATAATTATAGAGATGACAAGCATAGGTGACTATAAATCTATAAGTCTTATCTACCTAAACAACCTAGGAACTAAACCTTCATGTAAACAAGGCAAACAGTCTGTAAGCAAAGGTACAGTTAAAGGACAATGACTTTAAAATTGTCACAATACACAAAATATCTTTAACAGAGGTAGGAATGTATAGTGCAATATGCAATATGATAATAATCCTAAATATATATCAATATACAGAATATCTTAAACATAATTAGAACACACATACATTATGACAGATATAAATTTACATTTGTATCAATATACAAATATTTCAAATAAGAGTAAAAATATATGTACATTATAACAAACATAGTTCTGTATTATGTAATATACAAATTATCTTAAACATGAATATAAAAAGTTTATATTTTTATCAACATATAAGAATTCATAACAGTGAAAATTACAGTGCAAATTATCTAAGGCTATTTTACTAAACTTGTTTACTAATGTATGCAATAGTCTACCATAATATCTTATACCTACCCATTCCATTTCTTCTTTCCCTTTTTTTGAGACATATTTTCTTTCCTTAAGGAGAATACTGAATTTAATATTTTCTTCTACCCCCAACCCGATAACCATCATCCATAACCCTGAGAAATATGAAAACTTAGGGAGAAGGGGTGTCATTTTCTTAGAATTGCTTCCTGCTGTTTAGGGGGCGATGGTATCTCTGTTGGGTATTGTGAGAAAGCTCATATAGTTAAATCTCAGTTAGACTAACTGCAGATTCTGCAGCAAGTCTCAGAGTAATGGGTAAGATTGTCTGAAATTCCAACAAGAAGTGTAGTATGATGATGATTACCATAGCATCATTCTGGATTGGGTAGAGTTGTTGTTGGGGCCCCATCTTCCTTCTGGAGAATTCAGAGATTGCTATTGGAAAAATTTATTTTTTATCATAACGGAAGGTTTGAATTTAAAGATGACATGGCATGTAAGAAAGGATTCCGAGAAATCAAGAGTAAGCATGGAGAGAATTAGAATCTTGAAGAAAATGGTCCCTTATTATTGGTTTCCTTCTATTTCACATCAGAGGGCTCTTCTGATATGGAACTGAAGAATCTCTCAACCTTTTCTTTTATCAATATGCTTGGGTTTAGAGAAGGAGTGAGCCAATTCCATCTCCAAAGCCATCTTGGTTTATAATTGAATTGAAACCACAACTATTCTAGATTGATAGAGATATAGATGTTAGACAGTGAGATTTTAGCCTGTGTAGATTGGTACCAATAGATTCTTTCTTTCTGCTGTAAACATCCAGATATCCAAGGCCTTATGATTTCTGGAAGATGGGCATTTCCATTATCCTGGAAAGAAAAAAACAGAACTCTACCCCAACCTTTGAGTGTTAAATTTTTCTTACAACTTGAAGAGATGTCACATTGGTGGATGATCTTTTACTTTTCCTCATCAAGGGGTTTCTTCTGTTAGAAACAAATTTTTATTAATTTTGTTAGTATCCATACCTTTTCTTCCCCTGTGGAAAAGCCAAACCACTTCCCCAATGTAGACATGCTTTCTCAGCGCTGCCTTGTGGGTGTGACCATTACTGAAGCCTCAGTGGGGGTGGGAACTTCCAGGCCTAGGCTGGAATGACTGCCCACTACAGGAACCATGTGCAACAGGAAGATATTTCCTGGTGGATGAGCTAAGGTGGCTGGGCTTGTATATTGGATCTTGAGTTAAATCCTGATTTGAACATAGTCATTGATTCCTTGAATTGCAAACAAACAAGGGAAACTAAGGAATAGAGTTGGGATCCAAATTTTAAAGTATCTATTATTTCTTTTTAGATTCTTCAAGGAGAGAAGAATGACGACCTGAATTTGCAAATGCAAATGGGATCTCGAAAAAGACCAAATGAGATACCCAACACCCAAGATCAAAGACTATATTCCTCTAAGAAAACTCGACAAGATCAGACCACTCTTCCAGTTAAAATTATCAACATCACCTTGGGGGTAAGCCCCAAGGCACATATGGAAATTCGCATCTGTGGGGAGACAGGTAGATTATATGAGGCACTCATCTCCCTTGACCCTGTCAAAAGAGAGATAGAAAGACAGACAGGCAAAGAAATGCTGGTACGTGGCAAAGAAGGGATAGAAGGGTACATAAACCTTGGCATGCCCCTCTGCTGTTTCCCAGAAGTCAGCCATGTGGTCATTACGTTTTCCAAAATTGAAAGTAAGGAGAAAGAAAATAATGAAGTGTGTGGCCACTTTGACCCGTCATCTGCTGAGTGTGTTGTGTTTTACATTCATGGAGTAGGGAGTAGGGGGCAAAGGATCCTAAGGTGCAGGGAACTTGACAAGGAGGGGATCAAAGTCTGTGTGTATGGCTTCAAAGGAGAGAGCATCAAGGCCACTCTGAGGAAGGATGGCAGGTTTCATTCCTTTGTGGACAGTGACCATTGGAAACTCATTGACAATGATACCATCATAGCAAACACCCAGCTGGTTGATGTGTTACAGGGCAAGCTCTTTCTGATTGAGGTGGAAAGAAAGAAAAGCCATTGGGTGGCAGCAGCAACTCAGAATTCTGAGTTAGAGGACAGAAACTTCAGTCAGTTAAAAGGATACATTGTGAATTTGTACCCCACACTGACAGCAGAACGTGAGAAAATGAGAGCATACATCAAGGAAGAAAGTGAAAACAGTAAAGAACGGTCTCTTTTCAAAGCCCATAGGAGGAAGTTCCGGGAACTGACAAAAAGCTCTACTCCAAGTAAAGTCTTCAGACTTCTCTCACAGTTCATTGATTCCACTGGACTCATAGTTTGGGACAATAATGGAAAGAGGGGTAGCGCCACGTGCTTCGTTTTTAGAGGGTTGTACATTTTCACTTGTCGGCATATATTAAATGACATTGTGGGAGAAGGAATAGAGCCACTCCAGTGTCCAGACCTAATTAGCCAACGTGTGAGGGTGACATTTGATGACGAAGATTGTGGAGAGCCAGCCTCAAACTTCAACAGTTATTTTTGCATTGAACCGTGGCTTGGTATAGCTGATGAAACTCTTGACTACGCTGTCCTGAAACTGAAGAAAAACGGACAACATGTGCCTGCTGGACTGTACAATGGAATAGCTGTTGTACACCCCAGGGAGTTGACATATATGATTGGCTATCCAAAAGGACAAAGGGTTATTGAGGGTTGTACAGGGATCCCTCAAGGTATATCAAGAGAGAAAAATCAGCAATGTGTTCTTGGAACAGAAGCAGCAGGTCATAATCATTCTTTAAAGTACCATCATATGTATACTCAGAGAAGTTTCCAAGAAATATTTGACAACCCTGATGACTTTACCTATAATACTTTTTATTGTGGCTCTTCTGGATCTCCAGTATTTGATTGTAATGGTTCTCTGGTGGCCATGCATACTACTGGCTTTGTTTGTGAGTTTGAAAGAGGAGTTTATAATATCATTGAGTTTGGTACAAGGATGGAATCCATCCTTGATGATATTAAGAAAAAAGATGAAATATGGTATAATGAAAATTGTGTAAATCAGCAGGATATAGAAATAAGCAATGAAGCCAAGATAAATCAGCAGAATGTAGAAATGGACAAAGAAACCTATATAAATCAGCAAGATGTAGAAATGGACAATGAAGATTATATAAATCAGCAGGATATAGAAATGTATAGTGTATATTTTTGAGGGCTGGGTAGAATTTGTTCCTTTTTTTTTTAGTTTTTTTTTTATCATACAGATATTTGTGTTTTAATTTATCATATCAGCCATGAGTTCCCCTGTGCTCCCCCTCCTGACCTTGCCCCACCTTTCCCCCAGCCCCTCCCCTCCATTCCCATCTCCTCCTGGGCAACGACTCCCCTGGGGATTCAGCTCATCCTGGAAGATTCAGTACAGGCAGGTCCAGTCTCCTCCTTCCAGGCTGAGCAAAGTGACCCTGGATAAGCCCCAGGTTCCAAACAGCCAGCTCATGCACTAAGGACAGGTCTGGGTCCCACTGCCTGGGTGCCTCCCAAACAGTTCAAGCTATTCAATTGTCTCACTTATCCAGAGGGCCTGATCCAGTTGGAGGCTCCAAAGCTTTTGGTTCATAATTCATGTGCTTTCATTAGTTTGGCTATTTGTCCCTGTGCTTTTTCCAATCTTGGTCTCAACAATTCACACTCTTACAATCCCTCGTCTTTCTGGACAGTTGGACTCCTGGAGCTCCACTTGGGGCCTGGCAGAGGATCTCTGCATCCACTTCCATCAACTATTGGATGAGAGTTCTAGCACAACAGTTAGGGTGTTTGGCCATCTGATCACCAGACTAGGTCAGTTTGGGCTTTCTCTTGACCATTGCCAGTAGTCTACAGTGGAGGTATCATTGTGGATTTCTGGGGACCCCTCTAGCACTTTGCTTCTTCCTGTTCTCATGTGGTCTTCATTTATCAAGGTCTGTTATTCCTTGATCTCCCTTTCTGATCTTGATCCAGCTGGGATCTCCTGCTCCCCAAAGCTCTCTTTCCCTCGAAACTTGCCTTTCATTACCCCCACTCACTCCAAGTTGTTCATGTAGATCTCATCCATTTCTCTATCATTGGATGATCCTTGTGTCTTTCTTAGAGTCCTGTTTTCTAGGTAGCCTCCCTGGAGTTGTGAGTAGCAGTCTAGTCATCTTTGTTTTATATCTAGTATCCTCCTATGAGTACATACCATGTTTGTCTTTCTGAGTCTGGGTTACCTCACTCAGGATGATTTTTTCTAGATCCATCCATTTGCCTGCAAACCTCATGATGACATTGTTTTTGTTTGCTGAGTAGTACTCCATTGTGTATATGTACCACATTTTCTTTATTCATTATTCAGTTGAAGGGCATCTAGGTTGTTTCCAGGTTCTGACTATTACAAACAATGCTGATATGAACATAGCTGAGCAAATGCCCTTGTGGTATGATTGAGCATTCCTTGGGTATATGCCCCAAAGTTGTATAGCTGGGTCTTAGGGGAGATGGATTCCCAATTTTCTAAGGAAGTGCCATATTGATTTCCAAAGTGGCTGTACAAGCTTACATTTCTACCAGCAGTGAAGGAGAGTTCCCCTTGTTCCACATCCTCTCCAGTATAAGCTGTCTTCTGTGTTTTGGATCTTAGCCATTCTGACAGGTGTAAGGTGGTATCTGAGAGTCGTTTTGATTTGCATTTCTTGGATAATTAGGGATGTTGAGCAATTCCTTAAATGTCTTTCAGCCATTTGAGCTTCTTCTGTTGAGAATTCTCTGTTTAGTTCTATAGCCCATTTCTTAATTGTACTGTTGGGCATTTTGATGTCTAATTTCTTGAGTTTTTTATATATTCTGGATATCAGCCCTCTGTCAGATGTGGGTTTGGTGAAGACCTTTTCCCACTCTATAGGCTGTCACTTCGTCTGTTTGTCCATGTCCTTTGCTCTACAAAAGCTTCTCAGTTTCAACAGGTCCCATTGATTGATTGTTTCTCTCAGTGTCTGTGCTTCTGCTGTTATATTTAGGAAGTGATCTCCGGTGCCAATGCATTCAAGACTACTTCCTACTTTCTCTTTTATCAGGTTCAGAGTAACTGGATTTATGTTGAGGTCTTTGATCCACTTGGACTTCATTCAGTTTTGTGCATGGTGACAGGTATAGATCTATTTGCAGCCTTCTACATGTTGATATCCAGTTAGGTCCTTTCTTTGTTCCATTGTACATTTTTGGCTTCTTTGTCAAAAATTATATGTTCATAGGTGTGCGGATTAATGACAGGGTCTTCAATTCGTTTCCTTTGGTCCAGTACCAAGCTATTTTTATTACGGTAGCTCTATAGAGCTTGAGGTTGGGGATTGTGATGCCTCCAGAGGTTGTTTTATTGTACAGGATTCTTTTGGCTCTCCTGGGTTTTTTGTTTTTCCGTATGAAGTTGAGTATTATTTTTTCCAGTTCTGTGAAGAATTGTGTTGGTATTTTGATTGGGATTGCATTAAATCTGTAGATTCAGATTCAGCTGTTCGATAAGGGCTAGGTTCTCGTGATGCTGTATTGCTCTTTATTTTGTTGTTTGTACTTCTGCCTTGACATCTGCCCATCTCCTAGTGGATTCGTTCTTGATCTTATCAGCCCACTTGGTCCAGACAGAGCTGACAGATTTAGGGAGACTCTCTCTGGTCCAGATGGAAGCTCTGGGTAGGTTGGGAGCTCTGGTCCAGATGGGAGTGCTTGCCTGATAGGAGCTGGGGGCTGGTCTCTGAGTCTCAGGAAGTTGCTGGGGTCTCTGGCAGATGGGTGTGGGGGCAGGGCGTGGAGTTTTAGGATGCACTGGGGTCTTGGAAAAGGGGAACCTTCCTGGTTGGATTGGGGGGGTCCTGCCCAATGGCCAGGACCTGGGGCCAAGTTGGGCAGGTCTTCCCCAAATTGGCTGGTGCCCAGGGCTGGGACCTAGGTGCAGGCCTCTCTAGATGCGATCCCAGGCACTCACCTCTGGTCCAGATGGGAGTTCTGGGGCAGATGGGAGCTGGGGGCTGGTCTCTGAGTCTCAGGAAGTGGCTGGGGTCTCAGACAGATGGGTGTGGGGGCAAAGTGTGGCGATTGCAGGGTCTGCCTGCAATCTTGGAAAAGGGTAACCTTCCCACTGGGCCCACCTAATGGAATTTGTTCCCATTTTATCTCTTTAAGAGAATTGGGTTTTCTATGGAATGCTTTTCAGGTGCCTGCCCTGAAAAACTTTCTCCCAGAGTCCAGACAAGGCACTTATAAGCAGTGGGATTCCAATCTTAAGGACATCAAATGAGTCAGTGATGGTGTGCCTCTCAGTCCTTCTCTTTGTTGTTCTAAGCTTTCTGATCTCTCCACTGTGCTCCTACTTCTCTGAATCTACAGCTTCTTTTCAGCTCTCATTCTTAGTTCCTTCCTTGCCTGAATTCTCACATTTCTAACAGGACACTGTTTGCAATCCTGAGGAAAGTTTCAAAACCCTCAAGGTCATAGCACATTCCTAGAATAGACCATTAGGTGGAGAGCCATTACATGGTAACCCAAGGTCCCAAGGTCTCAGGACCAGAGGGAGGGGGCACAGTGCCCAGTGCCACAAACTCTGAGACATAGCTTTTTATCAGCAGACTTGGCAAGCAAAGAATTGTCAGGCTTTTCTTAGGGTGTTTTGTGTCTGTGTTAGTCTGAGCAAAAGGAACGAAGCAGACTTTAAGTGTCAACAGTATCAAGGGGAAATGGATCTGGCTATGAAGTATATCCTAGTATATTTTCTATGTATCAAAATTATACAACTAAATGAACAGTCATCTTCCTGACCACTAACAGATGTGTGTGCCCATAAGATTGAGATGTAATCCTGAAGTTACATATATACATTACATGAAGATGCATGTTGTTGGATTCCTTCTCTCCAGCCCCCGCCAAGCCCTGTTAGTCCAACAGCCCACTTATAAAATTAACACACAGATGCTTATATTATTCAAACTGCTTGGCCATTAGCTCAGGCCTACCATTGTCTAGCTCTTACTCTTATATTTAGCCCATTTCTATTAATCTATACTTTGCCACATAGCTTGTGGCTCACCGGTACCTTACATCTCACTTGTCATGGCAGAGGCTGGCAGTGTCTCCCTCCTGCCTTCCTCTTCTCCCAATTCTCCTCTCTCTTAGTCCCGCCTATACTTCCTGCCTGACTACTGGCCAATCAGTGTCTTATTTATACAGAGCAGTATCCACAGCAGATGCATTATAATATAAAATATATAAAATATAAAAGTGTAACATAAAAGTTTACAGCAAGAAATAGCCGATTCATTCAAAAGGCAGTAATTCCAAAATGTCTTGTGTGATGGTTTCCTCTATCAGAATCCTTGGTCCTGATAGGTTGTCCTTTTGAACATCAGTTATCACCTGCTGTATACTCCCATGGCCTTTTGCTACCAGCAGCTCTCAGTAGTTTTCAAAAGGCAATAATACATTTTTCTGACTTTCAGAGCATTCACTTTAATGTGAAAAGAAGGCTGGGAATGTGGCTCACTGGTTGAGCACTTGACTAATGTGCATGAGACACTGGGATTAGTACCCAGTGAAAAATGAATATTAGCACTCCAATCAGTTTCCAAAATTGTTGTTCTCACTGGCTTTTAAAAACTTTGAAGCCACCTTAAGCCTCACTTAATGGCTCATACACACTCTTACAGAAAATTTGGTATTTCCTATTCTAAACCTATAGTTTGCTCTCTCTTCATAACTGGCAGACTGATTCATGATTGCTAACAAGATTTCAAAATCCTTTGACCATCTGAATCTCTTTCCTTTCCTTCCCTCTGTGGCCTCTCCCGCCAGCAGAGGGAGAATGTTCCAGGGTATCTGCACTTTGCTCCAGCTCAGCAGTCGCTAACCCTACTCGGGCAGCTATGGAGAATAGTTTGCTTAGCCTCTGTCCCTGTCGACTCATGATGTTCAGTGTCTGAAACACCAAAAGCTGAATCTCAGGCTAACGAGTCCATCCTGACTATAGATTATATTTGTCCACGCAAGATGGAGAAGGCAAGAGGTCCATGTATGTACAGATAGCATAAAGAAATGAGAATTGTTAAACACACAGGCTTTGGTCTTCAACAAAGAAATTGACACCTGTTCACCCTGGAGGCAGGCGTGGTTATTGTGGATAAAGTTTAATAACCTGGACATCATCTGTCTGTGGCAGCATGGCGAGGGAGGTCTTCTGTGACTGGATTTTTTATTTTTTTGCCTTTTTTAATTTTTCCCCTTAAATTTTGTTTTATGTGTGGGGAGGGGAATTACAGGGAGGAGGGGAGGGGGATGCAAAGGGAAGGGGATATGTATGACATCCAGATAAATGATGTAAAAGACAGAATAAAAAATTTAAAATGTAGCTAGAGTTTTTTCTTTGTAGTTAGAGTTTTCCTGCCTGGCCCACAGTCAGGACAAATCTCTCTTACCCTCCAGTCCTGCAGCTGCTCAGACCCAACAAAGTAAACACACAGAGACTTATATTGCTTACAAACTCTATGGCCATGGCAGGCTTCTTGCTATCTAGTTCTTCTATCTTAAATTTACCCATTTCTATTAATCTGTAAGTTGCCAGGTTGCTTGTGCCTTACCAGTACCTTACATCTTGCTTGTCATAGGGCGGCTGGCAGCATCTCTCTGACTCAGCCTTCCACTTCCCAGAATTCTCTTCTCTTCTCTGCTTATCCTGCCTATACTTCCTGTCTGGCTTCTGGCCAAACAGTGTTTTATTTATCAACAAATCAGAGCAACACATTTGACATACAGAACATCCCACAGCAAAAAAATAAATAAAATCTGAATCTTTTGCTATTCTGTAACGCCAGGCCTCAGTCGAATCCCCGTTATCCTGAGCATTCTCAGTCAATGGAACCCATTTTTGTGAATGACATCACAGGCACTTTGCAAACAACATGTACTCTGTAAAGGAGTTTCAATATAGCCAAGCCTTAAGCTTTGTTGTGATCATTGTCCCCGGGGAATAATTTTCCAAAGTTGTACTATGTTTAAACAATGTAAAAAACAAACTGCTTGGAGTCAGACTCCAGAAGTTTGAACAGATCAGCTAGCTAAGTTGTGCCAAACTGGGCTTCCTTCTTGCCTCTTGTTCCTTGTTTCTCTTCTGGCAATAGAGGTTTCCAGGAACCCCCACAGCAAGTGAACTTTCATCTTGAACAGATAAAAAGAGAGTGGAGGCCATCTTTCTTCTCCATCTTCTGACATCAATGACCAGAAAAACAGTGTTGGTGTGAACATAGTAACAACAACAACAAAAAAAAAAATGCCCTTTAGACACGTAAAAATATCTTAGGCAGGAACTCCACTACACCCAAGGCTGCAACTGATAGATAACCAGAACCCAGTGACATCACTCACTCAGGATAACCAAACACACTAGTAGACCTCCATGTTGTCCACTGGACAGTAAATAAGGACACTATATAATCAGAGACCAAGAGCAATGCTCTACTCCACACATCTCAGGACTGTTGGAGATCCATGCTGAAGAGATGCCATCTTGACCTGCTCTGCAGCAGTCTCCTCTGGGGTCCTGACCCTCCAATAAGAGATATTGTTAGAGACTGGACCTGACCTTAGGCTAAGATATATTTTATGGGTGAGAGCTTTGAGGAGATTGCCTTAGGTCTACAGTTAGGAAATTAGAGTGAAAACCTTGTGTGATGACCCTCTGCACAATAAAATAAAGCTTTTGTCATACCAACCACATGTACCTGCCCTCTTGGTTCCAACAGTTGGTTATCCTCAGTGTGTGTGTGTAGCCACCAGCTCCATGGATAGCCAGACCTGCAGCAGTAGCTCAGTCAGGCCTGCGGGGCCTGGCATCGGCTCTGATCCTGCAAGGAGGCTATTGTGGTGGGGGTTTTTGAGATGCACCTGACAGTGTAGCTTCTTGACTTCACTAGTCTCCTGAACCCACTGCTTTAACCATCCTAGGGATTTTCAGATCTTGGTTCCTTCTCCTGAACCTCTTTTATTTGGGGTAAACTTTGATTTATCTTGTTTCATCATTAACTTTCTAAATGTCTAATGTATGTATGTATTTATATGTATTATACATGTGTGGTAGATAATACATATAATGTAATATATTATATGTATGATGTGTGTGTGTGTGTGTGTGTGTGTGTTTTAAAAAGGGAAGGAAGCCATTTCTTTTATACAGACTTACAATCTTCGTTGCCATAGAAACTCTACCCTATACAAGGTATTGGGTTTTGTCCATCAGGCTATACCACAGTCTTCAGACACAGGACAAGATGTTTGTTACACTTCTGGTCAGCACAGGTGTTCTCCTCTCAGGGTAAGAGGAAAATGTGCATCAGTAGGGTTCGCCTCTTCTCTAGCCTTCCCTTTTCTTGTTGCTATTAACTTTTAAAAGTGTGTTTTAATAATTTAGTTCCAAATTGTTAGCATTTCAGCATGTAATAAGCATGTATTCTAAAGAGACGTTTTGTGCATTTCTTACTGAGTGCCCTGAAATACAACAACATAATATTTTAAATTTTCGTGTTTCCACTCAGACTAACAGGAGGCAAGTGGTAAGCAGCCTGCTTGAGACATATGTTTCCTGAGTGGACAACTCCTCTTCATGGGGGTTGAAAAGTCTGCCTTTTCAAATGAAGAATGTTTTGAAAAACAACTCTTGACAAGGGCATTTCCTCTGTGGGCACCAGCAACTTCCTTCTGATTGTCAAAGTCTTGAGATCTGCCCTCTGCAGCGATTGCCACATAGGAAGCCAGGAATCCCACAGGTTTCCTCCACATTCCCAAGGTCCCCTGCTTATCCTCCACCTGCTGCAGAACCTGGTGCCTATTCCTGTTCTCCAGCCAGGACCTCAGGATTCCCTTTGAGCAAGTGTGTAGTGCTCCTGGCAAGAGCTGTAACAGGCGCCCTCCTCCACAGTGCCCATTCTATTCTTACTTTGTGGTCTGTGTCCAGTGGACTGAGCGCAGGGCAGGGAGGGTGTGTGTGTGTGTGTGTGTGTGTGTGTGTGATGTGTGTGTGTGGGTGTGTGGGTGGGTGGGTAGGTGTGTGAGGGGCTTTGGGGGCAGTCCAGGCCCTGAGGAGGAGGGGCAAGAGGCCTGACACAGGAGGCGGGGAGGCAGGGAGACTCGGCCATGGTGGTGTGGGAATGGCTGAAGGAGCGCAGCCGCTGGTGTCCCTATAGCCTGGCCATGAGCCACCACATCGAGGAAGGGGTGCATGTGGGTCCCCGTGCCGGGGTCTGCGTGGTACTGGGCCAGGTGGACAGCTCACTAGTGCCCTGCAACATCAACCTGCAGTCCATGAACCAGTTCCACCAAGATATGCCTGTAACTACCCTAGACTAACCCATGTTGTACTTGGGGAAGTCAAGATCCCACACCTGGAAGACTTGCTTTCTTTCCTACTGTGAAGCAATAATGAAACACGCCCTGTTCAAGGTCTCATGTCCACCACACTGAGAGTTCTCTGAAATATGTTTTATGCCCTCCCTGGTCACCTCCTGTCTATCCAAACACCTACTTTTTTCCAGCCCCCTCTACCCCACATGTAGATATGTGTTTCAGAAAATATTATTGTACTTCCAGGACTCATCTAGTGAATTATTTGCTATGCTAGGCAATGGAGATACACCACAAACAAGACAGCCTGTGTCTCCAGAGACCAGTGTGACTAAGCCATGAAAATGGCAGGAAAGGAGCTAAGTGCTAGGGCAAAAGTGCAGAAACAGACATTTTGCATGGTCTAAAAAGGTAGTGAGCTGGTGAATCCTATAGGAACAGGGAAGCTCGCCTGAGAGAAGGTCCCCACAAGTTAGGCCTGTATGCAAGATTGTGGTGCTGTTTCTTAATCAGCTATTGGTGCCAGAGGACCCAGGCCATTGCAGGTAGAGCCTTTGGGAAAGCAGTTCTGAGTTATATAAGAAAGCAAACTGTCCAAGCCTTGAGAACAAGCCAGTTAAGCAGCATCCCCCACCCTGGCTTCTGCTGCAGTTCTTGCCTCCAGGTTCCTGCCTTGACTTTCCTGACTGATGGACTACAAGTTATCAGCTGAAATAAACCCTTTCTCCCCAAGGTGTTTTTTGCTCATGGTGTTTTATTACAGCAATAGGAACCCTAATGAAGACAGGAATCATTACTAAGTAAACCCAGGAATCTGTCAGAAACAATTAACTGATCTCTGCCCCAATTCTACCTGTGAAGGTGTGAACAGTCTATGACTTCTAGGGGAGGAAGGGCCAGTTTCCTCTAAGGGTGAGGCTTTGGTAGGTAGACCACACTCCAGTAGGTGGCCCAACAGTAGTGGTATTGTGTTCCCTGAAATACTGTGCACCCTAATAAACTTATCTGGGGTCAGAGAGAGAACAGCCACAATATTCAACATAGAGGATAGGAGTGGTAGCACTCGCCTTTAATCCTAGCATTCCAGAGGCAGAAATCCATCTGTTCAAGGATACAGCCAAGCATGGTGACTCATGCCTTTAATCCCAGGAAGTGATGGTAGAAAATAGAAAGGTATATAATGTGTGAGGACCAGAAACTAGAAGCATTTGGCTGGTTAAGCTTTTAGGCTTTTGAGCAGCACAGTTCAGCAGAGACCCATTCTGGATGAGGACTCAGAGGCTTTCAGTCTGAGGAAACAGGATCAGCTGAGCAACTGGCAAGGTGAGAAAGTTGTGGCTTATTCTGCTTCTCTGATCTTTCAGCGTTCACCACAATACCTGGCTTCTGGGTTTGATTTTATTAATAAGACCTGTTAAGATTCCTGCTACAGCCCCACATTTAGAAGCACAGGGACAGAGTAGATGGGAATCCATGGACTATTAAATGTGGAAAGAGAGACGACACAGAAAAGGGCAGGTAGAAAGGTAGGGGTGGATCTGGAACAAGTAGGAATGAATATGGTCAAAATAAACTGCATGGATTTCTCAAAGAACTGATAAAAATATTTAAAACTAATCAATGTCTCACCATCTTACTGTCATGTTTTCTTACTAATTCTCCATTGTTGCCTCTGACAATATGAAGGTGAAGACTTTAGAACCCTGTAAGCAATTGAAGGTTAGAGATAGATAGCTTTGTTGAGTAATAAGTTAGGTTACTACAGAACTGAGCAGAACAATATTGCTGATGAGTTTATTCAAGAGTTGAATGCCTGGGTGTTCTAATTAGTTTCCATTCTGTCTCCATGATCAAACAACAACAACAACAACAAAAACCAATAAACATAGTATGACCAAAAGCAATTTAGGGTACAATTTCAGCTTCATATGGAAAGAAAAAAAAAACAGGATAGCTTAAACAATACTGAATAATTAAAGAAACTCTGAAGATATCAACTGACCTCAAATTATACTACAGAGCTATAGTAATAAAAATGGCATGATATTGGCATAAAAACAGACATGTAGATCAATGGAATAGAATTGAAGACTTAGATTTAGGACCACACACTCAAGGGTACCTGGTTTTTGATATATAAGCTATAAATACACACTGAAAAACACACAGCATTGTTAGCAAATACTGCTAGTCATACTGGATGTCTGAATGTAGAAGGATGCAAGTGGATCCATATTTATCACCCTGAAAAAAACTCAACTCCAAATGGTTCGACCACATCAACATGAAGCTAGAGACCCTGAATAATATAAAGCTAGAGACTCTGAATAACATAGCGTTAGAGACCCTGATTCTAATAGAAAAGAAAATGAGGAAAACTCTTGAACCCATTGGCACAGGAAAAGACTTCCTGAACAGAATTTTGATAGCACAGGCACTAAGAATAATAATAAGAGGGACCTCACTGAACTTGAAAGCTTCTATACTGCAAGGTACACCATCATTTGGACAAAATGGCAGGCTACAGAATGGGAAAAGATTTTACCAACTGTATCTGATAGAGGGGTAATATCTAAAATATGTGTGTGTGTGTGTGTGTGTGTGTGTGTGTGTGTGTGTAAATGCTAAAAAGACAAAAAACACTTTACATTGAGAAAAGAACTCTTTTAAAAACAGTACAGATATAAATGTGGAGTTCTCACAAGATGAAATACAAATGGCCAACATCCTTAGTCTTCAGGGAAAGGCAAACCAAAACTACTTTGAGATTTCATCTTACACCAGTCACAGTGGCCACGTTCAATAAAGCAAGAGACAGCTCATTCTAGTGAGGATGTGGTGTAAGGGAAACACCCATTCACTGCTGGTTGACAGGCAAACTTGTACAAACACTATGGAAAAACTTTGTGGAGGTTCCTTAGGAAGCTGGGAATAGACCTACCTCAGGATCTGACCATCCCACTCCTGGGCATATACCTCAAGGACTGCATATTCTCCTACAGAAACACTCGATCAACCATGTTCAGGTGGAAACAGCCTAGATGTCCATCAACAAGTGAGTGGACGAAGACATTGTGCTATATTTACACTATGGAATATTATTGAGCTGTTTTAAAAAAACACTGCAATTATTAAACTTACAGGTAAATGAATAGAGCTAGAAGAAATCATCCTAGCTAGGTAATTCAGACCCAGAGAGACAAATATGGTATGTATTTGCTTATAGGTGGGTGTTAGCTGATTTATACTTTTACAATAATTTTTTGTGTGTGAATACATGTGCCTCTGCCTCTGTATGTGTTTCTTGTGCTTTTCTTCAGCTCTCTTTTTTCGTTTGTTTGGTCATATCCTGTTTTGTTTTGTTTTATTTTATTTTATATTTTTAGACACCTGTTTCTTTTCCTATAACTGAGAGAAAAAGGATGATGTGGATTTCAGTGGGTGGAAGGTGGAAAGGATCTGAGAGGAGTTGGAGGAGGGGAAATCAGGACGAATAGATTGTACAAAAATTATTTTCTATTAAGAATGGTGGTGTATACAGGAAACACAGGTGGGGGATGAGAACATGAGGGAATGGGTGCTCAAGCTGGGGGGAGGGACAGAGTGGGAGAGCAATGAAAGAGATGTCTTGATAGAGGGAGACATTATGAGGATAGGGAGAAACCTGATGCTAGGGAAGTTCCCAGGAATCCACAAGGACGACTCTAGATTAGAATACTAGCAATAGTGGTGAGGTTGCCAGAACTGGCCTACACTGTTAATCAGATTGGAGAATACCCTAACTGTCATCATAGAGCCTTAATCCAGTAAATGATGGAAGCAGATACAGAGATCCAAAACCAGGTACCAGGCTGAGTTCCAGGAGTCCAGTTGAAGAGAGAGAAGAGGAATTATATGAACAAGGGAGTCAAGATCATGATAGGGAAATCTACAGAGACAAGTGAAGCAAGCTCAAAGGAACTCACAAACTTTAGCCCGATAGCTGTGGAACCTGCCTGGGACCAACTAGAACCTCTGCATACAGAAGGCAGTTGTGTAGCTGGGTCTATCAGAGGGGCCCTTGGCAGTGTGATCAGGATTTATCCCTGGTACATGAACTGGCTTTTGGGATCCCATTGCCTATTGTCAGACACCTTGCTCACCCTGAAGAAGTGGTTGGGGGCGTGGTCCTGCCTCAACTGTATGTACCAGGCGTAGGTGTGTCCTGATGGGAGAACTTCCCCTGTTAGAGGAGGGGATGAGGAGTGAGTCTGGAGGGAGGAATGTGAGGAGGCAAGGGTGGGGGATCAGGAGCAGGGATGAGAGTGGTTTCTGTGGTTGGCATGTAAAATGAATACAAATTATTTACAATTAAAAATGCATGGTACATATAGGGAACAGACTAAAACATCAATTGTCTATGAAATAAACTCAACATTTAAAAGTCTTAAAAATATTTAATTGCCTACGGAAAAACAATGCAGAGGCAACAGCCTTAAAGCCTGGAAACTGACTGAATCTCTACAGTCCTCACGCTTCTAGACTCAGTAGTTCTACGTCCCTTTGAACACACAAATTTCATTGTACCATGTTTCATGGTTTTGCTTAATATCATCAAGGATGTGTTTCATTGAGGAGCCCAATTCAATAACACTGGAAAACCCACTTGCATACTCACAAATGAAGCCAGCAGTGTGCATGGCTATCAGTGATCCTCTAGCATCAAATATAGGAGATCCAGAAGAACCACAATAAAAAGTGTTATCCCAGGTAACCACACCAGGTTCATGGATGTTCTTCTGGAAGCTTCTTTGGGTGTACATATAGATATACTGCATGGGATCACTGCCACTCACTGCTCCTCTACCCTGAATGTCCTCACATTTCCTTCTTTGCTCATTTTCAGGTACCACAGTACAACCATCAACAACCTTATATTTTCCGTCTGGGTGACCAATCATATACACAAACTCACTAAGTGATTCAGAAGGTGTTCCATTACAGAGTCCTGTAGGAATATGCCGTCCGTTTCCTTTCAGTTTCAGGACAGCATAATCAAGAGTTACATCAGACACCTCAAACCAAGGTTCAACAGAGCAATAGCTGTCTTCTTTGATGGGGAACACTTGATATTCAAATGTCACTCTTACACATTGACTAATTATATCTGCCCACTGACTTGGCTCTACGCCTTCCCCTACAATGTCATTTATTACATGTCGACAAGTGAACATGTACATCCCTTTAAAAACAAAGCATGTGGCACTACCCCTGTGTCCATTGTTGTCCCAAACTATGAGCCCAACTGAGTCACTGAGCTGTGAAAGAAGTTTGAAGACTTTACCTGGGGTGGAGTTCTGGGTCAGCTTCCTGAAGTTTGCTCTATGTGCTTTGAATAAATTAGTTTTCTTTCTTTTCTCACTTTCTTCCTTGATGTATGCTCTCAGTTTCTCACGTTCTGCTGTCAGTATAGGGTACAAATTCACAATGTATCCTTTTAACTGACTGAAGTTTCTGTCCTCTAACTCAGAATTCTGAGTTGCTGCTACCGCCCAAGGGCTTTTCTTTCTTTCCACCTCAATCAGAAAGAGCTTGCCCTGTAACACATCAACCAGCTGGGTGTTTGCTATGATGGTATCATTGTCAATGAGTTTCCAATGGTCACTGTCCACAAAGGAATGAAATCTGCCATCCTTCCTCAGAGTGGCCTTGATGCTCTCTCCTTGGAAGCCATACACACAGACTTTGGTCCCCTCCTTGTCAAGTTCCCTGCACCTCAGGATCCTTTGCTCCCTACTCCCAACGGCATGAATGTAAAACACAACACACTCAGCAGATGATGGGTCAAAGCGGCCACACACTTCATTAGTTTCTTTCTCCTTACTTTCAGTTTTCGAAAATGTAATGGCCACATGGCTGCCTGCCGGAAAACAACGGAGAGGCATGCCAAGGTTTATATACCCTTCTATCCCTTCTTTGCCACACACTAGCATTTCTTTGCTTGTCTGTCTTTCTATCTCTCTTTTGACAGGGTCAAGGGTGTTGAGTGCCTGGTATAAGCTACCTGTCTCCCCATCTGTAACCCCAATTGTTATGTGGTGTGTACCGAAGGTTATGATAATGGTCTTCCTTGGGGGAGCTTTCTCATCTTGTGGAGTGTTTTGTTCCCAGTGTGATTTTTGGTCTTGGTTGTTGGTTATCTCCTTTGGTCTTTTTCTACATTCCATTTTCATTTGAGAAGTTATGGGCTCATTCTGCCCTTTGGGGACCTAAAAAGAAATATTAGACACATTAGAAAACTGTGACTACAATTATATTCCTGTGATTTTTGTGTGCAGTTCACACAAATCCTATATAAAATTGAGAACCAATGTGAAAACACCAGCAAGTAATATTACATCAGAGATGATCTGGATTCTGCAGCAAAGGCCAGTCTTTTCACATTCACCAGCTAGGCTCTTCATATCAGACCTGCCATGTTTGCTCAACAAGCAGGCAGAAGGAATGAACTCATCCAGGTGAATCAAAATCTATTGGCTTTGGTAAGTATTGCATTCTTCTTTGTTATTTTAAACAAGAGATTTTAAGTGTTTCAGGCATAATAACAGATTGCTTGAGTTCTTTTGTAATTTCTTTGGACATGCAGACACACAATTGAGAGACAGAGTCTCGTTGAATAGCAATGGTGACTGTGCAACTAGATGTGCAGCCCAGGTTGGCCTCAAATTCACAATTATCATGGCTCCTCAGTACCTTGATTTAATTAGCATCTACCACAAAAGGAACTCACACTATTTGCTTTAGTATGTCAGTTCTCAAGCATGATGGAATACACTGGAACAACAATAACTAAAAGTTCACTGTCCTGTAGAAGGACAGAGAAGACAAAGTATGTATTGTTTATTTTCTAATTCCTTTCTACTTCACATTTTAAAAATAATATAAGAAGATAAACAAAAACTAACACATCAGAGTTGAACAAAACAAACAGAAGAAAGAGCCTAAGAGAAGGTCCAAAAATCAGAGACTCAGTTGTTGGCACAATTGGGAATCCCATGAAAACACTAAATTGGGAGCCTTTATATATACACAGAGGACCTGGTGCAGATCCATGCAGGTCCTGTGAATGCTGCCTCAGTCTCTGTGAGTTCACATGAGCTTTGACTGAGTGCCTTTCTTAATACATGATAACCAATAAGGAAGTGAGTATTTGAAGTCCAGTAGTTAGTCTAATATTCTCCATTTGACTACACATTCTGTTCTGTAAATTTATACTCAGAACACCCATGTTATGAGACATTATCTTAAAACCAGGAACGGGAAGAAGGGAGGGACTAAGGGGAAACTACTTAAAGTAGAAAAAGTGACTTAAAAATTAAGGCATCCGATTCCTGTGTCTGAAAGCTTCAGTTTCCCTGTTGGTGTAACAAGCAGGTATGAGTTCACATGCCCACAATATCTCTCACTGTTAATGGGAATAACAATGGTGAAGCAATGTGAAGATTAAGCCTGTCATCTTTAATATTGACACTGATATTCTGGTGAAAACAAAATAATGTAAGCTTATATAAATTTAAATCAGGTTGCCTAGGAAGTCTCAAAGAGTGTCTCTTCAGTCTAAACACACTGAGAAACATTCCTGCCAAACTCCTTGAAAGAACTGAAATACACTTTCTACTATTCAACAGAGACACTTAAAAGCACCGTTAGTGTTTGTGCATGTGAGTGCGGGCCTGAAGCATGCTGTGTCATGCATGTGAGGGCAATGGATCACTGTAGGGAGTCAGTTATCCTCACACATCCAAGGGATCTAACTCAGGTGGTTAGGTTTGCTCTCCAACTACTTTCAATGCCTCTGCCAGGGAAGAGGTTCTAGATATCCAAAAGTTTTCTTTTGATTGTTAAGACACTGTAGTCCAGGCTCTCCTCAACTTATGATCCCACAGCTTCTCTTTCTGAGTTCTGAGATTATAATCATGCTTGGTTTGATACTTATGAAAGGGAACAAGAGGTTGTGTATGTGGTTATTAGCTTGCTCTGTCTCAGACTAGGAAGGTGGAGTGGGGTAAACAGATCTAAGATTTTCATGGATATTCTAAGCATTTGGATCTTCTAGTTTTCTAGAACCTGGAATAAAGAAAAGGAGCTCAGGTCTCTGGAGGAGATTCTCAAATACCTGACACTTCTCAGTCTTCTTGGTCAGTTCAGGGAGCCCTTACAGTCATGTTACTTAGTCTGGAAAGCAGATCTTATGGAGCCCTCACATGCAGTGGTTAAGAGCACTGACTGGTCTTCCAGAGGTCCTGAGTTCAATTCTCAGCAACCTCATGGTGGCTCACAACCATCTCTAATGGGATCATATATGTTGCTCTGATTGGTTGATAAATAAAGCCATTTGGCCTATGGCAAGTCAGCTTAGAAGCAGGTAGGAAATGCAAATGGATAGACAGGAAGAGAAAGGAGAGGTAGAGAAGAAGCCAGTGAGCTGCCCAAAGAGCAACATGTAATGGGGCATAGGTAAAGCCTCAGGACATGTGGCCATACATAGATTGATAGTTATGGGCTGCAGTATGAGCGAGTGGGAAGAGATTCCTTGTGACATGAGAAAACTTCTGGCCACAACATGCAACAGAAGTTTTATAAGCAAATCTCTCATGCCTAACAGGGTTATAGTAAGAATGAGTTACTCAGTCATTTTATGAACTACAAAGCATTATGCAGATATAGATTCTTAGGATTAAGTAGATCAGAAACACTAAGGAAGATATTTTAATGAAAAAGAACAACACTCAGTTTCTTTCCCACTTTAATCTAAAACAATGCATTTGATCTTTCTTTTTACTTATTTTTTCAGGTAGCATTTTTTTATTTTTCTTTCTTTTTTTTAAATTAAATGCTACTTTAATATGAATAACATTCATTTTATAATTCCCTTGCTCAGTGCCTTTCTCAAAATTAGAAAGAGGAAAGTGAACAAGAAATAGAGTATGTTATACTCCCAATACACAATAAGATGGTTTCATGGCACGAAGGACCTGTGACCTAGGGCCAAGGATGGCTAAGTCTGCTGTGAATTTGTTCAGTATTTACAGACATACCTGAGAAAAATAGTGTAGGATTTCCATATTTTTCCTTGCTTGACCTCGGACCTTCTGTGAGATATTCCTCTTATACCTGATGGATTAGACATGAAAGAGACAGCTCAGATGACTAACCAATTTCAACATGGTTTCTGGTCACGTCAGTATCTTCATATGTGATGTATACTATATAGAGGGGAATATTTCCTGAGGTCCCGCACCCCACCAAACCTCTCCCTTCAGTCCTGTTTCTTACAGGGTGATAAATTCATAGCAAAAAGTTTGTCCATCCAACAAATTCACCCCCATAATCAAATCAAGACACTGTGTTCAGGAACTAGAGCAAACACAGCATAAATTATGTCTAATTGCTTATCTCCAGAGCTGACATGGAAAACAGGTCCTAGCTAAAATTTTTGGGGTAGGTGCTCACAGCTTGAAGCAAATATAGAAACCAAGAGCAGATATCAATACCCAATATTGGATTGCATTGGGGAACTCAAAAGAGTGTTTTAATTCATATTGATGTTAAACTCTGGTCTTTACTTAAGGTGGGTATAGAAGAATGGTTAAAATACTGAAGGACAGGTAGGAGAAAATGTATAGTTCCCTGAGAATGACAGAGATTTAGAAGGACATATGGAAGGACAGATGTGCTCTCGTTCCTGAACAGGAAGTGGGGCTGCAGTCTGCAGTTCTTGAAAGAGGATAACAGAACAGAAGGCAAAGTCAAGCTATGTGAGGGGTTTTAAATTGTGTTTCATTTTATGGTGCTCAAGGCAGAACTTGTTCTCATTTTTAAAACTGGAACCAGTAAATCCTATCACTCACTTTATGAAAAACGCTTCAGATTCAGTCCCCTGTGTATGCTGTGTGCAGCAAATATTCACAAATGTGTTTTCTTGACTGTGCTTCATTTCAGAATGAAAATATGCCTCATTACAGATACTGGTTTCCTTCACAGACATGCCCAGCATTTCACAGAACAGAGCCATCTACTGGGAGAGCTGGTTCCTGTATGAACCATCCCCATAAATATACTTCCCCAGGAATGTGCCATTAGGGACTAGAACGTTGTAGTCCCCTCAAGACCCAGCCACTCTTTATAGAAAATAATTTAAAGTGATTTTTGAACCATGGCCTCACTCACTTCCCTGTCTAAGATAGACATCCCCCCTAAAAACTATAAATTGAGTTTATTTCACACAGTATTGCAATAATTTAGGTTATAGGCTCTTTTTATGTGGCTGAATTTCTCTATAATTTCTCTCTTATTATTAACCAACATGAGTATCTTGAGGTTAGCTCTAAGAAAGTAGAAAATCTTGAAAGCTGTCCAAAATGATTATAGATTCTCAGAAAACATAATTTCTACTTTACAATTTATTTGTTTTTTGTTTTGTTTTGTTTTGTTTTGTTTTGTTTTGTCTTGTTTTTTTGGTGAGGGGTGTTGTTTGTTACTTTGTTTTTTGGTGTGTGTGTGTGTGTGTGTGTGTGTGTGTGTGTGTCTGTCTGTCTGTCTGTCTGAGACAAAAGGTATTTTTTCATCTACCTTTCCTTGTGCTGTCTCTGAAAAGAGAATGAATGCTTAAACAAAACAGTTCTTTCAATCACCTGAGATTGGTATTGTTAGTTTTATTTCACCCATGAATGATATGAAATTCTAGAGAAGCTGAACTTTCTTCAAGGACAGAAACTCCAGAGAATACACTTTGGAGAGTTTTTATTGAGATTATTTTCTAGTAGAAATGGAAAGAGCAGGGGAGAGAGAGGGAGTGAGAGAGAGAGAGAGAGAGAGAGAGAGAGAGAGAGAGAGAGAGAGAGAGAGAGAGATCAAAGACACACAGAGGAAAAAATCAGTTACAATGGATTTCCAATATCACTCCCATAATTAATAATTGTTTTTCTTTCTTTAGAAAATGTCTCATGCAGCTTGGGCTACCTTGAAACTAAACTGCCAATCTTCCTCCCTCCCTAAGTGCTAGCATCACATTTATGTGCCTCCAGTTCAGGTTGAAGTGATGCTTAGAATCCAACCCAGGGCTTCATGCAATCTGGGCAAGAAGTCTGCCCATGGAACTACATCCTGAACCTACATTACCTTTAATTTTATTAGGTTACCCTTAGAGGTACTGGGCCATTTTAACCCTGTATCACTTTCCATCTCTCAAAGTTCAGGACTATTCCTCTCATAATAACAATGCTAGTTTATTCACATCAAATTATTAACACAGTTGTAGTCTAATATCACCTTTAAAAATTTTAAGACAAATGTTCCTCTGCTACCTGGAATGGCCTCAAACATTTTTTTTTAAACCAAACATACAAACATTTCAAAATCTGGTAATAGAAGGATGTAGTAAAAGGTACCTTTACCCATAGGTAGAAAATTAATTAAGAATGTATGAAACACAATAAAACACACACACACACACACACACTGAAAATCCAACACAATAATGCCTATCTCACCTTTGGGTACAGAGAATACCTGTACAGAAGGCTGGAGAAACAGAGAAACACACTGGTTCTAGGCGGAGGTTGATAATATCCAATGTGGACTCCCAGGAACCTGTTGATAAAACCAAGTTAAACTTACTGCTGTTGAGGTAATAGTTACTGAACAAATGTTTGGTTGTGCTGAAGGAGAAGAGCAAGGCTGAGGAGAGACAAAGAGATCTGGTATTCTAAACTCTGGTCTAACTCAGGCTATAATGTGGAGGTAAGGATTTTGAGGTCAGGGCTACAGATAAGTATCTTTGGTATTTTCTATGAAAGGTAGTAGTTGGATCTTTGAGAAAACTACTGAAATAAGATATCAAAGGGATTTTCAACTTTGTAGTTCCTGGAAGAACATTTCTAGTGTGGTGTATTTAAGATGATGGACACAGGTAACAAAGTTAACTCAGAGTCAGGTTAACTCAGTGGCCTGCCAGGGCAGTCCACGTGGCTGCACCCCCAAAGCATGCTGCACATGCCTGAGAGAGAAAGAAGTCAGGTTTCTGTCAGTTACATCCTATATTTTACGCTGGAGAGAAGTACAGACAGGAAACCACATTTCAACTCTTTGCAGTACACAATCAGACATGGCTTAGTTCATTTTAGAAGGCATTTTCAGAAAAATAACAGTGGATTTTACAGATACCAGTTTTTTTTAAAACTAGAGGTAATATTCTTCCTTGGGCATTGAAAAACAAAAACAAAACAAAACCCCAAAACCCTTACATCCTTTCTCTTAAGCTTTGTTCTTTTACTTGCCCAAAAACTGCAGACACCACCCAAATGGAACTGCACTCACTCTCCTCCCAACACCTTCTTAACTAAAAATGCTTGAAGCTCTTCTACATCATTCCACTGCCAGCAAGTCACACCCAGCTTTAGGTCGGCCAGGAAGTGGGGTGTAAATCCTCACAAGAGCTGAGCTCCCTCCAAACTCACCAGTCACTCACTCTTGTCACCGCAACAGGATAGTATCCTCCAGTCACAGAAATGGTTCTCTAACAGACGAAAGCGCGCCTAATGCTTCCTGTCCAAGGGACACAGACAGCAGCATGTGACGTGTAACAGCCTCTCCGGAGCCAATCACCAGCTAGTATGAACGACTCCTGGCCGCCTGTCACCGCCACCTCTATCCTAACCCCATCCTCCTACCCCAACATAGCCCTTTAATCCCAATGTTTCTTGATCCATGGCGTGACCAACCAGGCTGCATAAGGGGTCAATGTCAGTTCTACTTTCCAGGTTTCTCTATCTGTGGCTAGAATTTTCTCAAGTGGGGACTGGACCCATATAGCTATGACTGGGCGGGGCTTGAAAACGCGCGAAAAGCCTGGAACCTGCTTGATCTAGGCACTTGGAAACTAGTTTGGGGTGGAGGCTGGAAGCTGAATCCTGATTGCCCCACCAGCAAGGCTAGGGGGAAGAAGCCAAGACTCCAGGTTCTGCAGCGCCATCTGCTGCAGCAGGAGGTCCAGTGAAGCCTGCTGAATCAGTAGGAAGATGGCAGTCAGGGCAACTGAGGTCTTTTTCTAGGAGGCAACAACCCCTAGAGGGGCAAGGTGACAGACCAAATGCAAACGTCCTTGTCAGGAATCATCTTTGGAAACGTGCAGCAGTTTATGAAGCTCTTTCTCGTTATTGTTTCAAACAGTATATTATTTTTTTTAAATTAAATGCTTCTTTAATATAGATGAAATTGTTCATCCATTGCATTCCCCATATCCATTTACCAAAATAGAAAGACTAAAAGTGTCCGAGAACATTTCAGTGTATCTAATATTCCTAACACACAAGGAGGCAGTGTCTGAGCAAGAAGAACTATGGGACTCAGAATCAAGTCGACTATAGTTATAATGTAAAAGTAATATTTATAGACACACCTCAAGAAAATACTGTGCCAAATTCTTATCAGAAATCATCTCTGATTGCTAGCTTCCACAACTGCCATGGAAAGCAGGTCCTATCTAGATTTTTCCTTAAGTAAGAGTATCTCTGGCTAAGGGGCTGATGTACCCAAACCCACATTGAGGAACGGAGATAGAATTCAAATTCAAGCATCAGTTCCTTGTGAAGGAACCTGCAGTTGAAGAATTCAGAAGTATATTCTATTTACCTTGATGCAAAAATCTGGGCCTCCTTTAAGATGGAGGAGGTGAGTGATGGTAAACTACTTGGAAACAAGTAGAAAAGGAGCTAGGTAAAATGTGGTAACAACTTTGTAAAAAGATATAAAAAAGAAGCCAAGATAGCTTATCTAAAATAATAGTTAGGAACACGGGTTACTATTTGGGTTTTGTTCAAAGGAGTATTTTCTCCATATCTTTCAAACAAATGAGCAATTTAAATAAAATATTCAAAGCTTTAACAGTGGTGAATACCACTAGGAATATAAAGACCACTGGGGATAGGAGGGACACCTATCTTCAATACCTCACCATCTAAACAATGGCTAGACATGACATCAGTTACGGAATTCTCATGGAATTAATAAAAATCATTTTAAGAACACACAATCCACCAATGAATAGAATGGGTGTATGCTATACTATGTTACGTTTAAGTGCGTTTCATATAAACATCCTCACATAGTTTGTTCAGTCCTAAGAGATGGAATTATTAATCCTACTTTACCCACAAAGAACTGGAAATTCTAAAGAGGTTAAACTCTTATTCAAAGCCACAGAACCCCAGAAAGTATACTTTAGAGAGCATCTCTTAAGATCATTTTCTAGTAGAGATGAAAATACGGGAAGGGGAGAAAAAGGGAGGAAGAGGGAGAGGGGCCTTGGATCTTAAGCTGCCCTTCCAACTGCCTGGATTGAAGACACATGCCACCACATTAGTGCTATGATAGGTGATCAAACCCAGGGCTTTGTGAGCAAAGGGAGAGCATTCTACCAGCTGAGCTACATCTCCAGTCCTGTGTTGTCTGTTGTACTAGATTACAGATAGAGACATTATTACTTTTTAACCTTAAAACTTTCCATCTCAAAAAGCAAGGGCTTTTTGTCATACTAATACAATGCCAATTTATTGACAACAAAATACTAGTACCAATATAGAAACAACGTGCCTTCCCAGTGAGAAACCACTCCCTATTGTTAGAGATTAATGAAGGCAAAGCTCTTCAATGGTGCTTATCTGACTCTGGCTACTGCTCAAAGAGGAGCTGGCCTGGAACAGAAGATTTTACTAAGTACACCCAAGGCTTATGCATTCCACATACACTGTCATCCTTAAATCTCTCAGGTCCCCACCACAAGTCACACTTTTAACAATTTAAAGAGAGGCAGGAGACTGTGAGTCTGGCCACTTAGGCAGCTGGAAGATTTAAACTGCAAAGATATTGCCAGAAAATTTCATATGTACACCAGTTTTAGTTTCTTCTCCTCCTCCTTCTCCTCCTTCTTCTTCTTCTCCTTGCCTCCTCTCCCCCCTCTCCTCTTCCCCCTTCTCTTTCTCCTGTTTTTGAATAGTTGTTACCTCGACTCATCAAGACCACCTGGCAGATTATACTTCTTCTGATAAGAGCACAGGGGACTTAATGGCAGACCAGGACTTAAAAATGGTTGTGACCCCTTAAACTGGCCCTTAGAGTCCTATCCTTTGATAATGGAGAAGGCCCTCATAGCCTGTTGGAAGTCAGGGTTGTCTCCTTTTGTTATGGGAATGGAGCCTAATTGGAGGTCAAATCTTGGTGAATAAACATTAGCAGAAAGTTTTTCAGCAAACAAAATCTCACCTGTGGTATAGAATTTTCCTTTTTCACAGTTTCTAACAAATGTGGTGAGAATACTGCTTACCTTTCAGTTATATTGGATGCAGTGATCCTTTACTAATTTAAGAAGTAAATTTTATTATGTATAACTTGATATTTCTAAGCAAGTGTATTAGTCAATCATTTATTCTTATTTATCTATTTATTTATTTGTCTATTGTTAGGGACCAAGATTTCAGGAACCAAACATGAACCATGGAAAGTACTAGCTAAGCCAGAGAATAAGTCATAAACCCACCGCCTTCCCCCCTCCCCCAGGGCAGTACACCTGTTTGCTAACTGGAGGCTCCCAAAGATAAGAACATTCCACAGTCAGGTGCCATGGCAACCGAATGTAAAGAGCATTCCATGGTCAGGAAGCCTAGCAACAGAACAAATGGCCCCTGACCAGTCACCTTAGCAGACTTCCTGCAGTTGCACGGCCTGCACATCTCCCATGTACTGCACGCCTTCCACGTCCCTTCCCCTTCCCGCCTTCCTGCCCCTTCCCCTCTTATGCTATATAAGCCATGTGGAGGAAAATAAAGTTTGGCGGCTTGATCAGAATACTGTCTTGCTGTC
Organism: Onychomys torridus; assembly: GCF_903995425.1. NCBI lineage: Eukaryota > Metazoa > Chordata > Mammalia > Rodentia > Cricetidae > Onychomys > Onychomys torridus. Next base: position 131,200,227 of record NC_050443.1, read on the forward strand.
CGTCTTTTCGTGTCGCCCTGTCCTGTCATTCGCTCCCACAGATGGGTGGCCCCGTTGACACCCCGCTGGCTGGGGCAGTCTATTTTTTATTTTTTTATTTTGTTTTCATATTCTGACCACAATTTCCCCTCCCTCCTCTCTTTCAGTCCCCACCACCACTGAATCCCCAACTCCTCCTCCTCCTTTCTCTTCAGAAAAGGGAAGGCTTCCCAGGGATATCAACCAGCAATGGTATATCAAGTTGCCATGAGACTAAGCACCTCCTCTCCTACTAAGGCTGGATGAGGCAGTCTTGTTGGAGGAAAAGATCCCAATGTAGGCAACAGAGTTAGAGACAGCCCCTGTTCCTACTGTTAGGAATCCCACAAGAAGACCAAGCTACACGACCGTCACACTTGTGCAGAGGGCCTCAGTCAGTCCCATGCAGGCTCCCTGCTTGTTGGCCCAGGCTCTGAGAGCCCCTGTGAGCCCAGATTATTTGATTCTGTGGGTTTTCTTGTGGTTCCTACAATTCTTCTTCCCCCTCTTCTTCAGAATTCCTCAAGCTCTGTCTAATGTTTGACTGTGGATCTCTGCATCTATTTCCATTCATTTCTGGGTGGAACCTCTCTGTTAACAGTTGGACTAGGCACCAGTCTGTAAGTATAGCAGAATATCATTAGGAATAGTAACTGGCTTTTTTTCTTTCTTTTTTTTTCCAGTCATGTTTGGTTCTATCCTAAGTCTGTGGGCTATCCAGCCTCTGGGTCCTAACTCCCTGGGCAGTGTCAGGAATGGGCTCCCTCTCATGGTATGGATCTCAAGCTGGACCAGTCATTGGTTGACCAGTCCTACAATTTCTATGCCACCTTTACCCCAGCGCATCTTGTAGGCAGGGCAAATTGTAGGTGATCCAAGGTTCTGTTTCTGGTTGGTGTCCCAATCCTTCCACTGGAAGTCTTGCCTGGTGACAGGAGATGGCTGGTTCAGGCTCCATATCCATTATTACTAGGTATCTTAGCTAGGGTCACCCTTATAGATTCCTGGGAGTTTCCATTGCACTTGGTTTCTAGCTTGCCCCAGAGATGCCCTCCACACCCCAATTCCAGTTGTCTCTCCCAGTACTTTCCCTTTATCTCCCCTCCACCTGATCCCTCCTTTTCCATCCTCACTCTAGCCCCATCCAGACCACTCCCCCTTTCCACTGGCAATGTGTATTCTATTCCCCTTCACAATGAGATTCATGGGGCTCCCCTTGAGCCCTCCTTGTTACTTTCCATTTGCATATAAGTGCTGTGGATATTGCTCTGTATGCTGTGAATGTGTTGCTCTGATTGGTTAATAAATAAAATGCTGATTGGCCAGTAGCCAGTCAGGAAAGTATAGGCAGGATAAGCAAAGAAAGAGAATTGTGGGAAGGCTGGAAGGCTGAGTCAGGAGATGCCAGCCCATCATTCAAGGATCAGCATATAATGGCACACAGGTAAAGCCATGGAACCCGTGGTGACATATAGATGAACAGAAATGGGCTGAGTTTAAATGTAAGAGCTAGTCAGTGGTAGGTCTGAGCTAATGGCCAAGCAGTTTTAATTAATATAAGCCTCTGTGTGTTTTCTTGGGTCTGAGTGACTGTGGACTGTGGGACCAGGAAAGCTTTCAGCTACATATAAGCCTGTGGGCTGCATAATTTCTATTTGTATCTGCTCACTTTTTAAACAACTGTCCATATGAGTCATTAGCAGATGCAGGACTTCAAGAGGTTTGACTGGCTAAATAATGAATTTCTGCCTCCAGAGATGTGAACTTCATAGCCTAGTTCTCATTTCTGACTTCCATTTCCCCAGGTCTCTACAACCTAATGAGTGCTCCTGTGGTTAAGTATCTCTATTGATAAGAGCACCAGCTGTAATGCTCACTGAGCAGTCTTCACATGTGAACATTGCCTGAAGATTTTTACCTACATGAGGTATTTTTAATCTTCACAAAGTCAAGGTTCAGGTGTGTGCCACCATGCCCAGTTTGTACAGTGTTAGAGATAGAACCTAGGGGCCTTGTGTCAAGGATCAAGAGGTTAAGAAAACACTTCCCTTCCCTCATACATCATTTCCAGTGTCTCCTCTGAATCATTTTATACCAAAATGTGACGTGAAGCCTTGCCCGGAACACTTCATAAATGGAGAAGCCAGATGCTGCTGATCTGAATGAAATGCTTGGTTTTTCCCACTTCAACTTTTCTCCCTCTCTGCTCTTCCTTCCCCACGTCTTCCTCATCCCCCATTTTCCTTCCTCCCCCTCCACTTCCTGCTGTCTCTCGTATTATCTTTTGCCCTCTCCAGCCAGCTTGCTTTCTCTCATTTTACGGTTTTCTTCAGCCAGCCTTGCCAGAAGTCAGTGTCACAGTTGATCTAAGTGGGTTTCCAGCTCACCACCTTGCTCTCTCAGCACAAGACAGAACAAGAAGCACTACTGTAAATAAACCCGTGTGTGCGCGCCCCCTGCTCTGTCTGCAGGGTGGTGGTACATCCACTGGAGACACAGAGCAATGCCACTCGATGAAAGTCAGATTAAGAATCCTTCATTTTCTAGCATGTGACATCAGGCTCTTGCCAGAAAGGACTCTCCACCATGAAGGGTAGGGTTTATAAAGCCAAACCCTACAATTACATCACACCAGGGGCTGGCCAGATAACAGAAGTTTCCATTGATTGAAACAATGTCTCTATATGGTAAAACAGGGAACTGAAAGTGTGACTGTATGAGGAGGTTCTGTTCGGCAGGATGTGGTTGGTTGGGGCTGGAGAGCAGCTGGATGAAGCACAAAACGGAGTCACTAGGGGAAGTCCAGGTGGCAATTCTGCCTCCATTGTCAAGGGTCTCCAATCTCTTCCTGAGCTAAGGCTTGTACCCCTAAGCACAGACCACCTCCCTGAGCACCTAGTCATCCCATGTGCTCACTGATGTATCACTAATGTTCACAGCTAACACCAGTTATGTTTGAATCCTGCAGACACACACACACACACACACACACACACACACACACACACACACACACACACCACTGCTCAGGTCTGGCTTTATAAAAGGAAGCTTCAGCAATCTCACAGAAATAAATTCAGTGTGGCCAATGAGAGTGTGCCACCTCGTTAGAAGTGCTTGAAAGCTAAGTGTTCAGATAGTGGACTGGCCTGGCAAAAAAGAAACAAACAAACAAACACAACAACAACAAAGACGTGCTTGAAAGAAGCATCCACCCTTAGGAGACCGCCCTTAGGAAAGCTCTCTAGAGAAAAGGTTTGTTTGGGTTTTTTCCCTTCGATTTGATCCTTTTATTGTTGTTGTCAGCTTACAAAATAATGTGCTATGCTGTGATATCTAATTGCTTATTTTCTTCCTCTTTTAAAAATGTCAAGCCCCTTCTGCCTTAACTCTCCCACCCAGCTCTTCCCATCTTAGATTTTCTGCATTCTTAGAGCTAACTTCATGGTAGTCATGCTGGTTAATAATAAGAGAGAAATTATAGAGAAATTCAGGCACATAAAAAGAGCCTATAACCTAAATTATTGCAATACTGTGTGAAATAAACTCAATTTATAGTTTTTAGGGGGGATATCTATCTTAGACAGGGAAGTGAGTAAGGCCATGGTTCAAAAATCACTTAAAATTATTTTCTATAAAGAGTGGCTGGGTCTTGAGGGGACTACAACGTTCTAGTCCCTAATGGAACATTCCTGGGGAAGTATATTTATGGGGATGGTTCATACAGGAACCAGCTCTCCCGGTAGATGGCTCTGTTCTGTGAAATGCTGGGCATGTCTATGAAGGAAACCAGTATCTGTAATGAGGCATATTTTCATTCTGAAATGAAGCACAGTCAGGAAAACACATTTGTGAATATTTGCTGCACACAGCATTCAGACACAGGGAACTGAATCTGAGGCGTTTTTTCATAAAGTGAGTGACAGGATTTACTGGTTCCAGTTTTTAAAATGAGAACAAGTTCTGCCTTGAGCACCATAAAATGAAACACAATTTAAAACCCCTCACATAGCTTGACTTTGCCTTCTGTTCTGTTATCCTCTTTCAAGAACTGCAGACTGCAGCCCCGCTTCCTGTTCAGGAAGGAGAGCATTCACCCAGGTGCACGGGGACTTTCTCACCACCCAGGTGCGGTCTTTTTGCACCATTTCACGGCCAATTATTCGCCCCAAACTCCAGGTCTGTTCCAGAACTAAAGCAGCAAGTCGCCTATAAGGAGAGTCCGTTGCAAACAGAACTATTTACTCTTGTGCTCTTGCTTGCTGTAGGTTGGGACCTAGCTGGCATGGTGCAGAGATGTTGAGTTGGTCTTTTCTCCTTAGCAACTTACTCTGAAGACCAGTGAGCTTACTGGAGCCACCAGGTAAAGTGGAGGGAAGGAGTGGGTTTGGATCCAAATCCCAGTGAGCGCTCATACCACCCTTCCCCCACTCCCCAGAGCTGTGCTTTGTCATCATGAGTAGGATCCTTTTTCACAACTAGGCAGCTCACTGGGTCAATGTAGCTTTCTACTCTCTAGGTTCCTCTGTTCTGTTGTTTTTTAAAATCTAGCGGAAATGGGGTTGGGGGTAGAGGGTGGCAAGATGTACATTGGACTGGACGAAGCTTGAGAAGCTTGAGAAGTACAGAACACAGCCGTGGAAGCCAAGGAGCCAGGAGCTATGTTTCTGCCACAGCTCCTGCAAGGTTCCTTGGAAGAGTTAGCTTTAAAGACAGGGCGGGAAAGTGATCTCTTATCTTGGCTAAGCAGGAGAAGCCTTGAGCCCAGCTCTGCCTACTGCAGCAGGTGGCGTGGTATTTGCAGGAAGTGGGGACCTTGGGCCCTAGAAGGCAACACTCCCCACAGGGCGGGGCGGGGGCGGGGCGGGGCAGGGGGGGGGGGCGAGAAGGAGCAAACTTAAGGTCCTGAACTCAGGGAGAAGCTATAGATGCCTACTGGAGCCAAACCGGTGTCATAACTCGATTTTCCAATAGTGCATCAGTGAGTACAGAGGTTTCAGCCACGATGAAGAAAAGGGTGTCCATTCTAGAAATATATTAATACATTTCAAATAAGCTGTTAAACACGTGTCATGTTAGTGTGAATGGTATGATGAAAATGTAAATGTGTACTACTGTATTAAAAAAGAACGCTGTGTGAAAAGCATGGATAATAAAATACTTAGATTTATCACATGTTGAAATGATAACATTTTGACATCAAGTTAAATAAAAAAGAGCATAAAACTAATAACAATGAAAAAGAGGGGAAGGAGTGGATGTACCTCTACTTTTGCGCATTTCCATTTTACCTTGGAGTGACCACAGTTGTGTCAATTAGAAATTTAGACATCATTTTAGCATGTGTTGAGGATTGTGGTGTAATATGATTGAAGACACTTTTATCAGACAGGATGGAGTTTCTATGACACAGAAGATTGTATGCTTGTCTGAAAGAAACCACATTCTCTCATGTTTGAATTTTATAGTTTGAAAGATGAGAAATTGCTCATTCATCATCCATAGTAGACAGAAAGTTCTGGAGTTTCCGAACAAGACCTCAGAGCTAGGTTTATAGTTCTTATATGATGGAAAGACTATTACATATCTGAACAGCCCAACTAGAGGCTAACTGTCAAGGAGAGTTAATGTTCAGTGCAGACATTCAATACAAGCGACGAAATACTGTAAATTTTTAGGACATCAGATTGGTGTGTCCAGGATGCATCATGGGCATCCCCTGAAACTTAAAACGGTGTTATTATTCACCCATCTAGATTTTAAAACTATGAAACATGTTTCTACATGCAAACATAACATATTACATGTCATATATTTTATGTAATAATAATAAACATATACGTCTACCACCCCGCTTAAGCACTAACATAAAACAAATCACGAGAAGTCTCCATAATGTCCACCCTTTAAAAGGACAACCACTGAGCCTAGATTTGTTTTAAAATGATCACTGCCTAACATTTTTAAGGAACATATACACATGCAGGAAAAATGTAAACAGCACGCAGTTTAGTGTCTCCAGCCTTTAACCTGCACATGGTCATCCACTTGAACATACTCTTTTGGATTTGTCTCTTGCTCTTGGAGCTTTGTTCTCATGGCTGCCATGCTGTCTTTCCTTTCCCAGTTGACAACCAATTGGTCATTGAAGGAATGAACTGTGTGTGTACATTATATTTGTTCCTGGTGTCCCCCCTGCAAAAAAAAAAAAAAAAAAAAATGTGGCAAGTTCTGTTATCAGTATTCTAGAATTGCTTTTTGGTACATCTGTACTTTAAGGTGTCTTAGGAATAAATTTAAAATCACCTGACTTTAGGACCAATGGATGCTCACTTTTATTAGGCACTGCCAAATTATTTTGCAAAATGTTTGTACCAGTTTCTACTTCCATAGTGGATAAAGGGAATTCTCATGGACTGGAGAGATAGTTCAGTAGTTAAGAGCACAAAATGTAATGATTTTTAATCTCAAAGTAAAATAATACACATACAAACCCCAGGCACATAACATTTCCTTAGGAAATGTTACTTGTATTGTTTTTTGTCTTTGTGTATTTCTAGTGATTTTTTAAAAAAAATAAATGTGTTGTTCATTTGTTACCTGGTTATCTTTAGGCTCCTTTTGCATTGCTAACTCATACAGTATCATTTTGTTTTCACAGATGTTGTGTGATTGCCTCAAATCTATTTAAAACAACACAAGAGAAAGGGATAATCTGTTACCAGGGAATGCTGCTAGCCTCTTGCTGGCGTTAGTCACCTAGATAAAATAATTTAAAAACAGAGTCAGAAGGGCTATTTTATTGGTGTTTTAAAGAACAAACAGAGCAAGTAATCTGGACATTGAATAGCTGCCAGCCCAGCCGGGGCTGATCAAGAGGAAGTTGGGGAAGTTGTGTTTTCTGAGTGAGAGATCAAAAAGTCCCTGGAGTAGCATCAAAAGCCAGTGAGCAGCTGCATTTGGGTGTGGCTCCTCAGGAGTGGCTAGAGTTTCCTCACAATCAGGCTTACAGTAGGTGGCCTTGTGTCTGAAAAAGGGAGTGTTTCTGAGTCAGAATTCAAAAAAGTGGGCAGGCTTCAGAGCAAGCAACTGACCCAAAGGAGGGATTCTAGGGTCCCTAGGCATATATCTCCTTAAAGGGATAGTTATTCTTTCCATCATTATAACATGTCTTTGGTTGTATCATGACTCTGAAGTTACAACTTTTTGAGGGACATTTTTTTTTTTTTTAATTTCCAGATGATTGGCAGGTCAATTGGATTAACTCTAAGGGAGTCTTCAGTATTTATAACTTTTAATTCTTTGAAGAATATAGAATGTCCTGTTTCCTTCCAGGACCAGAGATAGACTCAAACCCCATCCTTTCTGACCAAAAATCAGATAAGATGCAGTCCAAAAGGAATTGGAGAAATTTTAAGAAATATCGATAAAGCTTCTATGGCTAAGATGGAAACGGTCAAATGATTTACCTTCTCATCTCAAATAATTAAAGTTTAAAAGAGGGACAGGCAAGACTCATGGAACAACAGTTGCCAAACACTGGACATCAGGGAGAACAAGAAAGTCATCTTTGATCTCAGGAAAGAAAAGACATGAGCACAGACCTGTTTCTGTATAGCTCACCCCATGAGTTTCCAAGGCAGGTCTCGGGGAGAGTAAATAGTCAGAGCCTGCAAGTCGCCTGCATCCGGAAGCCACTGCGCAGGTGGAAGGGCAGAGAAGCGGAGAGAGGTGCATCTACCTGGAGAGCATAGGAGGTCTTCAGAGAATAGTTCTTGAAATGTTGACTAATTGCTAATCAGTCAGTAAGTGTGATAAAGCAGGAAAGAATCCTCCAGAAGAGTCAGAGGAGAAAATTCCTGAGGCTCATAGAAAGCTGGGAGTTGTTTTCCCAAAGGTCAGTCTAGAACAGTCCAGAATTCACTGAGGAATCAAGTACAGCACTCAGGAAGCTTCTACCTCTGTAGCACAGGGATTCTGGCGGTCAGACTGCTATCACTCCAATGAAACATGTGGGATGGTTAATTTACAAAGACCAAAGGCTTATTTTAGCTCGCATTTTTTTGAGGTTTCAGTGCATGATCCAGTAGCTGGGGTGCAAGCCCCTCACTGCAGTAGTGCATGATGGAGCAAAATCATTTACATTATAGCTCAGGGTCTCACAACCCTCCTTGAGGGAACACCTGCAGAGGCCTAAAGACCACTCACAAAGTCTGGCCCCTCAAAGACATCGTTTCACTACCCCCAGATAGTACCACCCTTGGTTCTGAGGTGCTGTCTCTCTGTGTCCTGTGATGGGATGTCTGGGTTCTTTGTCTCCAGCAAAGAATTGAAAAAGACACAGGTGCGGAAATAGTAAACTTATAAACATAATATTAATGATGAGAGTAAAAGCCAGAAATACACCTGACAGAGCTGGAGAAGGCGATGACAAACAAGGAACTCAAGAGCCCAGGTTTTGTTTGTTTTTCTGAAAATTAAAAAAAAAAAAAAGTCCTCTTACTTTTTGAGATTACAATATAATTATATAATTTCCCCTGTAATAGTTCTTTTAAAAATGTTTTAGTTGAAATAGAACTATATCACTCCCCTTTTCTCCCTCTGGTCCCTCCTGGCTACCCTGCCTTTAATAACCACTCCCCATCCCCGCCCAACACACACACATAAACAGGCTATCTGCTGAATTCTTTTTATAAGTTTAAGTGGAGGGAGGAATCAATATGGGTGAGGGGAACAGAGTGGGTCCTTACCCTGTTTGACAGATGGACTCTTATCTATGATGGACAATGTGAGCGTATGTGGTGGGCAGTACATTCCATAATTTCAACCCAATGTGTGTCCTGTCATTCACGCAGGTGAGATGGTGAATAGATATTTTCCCCTGACCAGGAAGTGCTGCCTACAAATCACTACAGATGCATACAGGAGAAACTTGAAGTATCGAAAGTGAAGTTCTATCAAGGATTTACAAGTGAATTTGCATAGAAATACTAATTATACAAAGTGGAATTTAGCCAAAGGAAGACTGTGTACAATATGACTAAAAAATAAGTAGTGTTCTCACCACATTTGTTAGAAACTGTGAGAATGAGAATTCTGTGCCATAGCTGAAGTTTCAGTTTGCTGAGAAAGTTTCTGCTAATGTTTATTCACCAAGCTTGACCTCCAATTAGGCTCCATTCTCATAACAAGAGGAGACAACCCTGATTTCCAACAGGCCATGAGGCCCTTCTCTTTATCAAAGGATAAGCCTCTAAGGGGGCCAGCTCAAGGGGTCACAACCATCGTTAAGTCCTGGTCTGCCATTAAGTTCCCTGTGCTCTTATCAGAAGAAGTATAATCTGCCAGGTGGGCATGATGAACCAAGGTAACAGCTGTTTGAAAAAAGCAACATTGGTGTATTTGGAAAATGATTCTGGCAATATCTTTGCTGTATAAATCTCCCAAGTGAGCAGACTTTCAGTCTCCTGTTTCTGTTTAAATAGTTCTAAGTGTAACCTGGAGCTGAGATCTCAAAGAGATTTAGGAATGATGTTGTACGTGGAATGCATAAGCCTCAGGTGTACATAATTTAGTAAAATCTTCTATGTGAGGCTAGCTCCTCTTTGAGCATTAGCCAGAGCTGGACAAGTGCTATAAAGAGCTTTTCCTTTTTTAATCTCTAACTGTGGGGAGTGATTTATCACTGGGAATTTTATAACACTAGGTGTTGGCAAACTGGGAAGAGAGGGCCAAGAAGTGGTGCCAGGGTCACAGGCTGTCCTTATGCTCGTCTGTCTCAAGGTTTTTTGTTTGTTTGGTTTTGTTTTGTTCTAATGTGGGCCTGTATTGTTGGGGAAGAGGCTGGGAAGAAGTGTCATTTAACATACAAACCACAGCCCAACCAGGAGACATTGGGAGACAGGGACAGGCAGATATCTTTGAGTTCATAGCCAGTCTGATCTACATAGTAAGTTCCAGGACAGCCAAGGCTACAGAGAGAGGTCCTGTCTCAAAAAAAACAAAACAACAACAACAAAAAACAAACAAATATTGAGCTCTCTAGTGATTTCCTCGTTGTTCCTGGATGTCAGGGTGCTGAAATCTCATGAAGGGATAGAGGGACCTCCAAGAAGCATCATCATATTAAAAATCCATCATAAATCATAACCAAATCCTATATGGACTAAAGAATGCTCTGGTAATGCCTAACAAATTTCAAGACAAACCATCAGAGGACAAAGGATATTCCAATGGACACAGCCCCCAGTGATTTGAAGGAGAACCTGACTAGACCAGATTGCCTGTGGGCCTGTCTGTGGAAGATTGTCTTGCTTGTTAATTGATGTAGGAATGCCTGGCCCATCATGAGTAGCATCATTTTCTAGGCAGGTGTTCCTAGGCTGTAGAAAAAAGTTAGCTAAGCATGAGCTTGCCAAGCAGTCCATCAAGCAGTATTCCTTTAAATACTAGAACAAAGCTAAATGTTATTGTTTTATAAAAAATACCTAGTATCCCAAAAGGTGACATTATCCATTGCTAGAAGCAAGAGAAAATGGCCCTTTACACAGGGCAACACCAGTGAATAGAAATGGATCCAGCCCAAAGCACTGACCTGTTATTTAACATGGATATGTTTGGAGCATGAGCCAGAGGATTACCAGTACAGTCGATACACAGCCAACTTCTGTATCACGAGATATATCGTAATGTCTCCTTGCCACCCTAGAAGTTCTGGGTTTGTGAGGCAGCCTTGCACAGACCTGAGAAGAACTCAGCCAGCACTGTGGGGAGTGGAAGATGCCTAGTGGTTTAGGGTTTGGATTCTGCAGCATGATGCAGATGGCACAATCCTTGACAGTGCTTCCTGGATGTCAACACTGTCTTTCTGTCTCAGCAGAACAGTTCTAAAGAAGGTTTCAGAGTGAGCAATCCCCAAACTGATGTTTTCAAAGAAGTGCATCCAACACGGAGTTGAGAAAACACCTTATTGTTTGAAAACTTGAATAGCCAGTGTTTCTGTGTTGGGTGCTCTTTTTTTAATATGAAAAATTATGTTCAATACCTTCAATGATCCACAAATATGGTTAACTTTAGAATATATTTAAAGACCTTTGACTGAATTTATTCTTTGATAATTTCAAATATATTTAGAAATATTTATTTACTTTATGAATATGGGCATTTTATCTTTTGTGCATCGTTTGTCCCTAGTGATCAAGGAGGGCTTAAGAGGGCTTTCCATCCCCTGGGAATGGAGTTACAGACAGTGCTAAGCTGCTATTGTGGATGCTGAGAATCAAACCTGGTCCTCTGGAAGATCAGGACTTAGTTCTTCCTTAAGCCCTTGTATAAGTCTGAAGTGCATTCTGATTACAATTCCCCTTAATCTCTTTCCCTCTTGCCCACCTTCTACCTACAACTCCTTTTCTCACATTCACCTCTTTTTAGTCTTGTTTTTGTAGCCACTGTGTTTAACGAGGGCTATCTGTGTGATCACAGGTTCGGAACATTGATTGGGGACTGGTGGGCTCCTTAGCGGGTAAGAAGACAATGAATGCTCCTCACTTAGAATCCTAACTTTTGAGATGTTGATCAAAGAGGAGGAGAATTTGTGTAGCTGGTCAAGGTGACAGGGTGACAAGACTTTGATCACTCATAGACAAAAGTCGATGGTGGTGTTGGAATCACCAGGGGTGCTTTTACCAATTTAGCAGGAAACACTCAGTGAAGATACAATCTGGCCAAAGTTCTGGGCACTCTGCAGGGTTTGGAGAGACTAACTGTAGAACTAGAATTGCCAAAGTCATACTAGGATGTTAAAAATAAAATAACGCGGAGTTGTAATAACATTCTTAAATGAGTGTGATTTCTAAAATCCAAGGCAAGTAGCCATCTTGTGGTTCTCATGTGTCCGGTTCTATCGGCACTCAGTGAGCATGTGCTTTCTGGTTATCTTGAAGTTTGGTTGCTTGTTGAGCAGCAAGCACCTGATGTGTCCTCTCCTTTATCATGTTAGTCATCAAGGAACTTTGCTCAGAAAAATTAGTCTGATGTCATAGTTTAAGAGTCAGTCTTCATATCCCCTTGAAGTGTAAAGCTAAGTGTCATGGGCAGCCTGGGCGAATAACTGGGTCAGAACCTTTAGGACTGGAGCAAAACTCAGCTTTGCTTGCATTTTCTTAGCTCTCCTCTGAGGCCTTTGAGGCAAACCCTCTTCAACTTGGTAGGAGTGACAGAATAGAGAATAGTTACCAAGGATACCTCTCCTTCAGCTGATACTCAGATAGGCCTGTTGGAGTTGTCTAATATCCCTGGGGACATTATTGGCCTTCAAAAGAAGCATGCTTCTACATTCCTCTGAAATGATGTATCTCATTAGCCTTAGGCATGCCCATAATATTTTTGGCCAAGTGAAGGGTGTTGGGCTATTTTTCTGTTGTCCAATCAAAAAATAAACATACAAAATACCCAGCCTGTAGTAGGACAGGCTCATAGGGTCAAGAAAATTGGCTCAGACCAGTAGCCAAGGCATGCACATAACGTACTCCTTAAGAGCAAACCTGGAGTCTGTCTGAGGGCCTGGCAACAGGAGCTGTCAGAGTTCCTGATCGTGCCCAGCCAATGAGGGACGACCACACAGACTGGGTGCTGGGAGGAGGGTATATAAGGCCTACTCTGTTATTAAGTAAATGAGTTTGTTGTTTGCGTTCAACTGATTCCCAGTGTCTGAGTCACTGAAGACATGCCTTCTCACCCCCCCCCCCCCAGGGAGCCATTAGAATCCAAGCAACACCAACCAAACAAAAGAACATGGCAAAGTCCCTCACATAGCTATGTTAGATGGAAATAGTTGAAATAATGGAATATTAAGGGGTAAGATCAATGCTTTTCAGTAGTGACTCCTTCATGAGCCCCTGAAAGAGGCTTACCCATCCCAATGGAGCAGGCCAGCTTTGGTAAGTAAAGTTGCAGTTATGTTCTGAGGAAACAGAGAAAAGCACTTTTGCCTCTGCCTGGGCCGTGTGTCACAGAGACAGCAATCTATGTTTGCATTTGGTAGATGAAGGACAGCTTGAGCACAAAGGTCATCCCATAAACTAAAACAAAGTGCAAAATCTGCCAAGGAGAGAGGGCTTCTGGAGGCGGATTACAGACAAGAGCCTGGACATCCTACTCTGTGTTGCTCAAGCACAGAGGAATGATCTTTTCCTGTCCTCTGGTGAATTGACAATGGGCTCAGCTCTTTCCTGACTGCAGAGAAACTGCCTCAATTTTCAAGAGGATTAGTGTATCAGTTAGGATTCTCTATTGTCACAGAACACATGGAATGAATCTCTCTCTCTCTCTCTCTCTCTCTCTCTCTCTCTCTCTCTATATATATATATATATATATATATATATATATATATATATATATATATATATATATGTTTGTGTGTGTGTGTGTGTGTGTATAAAGAGAATTTATTGGAATGACTTATGGGCTACAGTCCAACTAATCTAACAATGGCTAGCTGTGAATGGAAAGGTCAAGAATCAGGTAGTTGCTCAGTCCCATGAGGCTGGGTGTTTCAGCTGGTCTTCTGTATTTGCTGGAATCCAGAAGAAGCAGGCTCCAATGCTGGTGAAGGAGTGGATAAGATGGCAAGGCAAGGGCAAGGAGGCAAAGAGCCAACACACTCCCTTCCTTCTTCTACTGTCCTTATATAGGCTTCTGGTAGGTGTGGCCCAGATTAAAGGTGTGCCTACCAGACTCATGATCAAAAGCCTGTATCTTCCAGTCTCAAGACCCAGATCGCAAGTGTGCCCCCCATTTCTGAACTGTGAGTTCATTCTAGATACAGTCAAGTTGACAACCAAGAACAGCCACCACAATTGGGATAGGGTCTCTAAACTCCCAACCACCACCATTCCTGAAGTCCCAGCAGTTAAACTGGAAGGCTATGTGAGGGTCTGGAGGTACAGACAGAGGTCAGATAGACCATAGGATCCTCTGGAACTGGAATTACAGATGGTTGTTAGCCACCATGTGGGTGCTGGGTATTGAACTGGGGTCATCTGCAAGAGTAAGTGCTTTTTACTGCAGAGTCTTTTCTCCAATATCACCTTTCTTTCTTTCTTTTTTTTTGGTTTTTCGAGACAGGGTTTCTCTGTGTAGCTTTGTGCCTTTTCCTGGAACTCACTTGGTAGCCCAGGCTGGCCTCGAACTCACAGAGATCCACCTGGCTCTGCCTCCCGAGTGCTGGGATTAAAGGCGTGCACCACCACCACCCGGCTCAATATCACCTTTCTTTAAAGCCAAAATGTTTTTAAAATGTTCTTGAGAAGGCGGGTGCTCAGTGGTAAAGTACTTGACACTCAAGTGTGGGGGCCAGAGTTCAGGTTTCCAGAACCCCTCAAAAAGCCCTGAAGGCATGGTGGCCTGCCAGTCATTCCTGTGAACTGAAGACAGAGACTGGGGATACCGGAACCAAGCTGGCTAGCCAGACTAACAGAAGCTCCTGGGTTTTGAGATAGATCTTGCACCAGTAAATAAACACACACACACACACACACACACACACACACACACACACACCCCTCCTTGTTTGGGTAATGTTCCTTTTGTAAATCAATTATGTGAGAAACTTGCCGAGATGTTAAGATATTTATATGCATATGTTACTGAAGCGTTGTTTGTAGTGACAGAGAGATGTGAACAATTTGAATAGTGAGTGGTAGGAGAAGGGCTAACTGAATCCTAATCTCCAATGTTACCTTTTCACATATGATCAATGTGTGTTTTGAAGAGCTAGTTCTTGCTTTTCCTTTAAATGATTTTTGTTGTTGTTGTTCGTCTGTTTTTGTTTTTCGAGACAGAGAAGTTTCTCTGTGTGGCCTTGGCTGTCCTGGAACTTGCTTTGTAGACCAGGCTGGGCTCCAACACACACACACACACACACACACACACACACACACACACACACGCACGCGCGCGCTAAAATCACATCTCAATTCAGACTGACACATGATGAGTACTTAACAGCATATCTGAGATGTATATTTCTGGAGTGGACACCATCTGTTTTTTACGGGTGGAAAATACTTACTCCCAACGATGTATCCCTGGAAAATTGATTTATTAGGCCATTGAGATGGCTCAGCGTCTGCTGCCAAGTTTGACGACCTGAGTTCCATCCACGGTAGGAAAGAACAAATTCCTTAAAGTTGTGACACGTGGCATGCGCACGCATACACACAACACACATAAATAAATAGCAGACAAATGGAATACATTTCTGAAAATTAAGATAAAAAGACCCATCTGTCTTTGCCAAGGATCAGCAGCTTCTTCCTGATTGTCCAAGTACTGAAGCTGGTCCCCTGTAGGGATGTTGCCCCCTTGAAAGGCCCTGGTTCCTCCAACCATCCTCCTCCTCCTCCCTCGTCCACTTCCTGCCTGCAGCAGCCATGGTGACGGCATTGCAGTACCAGCTGCCTGGGCTCTCCCGCCTTTCTCCGCCTGCGGGAAATCCCTGGACCAGCGCAGCTCCCTGAAACCGGGCGGGAACTCTTCCTCTGCTTCCCGCCCAGTCCAGTTAGCATACCTAAGAGCGGATCGCTGGAGAGTAGAGCTCCACGCCCACTCTATGGCCGCCGGGCTGCTTGGACCCGGTAGCTATTAGGGTCCAGGGCGGGAACGCTCGCTCCTGAACCGCGCTCAGCACGGCCAATGGACTGATGCATAGCCGGTTGCTGGGTCAGCGAAAGGACCAATCCGCAGTCTCTCCGCCTCGTGAACAATGACGTATAATGATGACAGTCTGGTTTCTTTTTCTCAAAAAGACCCGGGATTCCAGCTGGTGAAGGGAAGGTCCTGCCCTGTGGAAAGAGCCAGTGAGTAAAAAACTCCTCAAGATTAATTTCTGGCTCTTCGTTTTTTAGTCCTTTGATCAACCTGTCTCTTTTTATGCCAATACCATTTGGTTTTTATTATTGTAGCTCTGCATTACAGCTTGAAATCAGGGATGGTGATAGTTCAGGAAGTTCTTTATTATACGGGCTTGTTTTTAGCTATCCTGGGTTTTTGTTTTTCCATATGAAGTTAAGTATTGTCCTTTCAGGGTCTGTAAAGAATTTTGTTAAGCCATCCCTGGAGGACCCTACTTTTTTTTTTTTTTTTTTTTTAAGGGAAAACAGAAGAGGAGTGTGGATCTGGAGGAGAGGGAAGGTGGGAAGAAGGACCTGGAGAACTGAAGGGCTGGGAAACGGTAGTTGGGAATAATAATAATTAATAATAATAATTAATAATAATAATAATAATAATATAATTTTTCATATCAGAATGTTGTATGTAGCAAATATTTACCAACACATTTTCTAAGTCTGTTTCTTTTTAGAATAAAAATACACAGAGTAAATGACAAATACTGACTTCTTCTTCAGGCATGCCTAGCATCTATACACAAATGCATTCACCTGACCTGTTTGTCTGCTGTTTCCATCAACATAAATGTACTAACCCAGAATGTTCTGCCAAGCACTAGACCTTAGCAGCTGTCTTTATTACTCATTAGAGTAGCGTTCTCAAAGGTATAACTTGCATGCACATTCACTGTCAGAGCCTGTGTCCATCCCTTCAGGGCACTAAGAGAGTTTCCCTCAGAAAGAGCAGACTTAATGTTGAGTGCTGGATTCAAGTGTAGCAGGTGCTGGCTGTGAGCAAGGGAAGGTCTGTCAACAAACTGATGCTCTGCAAGGTGGAGTCCAAACTCAGGCACATCGGAGCCTCAGAAGCTTCTAAGGCTGGAAAGCCCTTGGGGTCAGAGACAGAGGTGCTACTCATCTGAAGGACCCAGGGAGCCCAGGTTTGTTTCAGTGGCTACTTCTTACCCCTGAATGCTAGAGTGAATGACATGGTGGTGTAGGGAGAGGCTTAGGTCAGCTGTGGCTCTTGACTCTGGATAGCCTGAGAGAAAGGTAAGTGGGGCAGAATGTGCATGTGACTAGGCAGAAAGAAAGAGACCTTAAGACAGGTGAAGCGAAGGAGGGAGAGAGAGGAAGAGAAGGGGGAGGAGGGGAGAGGAAGAGGAAGTGATCTGGGAGCAGGGAGGGAGGGTGAGAAAGGCTAGAGGAAAGAAACAGGAGGGAAGAGAGAGAAAGGGGAAGAAGTCGAGAAAGAAATTCCAGGGAACTGTCCAGGAGGGACCTTGTGCAGGCTGTGCTGGTTTATTGCTTTACTGAAGATAGAAAGCAAATATAATAAGTTCAGTGGACTTTGTCTTCTCAAATTATAATGTGGGTTGTTGGAGGATAAATCTAGGCTCTTCACACTTTAAAATAACATGACCCAGCATGGACTCTGGAAATTATTTGTATGGGGTAGATATGGGATGGTTCACAATTGCTTAATTCATATTCCTTTTTGCTCACCTTATTTATTTTTTTAATATGGATCATAGTATGAGTCATCAACAGACCAGGAACTTCAACAATAAATTTATACCTGCAGAGATCATAGTGTCTAGTCCAGTTCCTCAAGTTATCAACCATTTTCATTTTCTGCAGTCCAAGGGGTGTTCTCATGGTTAAGTATTGGTATTTTAGCAGCACTAGCAATAGTGTTCACTGAGCTGTCTATCGCACGTGGCGTTTGTCTGAAGACGTCTGAATTATGTATGTTTTGATCTTCACAACAGTTGAAGATGACTCTACCACTCCTCTCAGGGTGAGGGAGAGGCAGAAGGTAGCCAATGTGCCCAGGGTCATGTAGCTCTGTGGCAGTGTGAGCTGAGCCCACACTCGTCGGCATTGACACTGCTGTGCATGTTTTATGGGATGTCCTTGTCTCATTTACAGTTGCTGCTGCTTTTCACAAACAGAAAACTAGGCCCAGGCAGGTCAGTAGATTTCCGTCTTTGCTCGTTAGCAGTAGTTACTGGTAGAAATCTAGGGCTCAGGCTTCACATGGGAGGGGTTAAGACCATGGACACAGTCTTTAGATGGCTCCCACTTGACTGGGTGCTTCAATTACACATCAGAGAAAAGAAGCAAGCCAGGAGTGGCCATCTGCAGACAACCTTTGTGTTTTCTTCTAATTATTTTCTAGGTGGAAATAGTTTAAATGCATAATTAAGTCAGTGTAGTGGTGCTGACTTAAATCACAGCACTGAGGAGGGTGAGGCTGGAGGATGGCCAGTTTGAAGTTATTCTGGGTTCCAAAACAAGACTTGGTTTAAAGAAAGACAAAGTCAAAAAGGAAAACAACAACAAAAGTCCCCAAACTTAAAAGGTGATGTGTGTATCTCAATTGCATTTTGATGTGACTAAAGTTGACAAGAAAAAGTCCTTAACTTATAGAGACAGAAAGTGACTTAATGTTAAAATCTTACCATGACTCTGTCATTTCCTAGTTACAAAGACACTGTAGGGTTAGAGTTGTGGCCCAGTTGGTAGAGTGTTTACCCTTCATGCATGAAGCCCTGGGTTTGATTCTTTGTATTACATACACCAAATGAATGGCACATAGCTATAATCCAGGCAGCAGAAAGATGGAGGCCAGACAATCAGGGGTTCAAAGTCCATGACCAGCCTGAGTTTCATGAGACTTTGTCTCAAAACAAACAAACAAACAAACAAACAAAAAACAATGCTCTATTTTTGTTGTTGTTTGGGTGATTGTGTTTGGTGGATAAGCTTGCAACCATATATATAAAAACCTCTAAGAAAAAATTATTTGCTGTATGATAACATGACCCAGCATGGATACTGGAAAGTTCATTATATGATTCTTTCCTGCCTCTACTTCCTTTTTATCTTTTCAGTTAGAAAATGATAATACAAATTTTCCAAAAGTGTACTCACTAGAGTTTTGTGATTTTTGAATGGACATTTAACATCTCTAGAAAGAACTGAAGCTTTTTATGAGTAAAGTAGGAGTAATAATACCCATCTAAGCAAGGTTTGGAGGATTCTGAGAGGCAGCTTGTGGAAAGCACTTTGAACATGGTCTTGCAGGTCACTGCCTACTTCACTCATTCTTTGAGTGTGTCTTTATAACTGAAGTGTTGGGGTCTATCACATGCTAGGCATTGTTCTGATGATGACGTACTGAAAGACAGATGAGCTTGCTGCCCTCTGTGTGCATGTCCTTCTAGTGAAAGTTAGCACTGCTGGAGGGTTCAGTGTTGTGTTTAAACTGCTCTTTCTCTTTGCAGAGATGGCATGGGAAAATACCACTTCAAGCAAAAGGCCCAAAACAATATTTAATGTTCCAAACTGTGTAGCTGAAAGTTTTTCTGTGTCCTGCCTGGCCGGCAGTCAGGACAAATCTCTCACCTGCTGGTTCCGCAGCCTCTTGGACTCAAACACACACAAGCTAATATTATTTTAAAACTATGGCTGTGGCAGGCTTCTTGTTATCTAGTTCTTGTATCTTAAATTAGCCCATTTCTATGAATGTATATTTTGCCACGTGGTTTGTGGCTTACCGGTACCTTTACATCTTGCTTCTTCTGGCGGCCGCTGGCAGCATCTCCCCTGCTCTGTCTTCTTCCTTCCTCTTTCTCTCTTTAGAATGTCCCACCTAACCTTATTCTGCCTCATCATTGGCGAAACAGCTTTATTTATCAACCAATCAGAGCAACACATTTTCACAGCATACAGAATAACATCACCCATCCCATTTGTCATTTTGGATAAACTTTCTAGATTTCTTTTTGATATGTCTTTCTAATTTCTTTTGTTTTCAGGGCACTGCTCAGTTCTCTTTCTGCCTATTTCCCTGCCCTTATAATCTCTATATTCAACAAAGAAGATTTTAATATCACTGTAAGTAGAACATAGTTTTGAGTTTCCCTGCTGCAAACCCTTTGTAGGATATCTGCATTTGAATTCTCTGTTTACTTCAAATTGTGGTTTTGGATACATCATCTCCCTTGTCAAAGATATCCTTTCCTCCAATCAAAATCTATATAGCACCTGCTTTTCATGGTAGTAATGGGGATTAGCTAATATAGACTATTTCTGTTACATGTTTGGTACACGTGATGCTCTGCTTTTGTTGTTTGGGTGATTGTGTTTGGTGGATAAGCTTCCAAGGTTACCATCCTTGGACAAGCAAGGCCAGAGCTGAATGGGAAAGATGGGATACAGGACCCAGTCCATCTTTTAGTCTATATGTAGATACTGCCATAACTTTTTTCTTTTCTTCTCCTCCTCCTCTTCCTCCTCCTCTTCCTCCTCCTCCTCTTCCTCCTCCTCCTCCTCCTCCTCTTCCTCCTCCTCTTCTCCTCCTCCTCCTCCTCCTCTTCCTCCTCCTCCTCCTTCCTCCTCCTCCTCTTCCTCCTCCTCCTCCTCTTCCTCCTCCTCCTCCTCCTCCTCCTCCTCCTCCTCCTCCTCCTCTTCCTCCTCCTCCTCTTCCTCCTCCTCTTCCTCCCCCTCCTCCTCCTCCCCCTCCCCCTCCCCCTCTTCCTCCTCCTCCTCCTCCCCCTCCTCCTCCTCCCCCTCCTCCTCCTCCTCCTCCTCCTCCTCCTCCTCCCCCTCTCCCTCCTCCTCCTCCCCCTCCTCCTTCTTTTTAAGCTGTGATCTGAACCAGGGCCTTGTACTTGCTAGGCAAGCATCTTGCCACTGAACTGAATTCCCACCCCAACTTGAACCATTTTGAAGTTTGTGTTTCAGTTGAACCATCTGTTTCATATCAAAGTCACCATGAACTCTAAGCAGCGCAGATCACAGAAGATCTCAATCAATGCGAGGGAAAATAAAAAAATCACTGACTATTTCTCTCAGGTATGTCTATAGTTATTGCTTGTGGGATATACTAATAGCTGTCTTAGTCATGATGGGTCCTAGGTCACATAGGTTCTACTGCCTCGTTGTTGATTGGGACAATGACATATTCTAGGATCTTTCTTACCCACTTTATTTATTTTGGTGAATGGCGCAAAGATGGGGAATTGTAATATAGGTTTTAGCTATATAAAAGCAATGTTTAATAAAAAAAAGACATATTGTAATCATATTTGAAACATTAATAAAATAGATCAAGGGGGCTGGAGAGATGGCTCAGAGGTTAAGAGCACTGCTTGCTCTTCCAAAGTTCCTGAGTTCAATTCCCAGCAACCACGTGGTGGTGGCTCACAACCATCTGTAATGAGATCTGGTGCCCTCTTCTGGCCTACAGGGATATGTATGCACTGTATACATAATAAATAACTAAATTTAAAAAAATCAAATGTAATATGCCATAGCAATCTGTGGAACAAACAAAATTAAAACTACTTAATAGCACTAAAATGTCTGAGTATAATTGGTCCCTTGAATCATAACAGCCTGTATTTGTTTAGTACTTTACACTTTACAGAGGATTTTGTATACTTATTCTTACCATAAACTTCATGGGCAAGTGAGGAAGGTTGGTTCCAATTTGTTTATGAAGAAAAAAGAGAGAACAGAGATGTTTGAGCCTGCAATAAGACTTGGGCAAGTTTACTGAGATATTAGGAGCCTTCTACTCTCAGGCTCTGTCATGACAAATGATTGTGTCCTCTGAGAGTAAAATGTTCCTTTATGCCGGGCGGTGGTGGTGGCGCACTCCTGTAATCCCAGCACTCATGAGGCAGAGGCAGGTGGATCTCTGTGAGTTCGAGGCCAGCCTGGTCTACAAAGCGAGTTCCAGGACAGGCTCCAAAGCTACAGAGAAACCCTGTCTCGAAAAACCAAAAAAAAAAAAAAAAAAAAAAAAAAAAGAAAGAAATGTTCCTTTATTATATCAAGACAGTTGAGAAGTGTCAGGCATTTGATGTGCAAAGTTAAAGCCGTTTCCTTGTTTCTTTGTGTCCAGATTCTAGAAAGCAAGGCATCCAAATAGCTAGAAAATCCTCAACAAGCCGGGGTTTGTTTATTTCTGTCCTACTCCATAACAGTAAGCTCAAAGAACACACATACTTTTTCCTCTCAAACATGTCAAACCAGGCATGGTGGTACAATGCTGTAATCCCAGCTTTCCAAAGGCAGAGAATAGAAGATTGTGAATTTTAGATCAGAGTGAACTATATAATGCCTAAAACATGAAAAGAAAAAAATTGGACAAAAAAAGTCCATATTGATCCAGGAATATTTAAATATATGGAGGTCTATTACAGTACTCCCATAGTTGTGAAAAGAGAGGCATTTTGAGAGACTCTTATGCCTGGATGGAGTAGATTTATATTGCCCTGCATTCTTGTTGTCTGATTAACTGAGAATGTTAGTGTCATTATAAATGATAACAGGCTTAATTTTTAACCAAGCTCCAATTGTTAACCAACATTGGTATTCCCATTACCAGTGAGTGACTTTGCTGGCATATGAACCAGTTGTCTATTGGCATCATTCTCATGAATATGACTTAGAGAAAATGACCCTTCAGACACTTAGTTATCAGCTACTTAGTTTCTTTTTCTATTGCTGTGATAAAATACCCCACCAAAGGCAACTTAAAACAAGAAGGATTTGCTTGGTTCAATTTCTTAGAATCCACCATGGCAGGGAGCCACAGCAGTAGGACCCTGGGAGACTTAGTTATTTTGCATCTACAGTCAATAGTGGAGAGCAACGAAGGCGTGCTCGGTTCCCCCTTATCATCTTAACCAATCTAGAATTTAACAGGGAATGGTGCCAGCAGGTTTAGGCTGGTTCTCACTGGAATTGATATAACCAAGATAACACTCCACAGATGTGCCCATCTCCCAGGTGATTTGAGGTCCTGTCAAGCACACAGTTAACAATAACTGCCACGGACACTTTTAGTTTTCATTGAGACTTTCCTGTTTACTGAATTTGGTTTATGTCCTTCCATTTTCCCCTTTCCTGGTTTTTAATTAAAGTCCTATAAAAATTGGAGATGATGAAAATTTATAAAAAAAAAATGTATAAGCCAATACAAAAAGACAAGGAATAGCTTCCATTCATTTCATGATAGATGCTGTAAGAATAACAGTATTAAGGAAATATGAAAATTATGAGTTTGAAGCAAACCTGGACTTTAACTACATAGCAAGACTCTATTTCAATAAGCACTAATTATTGAGCATTTGTTGCTGTTACAGAGGAACTAGGTTTGATTCCCAGCATCCACATGATGGTTTGTAAACACTGTTAACTCCAGTTCAAGGGGATATGATGCCTTCTCCTGACTTCTATGGGCATCAGGCTTGTATATGGAGCACACTAAAACATACAAGCAAAACATTTATATACATAAAAATAAATGAACCTTAAAAAACAAATTAGTGATAAATAAATAGCTTAATAAGCTGTTATTGCAATATACCTCATGCTTGGATAACATAAAATGTATATTGCTGACAGTATTAAAAATGACTTGAAATACCATACAGGGAAGCTGGTAGACCTTTGAGTATCTGGATAACATTTGTGTATGCCCTACTACTTGTTAGAAAAATGCACCATGTGTAATAAGAGGAGCTTTTCTGACTAATTTGATAGGAATTTGAGGTAGTATTTTGGATCTCAAGATGAAGTCCAGCTTATTTCTATATGTTGGTCTTTTGAAATTAGTACTGATTTTCCCATAGGAATTATGTGAGTTGACACTAAAAAGGGAAATACGACTAGAGTTGTCAGCTATAAAGCATCCACCATTTATTTTTAGGTCTCCAATGAAGAGCAGAATGATTCCAGTAGTTCTCAAGTAAAAGTGAATTCCAGAAAAAAACTAAGAAATATAACCAACACCCAAGATCAAAAAGCCAAGAAAATCCGACAAGATCTGACTCCTCCCCTAAACAAGACAATTACAGTCACCTTAGATGTGAACCGCAGGAAAAACAAAAACATGAAACATGAGCTCACACACAGTGAGACAAGCAGCTTATATGCAGCGCTCAACACTCTTGGTGTTGTCAAAAAAGAGATAAAAAATCAACAAGGCAAAGAAATGCTGGTGTGTGGCAAAGAAGGGATAGAAGGGTACATAAACCTTGGCATGCCCCTCTGCTGCTTTCCAGAAGGCAGCCACGTGGTCATTACATTTCATCAATGTAAAAGGGAGCCGGAAGAAAATAATCGATTGTTTGAACCACAGAACCAAGCATCTACCAGTTATGTCCGATTTTACATTCATGCAATTGGAAGTAAGAAGAAAACGATTCTGAAGTGTAGAGAACTTCACAAAAAGGGGAACAAACTCTGTGTCTACGGCATCAAAGGAGAGACCATCAAGGACACTCTGAGGAAGGATGGCAGGTTTCACTCCTTTGTAGAGAGTGACCATTGGAATCTCATTTGTGACCTGGACACCATCATAGAAAACACCCAGCCAGTTGATGAGTTAGAGGACAAGCTCTTTCAGGTTGAGACTGAGCTAACGGCGAACCCGAGGGCAGTGTCTGTCACTCAGAATTCTGAGTTAGAGGACAGAAACTTTCATGAGGTAGACAAACACATTGTGGATGAGTACCCCACATTGAAAGAACTACGAGAAAAACTCAGAGCATATATCAAGGAAGAAAGTAAAAAAAGAAAGAAGAAAATTTCCTTATTCAAAATGCATAAAGAAAACTTTGGGAAACTGACAAAAAATTCTACTTCTGTTAAACTGCTCAAACGTCTTTCACGGGATAGTGATTCAGTTGGGTACCTGTGGTGGAACAATAATGGAAATGGGGGCTCAGCTACCTGCTTTGTTTTTAAAGGATTATATATTATCACTTGTCGGCATGTGATAACTAACATCGTGGGGGAAGGCATAGATCCAAGTCAGTGGGCAAGCATAATTAGTCAGTGTGTAAAGGTGACCTTTGATTATGAAGAATTCCCACCAAGAGAAGACAGTGCTTTTAATGTTAAACCTTGGTTTGAGATATCTAATATAACGCTTGACTATGCTGTCCTGGAACTTGAGGAAAATGAAGGACATGTACCTGCCGGACTCTATAATGGAATAGGACCTGTGCCACTTAATGGGTTGATTTATATCATTGGCCATCCAGATGGAGAAAAGAAGTCTACTGATGCATGTACAGTGGTCCCTAAAGATAATCGAGGAAGAAAATGTGAGGAAAATGTTCGAGAAAGAGAGGCAGCAGGCTGCCATTTCTCTATGTCTTTTGTCCATATGTTCACCCAAAGAAGTTTCCAGGAAATTCTTCACAGCTCTTATTTGCTTACCTATAACACCACATTTTTTTGGGGGTCTTCTGGATCCCCAGTGTTTGATTCTTATGGTTCATTGGTGGCTATGCACACTGCTGGCTTCCCCTGTAAGTACCAAAGTGGAGATTCCAGTATCATTGAGTTTGGTTCTTCTATGAAAGCCATTATTGCTGATATTAAGCAAAATGAACATTGGTATAAAATAATTTTTGGAAACTGTCAGGATGAAGAAATGTGTAGCCAATAGTCCTAAGGACTAGAGAGGATTTCATCTGTTTTACAACTTTAAGGGAACTCCCTGTGATATTGTTATTCTGCAGACAATAATGTTTTATGAACTTTCAAAATGATTGATTTAACAAAAAAAAAATGAATGTTCTAGATTATTTCCTGTGCACTAGGCATTTCTTTTCAAAGTCCATGAACATCATCATCATCATCAACAACAACAACAACACAAAAACATTTGAGTTGACTGTTTAAAGTAACATGAAAAAGAACATGAAGTATGACTCAGGTCTCAGGGGACTTAGTGTCAGGAGATGCAAAGATCTGAAAAAGTTCAGAGAATAGAACCTGGACCTGTGGGCCAAAGAGAGTAAGGGAAAAGGAGTTTATGTTCTTCTGGCAACTTGAACCCATTTCAAAGGCACTGTTTCATTTGGTTCTACCAGTACCTTCCTTCTCTGCTGACCAGAGCTCAGCCAGGTCACTGAGTCACAGGTTTTTCAGTCCTGAGAAGTCTCTGAAATCATTTGCCTTTCTTCCGTTCTGGCTTTCTCGCTGAAGACTTGAGTCTAGAATGAACCTGCAAGGAAGTCATTGAGCAGGCAAGGGAACGGGTCTCTGCCGTACAATGTGGGCACCTGGGAGGTCCTGGACTTGAGTTATGGAGAGCAAATCCTGGAAGAGATGGTTTCTATTTCATGGGATTCACCATGGAATGGGTCAGGAGGATGCTGCATAGCCTAGACCACTTCTCACCAGTGACACTCAAGTCCCACTCCTTGGAAGAGAAAGGGAAAATGTGATCAGGAAGCAATCTCACAACCATCAAAATCAAGGAGAACTTATGTACTGAAGACAGCCAGAGGTCTTAGATTATCTGAGGGAAGGGGGAGGAGTGGGTGAGATGGTGTGGGAGGACTGATAAAAAAGACCAGATTCCACAATTCCCCTTATTTTCCAGACATCTCCTAGTGCTATTGTGTAATGTTTTGTTTCCCCTGCTCTGTCTAGCTTTCCCAAAGGAAATACAGAGGGACCAAAACTTTAAAAGTGTAGTGTCTGTAGTGAGTTATGAAATTTTAGATAGAACAAGAGTAAAGATTATTTGTATGGCATTCTCATTGGTTTGTTCCAAATACACATTATCAATGTTATAAAGTCATAAAGGTGGTTTCCACAGTTTGTCTTCAGTTATGTATTTTTTTACTCCTACCATCCAGAAAGGTCCTCATTATTTTCAGGTTCTGGGGTGGGGGGCAGTCACTGTAGGTATCACCATGGACAGGGAAATGAACCTCAAAGAATTTAGAATGAAAACTTGGTGCAGCTGGACTTGGTCAGTCAGATGGGATCAAAACTTCTGGAGAGTCTGATGCCATGGTTTAATTTTCTTACACATTTAAACAGAATTTGGGGGGGGGGGAGTTTCCATGTGACAGTTCTTATAATAAAGTTTCAGAGATGGCTACACAGAAATTCCCTTACAAAATGTTCCATTTATAGTTTATTTTATAGCATCTGAGACCTTTATCGTAAGAATGGATTCTGTTGACTGGGAAAGAGTGCTCAGGGCTAGGACCTGGAAAGGAAGACTTTTTAGTATACTGAGGGAAGCTGCAGAGTGCACGGTGCCTCTTTCATAAGGATGAGTTCTATTCATGGAGAGAGAAAGCCAACGATTAGTTCCTAAATGGTTCTCTGGATTTGGTGGAAATTCAGGTGGAGGCTGGCTTCTAATAGAACAGCTAAGGATCACCAGGTTGTCTGACTGACAACTTTCACTCAAGCATTCCAGGTGACCAGGCCTCATTCATTTCATTGAAGAAAATAGACTCTAAGCTGTGCCTCCTCCAAATTCCATATTTTCTCCCTAAAATTAATTGGGAAACCTCTCAAATCATGTCCTTGTAATGCTTTCTGTCATTTGCACATAGGATTGAGTGAGTTGCCTTCTACACTCATTCCCATCTGAGATGAAACAAGGCCATGCTCTAACTTCTCAGCTCTCAACCTATGAATCTTTTTTAGATTTATTTATTTTATGTGTAGGGGTGTTTTGTCTTCATGTATACCTGCATACTAGGTCTGTGCCTGGTGCCTGAGGAAACCAGAAAAAAGGTAATCAGATCCTCTGGAATTGGAGTTATAATTGGAGGGTTGTGAGCTGCCATGGGGGTGCTGAAAATTGAATCCCTGGTCCTCTGGGAGAAATGCTCATAACTCTGGAACCAACTCCCCAGTCCATCAACTTGTAATCTATAAACAACTGTCCTTTCCTTTACATGCTAAGCACTGAGGATTCCCTGGGATCTGGAAGCAAATTCTGTCAACCAAGAAATGAATACAGTGGGGGAAGGAAGGGGCTCAAAAGTCCCCACTGATCCACATGTTAGTAAGTCTGACTATAGGAGGTAAGAGTGAAGCTATTAACACATGGTTCTTCACTGTTACTCAAGTTATTCTCTGGAGAGGAGGAGGGAAGGATGGGCTGTGATCATGGGTGAACAAGCCCCATGGCTCTGCAGTAAAGGGATGCAGTTACAGCTACTAAACACATGAATTACTAATGTGGAAATAAATTGTGTCAGCAGTAAAATAATAATTATGTGGTACACAGCTCTGGGTGAACCAAAACGTTAGAAATCCATTCCCTTAAACCCAAACCGGTTATCCAAAACCGAAGATAAAATCACATAGGTGATCTCTTTTTCTAACTCTGCACCCACTCTTCCTCCATCTCATCTTCAGCTGCTTTTGGGGGGAAAATGTAAGACAAACATAACCCCTTTGTATCCCAAAGAGGTTCTGGAGGCCGTGCATAATTGTATATCCATGTTTGGGGGAATTCAGAGAAGGCTCAATGTTATTGCTTTAATTCATTCAACTAAACCACAATACTCTTCCCTTTCCAATGAAGAGGGGATAAAAGTGCTGATGTGGCCGGAGTCGGCTCAGTCTGACAAAGTGTGGGGGCAGCATGATGGGTGGGGAAGACACCCAGACAGGTAGCATTGATGGTTGAGTGGAGGGAAACGGATGCTGGTGTGAAAAGGTGTTGACAATCAAGTTTCCTCTCTCTGACTCCCCACTGTCCTCCACTAGCTATCCCTTACCAGCGTCTCTGATCCCCGGGGCTGCTGAGCAGGAGAATATGGGATAAGCCTCTGATTTTCATTGTGTTCTGTTAGTGGGAGGGAAGCAGTAAGATTCAATGGATTGAGTTGAGGTGGGATTTTCGATGGGGAAGGAAAAGAAAGGGAATCCGAAATAGGATCCTTTGGGTGGATTCAAATGGGTGGTGATGTGTGCTTCAGTGCAGAAGGGAACCTTGTTTGACCTCTGCTCCACTTGGACGTGTAGATTGCCCTCTGGCCCTATGTGTAGTGTGTAAAGGAGAGTGGGAAAGCCCAGCTGTGGTGAGACCTAGTCTGCAAGCCTGCTTAGAAGACATCTCCTAGCACAACATCGCCTCCTTTCGGATGCAGCAGGGAACTACATTCCCTCCAAACAGGAAGCCTGTTGGAAAGAATGGTCAGTTTTGCCTGTGGACACTGGACAACTGGGCACAAGGAGGCTTTCTTCACTTGGCATACTCCTTTGGGGATGACTCAACTGATATTAAGTAGCAAAGAAAGTATTTAAAAAGCCCTGAAATTTAAATTTAAATAGTTTAATAAGAGTTTAGCCTGTAAGTCTTAAGTGTTACTGATTTTACAAAAAAATCAAAAACAAAAACAAAAAAACATGAGAGCTAGCTGCCTTGTTGAAGGCAATTTTCCTAGTTATCACTCCAGTTTCACTAACAGAATATAGGCCCTGGCACACATGTATTTCATATGGAAAGGGATCAAATCCACAGGTAATCAGGAGAAATGATGAATACCAGAGGTATACCAAGACCTTTTTCCAGAGGTGATAGAGGGAGACTATCAAGCCTTCCATACTCCACCAGGAAGAAAGATGCATGCCACCTGGTAGATTTGGGGTTGGGGAGGGAGGAAGGGATGCCATTCAAGTGATGTGTGTGAGCCTTTCCCATTACTCTTTTGACTATATTTGATAGCTCATTGACAGTTACATCCACTTCCACTTCAGGACAGCATGACAGACAGGGTGTCAGACAGCCAAGAAAGGGAGATTTTGGCCATGACACCATGGAAGATGCCAGTCCTGGGAGAAGCGCTTGATAAGGGTGAGGGGAATGGAGTGGATAGCAGCAGAGGGGTGCAATGAAAAAAAAAAGTTTGATCATATCACTCGATATAGAAAAGCACTTGACAAAATTAAACACCAGTTCACAAGCACTCTCGGCAAACTAGGGTTAATTTCTCGGGCTGATAAAGAACTTTAAAAACCCTGTGTCTGTGATGATAATTAATGGTAGGAAATCTAAATGCATTCCTGCTGAGATCCAACACCAAGACAGTGATGTTTACTGTCACCACGCTAATTTAATATCATACTAGAAGTCCTAGCTGGTGTAATGTGAGAAAAAGAAACAAATAACATGTGGATTAAAAAGGAAGAAAAAGTTCTATCTAGACATGGTTGTCTAGATAAAAGTCCCAAATAATTAACAAAAGTCACAAAAAGTCCCTGGGACTAATGAATAAATAATTGCATTCATCCTTGCTGATATAACAAAGTACATTAAATTTTCTTTCTTTGCTTTTATGTGTATGGGTTTTTTTACCTGCATGTATGTCTGTGCACCATGTGTATGCCCTGGGCCATGAAGCCAGGAGGGAGATATCAGATGCCCTGGGAATGGAGTTACAATTGTGAGTAGCCTCATGGATTCTGGGAATTGAACCTGGGTCCTCTAAAGAGCAGCCATCTCTCCTGCCCTGGTCGCGTTATTTTCAAATAGGAATGTTGTTACTTACAGCTGTGGAGGCTAGGAAGTTCAAGATCTAAAGACTGATTTTTATCTCTGGGGAATCCTCACTGCTTCCAAGATGGTGGTTCCTTTGGTTCCATCCTGGGATGGCAGAATATGGAAGGACAAAAGGGTCAGACCTTTTAGGGAGCACTAATGTCACCCTTGACATCTCAGTCTCTTAATATTACATTAGGTACTGACATGTGAGCTCTGGAGACATGTATACATCCAGCCCACAGTGGAAACTAGAGTTATTGTAGAGTTAACAGGAAATAAAAATAATTTATTTCTTATTTACTAGCAATGAATAGTGGGAATTTGTTTTTTTAAATGTTATTTACTCTAAATTAGTCCTATTTATAATAACCCAATATAGATCATCAGTACAGTTTATGAATCATCAGTGTACACTATGGATAGGTGGGTGAACACATAGATCAATGGGATGGATTAGAGAAACTGGATATAGGTTCACAGGAATATGTCCAGTTGACTTTGACAAAGAAACTTGACCAAAGAAATTCAGAGGAAACTTTTCAATAAACCACACTGGAACAATAAATTCTCCAAGCATGGCAGAAGGAAAAGGGAGGGAGGGGGTTATTTTTATTTAATTAATTTAAAATATATCATAGATCTACATATAAATTGTAAAATTATAAACCTTATAAAGACAAAGGGAAAGGTATCAAGTGTGAGAGAGAGCCAAACAATTCTTACATTTAATATGGAAAATGAAAGCCAGAAAGTTGTGAAAACCCTGTGAAGAAAGAAAAGAAGCTACAGCTTGTCTGAAGATATATTCAAGCCATGTATCCAAAGATTTTTATTGATAATATTTTTAAAGTTCTCAAACTTTAGTTCTTAAAGTAGCCAAATACACGAGCAAACATTTCCCAAAGAAGATACAGAGATAGAAGTAGTCACTTGTGGAAATGTTAAACATCACCATCATCAACACATGATATGTGCATACACACACATGAAAAGCACAAGACATTATCACTACACCCCTACTAGGAACACTAAAATGAAGTGTATTGGCAATAGTGTTCATGAGATGGCTCAGTGGCTAATAGAGCTTGACACACAAGCCAGATGACCTCAGTTCAATGCCCAGGACCCACGTGATGGAAAAAGAGAACTGACTTTTACAAACTTGTTCTCCTACCTCCACACACACACCATAATGTGTGCCTGCTCACAATGACAACAACAACAACAACAACAACAATAATAGTAGTAGTAGTACAATATATAAAATACTAGGTTTTACTCATGAAGAGGTAGAGACTAGATGTTGAGTACATTGCTAAGTGAAAGGGAGAAAGGACACACGCACACTGGAAAACGGGCCCCAAATCAATGGCTAGGTCCCAGGTCCTAGGCTAGGGTAGGAGCTGCCATTGTTATTTCCTAAACAGTCTTGTGGTCAAAATTGTTTCTAAATATTTATATGTATGCCCCTAGACCTATATGGAGGCTTTTTTGTGAAAAGTGGGTATTAACCAATGCAGAGTCTCATAGTTGGTTAATGTGTTGAGAATAAAACAGAATTCTTAGTCCTAAATGGGACATCTTTATCAACACCCCTATCAAGTTCTGGAGAGTAACCCAGAGTTATGAGAATAGCTGTAATGTTTTGTGGGTTCTGTGGTACAGCTCGAAGTAATTCATACCTGGCACTAAGCTTTTATTTGATAGTCAATAGTGTCTGTGGTAGCTCCTGTTAAACCCCTTTTATAAATGTACGTATCCGGATGGATACAGATATTAGGGTCTATTTATTTCTTTCATATTCACTTTTCAAGCAGCCAGTACAACATCTCAGCCTCCTCTGACTTCTACATAGACAGTATAAAGTTTATGCCATAAACGCATGCATCCGTCGGCTTTGGCTCTCAAGGGTCAGTGTGCGGCTTTTGACATGCACGTGAGGACTCTGACCAGCAGGGGGCGAAAAAGCTCTAGGGCGCTAGTGCTAGGGGTCAGGGGGCGTGGCTTTTGCATCCTTGACCGACAGCTAAGGAAGGATGCAGGCGAGGATGAGGTAATAGCAGGCATAATGAGGAGGGAGGGCTTGAGGCTGTGCGTGCCTGTGTTTGCCCCAGTGTGGATGTGCCAGTGCGTGAGCGAGCCCGAGTGAGACGCCAGCCTCGAAGCTTCCGCCGCGGATTAAGTCGGCGCGCTATGAACGGACAGACAAGTTGGAGTCTGCAAAATTGGGGCACTGCCGGGGAGGGGCGACTCCTTCTGGAAGCCACTGAGCCGAGCCGCAGGGAAGGGGGAGCTGTGCCCCCGCGGTCGCCGCGCTCCGCACGGAGGGAGGGCGGAGGGCGTGACCGTGCTGCGCGATCCACGCGGGCGCCCGCGGAGCCCGAGGCGCAACTGGTGCGAGGCGGGTGCAGCGTCGCTCGGGCCGCGCGCCCCCGGGTGGCTTTGCAAGGCGGGGCGGCGAGTGCTCAGGGCCGGGCCTTTGCATGAAGCCGCTGGACCCTTCGGAGCAGCGGCAGCAGCGCCGGAGCCCGGCGGCACGAGGTCGGAGGCGGGCGGCCCCGGGGTCCGCGTCCCGGTGCCTGCGCGGCTACGGACTCCCCCATGGGCCGCAGCTGAGGCTGCCCGCGGCGGCGGGGCGCGGGGCGGGGGGCGCGGTCCAGGCCCGGAGGCGGCGGCGCCGGAGGAAGCGCAGGAGGCCGGGCCCGGGAGGCGGGCAGCGACGCGCCACAGCCCCGGGCTCGCCATGCTCCTGGCCTCGGCCGTGGTGGTGTGGGAATGGCTGAACGAGCACGGCCGCTGGCGTCCCTACAGCCCGGCCGTGAGCCACCACATCGAGGCGGTGGTGCGCGCGGGTCCCCGAGCCGGGGGCAGCGTGGTATTGGGGCAGGTGGACAGCCGGCTCGCGCCCTACATCATCGACCTGCAGTCCATGAACCAGTTCCGCCAAGACACGGGTGAGCCGCCCACATCCCTCGTCTATCCCGAGAGCTACCGCCCTCGTGGTGGTGGGTCCTGGGCAGTTTCTTTTGCTGGTGTCGGCGATCAGTGTTGAGGGCAGGTGTTGCCCATCCCTAGATCCTCTCAGGATCCCATGACCACCTCCAAATAAATGTCCTTCCAAGTAGTTGATCCAAGTGACTTGACTGTGCAAACCCAGCTGCAGCCTAGCAGCAGGAGACCCCCTTTCTGCCCCTAGTGGCCCTTTGTGCAAGAACTCTAGGACTTTGCAGCCCCCAAGCAATGCTTAGCAAGCAAGACATGGTGGAGTCCCTTGGCTGCTCACACCTTGGCTGACCCTGCTTTGTCTCAAGCACCCTTGGGGCTACCACATGTCCCTTTTAACCTTACTGTCTCTGGCTCTCTTCTATGGACCCAGCTTTCCCAGTGCCTGCTCCTGGGTGTAAGACTTGGGGAGCAGAGGGATCCGCTGCCTTAATTACAGTCAGTCTAGTGTGTGGAAGTGTGGGAACATTATTGGGAAGAGAGAATGGAGCCAGGGGTTCCAGGGCTGGAACACCCTGGATGTGGTGGCATCCACAGATGCCTCTGCTTGTATCCTTCAAGCACTGAAGCAACAGGCCAGAGCAGATGGAGAGAGGCGGGGGAAGGATGGGGCTCTGGAATGCCTTCCAGGGAAGCTGCTTGCTCCCTTTGTTCCCAGAGCAGGGAACAGACAACAGAGTGAACAGTCAGCATGTGGAAAGGAAGAATGTTAGCCATACCTCAGACAGGGAATTGGCATCTAGAATATATAAAGAATTGCAATAATTAAACCCCCAAATGGCCCGTCAGTAAATTGGCTAATGAAAGGAACAACCGT
The DNA here is from genome assembly GCF_903995425.1 of Onychomys torridus. Taxonomy (NCBI): domain Eukaryota; kingdom Metazoa; phylum Chordata; class Mammalia; order Rodentia; family Cricetidae; genus Onychomys; species Onychomys torridus. The sequence goes on from NC_050443.1 coordinate 131,234,291, forward strand.
TCTCAAGAGAAGAAACAAATGGACACTAAGGATTTTAAAAAGTGTTCCGCATTCTTAGTTAGCAGGGGGATGCAGTGGGAACTAGATGTGAGATTCTATCTCACCCTAGTGACAATTACTGTGTCAGAGAAAAGGGACAAGGACAAATGCTGGTGAGGATGTGAGGAGAGAGGGATGCTTCGTCCCTGCGGGAGGGAGTGCAACCTAGTACAGCCATTATGTAAGTTAGCATGTTTCTAAAAAAATAAATAAATAAAGTAGAACTTTCCTGTGACCCAGCTACACTGCTCTTGAGTATGCATGTACCCAAGTACTGTATACCCTACCACAGAGATACCTGCACATCCACATTTATTGATGTTCTATTCACAATAGCAAAGGCACGGAACCAGCCTGGATGAACCCAACAGATAAATGGATAATGAAAATGTGGTGCATATATACAAAGGAATTTTCTTCAGCTGTAAAGAAAAATGAAATCATGTAACTGACAGGAAAATGAATGGATGTGGGAATTAGCAAAAAATACAAAATCCAGATTTAGACAGAAAGCAAATGTCTCCCATGTTTCAGATCCTAGCTTATAAAGTATGTCTGTATGCAGGTAAGTTGGGGTGAATGTGATTATAGGCTCTGAAGACAGAAAAGAGCATGAGAAGAGAAAGGGAATGTTGAAGAAGCAGGGGGAGAGCACAAGCGACCTGAATGTGGATTGGAGGGTTTGTGTAAGCGTACAGTGAGAGGGTGAGGTGGTAAGGGGGATGAGACACAGGTGAGGAGAATCAAAATAAATTTTATCTCGAAATGGTATAATAAAACCTAATTCTGTGTGTCAATTATTAATTAAAAATCGAGAAGTATATACAAAGGTACCTGTCATGTGGTTTTTATTTAATAAAATAGTAAGACTTTGGAAGCATCCTACATTTCCAAAACAGAAAAATGGTTGTTAACATCATGGAATTTCTGTGTCAAAATTCTGACTATCACGCAAACATTAACGTTAAGTCCAAAAGTATTTTTCCTTTCCCTCCTTCCTCTTTTTCCCTTCCCTGTCCTCTCCTCCCCATCCCTTTGAGACATAGTTGCAAAGTTTTCAGATACCTCTAATACCCAAACTTCTTGCTAGACAATCATTGTTCAATGGCTTCACTTAAGGGATGTCAACATCAAGTTTTGAACCTAGAGGTATTGAGGTCAAGTGTTTTTGTAACCCAGTGGGGTATTTATAGTGCTCATAATACTGTGTAAAAGTAAAACTAGAAAGCGATCCAAACTTTGCTCTGCTAAGGACCACAAGGCAAGTGAAGCATGGAAATTGCTATGCAGCCTTTGGTTTCTGGATTCTGTCTGACACTACAAAGATGAGCAGTTTTCAAAGCACTGAAAAGCAGAACATTGGCTGAAGTTGCTTAGTTCAGATTTTATACTTGAGAGCTGGTTGCTGGTAGAGTGCTTGCCTTGTAGTTAAGAGGCAAGTTAGGTTCTGATCTCCAGCACCCAGTGAAATTCTGGACACCAGCTGTGCATGTTTGTTGTCCTAGTGCTGGGAGGAGGGAGACAAGAGGAGCTCTGGGCCTTGCCACCCAGCCAGTCTGACCAAACTGGAAAGTTCCAGATACAAAAAATTAGGTAGAGAGCCATTGAGGAAGACCCTCAACATTGACCTCTGGCTTCCATATGTATACACTCATGGGGCACGAGCACTCCATCATATGCAGAGAAACATGCACACACACACACACACACATACACACACACACACACACACACATTTATATTGAAATAACAATGATCACCTTCAGCTACTCTGAGGAAAATAAAATATTTATATGAAGCTAATAAAAATACAATAGAGATTCACAAACAGGAATATAACCTGGTCTTTGATAAAAGAGATAGATTATTTGTTTTTGTACACACACACATATACACATACTTATATATGAATACATATATACACATTCACATATATCCATACAGATATGTAAATACATTGTGCTGAAAGTCTATATAACATTGTTTTAATTATTGTAAGTGTGCACTGTAGTAGTGTTGAATATATTCACAGTAGTTTGCAATTATCCCCAATATCGATACCCTAACCTATATCATCTTTCCCCAGTGTGAACTCTGTACCTACTAATCAATAACTTTTAACCTCCTCAGCTCTTGGTAACCTCTGTTCTACCTCTGTGTCTATGAATTTGCATACTCTACACAGATCTCCAAAGTGGGATTATATATTTCTCACCTGGTATATAGCTTATTTCATTTAATACAATGTAGTCAAGATTCTTCCATAGTATAGCACATATCAAACTTTCATGGCTTTATGGCCAAATAATATTCTGTTGCATGTGTATACCCACACATCCCCTTGCTCCTGGTAGGCTGGCTTTAGTTTCCAAGTGACAGATTTCTGGGAGCAGAAAGTTGTCCAGTCTTTTGGAAAAGAGCCCCAAATGTACATTGCTAACTTCCCAGTTACAGAGCATATTCTGGAACAAGGACTCCAGAGGGAGGGGCCTGATCTCACCCTGTTTTGAGTTTGCTGTAAGAACTGCCATTCAACAGCTTCCTAGAAACTGGATCAAAGCACCCCTTAGTCCATGTACTCTGAGGGTAAGTCTCATCCAGCTGACTTCTGTAGAGACAGAGGAGACAGCGTTGCAGGTGAGGACAAGGAGAAACTCAGGGACTTCTCATCTCTTGGCTCTCTACTGAAGGGGATGCATCAAAATATTCCTGTTGGATGTGGAAAGAAATTGTTAGAGCTCATTGGTGATGAAAAGTATGTCTGGGGAGAAAGGACATAACTTTTTCATTTAGTAAAACTTAGGCAACTGTCATATATGGAGCAATTTGCTGGGATCTGTGAAAAATTCTTGATTGGAGTCAGAGCTTATTATGAATTGGTAAATACAAAGAGACTGAAAGCTTGCTATTTGTAGGTCTGTGATAGAAAATGTAATTGAGTCTGGGAGGAAGTGTGCTAATTCAGGTGGTACTTATTTAAGACTATATATAATTTTATAATATACTAAGGTAGTGAGACATTTTTCATTGCTAATATCCAGATAAGTGACTCTCCTGTTAAAATCACTCTGAAAAAATACTAACACTTAGAAAATGTGAATGACTTATCCAAAACCATAATACACACACACACATACACACACACACACACACACACACACACACACACACACATATATATATATATATATATATATATATATATATATATATATATATATATATAAGCACTCCCCTATAATGCATCTATATTATTAAGGACTTCTAATTTAAAAATATTTTTTATTTCACATCTATGAATGTACATATAGGGTGACATGTCTGTGTTTTGTACAGTTTTTCATAGAGAATTTTTCTTCATGAATTGTTTTATTTGGACAAATTCCAAACATTGAAGTGGTTTCATTAAGAGTTTTCAAATACCATTTACAAGAGGATTTTGGCCATGGCCAGCACTGGCAGCTCTCCAATGTGGGCCTGGTCCTTTTCTCCCTGTATTAGTTGAATAGCATGTTTCTGTTGCAGGGTGCAGATGCACACATGCAGAAGCTGGTTCCAAATGTAGTCAGCAATACTCACTGTAGTCACAAATACTCCTGTTGTACTCTGGCATCAAACTCCACTTTGCTTCTGATTTGCATGAAATTTCTGAGGTGCTTCTAGCTGAAATGTCAAATTGGCCTCTTGGAATGTTACTCTTCTACTACCATGCATCTTTTTGGGTCTTGGAAAAGATGCTATCTGGTAAAAATCCCCCTTCAATAGTTGGCCTGCATTAGCTACTTTGTCCTAGACTCTTTGGGCTGCTCTAACCAAACTTCATAAGAGAGCTGGCTCATAAACAGTAGTAGCTTCACTTTTGAAACTTCTTAATGCTGGGAGGTGCAAGATAGAAGAGCCAGCAGTGATGTTTAGGAGGCAACCTGTTTTCTGATTCAGGGATGGTGTCTTCTTTGTGTAAGAAGTGTCCTTGAGACTTAGTCCCAAGTCTTGTCTTTCAGTATATAAACAATGCTGTTAGAATTTCAACATATGAATTGAGGAAGGTCACAAATATTTATAGTGAATGAAGAATGAATCCTTACATCAAATGAAATGAGCAAACAAATGCTTTGATGAATATAAATACTTCATAATTATTTCACTTAATAGACTTTGACAGTTGTCAACTAAATAAAAAGTTATGTTTTTGTGATTTATTCTCCCTCTTACATTCATGATTTCTAAGTAGTATTTCTGGATGCCAAAGTTAATATCATTCAATAGTCAGAGAAGTAATATCCTGTATAGTATATTGGTTCTCATAGGTCTGTCCAGTTACTAAACCTGAAATATTGACACATATTACAAAACTTTCAGTCTGATTACACACTACACTGTTAGTTCCTGATTGTAATGGTAATATTTATAGAGCACTACAGTGTTTCAGGTACTGTTCTCATGCATTACAGACATTAACTCATTAAATTACTATAACAATGTAGGAGTTGAGTACTATGATCATCTCTTATCCATGAGGAATATGGGGTACATAAAATAGTGCATTCATCCAGCTGTCAATTTGTTAAACCTAGACCTCAAGTCAGATGACTTATATCTTAGGAATTGTGCTATTCTGATGAGCTGTCAATTTTTATCTGACAATGAGATGGGAATTTAGGAAGAGAAGAATAATTTGAGGATATATCTACTGGAGTTCCCAGCAGCAAAGTACAACTGCACTCCATCGTCACAAGGTTTGAGTATCTATGTCCCTGACTTCAGGCCCCCATAGTAACTCAGCTTTTAGCAATAACTTCTTTTTCAAGATGGCGTCCAGACGCTGTTTTCTGAGTTTCTCATTTGACAGAGAAGTCACTCCAGTGAGGACTGTTAGTTTGTCCACAATAGAACTGCCTGCCTCCCACCTGGTTTACCTTTAGGAAGTGGCTTCTGATTCTTTCCCCCTACAGGGATCTGTGCATCTGTAGCAATGTTCACTTGCTTCTAATCAATGGCCATCCATCTTCATCCCTGAACTTTTCAGGCATCCTGTCACATTCTCTGTGACTTTCCAAAGCTCTTCCTATCTTTGATATTTTATTTGGATTCTCTCCCTTCATCAGCTTACACTAAGCCACTTTTACCTAGAAATTCAAAACAAGGCATGGAAGGTAGTGTTAAAATAACAGAAATGAATAAAAGTCAGGGGTGCTATATATTGGTGAAATTATTAAGGCCACTCCACATAGTTAAAAGGGAGGTTTATTTTGTGGGGTAACTTACAAATGAAGGGGTAGGTTGCAGGGTCTGGCAAAGGTATAGCTCAGTCCGGTGATGTTCTCTGGAGAACTCTGCTTGGTCCACCTCCAGTGTCCAGGGTCCCGGAACCAAGAGCGAGTGCTCCTCCCGATCCTTGGTCTTCTGCTTCCTCTTCCGCCCTGCCTTGTGGGCGTGACCATTACCGAAGCCTCAATGGGGGTTGGAACTTCCAGGCCAGTGCTGGGATGGCTATCCACTACATCTCCTCCATTTGTCTAAATAAGAAAGTTCTAACCTAATACAAGACTATATACAAAGAGATGGTTATCAAATATTGTCCAGGAGTAATGAGGGATAATGACCTAGATAAGTTGGAATTACAATAAGTGCAAACAATATCAACCAAAAAAACACATAGTAAAATCCAGGGAAGTCTAGGGCATGGGTAGGTGGCATGTTACAAAGACCATTCCAAAAGGTGTCCTATCCTAAAGAACCTGAGTCTAATACTTAATATATTCTATCTAAGATATTATATATGTATATATACTAAGTTGTAACTATAACTGCTAATCTCCAACCTCATCAAAGACCTGAGAAGGAATATAATAATACCTGAGAAATGGGAGAAGGACGCAAGCAATTTTCGGGAGTCTTGCAAGAGTAGACAGAGACAGCTAGCAGCCTGGACAGTCACCTAATGTTTCTCAGCATCGTTGGTGCATTCAAATTGGCTACAGGCCTAGAGTATCTGACAGACCATTTTCAGAAGCAGGAATTCTGAAAGACCATCTTACCCTGTCTTGGCAAAGTATAGTGGTCGCTTTCCTTGTGTCCCGCTTGTCCAGAAAGGACAGCATTAGTACTGTCAGCAGTTGAGGCAAGGGCAGTCCTTTGCCTGGTAGGCCATTTTGTGCCAAGAAGACAAACTTCCAAATGGAAATGTCTTAGAAGCCCAACATTCTCTCGGGATCAAATTGGTGCTGCCAGGAGCAATTGTGTCTCACATCAACAGAATTCTAAGTTACTTAAATGCCATGTTCTCTAGGTCCATGAAGTGTTTGAAGACTACCTGTCCATCTGACCTATGTATTTATAAATCTGGATAACCTAACTAACATAATTATAGAGATGACAAGCATAGGTGACAATAACTCTATAAGTCTTATCTACCTAAAGAACCTAAGGACTAAGGCTTCCTATAAATAAGGCAAACAGTCTGTAAGCAAATGTACAGTAAAAGGACAATGACTTTAAATTGTGACAATACACAAAATATCTTTAACAGAGGTAGAAATGTATAGTGCAATATGCAATATGATAATAATCCTAAATATATATCAGTATACAGAATATCTTAAACAGAAGTAGAACATACATACAGTATGACAGATATAAATTTACATTTGTATCAATATACAAATATTTCAAATAAGAGTAAAAATATGTGTACAATATAACAAACATAGTTCTGTATTTGTATCAATATACAAATTATCTTAAATAGGAATGTAAAAAGTTTATATTTGTATCAACATATAAGAATTCATAACAGTGCAAAGGCTGCTATATTACTAAATTTGTTTACTAATGTATATGATAGTCTACCATAATATCTTATACCTATCCATTCCATTTCTTCTTTTCCCTTTTTTTTTTTGAGACATATTTTCTTTCCTTAAGGAGAGTACTGAGTTTAACAGTTTCTTCCACCCCAACCCTAGAACTATTATCCATAACCCTGAGAAATATGAAACCTTAGGGATAAGGGGCGTCGTTTTCTTAGAATTGCTTCCTGCTGTTTAGGGGGCAATGGTATCTCTGTTGGGTATTGTGATCAGATAGTTAAATCTCAGTTAGACTAACTGTAGATTCTGCAGCAACTCTCAGAGTAATGGGTAAGATTGTCTGAAATTCTGGCAAGAAGTGTAGTATGATGATGATTACCATTGCATCATTCTGGATTGGGTAGAGTTGTTGTTGTTGGGGCCCCATCTTCCTTCTGGAGACTTCAGAGATTGCTATTGGAAAAAACTTATTTTTTATCAGAATGGAAGGTTTAGATTTAAAGATGTCATGACATGTAAGAAAGGATTCCAAGAAATAAGACCCTGCAACCTACCCCTTCATTTGTAAGTTACCCCACAAAATAAACCTCCCTTTTAACTACATGGAGTGGCCTTAATAATTTCACCAACATCTGGCGCCCAACGTTCGTGGTACGAATTCATGAAAAAGCCTCTTGCCTGTGGCTTTGTGAGCCCTAGCTCAGGACCGAGCTACACTCGGCCGGGTGTGGTGGCACATGTAGGTAGGATTTACTGAAGAAGGCAGAGGCAGGAGGATCCCAAGTTGAGGCCAGTCTAGGAGAAGCTTCGGCCGGGGCAGAGCCACAGTGTCGGTGGGACCATGGAGGCAGTGACTGCTGCTCCAAGTTGCCGGCTGCTTCTCATCGTGTTGGTGACTGCGGTGATGCTGCTACCTGGGACAAAGAATTTACTGCTGCTTGTTCAGAAAATTGCCAGGACCAGCGTGTTACAAGAAAGCATCGGCAAAGGTCAGTTGGGAAAAGGTTGGCAAGAGAAATGCTGGGGAGAAATTGCTGTGAAGATTTTCTCTTCTAGGGAAGAACATTCATGGTCCTGAGAGACAGACATTTATCAGCAATTTGTGATTGCTCCAAACCACAGAGGAGGCACACACACACACACACACACACAAATAAATCTAAAGGGAACCATGATCATGCCTAACAGTGACTTTGAAATCTTCAAAAGGATGATGGGACTCCACAATAATGATGCCACATGGACTATGGTAAAGCCATTAACACCATGGAAAGATCAACTTTGGACTGCAAACTGCTCAGGACAATTTCGAGATGACTGGCTGAGATGATACAGCCTGACAGACTACTTGAACAAGGACTTGAAACAAGCCCTGCACTTTATCATTATGCAGCGGCTGGACAAATGATACAGGACTTGACAATTAACCCAAAAATAGACTTGAGGTTTAAAAGAAAGAAAGAAAGAAAGAAAGAAAGAAAGAAAGGAAGGAAGGAAGGAAGGAAGGAAGAAAAAGGAGAATATAGATATGAGGTGGATCACTGAATCTACTCTGAGAAAAAAGATAAAGAAATAATAGGATAAATGGGTAGATCATTGAAGCTACTCTGAAAAGAGAAAGAGAAAGATGAATCTATTATGAAAAGAGAGAAAATGGATATGACAAGATAAAAAGGGAGATTATGGAATCTACTTTCTTTGTCTGAGTTTATCAAATGTTACTGGACTGGACATTAATATATATAAAATGGAATTTTTATCTGAATTTGTCAAATGTTAATGGACTAGACATTGTTAATGTAATTCTTGACTGTATATATTGTATATACTTATTGGATAGTTTTTCTTGTATTAGTTATAAGCTTTTTTTAATTTTAGACAAAAACAGGAGAAATGTAGTGGGTATTGTATTTCCTGAAATATTGTGTGTTCCCCGAAATAAACAAATCTGGGGTCAGAGAACAGACAGCCACTAGAACAAAGCCAAAAATGGTGGCTAGAAAATGGGAAGAGTAAGCTATAGCAGAAGTTGGGTGGTGGTGGTACACACCTTTAATCCCAGCACTTGGGAGGCAGAGCTATCGGATCTCTGAGTTCAAGGCCACTTTAGAAACAGCTAAGCATGGTGACCCATGCCTTTAATCCCAGAAACCCAACCTTTAATCCCAGGGAGTGGGGCAGAAAGAGAAGGTATTTAAGGCATGAGGACCAGGAACTGAGGGAGAAAAGCATGTAGTTAATTAAGCATTTGGTTGGTTAAGTGTTCAGGCTTTGGAGCAACACAGTTCAGCTGAGAGCCATTGGGATGAGGACTCAGAAGCTTCCAGCCTGAGGAAACAGGATCACCTGAGGAACTAGCAAGGTGAGATAGCTGTGGCTTGTTCTGTGTCTCTGATCTTCCAGCATTCACTCCAATAACTGGCCTCAGGTTTGAGTTTTATTAATAAGACTCTTTAAGATTCATGCTACAGCTATAGCATGGTATTGTGTTAAAGAGATGTTCCATGAAGCATTCTGTGTGCAAAAGAGAGACAATAGATAAGATCAATAGACCTGAACTTGGTGATTAAAAGAAAAATCACTGTGAAAGACCCAGAGGATAAAATTTTCAAATAATTTAAAAAAAAAGAAAAGAGAAAACTCACTTAGAAGAGGTGCAGATATATCTCTGTGACAGAAGATGGAAGATTCATTAGTCCAAATATTTTCCAACATCTTAAAGCAGTGAGATCAAAAGACAAGAGTGAGATCTTTGGTTACTGGAACAATAGGAGTAAACTTATCCAAGCACTGTTTATGCAGATATATATTCTCCTGGGTCATCCAAAGAACCAGTGTTCCAAAGGGTCAAACTAAAGAATGGAAGTACCTGAACCATGGAAGTACCTGAACCTATGTTACCTAAGAGCTGGAAGTCAAAATAAATGGAGAAAGAGCCAGCTGGGACTAGTTCTGTAAACACTGATAAGTCAGTTCATGGACACCAAAAATAGGCTATTTATAATTGCCAGGAATGTGTAAGGAACAGAGAGGGAAATGATCTAGGGTAAAGGTGGCTTTGTCTTGAATGATGGAGCTTTGCAAACTCCACACCAAAGTCTAGCTACTATTAGAGTCCAACAAGATGACTTTTCTTCCTATTTCCTAACAAGTGGTTCCATGGAGTATGGTAACTAGTTTTTTTTTTTTTTTCTAACATCCTGCTCTATTCAATGGTTGTTGTGCAGCCTTCTTTAAGGTCTCTAACAGATCTGTAACTGAGCATCTCCTTTTTGTGGAATTCTGATGCTCAGAACATGTGATATGGTCATTGGTTACAGGCTTTGTTTGATCATTTAACTCTGTTGTAATTCCATTATTTGATAATTTCAATTTGACACAGTGGGTCAAAATGCAGAAATGCCACTTTGTATTACTTAGATTATACACAGTGTGCAATCAGACCCTTAGGCTTCTTTCAAGATGGGACAAGATTCAAGAAGATGTTAGAATTGGGGAAAAGGTAAATGAATAGTTTTCAAATAGTAATTTGTAATTAGAACAAATAATAATGACATTTTCAGATAACAGAAAACATTCTATGCCAAAAGCTATTTCAAAATAGAAAGAGGCTGATTAAATGGTTCATTTGGTGAAACTGATTGCCACTGAGCTTGGTTACTTGAGTGGGAACTTAATTAAGTAGAAAAAGAAAAATTGACTCTCATATGTTGTCCTCTGACTTCCACATGTGTACCATGGCACACAACCCCCGCACCCTAATGAGGAAATTGATTAAATGACAAAATCTACAACACTAGTAGCTGACAATTTGTCACAGGGGAGCCTTATGTAACCAGGTGCTGTTTAAGCAGTGTCTACATGGCTGCTTCTTCCTGTCTGATGCTGGAGACTGGAGCACACAGAGAAGGCACTTGGGAAAAGGGGAAGTGGACATGAAGTGGGAGAGAGCACAAGCAAGAACTCAAAAGGGGTAGACAAATCCTATTGGTCCTTGCTGACGCTGGCTTCTTCAGTGGTGTATTTTGCTTTCTCCTTAGTGGAGGTGAACACACATGGCCAGAATGACAGAGAAGTCAGTGATACAGATCTGGGCAGAGACTGAAATACTTCTCAGCAATCTGCTACCCTGTGAGTTGAAAGGAGCTTTAAAAAACCTCTGATGTTCCAATTTGACCTCCACCTATTTCTTCTTGGGGCCAGAGAGATAGCTCCATTGGTTAAGAACTTGCTGCAGAAGCATGAGGTCTTCATGTCAGAAGCCAGGCACAACAGCATGTGCCTATAATCCTACTACAGGAAAGGTAGAAGCAGGAGAATCACTGGGGCTAATAGTTGAACTTACTTATAGATCTTGTCTCAAGAAAATGTTAAGGACCAGGAGCTGGAGAAATGGATCAGTGGATAAAGTACTTCTAATTCAAGCATGAGAACCAGAGTTCAGGTCCCCAGGATTCACGAAGCAGGCATTCCTAGCATGCCAACTGAAAACTGGAGGAGACAAGAGAAACCCTGGAAGCTCACAAAGCTAGCCTGGCAGATGCACCAGGAAGAAGCAAGAAACCCTGCCTCAAACAAGGCTGTCCTCTGGTCTCCACAGGCACTTGTGCTTGTACTCACACACATACACAAACACAGATGTGAACATACACATACCCACATGTGTACTCATACACACATGAAAAGAAAGAAAATAAGAGTGAGAAAGGTTGCAGAAGATAACATCAATCTCTGGTATCCATAGGTCGCACACACACTCAAAACTTTTTCTGTGGCCCACTCTAATTATAAAATGTCATGAAAGGAAGGGACTTTCAAAATAGTTTTGTTTAACCTCAAAAAGTTGACTGCTTACAAAAACAATCATTAAGTTTTCATCCATGATTTTTTATGTGAAGGGATGAATAGATGAACATGGCAGACACCTGGATTCTTATGCTAGTAACAAGGTAAACTTGTAATGAGGCTGTAGCTTTTTTTTTTAACTTTTTTTTTTTTAACTGAAGAAGAAATAATTCAAGGCTTAGGTAGGGAGAGGAGAATTGTTATGTACAGGATTATTGCAAAACAGATTGCAGGAGGTTGGGACGATGGATATAGAGATGTGGCAGACCCTATGATCTGCAAACATCCAAACATCTGAGAGGTAGGGAAGAGGTGTTCTCTTATTCGGTGGAAAAAGCCAGTCTATAGAGAGTCCTCATGGCAAGGAGGAGGCTTCTGTGTGCGAGTGTTGACCCAGGCTGAGAGTGGGCCAAAGTTCAGTCACATGATGAGGGCAAAATTAACTGAAGTTGGATCAAGTTGGCTAACACAAACTTTGTTTTTACAGATCAACGAGGATGAATAGTTTAGTTATTTGTGGCAAAGAAATGAGCAGTCACAGAGAACTTTGTGCAAGGACATGGAACAGGCAGCATTGTCTGTTAATGATCAGAGAACATTTCATCTGAGTTCAGTTTATTTTGGTAGAACTGTTAGGGGTAAGGGGTGCTATATGCTGAGCAGGAGGACGTAGAGAAATTTGATCTGTTTAGTTAATAATTACTTTATGATTGATTAATGAGTCCAGCTCATCATTTATGAAGCAAAGAATGGGGATTTGGGTGGTCTGTATTTATCCCTGTCCTGAGTGTACAAATAGGGCCCATGTAAGACACACATGAGATGGGATGGATGGTCTTTCTAGTGGGCTATTTACCAAATACAAATTTGATTGGGAAAATTTCTTTTTTCTTTTACTTTCTTTTTATTAAATAATTAATTTTACATTCAGACTGCACCCCCTTCTCTTCCCACTCCCTCCCTCCCCCCAATCCACCCCTCCTAATCTGTATTAGGAGGATTTCTTTAACCACTGTTTTTGCTGAGTCACAGTGTTTGGGTAAAATCCAACATTACCAATCCCTTGGAAAACTGATCTGTTGAAATATATGTTGGCCTTGACCTTTTGACCTGCCTTGGTAATGAGCCCTGTGTATTTTCCCACGTGGAGCTGAGGCTTCAGAATACTGCATTGATGGTTCTTGATTATACAATGATTATGTAAGATTGGCCATTCACTTTGGTAAAAAGATAAGCAATTACTTATAAAGTCAAATACATACCATGTAGTTCTGGAAATAAAAACATTCTCATGAATGTGTACATTTACTAGAATAATAATTTTGTGAATAACTGCCTATAAACCATAACAGACCAAGTGTCCATAAGATTAAAGGATAAAGAAACTCTGATTCATGCATACATGAATACTATCCACTGATTAAAAAACTGTACTGCTGAAATATTAAAAAAAGAATTTGAATTTGATCAGTAAGAGAAACCAGAGTCAAAAATATATTTAAATGCATCATATGTTGAAAAATACAACACAATTCCAGTATAGATTTAATATATAAGTATATATTAAATAATTCCTGGGCTGGAGAGATGGCTCAGAGGTTAAGAGCATTGGCTACTCTTCCAAAGGTTCTGAGTTCAATTCCCAGCAACCATGTGGTGGCTCACAACCATCTATAATAAGATCTGGTGCCCTCTTCTGTCCTGCTGGCACACATGCAGGCAGGACATTGTATACATAATAAATAAATAAATCTTTTAAAAAACCACAATGTAAATAATAATAATAATAATAATTCCATTTAATTTAAATTTTTTCAAGGACAATTATAGTGTCAGAAAACTACTAATGATTTCTTGGGTCAGAGAGTCAGATAAAGAGACTGATGGAAATGAACTTTTTGAGTCTATGGAAATGGTCTACATTATATTATAGTGCTCCTTAAACAAATGTAAACATTTTCCAAAATTCAAAATTTATTATTTTAAAAATAACATAAATTATTGTTAATCCTTCTATATAGAAAATAAATGGGTCAAGGTTAAAGAGTATTTATCATCTGTCTGTATCATCCATCCATCTATCTGTTGGTCATCTATCTATCCATCCATCCATCCATCCATCCATCCATCCATCCATCCATCCATCCACCTACCTATTAATCTGTTTATCTATATGTAAAATTCTCATTCTAACACACTGTCAACTCTGGTAATGGTATGCTATAGCATCATTATAACCCATAGGGAAGAGCTCAGAAGAAACACCTTTTGTTTTTCTTTTTGATGCCAATATCAAGAAACAATGTGCTTCATTAAGTTATTAAGACAGGTTGACAAATAATGAGCAAACATAGAGCTAGGTGCTTTGCAGTAGAATTAAAGGCTACCGTCTCATTTACTATGTGCCAGTGACACAGATAACCCATCCATCTTAATCCTTTTCAGTTTATTTCAAATCCACAAGTGTTTAGTATATGTATCTTAGTGGTAGAGTACATGGCAAGTATACATGTTGATGGGGGTGCTGGTAGTCTTATGGGGATCCTTAGAAATTCAAGATAATGGTCAAGTCCTGGGAAGACTGGCTATAACCTTTGTTGATAGGTACTATCTGTTAAGGTTCAGGATGCCTGGCTTGATCAAATATGATCCATCTTAACCTGGAACAAATGCACAGCCTCTTGCTTCCTGTGGAAACAAAAGCAGAGCCTCCTTTCCAAAGCAACATATCCTTATATACAAATTTTGAAGTCAAGATACCTTTAAAATACATATTGGTTTAACTGAGCAGCTTTTACAATCAAACGTCATTCTGCAGTTAAAAATCCCAAAGACAACACAATCCAGACTCTCTGAGTAATATCCATCTTTGTGTGGTTTATGTTTTATTACTTTTATTTTCTTTTTAAAGACTTTATTTTTTAAAACTGTCTATTTCTTTATTTAACTATCTATCCTCCCTTTCCTCTTTCTTTCCAACCTATGTACATTTTTACACACACTGTAAACCATTTAAAGACTTATTCCATCTGAATCTGCCTAATTGCGAATCTATTGCTTTGAACTACAGTGGTTAGTACTGAAGCAGCAGTTTTGGCTGCTGGCTCCACCCATCTCAGCTTTCCAAAATGACTGAACTATGTTTACCACCAGCTCTGGGGAAACCATGCTCTCTGCCAACTCTGGGAGACAGTGGATCTATGTGTCCATCTAGCAGCACGTAGCCCAACCCCCCCCCCCCCCCCCATTTTTTGTACTAGCAAAAGCTATATCCACCATGCTGTGTGGCTTGCAGATGCCACTGTATACAAAGACAGGAATCTGCCATGCTGTACTCAAGCCCATATGCTTTTGAACCTGTCATTCTGTAGCTCAAGCCTACAGGCCTCAGTGTCTTTGTATCATAGCTTTTCTGATAGACACAACTAGGAAGCTGCTCTTAGCTCAATTTAAGAATCTCTTTTTAAAGATTTCTCAGGTTTTGGGTGGAAATTCTTCCCCCATATTGGGTGCTATTTGTATCTGAAGTTTTCCTGTGTCCTGCCTGGCCTGCATTCAGGACAAATCTCTCTCACCTGCCAGTCCCACAGCTGCTCAGACCCAAATAAACACACACAGGCTTATATCATTTTTAAACTATATGGCCTAATGGCTCAGGCTTCTCGCTACCTACCTCTTGCATCTTTAATTAACTCATAAATATTAATCTATATATTGCCACATGTTCTGTGGCTTTACCTGCATCCCATTATATGTTGTTCCTTGGGCAGCTGGCTGGTGTCTCCTAATTCAGTCTTCCTCTCCCTAGACTTCTTGTCTGCTTATTCTGCCTATACTTCCTGCCTGGTTACAGGCCAATCAGCATTTTATTAAACCAGTGTACAAAAGCATTATCCCACAACATGCTTCCTTGCATGTGTGCATGTGTATACATACAACGCACACACACACATACACACACACACACCCCTACCAAAAGGTACCCATATATGCTTCGGGCATAGATTTGTTTTCATACACTCTTTATTTCTAGAATTGGGGATGCTATAAGAATGAAAGCAAAATCTTCAGAAATATATTTTTATTTGTGTTTTAATTTTACACATCAGCCATGGGTTCCCCTGTCCTCCCCCTTCCCGTCCCCGCCCCCACCTTCCCCACAGCCCCTCCCCTCCATTCCCATCTCCTCCAGGACCAAGACTCCCCTGGGGATTCCATTCAACCTGGTGGATTCAGTACAGGCAGGTCCAGTCCCCTCCTTCCAGGATGAGCAAAATGTCCCTGTGTAAGTCCAAGGTTCCAAACAGACAGCTCATACACTAAGGACAAGTCTGGGTCCCACTGCCTGGGTGCCTCCAACACAGTTAAAGCTATTCAATTGTCTCACTTATCCAGAGGGCCTGATCCAGTTAGGGGCTCCACAGCTTTTGGTTCATAATTCTTGTGTTTCTATTCGTTTGGCTATTTGTCCCTGTGCTTTTCCAATCTTGGTCTCAACAATTCACACTCTTACAGTCCCTCCTCTTTCTCTATAACTGGACTCCTGGAGCTCCACCGGGGGCCCAGCCGAGGATCTCTGCATCCACTTCCATCAGTTATTGGATGAGAATTCCAGCACGACCGTTAGGGTGTTTGGCTGTCTGATCACCAGACTAGGTCAGATCAGGCTTTCTCTCGACCATTGCCAGCAATCTACAGTGGATGTATCATTGTGGATTTCTGGGGACCTCTCGAGCACTCTGCCTATTCCTGTTCTCATGTGGTCTTCATTTATCATGGTCTGTTATTCCTTGTTCTCCCTTTCTGTTCTTGATCCAGCTGGGATCTCCTGCTCCCCTAAGCTCTCTGTCTCTTGAACCTTGCCCTTCATTACTCCCACTGTCATCCAGGTTGTTCATGTAGATTTCACCCATTTCTCTGTCATTGGGTGATCCCTGTGTCTTTCTTAGGGTCCTGTTTTCTAGGTAGCCTCCCTGGAGTTGTGAGTAGCAGTCTAGTCGTCTTTGTTTTACATCTAGTATCCTCCTATGAGTGAGTACATACCATGTTTGTCTTCCTGAGTCTGGGTTACCTCACACAGGATGATTTTTTTCTAGATCCATCCATTTGCCTGCAAACCTCATGGTGTCATAGTTTTTCTCTGCTGAGTAGTATTCCATTGTGTATATGTACCATATTTTCTTTATCCGTTCTTCAGTTGAAGGGCATCTAGGTTGTTTCCAGGTTCTGGCAATTACAAACAATGCTAAAGGACCTATATGACAAGAACTTTAAGTCCCTGAAAAAAGAAATTGAAGATGTCAGAAAATGGAAAGATCTCCCATGCTCATGGATAGGCAGGATTAATGTAGTAAAAATGGCGACCTTACCAAAAGCAATCTACATATTCAATGCAATCCCATCAAATTACCAACACAATTCTTCAAAGACCTGGAAAGAATAATACCCAAATTCATATAGAAAAACAAAAAACCCAGGATAGCCAAAAGAATCCTGTACAATAAAACAACCTCTGGAGGCATCATGATCCCCGACCTCAAGCTCTATTATAGAGCTATCGTTATTAAAACAGCTTGGTACTGGCATAAAAACCAACATGTGGACCAATGGAATCGAATTGAAGACCCTGACATTAACCCGCACACCTATGAACATATAATTTTTGAAAAAGAAGCCAAAAATGTACAATGGAAAAAAGAAAGCATCTTCAACAAATGGTGCTGGCATAACTGGATGTCAATGTGTAGAAGGCTGCAAATAGATCTATATCTGTCACCGTGCACAAAACTTAAGTCCACATAGATCAAAGACCTCAACATAAATCCAGTTACTCTGAACCTGATAGAAGAGAAAGCAGGAAGTAGTCTTGAACACATTGGCACTGGAGATCACTTTCTAAATATAACTCCAGTAGCACAGACACTGAGAGAAACAATCAATCAATGGGACCTGTTGATACTGAGAAGCTTTTGTAGAGCAAAGGACATGGTCAACAAGACAAAGGGACAGCCTACAGAATGGGAAAAGGTCTTCACCACCCCCACATCTGACAGAGGGCTGATGTCTAGAAAATATAAAGAACTCAAGAAATTAGACATCAAAATGCCCAACAGTCCAATTAAGAAATGGGCTATAGAACTAAACAGAGAATGCTCAACAGAGGAAGTTCAAATGGCTGAAAAACATTTAAGGAATTGCTCAACATCCCTAATTATCCAGGAAATGCAAATCAAAACAATTCTGAGATACCACCTAACTCCTGTCAGAATGGCTAAGATCAAATACACAGAAGACAGCTTATGCTGGAGAGGATGTGGAGCAAAGGGAACTCTCCTCCATTGCTGGTGGGAATGCAATCTTGTACAGCCACTTATATGGTGCTTCCTTAGAAAATTGGGAATCCATCTCCCCCAAGACCCAGCTGTAGCACTCTTGGGCATATACCCAAGGAATGCTCAATCATACCACAAGGGCATTTGCTCAGCTATGTTAATATCAGAAATATTTTTAAAGATTGAAAAGTGATGTTCATGATCGTTTCACAAGGAAGCACCTATCTCTCCTTCCATATAGTGAAAAGTTTAGCATAGGAGGCACCCATGAAACAGTAGGAATACAGCTCAAGTAATGAACTAGAACTGCTCATTGTGTCTTCATGCTATCTAGCTCTTCACCTTTCTTTTTGAAGTTTTTGAAAATTGCTCATGTGAGCACTATATTTACATCATCATTTCCTCTCTCTCTTCTTCCCCCAACTCCTGTGCCCCATCACAACTCTTTATAAAGTCATGTACTTTTACTCTTTAATTATTGTTACATGTACATACACACACACACACACACACACACACATACACACACACACACACAGAAATTTATAAATTACAACTTGTTGAGTTTATTTAGTGCTGTCCATGTCTGTTTGGGGCTGAGCTCTTGGGATTGGGTAACCTATCAGGAATCTCATTACTGGGGAAGACTGATTCCTCCTCTCTTTGCAGCCATTGATCATCTGTAGAGCTTCATCTAGGGGAGAAGCCTTGTGAGAATTCCCCTATCCACATTGGCATGTCAGTTGACATTGCCATTTTTTCAGGTCTTATTTTAGTAACCATATTGTTGAGATTTCCTGGGTACAGCTTCCATGTCATACATTGTCTTAGTCAGTGTATTATTGCTGTGAAGAGACACCATAATCACAGCAACTCTTATAAAGGAAAACATTTAATTGGGTCTTGCCTACAGTTTCAGAGATTTAGTCCATTGTGATCACAGTGGGGAACCCTATTCAAGGAGACATGATGCTGGAGAAGCAGTTGAGAGTTCTACAACCTGACCCACAGACAGCAGGAAGAGGAAGAGCAAGCCACTGGGTGTGGCTTAGGCTTCTGAAACTTCAAAGCCCACTTCCAGTAGCACACTTCCTACAAGGCCACACCTCCTAATCCTTCTAAGTAGTGCCACTGCCTGATGACTAAGAATTCAAATATATGAGCCTGTGCTGGCCATTCTCATTCAAACCACCACACATATAGAAGACACCATCTCATAGTGGATGTCTTTGACATTTATTTCTTAATCCTTTCTTTAGGATAAGGTAGCTGCCAAGATGCTCCATTTGTGAAGCCCACAGATGCTGCAGATGTTGGAAAAGTCCTTAAAGAAACACCTTCCTGAGTCCTTAAAGGTGAACATGGAACATTCTTGTGGAAAAGGGACTATTAAATGTCTAGGGAAAAGGTGGTAAAGAGAAGGAACATTTACTGAGCTGTGCTCTGGGTCAGGTATTCTCTTTGTGGCTTAACTTTTAGTTGATATCACCCTGAGGTGAGGGAGGCATACTGTACACATTTAACTGAAGAGAAAATGAAAACCCTGTTAGACCACACCATAGTGAGTGGCAAGGTGAAGATTTCCTCTAGGTGATCTTTGGTGACTCAGGGACATTCCCTTGTGCTCACACAGGAATTGTTTATATAACACTGGGTGTTTCCCAGAGTTGCAGGTTGACAAAATATTAATGTTTAATATTTTTCTAACTGTGACATCGAGAAGAAGCTAGCCATGTGATTCTTTCTCAAAACTAATAATAAATCAGTTCCTGATTTACCAATTCCCAAAGAATTACATGTAATTTTGGGTAAGCAAGAAATTATGTTTTTTAGAAATGGGTCAATACCTTTGTATATGATAGCTTTCCCAATAATTTTATATATATTATAAATGGACTAGCATATTACTAAGAATAAGGAATATCTTTGTATTATGGTGTATTATGGTTAATTTATCAAGAGGACATAAAACCCACTGGGATTTATACTCATAGCAATGAAGGATCAGAATGAGAGCAGAGTTGGTAGAACTAAGAGGAAAATAAACTCACAAGTATAATTAAGGTTAATACTCTTCTTTCCTTCATGTACAGAGGTGGTAGAAAGCATGGAGAGAATGGAGAGAATACCTGAGAAACATTAGGAGCTCACTGAATTAACTACCACTTAAAGAATATTTTAACTATAGCAGAATCCACATTCTGTTCAAGTGTTCATAGGACATTTTCCAAGACAGAGTATATGTAAAATTCTAATATATATAAACAATATATTAGAATATACATTAGAATTTAAATATTGAAATAATATTCAATGTCCAGAAAAGTACATGTTAAATTATATTAAATGTAAATTACATTAAAATCACATTAAATATCTTAAAAGTACATAAGTAATGTTCTTAAAAGTAATGGAATTTGGGGTCGGGGAGATGGCTCAATGGTAAAAGTGTTTGTTTTACATGTGTAAGAACCTATGCAGGGAATACTTCTAAATTCATTTTACAGGGTCAGAGTTACCCTGGTAACAAAACCAAAACTATATATCAATAGAAAACTATAGAACTATATTCATCATTAACATAAACACAAAAATACTACCAAGACAGCAAGATATATTTAAACAATAGATTTGATTCCATGCTCAATCAATAAAAATCACCATATCAATTCATGATTGAATATAAGTCATATGATCCTTTTTTGTTTGTTTTCTTTCTTTTTTGTTTTGTTTTGTTTTTCGAGACAGGGTTTCTCTGTGTAGCTTTGCACCTTTCCTGGAACTCACTCTATAGCCCAGGCTAGCCTCAAACTCAGAGATCCATTTGGCTCTGCCTCCTGAGTGCTGGGTTTAAAGGCATGTGCCACCACCGCCCGGTGTTTTGTTTATTTTCTAAGACAGAATCTCTCTGCTTTAGTTTCTAAGATCCTGAAATTACTGGTGTAAACCACCATGATTGACTTTCTATTCTTTGTTTTTTGAGACAAGAGCTCACTAAGTAGTCTAAACTGCCCTTTAACTCATCATCATCCTGCCTCAATTCCCTGAGTACCTACCTACATTACAGGTGTACACCACCACACCTAACTTGATCTTTATTAATAGGTACAGAAAAATATATGACAAAATCTAATAGTCTTGATAAATATGAAACTCATAAAACTAGGAAAAAAGAATTTGTTCAACTTGACAAAAAGCTTGTAGTCATAATGTACAATTAAGATCTTTCTATATAGCAAAGAAATGGAATATTTTGCTTAAGATGGATAATTAAGTACTTTACCTAATCCTATTTAATGAAACATTGGTGACCTAACTAATATATAATTCAAGAAAAATAAATTAAAGTAATACATATGGTGGTGGGTGGGGGGGATAAAATGTAGTATGCTCTCAGAGGTCACAATTGCCTAAAGAGCCCACAAAACAATCTTCTGGACATAAGTTTAACAGGTTAAAGGATTCAAGATCAATATTTAAGTAGCACAACTCAATTCTATTTGTATACATTAGCAATTAATGAATGATCGGAATCAAAAATTTAAAATAGTTGCCATTTACAATAGCACAAACAAACAAACATCCCCACCAAACAGTAGGTAGAGACTCCTGTTGGTTTATATTTTCTTTTCTTAACCACTGGTATATCTGGGTTCTTCTGGAAAACAGGGAGAAAATGTATTTAGTACTGTTATTACATTGATTGGGAGGACAAGAATCATGAACAGTTTGATATTCTATTAACTTGCCTAGATGCTCTGACAACCTGTATAGCCGTCATTCATAGACTAAGCCACATGAGTTTCCAGTAATTCTATGTTACTGCTCCTCTGATGAGACAAGGAAGGTGTCTGTCAAAATGGCAAAGTCCATGGTCCGGTTTAAAATTCTTTGATCAAAAAATTCATTGGCCAATGTTGCAGAAGTTAAATAATACCACGTACTGGTGTGTTTGCATACAAAGTGAGTAGAGTCAAGAAGTCAATATTTTTGTAGTCATTTCCCATCAATATTCTTTGAAGTCTCAAGTAGCAGAATGATGTGTGTATTGTAGCTAGAAACAGTCTCTTTCTCTAAACTGTGAATGTTGAATAGTTTATCACACATGTCAAGTGTAATTGATCCCAAATATTAACTGTTAGGCAGATATTAAGCATTATTATGTAAATTTATATTTTTGACATGGAAATATGTCTTTGTACAATATATGTGAAATTCATATACATTGGAAATTCCATTGTTTATAAAATTATATGGGCATATATTTATATGGCAGAAAATAGAAACATATAGGACAAACTTCTATGATGTGAGACTGAGTGATTAATAATCTACTATATCTGCATATTTAACTATTATAATAGTTTCATGATTTTGTTTAAGAATCTATCTACTTGGAGTAATAACATATTACTTTAAGATTGTGCAAGATATCATATGATTTACAATACTAATTTCATGGGACTCAACATCATTCTGGCAACAAAATCAAGGCTTTTTACTGTACCTATGAACAGTTGACTGCTCAATTTGTTGAAATTTTTAGGTTTATGGGACTGTCTTCCATATGAACCAGGGAAACCCATTCAAACTCAAAGCTCTGGTGGACAAGTGGCCTGATTTTAATACAGTGATTTTCCATCCTCAGAAGCAGGCAAGTTATATCGTGGAGTGAATATAACTGTAAGTTTGCCATTGCTGTGTGTCTAACATGAACCTGGAAATATGTAGGCTCTAGGGAAACAGCGATAGACCCTGATGATGCCAGGGTCACTGTTCTGGATGGAAACAAGATAAGCACATGGAGTCTAAACTGATGAGATAAGAGATAAAGAAAAGAACATGGGATCAAAATCAGAAAAGAAGAAATAAATAACAAGATGTAAGCAATACACTCTTATTTTATAGTAACTTTAAATGTAAATGGATTAAATTTCTCAGTCTAAAGATGAAGAGTAGATAAATGGTTTTTAAAAAGCAAAAAACACAAGACATAGTACCAAATGGTTTAATACTGAGTACTACAGACAGTCCAAGAAGGATCAGAACTAGTACTCATTTTTCTGTTTTGTTTTGTTAATGTTTGTCAGATAGCTTTGAGCCTTCTAGCCCAGTGTGGCCTGGAATTTATTCTGTATTCCAGGCTGTTCCAAATTCTTGATCCTCCTCCATCAGCCTCCCAAGTTCTGGGATTACAGGCATGCATTACCATGCCTAGATTATTACTGCTTATTACAAAATATAGACCTAGAAGAATTCTTCTGTGTATATTTTATGAGGCCACTATCACCTTCATACTAATCCATAGAAGATAAGATAACTGCTGGCAATTTCCATTAATGAATATTAATGGAATATTAGATAAAATATTAGAAAGCAAGTTCAATGACATCAAAAGAATTATCCTCCATGGTTAAGTGAATGACACACTATCATGTAAGGCTGGCTTAGTACATGCAAACCAGCAGTTGTGGTCCTTCAAAGCATCACATGGCCATATCAGTAGAAGAGAAAAAAAATATTTGAAAGAATTTAATACTCAGTCAGACTAATGGGAAAGCTGATATATGTATAAAATTAATTATTATTAGCAATAAAAGAAAGATATCCTATAGTCTTCTAAAATATAGATTAACCTGGAAGATACTGTGGTAAGTGAAATAGACAGTCACAAAAATAATTATACTCTTACTTACATGTGAATTAAACATTTTTCTATATATCTGAAAAAGTTTTTTTTTTGTGTGTGTGTATCTTAACAAAACCAAAAACTATGTAACTGATGGTGATGACCAAGGATGCTTAAAGCATCGAAGAAACAGATATGTGGACTAAAGAAGCCCAAAGATCTAATGTGCAACATGCAATTTTACTCTATTTACTGCTAAATTAGTGAAGTTCTTGCTACTTTTCCAAAGAAAGAATAGTAGTTATGTGAGACAACAGGTCTGCTAATTGGCTTCAGTATACTAAACATTATTATTATTATTATTATTATTATTATTATTATTATTATTATATTATTATTATTAATGTGTGTTTCGTAATATTACATGTACCTTAAACATACACAATAGCATTTATTAAAAAACCCACCAAACAACCTACAATATAAACTAAATTTTAATTTACTTAAAATCTAAAAACCATGAATCATTGCTGTGGATATCGCTCTGTGTAAATAAAATGCTGATATACTAGTAGCCAGGCAGAAAGTATAGGCAGGACAAGCAGAGAAGAGAATGTGGGGAACAGGAAGGTCGGGGGAGAGAGCTGCCAGCCACCTCCATGACAACATGTAAGGTACAGGTAAGCCACAAGCCACGTGGCAAAGTATAGATTAATAGAAATGGGCTGAATGTAAGAGTAAGAGCTAGACAATGGCAGGCCTGAGCTAATGGCCAAGCAGTTTAAATAATATAAGCGTCTGTGTGTTCATTTTATAAGTGGGCTGTCAAACTGACAGGGCTTGGTGGGACCTGGAGAAAACTCTGAAGCTACAAATCACATTTTTTAAATGTGTTGATAAGATTGTCAGTTGTAGTTTTGTCTAGCTGCAAGGGCATTTCTGTGCAATGTTTCTGGCTAGACTGCCCTAGCTGAATATTTGTTCTTCAGTCCTTCCCTTTATCTTAAAAAAAAAAAACCCAGCTGTCATTTATTAACTTTGATAAGAGCTTTCTGAACAAATTACATTGTGATTTTGCCAGAAATACAGGTCTTTTCTAAAGAATGGTGCTTTGTGCTTTACAGTTTAAAGACATTGTGTTTTGTTTTTGTATGGCTTTATTGTGTATATATTAAAATTCAAATACAAGTTCATCTTGTCAATTTCAATATTGTTGTGCTAAAAATGTGTCTATGGGCTGAAGAGACCATTTGCTGTGCAAGTTTGAGGACTTGGGTTCAAATGCCTCGACACCCCATAAAGCTCTATATGGCAGTGCATGTGTGTAAACCCTGCATTCTCACAGAGAGGTGAGACTTGGGAGACAGGAGAGTTCCTGGAAGTTTGACAGGCAGCTAGATTTGTGTTGGCATCAGCAAACAAGAGTCCCTGTCTCAAACAAGATGGAAGGTGAAGACTGGCACTTATAGAAGCTCTCTGACCTCCATGCATCCCTACCCCACATCCCTGTACAAACACTGTGCACACAGAGAGAGAGAAAGCACACATCTGTTTGGAGGCTGTTTGGAACAAGAAGATTTACTCTTCTAAGGCCTTTGACAGTATCACTTTTCAGTATTACTAGCTCAGGGAAGAATGTTTCATAAACCATCTTTAGTTGATTTTGAATTGTAATGGGTATATAAAACTTAATAAAGTTCAATAAAATTTTTTCCATAGAGTGGAATTTTTTACTTGGTTTCATGATGTTAATAATTGAAAGTGCTGTTATGTTAATAATTAAGAATGATTCATAAACCATCTTTAGTTGATTGTGAATTGTAATGAATATATAAAATTTAATAAGGTTTAATAAAATTTTTCCCCATAGAGTGGAGTTTTTTACTTGATTTCATGATGTTAATAATTAAGAAATGCTGCTGACATTTGAGGAAAACATCTCTGTGTAAGTTCAACAAATAAGTTTGAAAATTCCAGCAAGGATGGGAAAGGAGTTCCTGAACCCCCAGCCCTGGTTGAAGGTGGTAGCTGCTGAGGAAAGGAGAGCCACTTCTCTTTGGGCAGTGGCCACTGGCAGGTTGACCATATTCTGATGGGAGACCCCAAATACATACACATCTGGATGGCATTGACTGAACTCAGTGGTTGTTTTTAAAAAATGAGGAAGTGAAATTGGAGAGGAGATACATTGGGAGAGGTCTTGAGGAGTTGGAGGGAGGGAGTGGGGTGAATGTGACTAAATGTATTGTATATATCTATGAAATTTTCAAACAATAAACTTAAAAAATAATAGGAAAAAGTGTAATGAAATTCTAAAAAAAATACTGAAATTACATGGAGTAGTCAATTGTATTTACTCTGTGTTGCCCAACCAAATAGGATATGGCAGATGACCTTGATGCCTATACCAACACTTACCAGAGCTATTCTAAGAATCCTAAGAACTGTTTGTAATTCCTTGGCATACAAGAGGTCATCAACTGGAAACAACATCTGCAGTTCCAAAGTAAGGGGACAAGAACATGTGCTGTGTGCTGGGACCTCCTGCATGCACATCTGTAGGATCACTTTCCACCCTGGGCACCTCACCCTGCAACCTTTTTTTTCTTTCTGTAATCTTCAGAATCCCAACATAATGCATGTTTTTTGGTCTGGCTTCCACTACCTCTATGGTGGAACCAGTTTCAAATATTACAGGCTATGGTGTTAATAGATGAAGCAGTTGAGTAGGTAGGTTTTGGTTAGCTGAATGTATTTTGAAGACATATTTAGGAGCCCTCAGAACAACTAGATGGGAGACAGAGCTTGGCCTCTGACCTTCTGCTCATGGAACAAGAATGACAGCTTGTGACACAGAGCACTTGCCAGGTCACCAAGATTTATATCTAGTGTGGTTGCAAACGTGCCCTCTGGAGTAAAGCCACAGAGAACTTCCCAGCTTCACCTCCAAGTTGTGATTCTTGAGCAGATGACTTTCCCATTAGTCAGTGTCCTCACGTGTAAAAATTCTGATACTAAAAGATACTAAAACATAGAATCAATGAGAGGAATAAATGAAGCTTAAGATTAATGCCTGAGCATAAAACAGGCTCGAACAAGATTGGCTATTATTTAAATATGCTCCTGTTCATACAGATGTAGTGAGGATTTTTAGTATTCTGCTGGACACGAGAGAAAATATGTCTGTGGAATAACTTATGGATGGACACAAAGGAGCCATACTTGAGGCGAGGTTTTCTGACTAAATTTTGTGTACAACTTTGGACTACTTCTTTGACCTAGACAGACAGTTACTTGTTCCCTGTTTAACTCTTTTCTAGGTTCATAGTCTAGCCTGAATGAAGCTATAATAAGCCTTTCAGCTGCTAAGCTGGTCAAAGTCAAGAGATCACAGTTCATTCTCTACATGGTGCCTCAGACAGCAAAGAAACTAGTTCCTTTCCTCATGGGCAATGCAGAGAACTTACATAACAAACCTGGCAGACCCTGGGCCATGTGAGTTGGATTGGTGATGCTCTGTTCTGCTCAGATCTCTTACTGATAATGTAGCTCCCTAACCTCTCTACAACACAGCACACTTCCAGGGCAATTGCTTCAAAAACATAACATGGACCGTGTGATCTATATCCTCAAATGTCACAATTTTTAAAATTATTTTCAGGGGTTTTATTTGTCTTTACTTGTGCATGTGAGTAGATGTGTTTGTAAGTATGTGTACACACATGTGGAGGTCAAAGGACAACTTCAGGTCCTGGTTCCCTTGGGCACCATCCATTTTCTGGTTTTATTTCTTTGCTTTTTGAGACAGGAACTCTCACTGGGATTTGTCTGATTAGGACAGGTTGTCTGGCCAGTCAGATCTAGGAATCCACCTGTCTCCAGCTCCCAAGAGCTATGATTACAACTTGTACTTCTATACCCAGTTTTAAACAAACATGGGATATGGGAATCAGACCAAGGACTTCATGTTTTCTGTGAAGTAAGCACTTGATGGACTGACTGTTCCATGAACTATTCCCTAATCCTGTCACCAATTAATTCTCAGCACATTTTGAATGAAGTTGCAACTCACTTTTGTCCCCATAAGACATGTGTGTACTCATCCAGTGTTGGACATCGTCTTGTCCCTGTTTCCATCCCACCAGCAGCTCCGTCCTTCTGCTACTTGATTTTCATATGCTCACATATGCCTCTAGGACATGGCATTGGCTTTTTGCTTGCCTGAAATGTCCTTCCTTCAAATCTGCACACATTCCCCCACCTCTCTCTTTGCTAGTTTCTCACAGTCTCATTTTGTTGATACTTATTTTCAGAGCATCTGGTCAAAAGCCACTTACAATTATTATGAAAATTTATTTTTATTTCCTTTATTATGTTTTCATTAGCTGAAATCAGCTTATTTATTTAAAAAAACCATATATCTACCTATGTGTTGCTAGAAGCCTGCCAGAATATTTAGATTAACTTAGGGGTAAGAATATTGAGTAAGTGAGATGTCTTAGTGGATAAAGGCACTTGGGGCAAAGCTAATAACCTGAGTTCAGTCCTCGAGACCCACATGGTGGAAGGAGAGAACTTGCTCTCACAGATTGTCCTCTGACCTCTACACGTCTCCAACAATCAATAAATAAATGTAAAAAAGAGCAAGAATTCTTTTTGTGTTGTTGAGAGAGAGAGAGAGAGAGAGAGAGAGAGAGAGAAAGAGATCCTCAATAGGCAGAATGGTATCCAACATATAGTAAGTTCTGGTTTTGGAAATGAAAATATACTTACATCATTTCCCCCTTTTCATCCTATGCCTCCCTTGATCCTTTTCAAACTTATGGACTCTTTATTGTTACACATGCATGTATGTTCACATACAAACATACAACATGCTCAGTCTGTTTAGTGTTGCTTGTAGGTATAAGATTTCATGGCTGACTAATTGGTTGGAAAACCAATGAAAAGGCTCATCGCTGGGGAAGGCGCTTTCTCCTGCTCTCAGAATTTGTTAGTTTCCTATAGTTCTTTAGAGGTATGGCCCAATGAGATTATTTTCCCCCTTCCATGTTATCATGTCAGTTGATGTTTGTTCTGAATAAATATGTGTTTAATCAATCAACTTCACAGAGGAAATGTTTTCCAATTGAGATCATTTAGGCAAATCTGTGGTAATATTTTATTTGTGCTGAAATGTGGTGATACTTCATTTGTGCTTTGATAAATAAAGCTTGCCTGGAGAATCAGAGGAAAAAGCCATTATAAGTAAACAAAGAAGTCAAACAGTGATAACACACACCCATAATCCTATCACTTCACTGGCAGGATGTCTGTGTGTTCAAGGCCACACTAGGGAACAGAGCCAAGTGTGGTGACAAAAGCCTTTAATCCCAGTACCAAACATAGAAACCTGGAGGTCTGTACAGACAGAAAGTGGCAGAGCTATGTAGGAAGAGGAAGTGAGGTAGCTGAGCTAAGATAGCCAATGAGAGGGCAGAAAAGCAAGGCATATAAAGACAGGAAGTCGAGCCATTTGGAAGCTGCAGAGTTGGTGAGGTAAGGTTGGCTGATGGCTTTTCCTATTTCCCTGATCTAAGGCTTTCATCCCTATATTTGGCTCTGTCTTATTTATTTAATAAGATCACCAGTTATATATTTTCCTCTAATGACTTCCAGGGTTGCACAGAGCATCACTGAAAACTGATGGGAACTTGATGTGCAGATGTTCAATTCCATGGGCCCTCTGGTTCAGTGTGCCTGGAAGAACTTTGCTCACAATGTAAAGGGCATTAGAACTTAGAGAGCACCTCCTCCCCCAGAGTAGCACTGGGTCTACTTGTCAGGGGACAGTCAGGACAGGAGGGTATTTTTAATATTTAAAAAATTTTTATTCATTTTACATACCAACTACAGATCCGCCTCTCATCCCTGCTCCTGCTCGCCCTCCCCTCCTTTCCCCCAATCTACCCGTTATTCCCTCCTCCCAAAGGGTAAGTCCTCCTATGGGAGGACAGCAAAGCCTGGTACATTCAGTTGAGGTAGGACAAAGCCCCTCCTCCCTGTATCAAAGGTCTGTTTGAATTGGAGTTTTCTTTCTTTTTTTAATTTTTTTATTCATTTTACATGCCAACCACAGATCCCCCTCTCATCCCTCCTCTCACTACTCCCGCCTTCCCCCCCCTGTGCTGCCCCCTCCCCCGTCCTCCAACAGGGTAAGTTCTCCCATTGGGGGACAGCTAAGCCTGGTACATTCAGTTGAAGCAGGACCAAGCCTCTCCCCACTCTATCAGGGGTGAGCAATGGGATCCAGAAAGCCGGCTCATGCACCAGGGAAAGATCCTGATCACACTGCCAAGGGCCCCTCAAACAGACCCAGCTACACAACTGTCTCCCATATGCAGAGGGTCTAATCTAGTCCCATGCAGGTTCCACAGCTGTCGGTCTAAAGTTTGTGAGTTCCTTTGAGCTTGGTTCACTTATCTCTGTAGATTTCTCCACCATGATCTTGACCCCCCTTGCTCATGTAATCCCTTTTCCTTCTCTTCGACTGGACTCTCAGAGCTCTGCCTGGTGCATGGGTGTGGATCTCTGCATCTGCTTCCATCAGTTACTGGATGAAGGCTCTAGGATGACAATTAGGGTATTCATCAATCTGATCACCAGGGTAGGCCAGTTCAGGTACACTCAGCACTGTTGCTAGTAGTCTAAACTGGGGTTGTCCTTGTGGATTCCTGAAAATTTCCCTAGCACCAGGTTTCTCCCTTACCCCATAAAGTCTCCCTCTATCAAGATATCTCTTTCATTGCTCTCCCACTCCATCCCTCCCCCAGCTCAACCATCCCATTCCCTCATGTTCTCATCCCCCATGCCCTACCTTTATTGCCCCCCTCATCGCCAGTTTACTCATCCAGATCTCCTCTGTTTCCCCACCCCAAGGTGATCTGAACATCCCTCTTAGGGTCTCAGGAGACTTTTTTTTATGGTTCACGGCAGAGAATCGGCTCTGATAGTGGAGTGGCTTGTTCACCATGAGGATGATGAAGGGCAGAGTTGTGACCAGAGTCTGGATCCTCTGGTCATGCATGCTGAGAGGAATTTTTACCTCCTTGCAGGAGTCTTCACAATTTAGTTTCCATAGAAGGAGCTATCTACACGCCATGCTGTTTACCCTTTGAACTTCCACTTTACCTTGTATTCAATATGGCAGCCAAAGACTCTCAGATACCAGCATTGAAGATTTCATGATATGAGGGTTGGGAAGAAGGATTAGTCTATAAAGCACCTCCCATGCAAGCCTGAAGACTTGAGTTAATATCCCTAGAATATCCATATGTGATAGTGTGCCTGTTATCCTGATGCTGATGTAGTAGAATCAAGAAGATCACAGGGGATCACTGGACAGCTAGTGAATGTGTGAACTGCAGGGTCAGTGAGCGAGAGTGAGAAAGACTGAGAAAAGTACCCAACATCACACACACACACACACACACACACACACACACACACACACACACACACACGATTCCATGCTTCTAAAGTTGTGTTTTACTCCTTGTGAGCATGTGCTTTTGAGTACTTATTCTTTATTTGTCCATTTTCTTATCTATATGATGTCACATGCTCTATTTCCTTTTGGGAGGTGGGTCACAGCAATGTCAAGAACAGCACTGAGTTTTTGTGAAGATTTAACTGCTTCTGTTGCACAGTCCTGGGCTTTTGTAAGACAAAATCTCTTATAATATTAATTTCTGTATTCCGATAGAATGGTTATTAACTCATCCCTTCTGAAGAGGACAACATGGGAACAGATGGGCATTAACTTAAATTAGTTGCCTACTGTCACATGGCTAACCAGACACTGCCAAGCTGATGCACGCCATCATTGCAGTCCTCATACCTCACAGTAGGGTTTTGTGGGGAGGGACAATTATTTCACTGTGCATGATATTTAGGGCTGCTCTTTTTTTTTTTTTTTTTTTTTCTCAACAGCAACCAAGAGATGTTTAAACTCTCATCACTAGATGTTACCCATGCTGCTTTGGTGGATAAATTCTGGCATTTTGGTGGCAATGAGAGGAGCCAGAGATTCATTGAGCGCTGTATCCAGATCTTTCCTAGTTCATGTCTTCTGGGTCCTGAAGGAACCACTGTGTCTTGGGCTCTGATGGACCAAACTGGAGAAATGCGAATGGCAGGCACTGTGCCTGATTACTGGGCACAAGGTCTCATTTCCCACATCATTCATACTCAGACTTTGGTTATGGATTAACTTGGCTACCCTGTGTATAATCATACAGACAGAGCCAACAAAATTATACAGAAAATGAGTCAGATTCTGCAACATGTCCCTATGCCCTGTGACTGGAATCAGTGAAATTGTGTACCTCTGTAACTCTGGTGCTGAACACGTGGCTATGATGGGTAGGTCGTAATAAGCTGGAGGATGGTGGACATAGATCAAATTGTAAGGAACAAAAAAAGGAATGGGCATTGCTTGGGCTCTGGGGAAGCAGTGTGAATGGCCAACAGTATACCACAGTCCCTGCCCTCATATTACCTTTCAGATAGAGCAGATGTAGCATGGCCAGACCTGACCACTGAGCTACTGGCTTTGGTCAGTTTTCTACACTCTGGATGTCAGTGACCTTCTATTCAGCTGCACATTACTATCCTCATGTGGCTTGTTGCCACAGATGTGTCAGGATATGGTGCTGACTTGTGAATAGTGTATGCTTTTCTCTCTCACTCTTTCCTTTGTTTAGGAGCTAGAGTACGCCTCATCAACAGGTACTTTGAAATGATTGCTTCACTGGTAGATCTTTGATTTCTATTTAATAACCATACTAAATATTGCATGAATAAATATCTGATAGCAGTTGGATATGGTATCTGGAAGACAAATTTTTAAGAAAATTTAAATGTGTACAACCTGAGGCTTTGGGAAAAATAGATAATAAAAATGTATTGTATAGTGAAACTAATTCACAAATCCATCACCTCATATATTTACCATATTTTGATTTGACATTGAGTAGCTAATCTCATTTAGTATGAATCTCATATACAGTTCAATGTTACTAAGATATTAATATTATAAGTAGATCTCTAGATTTTCCTAGTAACAAGTCAGAAATTTTGTAATCCTCTGATACCCATAATCTCTTTCTCACTTCATCCCTAACCTTGGTAACTTGCATTTTGTTTTCCATTTCTGTGCTTTTAAAAATTGTTTTAAATCTCATATATAAGTGAATTTATGTGTTAGTTTTTTTCTATCTAGCTTATCTCACCTGGTATATCACCCAAGTTCATTCACTTTATGGAAAGTGATAAGAACTTGTTCTTGTAAAGGACAATATTATTACATCGTGATATGCATTTTTCATTCTGGAGTTTCTTTATCCATTTGTATATCAGCAGACATTTAGGTATTTCCCTATCTTGGCAATTTATGATAATCCCACAAAGAATTTGTCTTTATGAAGTAAGGACAGTGGTCTTCATTGTACATATGTCCCAAAGAAGGATTTATAGATAACATAATTCTGTTTTTTAATTTCTTTTAAAGTATCCATACAATTTTTCATGATAGCTGTACTAATCAACAGTCCTACCTACCATGCAGAACAGTTACCCCTTCCCATATCATTGCCAACAGATTTTTTCCTTTGAGAATTGCATTCATATATACAATATATATTGACCATATCTGCCTCCACTGCCTCTACCCGCACCCCAACACATCTTCCTCCAAAGCATCAAAGACATTAAGAGACTTGTCCATGGGAAGAGGAGACTAGACACATTCCTTGTCTTTTGTCTAGCCACATGTTTAAGTAAGAGGGCTGAAGAAGACAGAAAAGGAGGGGTCTGCTTCTATAATTGGGGTGAGGGAGGACCCTACTCCTTTGTTGTAGTTGGCCTTTGTGATTTATGGGATCCGTGGGTTTACCCCATTGATGGTAACAAAACAATTCAGTGGAGCTTGCTTTGGAGAAAGTCAAGGTTAATTACAATGGCTTTAAATTACAAGTGATGGGAATGACAATGAATGTGCCAGGAAAATACAGAATCCCAAAAGAAGTCAGAGAAGAATATGTGTAGACTTGTACAGAGCCAGTCCATTGACTGAAGGAACACACAAGCTCTTTTGACTCTCGGTGTAGGTAATAGCTACTCATTTCTCTGGTTCTCTAGTTTGAGCATCTCTTCTTTTTTTTTTTCTTAAGAAAATTTTTTCATTCATTTTACACACCAATCAAAGATCCCCCTCTTCCCTCCTCCCCCCCAGTCTTTCCCTCCCAACTCACTCCCCCATACTCCCCACCACAAGAAAGCAAGGCCTCCCATAGGGAGGCACATTCAGTAGAGGCAAGCTCTTCCCCCTACCTCAAGGCTACAAGAGGTGTCCCATCATAGTTAGTGGGCTCCACAAAGAGATGGATTCTGTTCCTACTGCCGGTGGCCCCCCAAGCATCTCAAGCTACACAACTGTCTCGCCATGCAGAGGGCCTAGTCCAGTCCCATGTAGGCTCCACAGCCATTGATCCTGCTTTCATGAGTTCCCTCTAGTTTGGTTTGGTCGTTCCTGCAGGTTTCCCATCAAGATCCTGATGCACTTGTTGAGCATCTCTTCTTTCCTTAGCAGAACTCATGACTAGCTGGGAAAATAGTACTGATCCCAAGGAGAATGTCACACATCCTTCCATAGTTGTTTTACATAGTAAAGTTGGAGTGAAAATACCTTCTCAATGAGCCTTGTCTGTTTTTAGAAAGGTGGAGCAAATGTTAACATGTGTTGTCAATTTAGAAAGAAAAGCCTCTACCACCAAAAAAAAAAATGTAAATCAAAATTACATGAAAATCCTTTCTTACTCCAGTCAACATGGCTATCCTTAAGAACTCAAACAGAAAATGCTGGCAACAATGAAGCAGAGAAGGAACCCTTATAAACTGCTGGTGGCAATGTAAACTAGTTTAGCCACCATAGAACTCAATATGGATGTTTTTGGAAGAAATTAAAAACAACACCATGTATTCCACCCATACAAGAGACAACCAGAAAGTCAAAGTCTACTACAGAGATGCCTGCATACCTATGCTTATCCCTACACTATTCCCAATAGCCAGTGTGTGCATCAGGGTAGGTAGCCATCCATAGATGAATGGATAAAAGGAATGTGTTATATACACGTACAACAGAGCATTGTTTAGTGATGGAGAATGAAATTACATTACTTACAGGAAAATGTACAGAACTGTATGGGATCATCAGTGGAACATGTAGGCTCACAGAGAATTTTCTGTATTTGTCAAGTATCTTCTGTCACGTGGAAGCTAGATAGGAGAGTAAAGAAAGAGTGGAATTTTAGGAGATTTAGAAGATCGAAAAGGTAAAGGGAGAGGAGATAAGAAAGGTAATGGGGGAGGCAAATTAGCATATCATTTACTACTGTGGAAAGTCAAAATGTATCTTGTACATTATGATACTATCATAATGAAACCCCTTTGTGGAATTTAAAAAAGAACAAAAGCTATCTGGACTGAATGCTTTTCTATCTTCAACACAGTAACCATCAGTTTCTGTCTCCATAAAAGTGAGAATAAGAGTTCTCCTCAGGTTGGGGATTTAGCTCAGTGGTAGAGCACTTGCCTAGCAAGCGCAAGGCCCTGGGTTCAATCCTCAGCTCAAAAAGAAAAAAGAAAAGAAAACAGTTCTTCTTAATGGCTTCCTGTCTAGACTGTTTCTTTTTGGGGGGGCAGGGGGTATAGGGGAGAGAGATTGTCCAGAAGTTTCAACTGTGAGTCTGCAACCATAGATACCACTGCAAAAGAACTTTCCTTGACATTTACAGTCAGTGATAGCACAGACCATGAACTTACACATGGTTGTAGTTGGAGAGCTTCTCTCCAGCCCCCGCCAAGCCCTATTAGTCCAACAACCCATTTATAAAATAAACATACAGACATTCATATTATTTAAACTGCTTGGCCATTAGCTCAGACCTGCCATTGTCTAGCTCTTACTCTTATATTTAGCCCATTTCTATTCATCTATATTTTGCCACGTGGCTCATGGCTTACCAGGACCTTACATCTTGTCATGGCAGCGGCTGGCAGTATCTCTCTCCTCAGCCTTCCTGTTCCCAGCATTCTCCTCTTCCTTGTCCCGCCTACCCTATCCTTCCTGCCTGGCTACTGGCCAATCAGCACTTTATTTATTTTAACCAATCAGAGCAACACATTTGACATACAGAACATCCCACAGCACATGGTTTCTGGTGACAGCACAGGGACCATAGACATCCACATGTCCTCCATCATCCATCAGCATAGATCACTCAGCATGGTCTCTGGCATCAGTTCATACCACAGACATTAAAGCAACCCTTGGGCACAGCATAGACCACTGGTACCATTATGACCCTTGGCCACAGCACAGGCCATGGACATTGATATGACCTCCATTGGCAACACAGACCACAGGCATGACTATGACTTCAGGCAGCAGCTCAGACCATGGGCATGCACATGGCCTTTGGTGGAAATCCAAACCACAGACATCAACCCCGGCCTCCTGAAGGAGCACAGACCAAGAACACCTACATGGTCTCCAGTGGCAGCAAGGACCATGGAAAAAGGAGTTTTTACTGCTCTAACACTGCAGGCAAATCATTTCCCTTTACGCCAGGCATTAACAAAAGAGCTATATCATTGAGCTTTATGAATCAGGCTTCCTGCCTTGTGCTCTTGCTGATATTTAGTGGTAAAAATGGGGAGGAAGAGGGTATTGCTTACCTAACTGTTCCTTTCTACTCTGCTGGCCTGCTGTACCTTTGGCTGGCATACCAATGGCAGGTAGAGCAGAGAGCAAGGTGGTGTTTAGAGAGTGAAGTTCAGAGGGCAAATGTTAGCCTCATCTTGCAGAGCCAGTTCCTACAGCCTGAGACCAGTGAAGGAGGGAAGGGTTAGATTTCACGAGAGCTGGTATCAAGAAGTTTTTGTCAACATGCTTAGTGCAAGGTCCACATTTCCAGCCTCAGCTCAGTTAATTTCTGGAAGAGACAAACCAAAGCTCACTTACTCTTCAGGTTCCCACTGAGCCTGCTGCATCAGAAGGGACTTTCACCTCCCAGAAATCCATTTTTACGAAGATTGATTGTGGATGCAGCTTTCCAGGTGAGGATTTGTCTCAGAGTATCAGGTATGTAGGACGAAAAAGTCTAGAGGCCAAATGAACAACACAAGAACTTTAGGTCATAAAATGATTGTGTGGGATGCATAGGCAATGAGTAGGCTTTAGCTGCTCATTAAAATTACCTACCTACCTATCTATCTATCTATCTATCTATCTATCTATCTATCTACCTTTCTTTCTTTCTTTCTTTCTTTCTTTCTTTCTTTCTTTCTTTCTTTCTTTCTTTCTTTCTTTCTTTGTATCATCTATCTATCTATACTGGGGACATGTGTACCACAGCCCTCTTGTGAAGGACAGTGAACAACTTGGTAGAGTTATTCTCTCCTTCCACCTCTATGTGAGCTTTGGAGATCAAACTCTGGTTGCCACGCTCATGTACTAAGTAGCTCTGCCTACTGAGCTGTCTCCCCAGCCCAAGCATACAAACAAACAAAATCCTCAATATTTATTGACATAATGGAGTATGTTAATTGCTTCACTCTGGGAGCATAAATACATGCATGTACCCACAAATTTAATATAAAGCTATGCACTGTGTGTGTTCATGTGTTCTGTAAAACCACATGGTATACCTTAAATAAACAAGCAATGTGACTTTTAAAAGGTCATTATTGCTTTTCAACATTTTCCTCCTCTCAAGTGAATGATTATGCTCAGTGACTCCCAGAATATGTACCAAAAATGCCTAAGGGAAAGACAGTAATTTCATTTGAAGGAACATATAGCATGCATGTATTCTGTAAAAAGTAGTTTATCAAGTATAATGAAAAATTCTTGGGTACTTCTGTGCAGTAAATGAAATGTTTTGTGGTTTTTGGAAGTGGTGAATACAGAACTACTGTGCTCAGTCTTTTCTGTTGTGTTACAGACAGGTAGGTTTCTTTGCCTGCTTCTGGTAAGAGGGTTATCACACTTAAAGTCAGAAAGGAAGCACGAATACACAGCATGGAGATATTACTTATTAATCAGATAGCAAGCAAAATTTATATTCAAGGTTGCATTTGAAGACTACTACCACAGTCTAATTTTGAATTTACCTAAGTTTTTTTTTTTTACACTCATGATTTGCATGCCACTTGGAAGCTATCTTATGCCCTGTATGTTCTGATTGTACTTTAATACTTCCCCCATGCCCACATGCACTGTGTATCATGCCTGGAGTTACTGTGTTCATGCTTTATTGTACTTTGCTAGATTGTGTTTTACATTTCCTTCCCCCACTTACAAACATTGTAGTTCTATTTAGAATCTCCCTGTGTTTGTATAGCTTTATAAAATTCTGTTCTGTTTTTTTTTTATTAATCTGCTTTCATCAGATTAATTTCCTTTACTAGCATGGCAGGGTCAGCAACTCTAGAGTCCACTTAGAAGTTGCTCAGTACTACTGGCTACAGCATGTCGGGCTTCCTGGGAAATCTCACTATAGGTAGCTTCAAACCTATCCTTTTTATTGGGCACCATGTTTAGTTGTTAGTTTCTGTACATCCTAAAAAGATGGTTCTAAATAACACCATTCAAGAAACGCAGTAATTTGTCACACT
Organism: Onychomys torridus; assembly: GCF_903995425.1. Classification (NCBI taxonomy): domain Eukaryota; kingdom Metazoa; phylum Chordata; class Mammalia; order Rodentia; family Cricetidae; genus Onychomys; species Onychomys torridus. The sequence continues at coordinate 131,272,666 of NC_050443.1, forward strand.
AAAGATTTAACATAAAGCTATACATGGCATTTTATTCTCATGTAACTCCTGATATACCCAGCAGTGCTGAGGGAGCACAGACAAAGGGGGTAATGCTTAGATTCAGGAAGTCAAAGTGAATAGCCTAACTGGGATTTTTAGTGATTAAGTCTGTTGGAAACTTCTACCCTTTGACTACCAGGAACATAACTGCAATCTGATGAAACTGGGTTACTTTTCTGTCCCTACAAGATAAACAGCAAGCCATGGTGAAACATGGTGTGCTCTCAGCAAGTATGTGAGAGGGGCTGGAGGTGAGAGCTTTGGGGAAGCAATCAAGGGAACTGCTATGCCTCCAGTGTATGCTCTGCCAGAATCCAGGGTGAAGCAGGAATGTGCATGTGAACTGGATATGTTGACTGGCACAAGGCTGTTGGCTACTTTTAGAGATATGACTTATTTTGGTCTGTGCTGAAACTTGATTATTGGATAGGATGTTAGGTTTGTTGTTCTGTTCTTGGTCTGACTCCATTATGGCCATATAATGGCATTGTCTGATGTTACTTTTCTATTAAAGCATTATGTTTTCTCAAATTTATAACGTGATGGTTGGTGTTGTCAACTTGGCAGAATCTAGAATCATGTGGGAGATAGGCCTTGGAGTATTCCTATGGGAATTATCTTGATTATGTTTATTAATGTAGGAAGACTTATCTTAATTGTGTGTGGGACCATTTCCCCAGGCAGAGAATCCTGGACTGTACTTATGGAGAAAGAGCTGAGCACCATGCATGTATTTACCCTTTGGTGTTTAAGTGTGGCTGCAATGAGGCCAACTGCTTCCAGCTCCCATTGCTGTGACTTCCCCAGCATGATGGACTGTGCCTTGAACAGTGAGCCAAAACAAACCCTTTCTTCCTTAAGTTACTGTTTATCACAGTGAAAGGAAGGAATCTAAGACAATACATTATGGAAAATAGAATAGGAATTTTGGTCTAGATAAGCAACCCAAGGGACAGAAACCAGTATTAGGGCAAACTGATTCAGTCTTTCTCCTAAAACCCAAAGTGGGAAATTTCTCACTTCCTGAGCCCAACAACAGTCACCCTCCCTGCTGAATATTAGCAGTCTGCAGCAGCTGCTGAGAAGTTAGTATCATATCTCCATCAAATGGCTTAGATGTCTTCATAGAAAACCAAGTGATCACAGTGACCATGCAAAACACAGGTGTCATCTCAAAGGGAATAAGAGGGAAATTTATTCTTGAGTCAAATATGTATCCACAACCTGGGAACATAAATTCAGGCTACCCCAAATAGCATATTCCAACATAGAAATGGTTTCATGAAGTTCTATAGTCACAGAACAAAAGGAGACCATAAATCAAGGCAATTTCCAAGTATGTGGGTAGAAACATCAGGGAGGTTGGTCACAGCAAAGTGGGGGCATCTTTGCTGCAGGTCTCACATGCTTCCTGATGACAATTTTAGCTCTGGGGTCAGTAGATGTTAGTAGTTTTATAAGTTAATGCATTCCCAAAGGTTTTCCTGACAGCTGAAACATCAAAAGGATCTTAGGTCCGACGCAGAAGTGAGAAATATGTGGCCATAAAGGCTTCTGAAGACAGCTAGTGATGGTTTTGGGTCTGAATCTGCAATATCTAAGTTCTCCACAGACACAGAGTTCTGATTAGTCATCCAGCCTTGTAGAGTATTTGACATGAGCATGGTTTTCGTCTTGGAATTTCAGATCACAACAACTATCCAGTCTGTTCTGCACTTTTGATTTTATTCCACTGATGTATTTGTTTATCCTTATGCCCAGTGACTGTCTTGATAATGCTAGCTTTCTATTAATACTAAGGCTTACACTAGGGTGAATTTCATCATCAGTCGTGCCTTCCCACAAATGGAGCCTGTGGTATTTCATGACTGATTTGATCAATTTGTAGATAAGTAAAATTTTATTTTTTATTTATATGTGTTTGTTTATGTGCCTCATGTGTGTGGGTCCCATGGAGGTCAAAGGAAGGTGTCAGAGCCCTTGGAGCTGGGAGTTACAGGCAATTGTGAGCTGGTATGAGTGCTGGGAACTTAAATTGGGTTTCTCCAGAAGAGCAAAAAGTATTCTTAATTGCTGAACCATCTTTGTGGTCCCTATCTTTTCCCTAGGGTTTTGTTTGTTTGTTTGGTTTGGTTTGGCTTTTTGAGACAGGGTTTCTCTATGCAGCTTTGGCACCTTTCCTGAAATTCTCTCTGTAGCCCAGGCTGGCCTCAAACTCACAGAGATCCGCCTGCCTCTGCCTCCGGAGTGCTGGGATTAAAGGCATGAGCCACCACCACCCGGCTTAGGTTTTTTTTTTTTTTTTTTAATTTAAGATTTTTTTTTTATTCATTTCACATACCAACCACAGATCTCCCTCTCATCCTTCCTCTCACCATCCCCAGCCTTTCCCGCCCTCTCCTCCTCCCCTATCCCCTCCTCCAAAAGGGTAAGACCTCCCATGGGGAGTCAGCAAAGCCTGGTACATTCCGTTGAGGCAGGACCAAGTCTCTCCCTCCCCTGCATCAATGTTGAGCAAGGCCTCCTACGGTAGATAATGGGCTCCAAAAAGACAGCTCATGCCCCAGGGATGGATCCCACTGCCAGGAGCCCTTCAAACAGACCAAGCTACACAATTTTCTCCCTTATGCATAGGGCCTAGTCTGGTCCCATAGAGGTTCCACAGCTATCTGTCTAAAGTTTGTGAGTTCCTTTGAGCTTGGTTCACTTGTCTCTGTAGATTTCCCCATCATGATCTTGACCCCCGTTGCTCATATAATCCCTCTTCCCTCTCTTCAACTGGACTCCCAGCGCTTGGCCTGGTGCTTGGCTGTGGATCTCTGCATCTGCTTCCATCAGTTACTGGATGAAGGCTCTATGATGACAGTTAGGGTTTTCATCTGGTCCCTATCTTAACAATAAAGAATCTTGTGATTTCTCCATGTGTGCTCCACTGTGGATACTTTTAACAATCAGTCTTCATTAATATTTCTTTGTTACAGTCAGATGTGCTGCTGATCAGATGCTATGTGTTTTTCATGTTAAATGTTGCATTGTTTTCATTTCCATGTGTTCTATGTTAGTCTTTTAAAAATATTTTTTCACTCTAGGTTTGGTTTTTGTTTACTGTTTTAGCTAGTGTTCTCTCTGTCTCTCTGTGTCTGTCTCTCTGTGTCCCTGTCTCTGTTTCTCTCTGTGTCTCTCAGCCTCTTTCTCTATCTCTCTCTGTCTCTCTGTCACTGTCACACACATGCACACGCACACACACACACACACACACACACACACACACACACACACACACACACACCACTATGACCTCCTCAAACTCCAATCTTTGTATACTCAAAGCTGTGAGGTCCTTTCCTTTCTTCTCTTTCCATTACCCAGTGCCTCAAATTGGAAACTTCCTTCAAAACATAAGGTGATGGCAATTGTTTGTGGGGATGGGCCCCAGGTCTGGCACATGGTAGACTAGGGGCTTTGTCAGTTAATCCATTCTTCTAGCTTCTTGTTACTTTCCTTTATCCAAGACTATAGCCCTACTGTCATTTGGCAACATATGTGTCTTAGTCACCTTTCGCTGTTAACTTCACACAGCCTAGAGTCATCTAAGGGAGAAATTGCCTAGATCAGAGTGGCCTGTGAGCATGTCTATGGTAAATTATCTTTATTGTTAACTGATGAAGGAGGGCACCCCTCTGTGGGCAGCACCATTAGTCCTGAGCTGGATAAGAAAGCATGAGCCTATGAGCAAGCCAACAGGCAGTATTCCTCCATGGTTTCTGCTTCAAGTTCCTGCTTGAGTTTCTACTCTGACTTTCCTCAGCTATTAGCTGTAACTTGTAAACTTGTAAGCAAATCCTTTCATTGCTTAAGATGCTTTTGTTTGGAGTGTTTTATCACAATGGCAAAAATCAGACTTGAACAACATGAAAGTTGCCCTTTCCTCTGTTTTTAAAAAGCACACAGTTGCATTGCTCTTGGCCTGGAGACTGACAGCTCATGCATGGCCAGGCCAGTTTCATTCCTGTCTTTTCGCCCTCACTCAGAAATTATTTTTATCTATTCTAAATACCACTGTTTCATAACAGAACATGGTGACACAGATCCCCTTCTTTTTTATGTAGTTTAGGTGGGACCAACATGATGTGGTGAGTCAATTTTTAAAATGCTAATTTTTCTTACCTGGTAATTTTAAAGAGTGTGTGTTTGTGTGTGTGTGTGTGTGTGTGTGTGTGTGTGTGTGTGTGTGTGTGTGTAGGATGCTCATACCCTGACATCCAGTTAAAGTAAAAGGAGAACTTGCCTGTGGGAACTAGTTCTCTTTTCCTCTACCATGTGGATCCTGGGGAGCAAACCAGCCTTCACAGCATCTTTTCTCAATGAGCCATCTTGCAAGCCCTAACATAGTATTTTCTTATGTGTATCATAGACAAGAATAATGCTTAGAGAGGGAACTATACAAGAAAGCCACAAAACAATGATAGCATGAGAACAGCAGCTGGAATGTGACTTGGTTGTAAAGGTTCATTATTTATATCTAAAACATGGTAACATACCCTACATTAAAACAGTTGCATCAAAATATCACACAATATTAACTCACATGAGGAGACAGAAGAGGAAGAGAAACATTAGTAATAAAAATAAATAACACAGTTGAGTAATGTTTATATAAGCAACACTCTACCAAACTTGCTGCATGTTGGCCAGTCATTACAACCCCACAAACATTCTATGAGCCAGATGATGCCATCATCCCACCTATCTTTCATGAATACAAGTAACAGAAGCTAAGCAACTTCCTGCATAACACCATTCTTGGAGATGCCAGGAGAGATGTTGGCACACTGGAAACTCAAAAGAATAAAATGTACGTGTCCATGTAATGTGAATCCAGTGGTGGGAAGAGGAACCAAGAAGGCCAGAGGAAGACTCCTGTGCTTCTTTCAAGTCCTGTGTTTCCTTCAGGCTGATGAGGATGTTAGTGAAGGGGAGATTTGACTAAACATATAGAACTGGCTACTTTTGTTTCTGTCAGTAATGAATGTCCATTTATTATTTCTCTAGGCTAAACTGTCCTCATGATTGTCCCACTGCAAGGTGCACAAATGCTGCAGATGCTGGAGAAATCCTTGAGGAAGTATCTTCCTGAATCCTTAAAGGTGACCTCAGAAAATGCTGAGGGCCACAAGGAGAAAGTGGATGTGAAAAAGAGCTTAACACTTACGCTTCACTGTGTGCGTGTGCGTGTGCGTGTGCGTGTGTGTGTGTGTGTGTGTGTGTGTGTGTGTGTGTGTGTATGGTGGTTGATGTGTGTGTGGTGTGTACATGCATGAATAGAATATGTGCATGCATGAAGAGGACTGAGGTTGATATTTAGTGTCTTTCTTGATCACTCTTCTCCTTTTATGCCAAGAAAGTGTCTCTTGCTGAAACTGAAGCTCACCAAATCAGCTAGTATAGCTAGTCAAGCTGTCCAGAAAATTCCCCTGCCTGTGCCTCCCAAGCAATGGGATTACAAGAAGGCTGTCAGCACTACTAGGCTTCTGTGTGGGTACCGGAGATCAGAACTCTGAACTCCAGTCCTCACCCTGTGTGCTAAGTGCTTTATCCACCGAGCCATCTTCCCAGCCCTTATGTGACATTATTTTGAACTACTCACTCCATATTTCATAATTTCTACCAGTTAGAATACATCATCTCTTTTCAGTTTTTGCCACTGTATCTGTGTCATTGGTTAAGAATGTGGAGATATAGTCAGGTATGGTAGTGCATACCTTTATTAAGTCAAGAAGGCAGGTGATTCTCTGTGAGTTCAAGGCTGTGCTTCTACATAGTGAGTTTCAGGCACAGTGAGACTCTACCTCCATAAAAATAAGAATGTGGAGATATAAAGAAGTAATTTAAATGTTATCGTAGTCAGGACTGCTCAGGAGACAGGTGCTTACCTACAAGCCTGACAGCCTGGGTCTGATCTCCAGATCCCACTTGGTAGAAGGAGAGAACTAACTCCAAAGAGTTTCCATCTGACCTCCACACACATGCTGTGACACACACATGCCCCACAAATAAATAAGATGTGAGAATATGGAGGGGCAGTTATTTCCCCAAATCTCTCCAGCAATGAGTTGCAACACAAGTCACGTACACACATGGATTTTGCCCTCTGCTGACTGAAGTTTTCTGTTGTTTCTTTTCAAGAGCCCTTCCTTAGCTGCCCTTGAGATTCCTGGTTTTTTTCTCCACAGTTAGCTGAGGGAATGTATTAATGTTTAATCAGTTCATTCCAGAAGAATGCTTGCTCTGTGAAAAGTGAACCATTTGAGTGTGCTTGAAGTTAGAAATGGGTCTGTTGCTCTGAACTTAATGCATATTAGAATATTTTGGACTTGATTCCTGATTTTTCCCCCAAACCCAGGACAACTGAGTAGAGATCCTGGGTTGACTGAACCATGTAGATAGATATAAATGCTTACATTTGAGCTGTGTAAAGTCATCTCTAATGGTGGATTCAGAGCCTTGATTTTGTTGTTGTTTTGAGACATGGTGCCTTGATTTTTTTTTTTTTTCAATCAAATGAGGTGAGGTCTACTTTAGTGAGTTTAAGTATAACCGTGTTTGGTGTGCTATGTATGTGTTTGTGTTTGTGTATATTGTTTATGCATGTATGTGTGTGCTTATGTGTATGTTTTCTGTGTGTTTGTGGTGGTATATGTATATATGTATGTGTATATACGTTTGTGTATATATTTCTGTGTGTATGCATGTGTGTTTATTTGCACGTGTATGCTTGTGTGAATATTTGTATGTGTGTAAAATAGTTCATGTGTATTTCATCTGTTTGTATATTTCTGTGTGTTTGTACCCATGTCTGTGTGTGAGTGTATGAATGTTTATGTTTATGTGCATGCATGTGTGTGTCTTAGAGGAAAAATTTTCAGATTTGTGCCACTCTATAAGACATTTCCTACAAAATGCATTTAAGATGGGTAGATTCAGTTTCTTCTTTCTCTAGCAGATTTGCTACTCCATATTTATAAAGAAGAAAAATATTAGCATTCTGTTATTTGTAGATTTTTTTATTTTATTTATTAATAATAAGCTAATAAGGGAACCAGTCCTATTATTTGCCACCCAAATAAAGGTGCATCAAATAAAACAAAAACTAAAAAACCTATTTTAGTAAGGCCCATTGATATAAACCAAGACCTTCTATGTACCCTGGTAATCCACAGGGGTCAGGAAATCTCCCAGAGAGAAAGCAAATTTTTCTTGGAAATTATATTTGACACTCTGTGGACAACTAGTTTGAGTTACTGTTATGTTGAATAACTTTTCTCAGAAATTCTGAAAGCTAATTTTTTTTTTTTACATGCTGTGTGGTATAGAGTTTTAAAATGTAAATTTCTCTTTTTCTTATGTTAAAAGTGAAGTCAAACATTTTGAAAGAACTGTAGATGTTTTCCAGTGGTTTTGTTGAGCTCATGGAGTGAGGTGAGGTGGCTGTCTCAGCTTCTCAGCTGTTTTAAGGGAATACTTAACTCTTTAGTCACTTACTGAAGCACACACTTTCTCTTAATGGGAGCCTGGAATAGCCATAAGGAAAGTTGATCCTAAAAACCACTGACTTTATTTGCCTGAATATTTTACTACATATGTTATGGCTCATATTTGAAGACAAAAATTTTATCAGTTGAGGTTGGAAAAAAAGTAGCATGTGAGATTGTTTGTCCTAGATTCTTCCTTGGCTCTTTGTCATCACCAAGTGTCACAATTTCATAGAAATAATCTGTCCCAATCACACAAAGTGCTTTTCCATTCCTCTTAATAAACTAACCATCTCACTTCCTTGCAGGTTTATGGGACTGTCTATCACATTAACCATGGAAACCCATTCAACCTAAAAGCCCTAGTTGACAAGTGGCCTGGTTTTAACACAGTGGTTGTCCGCCCTCAGGAGCAGGTAAGGAGCTAGGTGTTAACAAATACACTTCTAGGATTATTTGAGTAGAATCTAAAAAAGCTTATCCCAGGTTATATTTGGGAATATACATATACATGCATACACATATGTATGTGTAATAACAATTAATGGGAAAAGGGTCTTGTATTTGAAAAAGAGAAGGAAGAAATATATGGGAGGTTTTGGAGGGAGGGAAGGGAAGGGAAAATGTAATTAGAGTATAATCTCAAAAAAAGTTGATCACATAAAGTCAAGAGTATAATGGAAGTTTCTAGAGATGGGGTGGGATTGGAAATTGGGATAGTACTATGAAAAGATAAAAAAAATTACAGTTAAAAAGAAAGAATAAGTTAATGAGATTTATTGCACAGCATGGTGACAAATTATATTTTACTCTGAAAATGGTGAGAGAGATGTAAAGTGTTCATACTAAATGTTTTACTACTGTATATTTTAATTAGCTATGTTTATACATGTCACATATATGTACATACATAGCTGTATGTTACACAATGACATTTCAATTTGTGTTGAACCAAATGTATGACAATGGCCCCATCAAAATACATTGCCTGTGCTGGGGTGAGACCTCAGTGGGTAAAGTACTTGCTACGAAAGCATGAGGGCCAAAATTTGAACTCCAGAGCCCACTTGAAAAAGTCATGTGCAATGTGGTGTGTGCTTGTAACCCTAGTGCCAGAGAGACAAGATGGTACATTTCTGGGGCTCATTAACCAGCCAGCTAGCTTGCTAGGCATGATCCAGGCCAATGATAAACATTGCCTCAAGGAAAAAAGGTAGATGACACCTAAGGAAGTACACCCAAGGTTCTCCTTTGACCTCCACATATAACTACACACATGTGCAACACACACACACACACACACACACACACACACACACACACACACACACACACGCGTGTGTGCGCATAAACACTCAGTAAATCTCCTAGTGGTATTGTAACCGGTATTGTAACCATTTTAGTTTGAGTAATCACAGTCTATGATGGCCCAATGGTTAAGAGCACTGGCTGATTTTCCAGAGGACCTGGGTTTAATTCTCAGCACACACATGATGGCTCTCATCATCTGGGACTCCAGTTCCAGAAGATCCAGTGCTCTCTTCTGGCCTCCCTGAGACCAAGCATGCATGAGGTACACAGATACTCATGCAAGCAAAACATTCATACACATTAAATAAAGTTTAAAATACTAAAGTATAATGAAACTAGCACTACAATCATAAACAATAAACAATGAGTATTATCTTTCCTTTCTCCATAATAACAGGATATGGCAGATGACCTTGATTACTATACCAATACTTACCAAATCTACTCTAAAGACCCCCAGAACTGTCAGGAATTCCTGAACTCCCCAGAAGTAATCAACTGGAAACAACATTTGCAGATTCAAAGTAAGAGCAATGGAAAATTAGATCAATTCCTTCTGTGTCTTGTCTCAAAAGATCCCCCTGTTTCCCACTCCCCAGCCAAGTTCCATGTCCTCAGCCAGATGTCCATGCTTTGACATCATTAAATGTACTTGTAAAGAGAAAAGTATAAGAAAGAGCTCTTAGGCTGAACAAAACCTATAGAATGCATGTATATTTATATATAATGAAGGAGGATTTATTAGTTTGGCTTACATGAAAGGAACTATGTAGACCAATAGTGGCTGTATGCACATTGGAGAGGCAGAAAACTCGGTAGCTACCTGGTCCACAAAGCTGCATACTTTGGCAATCTCAGTTTGTTGCTAATAGCCTAGTCATTTCGTGGGGAGTTGTGGGTACTGTGCTCACTTTGGAAGGCTGAAGAGACCAAGTCTGATATTAGCAGAAGATGGCGACAGCAATGGTAGACAATAGACAATGGGGATGCTGTTTTTTTCTTCAAACCCCTCTTCATCTGGTCTACCCATTGGAAAGTGTGAACCACTTTGAGGGCTGATCTTCCTCCCTCAGTCAATCTTGATCCAGACTCTTCCAGAGGTATGTCTCTTAGATGATTATAAATCCTGTCAAGTTGACAACTGAGACCAACCATTATAATAATCCCTATTCCCAGAAATGTGTGGCATTTTTTTAGATGTGTCCAGAATTCTTAGGAAAAGTGGGTACAGGAATGCAGCTTCACCTCTAGAATCCCATGTCTGTAATGATATTGACAGGTCATGATGTCACAGGGTACCTCTAAGGTCACCAATAACAACTATCCTGATGATAAGCATGCTCTTAGAGACAGACTCCCTGAGTTGGTATCTATCTGCTCCTCTCTATCTGATCCTTAAGAAGTGTCTTGCCCTCTCTGATATCATAGTCTTTTTATATAAACATGAAAGTTAATAGGAGTTCTTAAAATACAAGACAGTGGTGTAGTAGAATACTTTTTTAAGGTATGTTACTTTTGCTTATGTTGCATTTGTTTAATTCTGTGAACCTATGTTACTGTGCCTGTCTAAAACACCTGATGGTTTAATAAAGAACTGGCCAATAGCAAGGCAGGAGAAAGGATAGGCAAGGCTGCAGGCAGAGAATATAAATAGAAGGAAAAAAATCTGGGAAGAGGGATTGGAGATCTAGGATGAAGTAGCCAAAGAAGGAAAAAGACTCCAGGGGCCAGCTACCCAGCTACACAACCAGCAAGCCACAGAGTAAGAGTAGGATACAGAAATAAGAGAATGGGAAAAGCCCAGAGACAAAAGGTATACAGGATAAGTTAAGGAAAACTTGTTAGCGACTAAGCCAAGCTAAGGCCAGGAATTCATAATTGAGAATAAGCCTCCGTGAGTGATTTATTTGGGAGCTGGCTGACAGGTCCCCCCAGAAGAGTAAAAGACAAACAACACCACGCTGGCATTTTGAACAGGAAGAGCTTAGTGTAATAGCGGGTGTCCTGCTTAGCCCTAATTGTCAACTTGACACAAGCTAGAGTCACTTGGGAAGAGTTGTCTCAGTTGGGTAATTGCCAAGATCAGATTGGCTTGGAGAGCATGTCTGTGGGGCATTGTTTTGGTTGCTAATTAATAGAGGAGGGCCTAGGCCACTTTAGGTAGTACCATCCCTAGACAAGTAGCCCTGGACTGTATAAGAAAACTAGTTAAATGTGAGCATGTTAAACTAGTTAAAAATGAGCCAGAGAGTAAGCCAGCAATCAGTTCTGCTGCAGTTTCTGCCTTGAGTTCCTGCCCTGATTTCCTTTAGTGATAGATTGTAACCTGGAAGTATAATGCAAATAAACCCTTTGTCCCCAGTTGAGTTTCATTATGGTGTTTTGTAACAGCAACAGTATGAAACTAGAATGGGGGATAGGTCACTTAACATTTGCTGTAATAGAAAATTTATAATGAAGTGAATCAACAATTCAGTTCGGGCTTTGCAGGCTGTTCATTACTGGTCTCTACTAGATTTGTTCATATATCATATGGTGATTGGAGAACGCAATACATGTTGCTTCACCATAGACTCACTCACATGTGTAGATGGTGGTTCTGGCTATCAGTCAATACCAGCTATTGATTGTACTGATGGTACAATGTGAGTCTGGCCAGCTACCCCAGGCTAGTTTATATGCAGTTGGTCTCAAGGCAACTAGGATCAAAAAAAGAAAGTCTCGAAGTCTAACACTGTTAAGTCTCCACTTGTGTAAGTTTATATTACTATTGGTCAGATGGGGTATAGAATGAGACTCCTCCAGGGAACAGAGGCAAGGAATTATGGTTAAATTCCAAATCATTGTTTCAATAGTCCACCACATTGGAGACATAACTCAGAAGATGCTGGCTACCATATTTTATAGCTCATCCTCTTTGATTTTCAAAACTACATAATTATATACCTTAAAAAAAACTTAGTTCCAGTCTTGGTCCATTCATAAAATGACTATGAATTAATTCATCCCTGTCATGTTTTCATTTTTGTAAATCAGGGAAGATTATGCCAGCTGTGACTATATGGCCATTCACACAGCAGCATCAGCATGACTGTAATCAAGCTTTATCTTAAATCTCACACTTCCTACCCCATTAGAGAGCCCCCACCCAGAACATGTCTAGCTGTTACTTTTCTCCTTAGAAGTTCACTGTATGTTTTCTTATAAACCCATCTAGGTTCCCAGTCCCGCCTGAATGAGGCAATACAAAATCTTGCAAACATTCAGTCTTTCCAAGTCAATCGCTCAGAAAACATCCTCTTCGTGGAGTCAGAGACAATCAAGACACTGTTCCCTTCCCTGCTGGATACAAAGAAATTGTCACCAGGCAATGGCAAGCCCAAGGCCATGTGAGTTTGATAAGAGATGCTGCATATCCCTCATCTTTATCCTTCATCCCCCACTGCCTGGTCCTGATTTTACCCTGGTCTTTGCTGCCCACACTCTAGGAGGTGCCCTCCACCCATCACCCATGCTCATGCAAGCAACTCTAATGAAATTCAGTTGTTTACATTACACACATAAAGGAAATGAAAGGAGGGGAGCTTGTTGGGAAGAGGTTCAGCAGAATGAGGGCCATAGAAATTAAAGTACTTAAGAGTGCCTAAAACTAATATAACCGATGACATATATTCATGGAATTATTAAATAATAAACTTTTTTTTTTTTTCGAGACAGGGTTTCTCTGTGTAGCTTTGCGCCTTTCCTGGAACTTACTTTGGAGACCAGGCTGGCCTCGAACTCACAGAGATCCGCCTGCCTCTGCCTCCTGAGTGCTGGGATTGAAGGCGTGTGCCACCACCACCCAGCAAATAATAAACTTTTTAAAAGTTTGAATTATAATAGTGCCAGTAAGATGGTTCATCAAGTCAAGGCTTTGATGGTCAAGGCTGACCAACTGAGTTACCAAATTCAATACCTGGGACCAACATGTTGAAAGGAGAGAACCATCTCCATAGCTTCTTCTCTGGTAGCTACTGTGTGTGTACATCTCTACACTCCAGCTCATCCAAGTCATTAAATAGAGAAGGAAATGAAAAATGATCAGAATAATCTATAAAAGTATAAATCTGACCACATTCCTCTTTGTTCACATAATTGTAAGAGTAAAGTCCTCTGTCCATTGCTTAACAATTATTGTTCTTGCTCATTTACTCCAGCCACACTGGCCTTTTTATCCTTCTAATATAAGCCCATCTATATTCCAGGACTTTGAATGTGTTGCTTCCAATGTTATGCCCCTCAAGATAATAGAGGTGGGAACAGACCATACCCTTATACTCACAGACTTTGCTTTCTTCTTGGACCCTCTATAGCAATCAAGACATGTTTAAACTTTCATCCTTGGATGTTACCCATGCTGCCTTGGTAAACAAATTCTGGCTTTTTGGTGGCAATGAGAGGAGCCAGAGATTCATCGAACGTTGTATAAAGAAATTCCCAAGTTCCTGTGTCTTGGGACCTGAGGGGACCCCTGCATCCTGGACCCTAATGGATCAAACTGGAGAGATTCGAATGGGAGGCACCATGCCTCAGTACCGGGCTCAAGGTCTTGTCTCCTTTGTTGTCTATTCACAAAGCCAGATTATGAAGAAACGTGGCTTTCCTATTTATTCTCACACAGACAAAAGCAATACTGCTATGCAAAAAATGAGTTACTCACTACAGCATCTCATCATGCCCTGTGCCTGGAACCAATGGAAGTGTGTGCCTGTGTGAAGATGGCCTCAAACACAAGATGGTGGTGGGTGGGCCTGGGGATGTAATTGGATGGCGGACCAAGAGTAGAGGTGACCAAAAAGAAAGAATAAACGGAAACCAGGTGCAAAGGAGTTATACTATGTGTGCTCTGGGGAAGCAGTGAGAATGGCTGACAGACCTGCCATTGTCCCTGTACCTGAGTTCAAAACTGGCCTATGTCCTTCTGTACTGAACTTATGTAATGTAGTCCCTTCACATTTCTAGGATCTATATGACACTCCCTTATCAAATGCATAGAGCTCCAAATGGTCCCTCTTGGAAGCCCTAGTGCACAACTTGGAGACCTGCTAACCTGGCTAGTGATGACGAGATAATGTTTTCTGGCTACTGTGCCTTTTCCCTCTCTGCCTATGGCCTTTCCTTCAGTGATCAGCAAGTGTATTCTCTACATCAGGTCTTAAGAAAGTAGCACTCCTCTGTTAGCTGCTTCACATATATTAAATACATTATGCATGGATCATATAGTTTATCAGATTAAACACAATATACATAAAATAGCAAAGGAAGATATTAAGGAAAAGCCTAACGTAGGTTTCCAGTTCCTTCTTAGTTCCAAGAAAATTATGCAATGTGGCTTTCAAAGACTTGGATTTCCAGCCCATTGAAACCCTTTAGGAGTAAATAGAGTGTGCAGTTGGTTGCACAAGCATAAGCTAGATGGCTTATGCTAAGGAGAACAAATGGTAAGTCGTGGAGAGTAAAATATGGATGCACCCAGGTAGGAGCTGAGGGCAGAGAAGCCCAGCCAGGACATTTACTGTCCTATCTCTTCTTATGACATTATACTTCTGGTGCCTGAATCTATTAAGCACAGACAGTTATGTCATGGGAAGGCATATTGCTAATGGAGCAGAAGGAGAGAGCTCCTAGGTTGGGACATGTTTGCTAGGACAGTTCTCTGGACAGCAGAGTGCTCTGTAAAGAAGATGACATCATTCCTTTTCATCTCTACCCTGGTGTTATGTTATAGAAGTGGAGATCCAGTCCTACACCACCAAGTCCAAAGTCATGGCTGAAGTTTAATTTCTTGGGAAGTGAAGACACTGGAGGTTCAGCTGAGAGCAGGGTTTCTCAGTTTTGGCACGGTGGACATGTATCACTGTATGATCCCATATTCCAGGGGCTAGGATGTTTGCCAGGTCCCTACTCATAAGGTGTGAGAAGAACATTCCATCACTCTTTTTTTCTAGTTCCCCCCTCTGTGAGCGTGTGTGTGTGGGGGGGGGGGGTGCGCGCACACATCTGTGTATGAATGCATTGTGTGCACATGGTGGTGAGAGTGCCTTCTGTTGTACTTCATCTCACCTTTTTGAGACTGTCTCTCATTGAACCTGGACCTCGTCAGTTCAACTAGACTGGCTGGGCAGCAAACCCCAGGATCCTCCTATCTCTGCTTCCCCAGCACTATGATTACAAGCAGGCATTGCTGTACCCAGCTTTTTACATGGGTCTTGGGGATCCAAACTCAGGTCTTCATGCTTACTTAGCAAGCAGCATCAACTGACCTGTCTCCCTGTCCCCCATCACTCTTTGGATAACTAGAAATATATGCAGACATTAATCTCCCTTGGAGACTAAGTGGCCATTGGTTGGGAAACACTGGCTGATAGTTGTGGTCCTCAAATTTATGTATACTTCCAAAGCACTGGCATAGTAGCCAGATGCTGGTGTACATCTGCAGCCACCAGATACTCAGGAGGCCAAGACAGGATACCTTGGAACTAGGAATTCAAGGTTAGCTTAGGAAGATGGAGAGACCCTGTGACAAATTAAGGGAAGAAAACAAGGTAAGAAGGGAGGGAGGGAAATTTTCTTATAAATAAGACTTTGGGGCTTCATGCATACTTTCTGTGACTTAATGATCATGGTAAGACCCCTAGATTTTACATTTGTAATAAGCTTTCAAGGGATTCTGATGCTGTCAGTATAGTGACCATGCTTTCAGAACCATTTGTTTAGAAAAATAATGAGCATTTCTTCCCCGGGACTATGGATGGGAATTAATATTACACTTTGCTTTGTAAAATTTATATACATTTACCATTCTAAGAGTGACCAAGCTTTCCAACACACTGAAATAGAACCATTTACATCTTTTCCGTCTCTCTTTTTAAGCTCTTTCATGTTGATTTGTTTCTTTGGTTGGTTTTTCCCCCCTTGTTGTTCTTTTGAGCTGGCCTTGCACAGCCCAGGATGGCCAGGAAGTCATTGTGTAGCCGAGGATGACTTTACATTAAGGATAGTCCTGTCCCTGCCTCCCAAGTGCTGAGATTGCAGGAGTGCACCACTAACTCTGGTTCTCCAAAGCTTGTCTTGCTCTGGAAGTTTCCAGGTCAATGCACTGTCTCAGACCTCTTGTTTTCCATTTGCCTTGTGCCTATTCTCCATGACAGGTACAAAGAAGACCTATCACATCATTAAAGCATTCATCAATGTCAGTCATTAATTGTCATTTTTTGTTCCTTTCCATTGGTCATGTGATTGGTGGAAATTCCTTCTGTGCTGTTGCATTAATTTGAGTGTCAGTTACAAAAAAATGGATGTGGCAAAAGCAATACACTATTAATGTATATTCCAAACACTGTTCTCTGATCTCAGGATATATCATTGCATAAAAGGATTTCTATAAGATTTACATTCTACAGTCATTAAGAGATATGACTTCTGCAATTAAAACTTTAAATCTCTGAAGAAAGAAACTGAGAAAGACACTACAAGATGGAAAGACATCCCATGCTCAGATTGGTAGGATTAACATTGTGAGAATGACCAGTCTACCAAAAGCCATTTGTAGATTCAAAATAATCCCAAGAAAAATCTCCATGATATTCTTCAGAAGTATGGAATCTAAAATTTGTAAGATTACATATTTAAATGGCTCATAAAAGCCAGAATTCATCCTTACCTATTTTGTCTTTTTTTTTTCTGGAGCTGAGGGCCAAACCCAGGGCCTTGCACTTGCTAGGCATAATGCTATAGACATTTGTTTTGTCATAAATCAGTGCAAGGTTTGGGTAGAGGGAGGAATGTTGCTCCAGGTATCTAGTCATTAGGAATGGAGAATGAGAATAGAGATACACATCCCACGGAGCATAGCACAGTACCTCTTGACAAGAAGATATGTATTCCAAATAAAATCCATAATTCGAAGGGTGAGATTATTGCTCAAATAATTAGCATAAAACATAAAATTGTTTCCTAAAAAATGCACATTCGGCTTATGGGACTGTAAACTAGCATAAACTGGTTCTGTTTACCAGATTCACCTCTGGTGAATTGACTGACTATGCTGAATGTCATTTTTATTGTTATGTTAATAATTTCCTAAATTTAAGAAGGAACTATTTAGGGATTGGGGATTTAACTATTTAGGGATTGGTAGAGCACTTGCCTAGTAAGTGCAAGGCCTGGTTTGTCGCTCCAAAAAACAAAGACTAATAAGAAGGGACTATTAAAACTCATCATGATTTGTGCATTGTATTTTTATATATGTCCACTCAGAGCTGTTTATACATAACAATGCCACAACAAACACTGGCAGGCATTGTGATGAACACACAACACACACTACACTATTGGTCATACATTATCAAATTTAACTCATAATAAGTTGTGGAGGCAGGTCTCAGACCACCTTCATTTTGATGATAGATAACACGAGGTGCAAGGGGCTTAGGTAAGGAACTGGTATCTCCCAGGAAGAAAATGAGACTGCGTACCCATCCGTGTGAATGCAGCTGTTCTCAGAGCCCTAGAGTTCATGCCAAAAGCTGTATCTTTTCTTCAGGATCCGCATTACTGTTTGCGGGTGGCTGAAATGCTGCCTTTATCTGCTCCTTATTAGACTTTATCTGTTGAATACTAGACATTCGGTTCTAATGGCTACTATAGAAAATACTAGACATTCTACTATGTAACCCCATGCACTAGGCTTGGGGAAATGGAAACAATTCATTAACATTGTTTAAGTTGAATAACACTCTGATTAGATCTAAAGTTTGGCTTTGTCTGTGACTCTGCATAATTCTGAATTAATTACTCAATTTCTTTGTTAGCAAATTACTTAATATAAAAATAGACACAGTGACTAACCAATTTAATGGGGTTGTTTAGAGGATTAAATGGCTACATATGATTCACCTAGTACATAACATGTTTAGAAGTACAGATCTTATTGGGGGTTGGAGAGATGGCTCAGTGAGTAGAACACATGCATGTGGAAAGTTTGTCAGAGACAAATGGAAATGGCTAGTTTGTAACAGAAATAACTTAAGAAAGTTAACTACATCATAAAATTTATAGTATATTGATCTAATATTTATTCTTTTTTAAAAATTTATTATTATTATTATTATTATTATTATATTTATGTTTTAATTTTACACATCAGCCATGGGTTCCCCTGTCTTCCCCCCTCCCCTCCATTCCCATCTCCTCCAGGGCCAAGACACCCCTGGGGATAAGTGAGACAATTGAATAGCTTGAACTGTTTGGGAGGCATCCAGGCTGTGGGACCTGGACCTGTCCTTAGTGCATGAGCTGGCTGTTTGGAACCTTGGGTTTACACAGGGACACTTTGCTCAGCCTGGAAGGAGGGGACTGGACCTGCCTGTATTGAATCCACCAGGTCTAATATTTATTCTTAAGGATTTTTCTTTTCTTTCTTTCTTTTTTTTTTTACAATTTTGTGGGGGTATATGTAAGCACATGGGTATAGGTGCTTGTAAAGAACAGAGGCATCAGAACCCATGGAGTTGGAGATACAGGTACTTGTGAGCCACCGACATGCATGCTGGGAACCAAACTCAGGTCCTCTGCAAGAGTAGTAAGGGCTCTTAACCACTGAGCCATCACTCCAGACCCCTAATATTAATTTCTTTGGTCAAAAATCCATTTTAAAAAACCAAATGGATGATGTACTTTCATGTAAAACATGTACTTTTGGGGCTCATTTTATTGGGAGTCACATAGTCTATGGTTCTTATATAAATTATTATTTCTGTCTGACCTCATCATTTTATAAAAACCAACATGTCCTCATAAGAATTTCTCAAAAAGGTTGGGTGTGGTGCAGAAAGCCTTTAATCCCAGCTCACAGGAAGCAAGGTAGGTCTCTGTGACTTTGAGGACAGCCTGCTCTACAGAGTGAGTTCTAGACCAGCCAAAGTTATGTAGTTAGATCCTGTCTAAGACAAACAACCAGACATAAAAGATAGTTTTTAAAAATTCTTAAAAGATAAGATAGAATAAAAGAAAAAAACTTCAGTTCATTAATACAGGACAACTTGGTTCTTATGCTGCTTAAAATGAGTTCCAGGACAGCCAGGGCTACACAGAGAAACTGTCTTGACAAAACAAAACAAAATGCCTTAAACTGGGGACCTAGTCAGTAGAGTGCTCACCTAGAAAGCATGAGGACAGGGATAGATTCCCAGCACCACATAAATCAGATGTGGTGGCACAAGCCTATGTACCAGATCTTGGAAGGTGTCAAAAGAAGCATCAGGAATTGAAGATCATCCCATCCTCTGCTACATAGTGACCTCCAAGTCAGATTGTGCAACCCAACCAAACAAACAAAAACTTCTTACTCATAACAAAAGCGCTATCAGGCTTTTTGCAGCCACTACCTATGCTGGGACACCTTGAGGCAGGAAGCTTGGACCTGCCTCTACTAAATGTACCTCCCCATGGGAGTCCTTACCTTCTTGTAGGAGGGAATGGAGGGTGAGTTGGGAGGGGGAGGCTTGAGAGGTAGGAGGAGGGAAGAGGGGGATCTTTGATTGGTATGTAAAATGAATAAAAAATTTCTTAGTAAAAAATAATAAAATAAAATATTTTTGGTTACCTAAAAAAAAATAGTGCTATCTATTGCTCTCTTTGAAAAATTCAAAGTGCTTTGGCATCTCCTTGTGGGAGGTTAGCTCGCACCTTTTCAAGGGTTCCTATGAGGAGGAGAGAGGGATAAGAAAATACTAGATAGAAAGATAGCAAAGAGGAGAAAGAAACACAGGATAGCTTCAGGAGGACCACTGGCCTTTTCTGTTTATTCAAAAGGGCTTCTTATAACAATGCCAGGGGTGGGGCAAAAGACCTCTCCCTTGCTTGATGAAAGCACACCACAAGCCAAATGTAGACCCTTCCAAACACCTGGTAACTACACCTGTGGTCAAACCATCCTGTTATGCAGCCCTGCTGGGTAAAGCAAGCACAGATTCTTGGAGTAATTTCTCACTAGGAAACCTCTGTGGGTCTCTACAAGTCCTGAGGAAGGCTCCTTCTAAAGATATTACTTTTATCGCACTATAGCTACTTAATTTCCTTCACTTCAGTCACACTAATTTCCTTGATATTTCTTTAAAATTCTAAGAAAGCTGCTGCTTCAGGGTCTTTATACTTCCTGCCCTTGCCTCCATTTAGCTCTCTAGAAGTCACCATCTCTGTCCCTATTTGAACAGCTTATAAAATAGTCACTCTCCACGTGTATCATCCATCCTCCCCAGTATTCTACATACTCCTTAAAACAACTCCTAGCCTACATGTTTTTCACTTGTTTATTATCTATCTCCCTCAGTGAGAATGTAAACTAAGGAGGACTTTTTTATGTATTACTTTATTTTTATTTATTTACTTATTTTTGTGGTATAATCTTTTTAAAAAAATTATATTTGTGTTTTAATTTTACACATCAGTCATGGGTTCTCTTGTCCTCCCCCCTCCCTCCCCCAAACCCACCTCCCCCCTATCCCTTCCCCTCCATTCCCATCTCCTCCAGGGCCAAGACTCCCCTGGGGATTCATTTAAACCTGGTGGATTCAGTACAGGCAGGTCCATTCCCCTCCTTCCAGGATGAGCAAAGTGTCCCTGTGTAAGCTCAAGGTTCCAAACAGCCAGCTCATGCACTAAGGACAGGTCAGGGTCCCACAGCCTGGGTGCCTCCCAAACAGTTCAGGCTATTCAGTTGTCTCACTTATCCACAGGGCCTGATCCAGCTGGGGGCTCCACAGCCTTTGGTTCATAATGCATGTGCTTCCATTTGTTTGACTATTTGTCCCTGTGCCTCTCCAATCTTGGTCTCAACAATTTTAAATCAACTGTCTTTGCAATATAATCCCCAGGGGATGAGAATGTCTGCAGTGGGTATTGTGTTCCCTGAAATATTGTGTGTTCCCCTAAATAAACATATCTGGGGTCAAAGAACAGACAGCCACTAGAACAAAGCCAAAAATGCTGGCTAGAAAATGGGAAGAGTAAGCCATAACAGAAGTTGGGTGGTAGTGGTGCACACCTTTAATCCCAGCACTTGGGAGGCAGAGCTAGCTGGATCCCTGAGTTCAAGGCCACTTTAGAAACAGCTAAGCATGGTGACCCATGCCTTTAATCCCGGAAACCCAACCTTTAATCCCAGGGAGTGGAGGCAGAAAGGAAAAGATTATACAGGGCATGAGGACCAGGAACTAAGTGAGTTAAGCATTTAGTTAGTTAAGCATTTAGTTAGTTTAGTGTTCAGGCTTTGGAGCAACACAGTTCAGCTGAGATTCATATGGAGGAGGACTCAGAAGCTTCCGGCCTGAGGAAAAAGGATCGCCTGTGGAACTAGCAAGGTGAGATAGCTGTGGCTTGTTCTGCTTCTCTGATCTTCCAGCATTCACCCCAATAACTGGCCTTGGGTTTGATTTTATAAATAAGACTCTTTAAGATACCTCCTACAAATGTCTGTTTCAGTCTAGGTTCTAAATAAGTGTTTACTGAGTCCAGACATTAAATAGGGTACCCATTTGATTTAGAGTGTATCATGCTTTATATGCTTGTATACATCTAGAGATACTCAGGAGGTACCACTAATATTCCTGTTTACTGAGATATTTTTATCTATGTTCTCACTAGGCATAATGATGTCAGTCTGCTAGGTGATTTAATTGGGAAATAAATATTTATTTATTTACACTTGACTGAAATCATTATAAAAGCCTACATTGGATGTAAATTAACAGTACGTATCGGTAATAAATATAAGAAACATTAAGTATTCTAATATATTGTATAATATTCAAGCATTTGATTTTGATTATTATGGAGCTCAGTAATACATACATCCTGTTCACAACAATGTACAGGTGTTCAATACTATTGAATAGTATACTTAAAAAGGTAAGTTATATAATTATTTTACCATAAAATCACGCACACACACAATTTGTTTCTTTCCAACCTGAGTTCATCCTGATGGAATCAGAGACACACAGGTAGAGCGCCCTCTAGAGGCAAGTCAGAGGAGTTTGCGCTTGCCTCTTTTGTAAGCTGGTTTCCAGCATTCCTACCTTGTCACTTTTGTGCAGAGTTGATCTTCAACTCTCTGGTCCCATTGCTTTTTCCTCTTCATGTCTCGCTAACTTCCCTTGGCCTCTGTTTTTAAATCCACAAAATATAAAATTTATTGTTTTCAATGTAACTGACATTTACTGCATACGCTGAAATGTCCAGCTGTTCTACGTACACGTTCTAAAGCACTTTCAGTAGCCTCGCGGGAGACCCATAGCACCTAATCAGCAACACTTGTTTCCTCCTGGGAATTACTAATCTGTTTGTCTCTATAAATTTACCTATCCTGTGTATGGTAAGAGTAGTAAAACATGCCACTTTTTATTCTGGCTACTTTGACTTAAATCTTATTTTAAATCACATCTTGGTCTTTTGGCCAAGATCAAGCATAACTACATGAGGTTCGCCCAGCAGTGCAGCATGCATTAGCACTTCGCTTAATTTATGGCTGAACAGCACCATACCATGTGCCACAGTCTGGGTTATCTGCTACCAGATGATGGATACATGGATTTCGCCTGCCTTTTTGGGGTGATGAATAAACATGATAACCATATAGAAATTTATTTTGAATTTTTTTACATCATTGATTGAGCATATAATTAGGACTGGCAGGTCTATATGATATCATAATTTTCCTTAGTGAGCAACTGCCAAGTTGTTTTCCACAGGACCTATGCCATATTAGCTGTGCTTTTGGTTTTGAAGGAGTGTATTTAAGAAGTGTAAGGCAGTCAGCAGGTAAAGAGGGACCCAGGAAAAGTCTTCTCCATGGACTTCCAGTTTCCCAATCCCACCACAGACATCTTTGAAACATCGGTTTAGTTGGGTCCTTTCTGCCTGGGAATGATTTACCTCCAGCTGCATTCAAGGACAGGGCATCTATTCCAACAAGATACTCTGCTTCAGTTCTCAAGGACTGCTTTTTTTTTTTTAAGGTTTTGATGTTTTCTTTTCCTGTTGTTTGACTTTTCCTTGTTGTTGACCTGCAGAGGTTCATAATATATTCTGGATACTAAATCCTTACCAGATAAGTGATTTGCAAATATTTTCTTTTCTTCTGTAGTTATGTGTTCTTTCTGGATAGTTTTCTGCATTAGCTAATTTTCTCATGCTGTGATAAACCACTTGGCAAGACTAAATGATGGAGGGTTTGTTTTGGTTAGTGGATTGAGGCATTAGTCTGCTATTAGTGGCGGGGGGGGGGGGGGGGCAGGCAGAAGGAGCAGTTGTGGGCTGTGGTGGCAGAAATGTGAGGCTGCTTGCTCACACTGGGGCAGATCAGGAAGCAGAAAGGAGAATTCAGGTACTGAATATGGTCCTTTCAAGACCTGTGAGGAATTGTGTTGGAAATTTCATAGGTATTACATTCAATCTATAGATTGCTTTTGGCAGCATGGTCATTTTTAAAGTATCAGTCCCATAAATTTCTTTTGATTTACTGGTCTGAGATGATTTATTTCTTGTGTTTTCTTGGGTATGGTTAACCTCTTCAGGTTGAAGTTTTTATTCTGGCATCCCTTATGAGAGCTGGATTTTTAAAGATACTGCTTAAATTTGGTTTTATTGTGGAATGTCTTTCTTTCTTCATCTGTTGTGCTTGATAGGTTTTCTGGGTAGAGTAGTCCAAGTTGGCACTTGTGTCTCTTAGAGTTTGTAGAACACCTGCCCAGGCCTTTCTGGCTTTTAGAGTCTCCATTGAAAATCAGGTGTTATTCCTTTTTAAATGTACAAACATATTGTGCTTTTCCAGTATAGCAGAGTGCCCCTCCACAAGGTGGGAGATTGCACTTGATGTTTAGAGGCTGTGACATAGGCAATTCTTGAAAAAGTCTGTAGGTTTTTAGGGTTTTGTTTGTTTGTTTGTTTGTTTGTTTGTTTGTTGAGACAGGGTTTCTCTGTGTAGTTTTGGTGCCTGTCCTGGATCTCTCTCTGTAGACCAGGCTGGCCTCTAACTCACAGAGATCTGCCTGGCTCTGCCTCCTGAGTGCTGGGATTAAAGGTGTTCACCACTGCTGCACGTCAGTTTTTAGGTTTTAAGAACAGCTTTCAGCATAACATGTCCTTAATTCAAGCACGTGGAAGACAGACACAGGTTGATTTCTGTGAGTTTGAGTCCAGCCTGATCTAATTCCAGGACAGCCAGGACTACATAGAGAGAGCTTGTTTCAAAAATGAAAACAAAACAAAACAAAACAAAACAAAACAAAACAAAAACAGAAACCTCTCGGTTATTTTTTCCCTTTTATTGAAAATAGATTCTTGTCCAAATTTGATGTGATTGGTTGGGCTTGGTCTTATATTTT
Organism: Onychomys torridus; assembly: GCF_903995425.1. NCBI lineage: Eukaryota > Metazoa > Chordata > Mammalia > Rodentia > Cricetidae > Onychomys > Onychomys torridus. Next base: position 131,296,979 of record NC_050443.1, read on the forward strand.
GTTTTGTTATGTTGGGTTGTTAAGTCTTAGAAGCCTCATTTTTCTAACTGAGAGACAGAAAGGGAGTGGGTCTGGATGGCAGAAGAGGTGGAGAGGAACTGGGAGGAATAGAGGGAAGGGAAACTATAATCAGGATATGTTGTATGAGAAAAGAATCTATTTTTAATAAAAAGAAGAAAAAAGAAAAGTCAGGTCTAAAAGGTCCACCTTTATATATTACTTGGTCTTTGTCCTTTGTAGTTTTAAATATTCTTTCTTTGTTTTGTACAGTTAGTTCTGTAGCTAAAATTTTCTCCAGTCCTGCCTGGCCCACAGTCAGGCCAAATCTCTCTCACTCGCCAGTCCCACAGCCGCTCAGACCCAACCAAGTAAACACACGGAGACTTATATTGCTTACAAACTGTATGGCCATGGCAGGCTTCTTGTGATCTAGTTTTTTTCTATCTTGAATTAACCCTTTTCTATTCATCTATACTTTGCCACATGGCTCGTGGCTTACCAGTATCGTACATGTTGGTACTCAAGACTCAGCCTTCCTGTTCCCAGAATTCTCCTTTCTCTTTGTCCTGCCTATACTTCCTGCATGGCTACTGGCCAATCAGCACTTTATTTATTAACCAATCAGAGCAGCACATTTACAGCATAGAGAACATCCCACAGCATACAGCTTTGGTGATTATGTGCTGTGGAGAATTTCTGTTCTGCTCCAGCTGATTTGGTGTTCTGTATGCTTTTTGTATCCTGATAAGCATCTTCTTCTTTAGGTTAGGAAAATGTTCTTCTATGATTTTGTTGAAAATATCCTCTGCGCCTTTGACCTGGGTTTCATTTCCTTCCTCTCTTCCTATTGATTGTAGATTATTTTATTCATTGTCTCAGATTTCCTAGATGTCTTATACCTGGAATTTTTAGAATTAACATTTTCCTTAACTTAGGTATCCATTTCTTATATCTTGTTTTCAGTAGTTGTATCTCCTCCATCCCTTGTATTCTGTTGGTGAAGAGCTCCTAATTTTTTCATTTCCAGTTTTCCCTCAATTTGGGTTTTCATCCTTGATTCCATTTTGACTTTCATGTCTTGAACAATTTTCAGTTCACTCCACTTTTTGTTTGTGTTTTTATAGATGTGTTTCATTAATGGACTTATTCATATTCTCTTTAAGTTCCTTGAGTGCATTCATAATAGCTATTTTGAAGTCCTATTATGTTTCATCCATATTACATTTTTCATGACCTAGTATAGTGAGGTTGCTAGGCTATAGTGGAGACATATTGTCCTGACAATTATTGACTATATATATTTTTTAAATTATTATTATATTTGTGTTTTCATTTTACACATCAGCCATGGGTTCCCCTGTCCTCTGCCCTCCCACCCCCCACCCCACCCTACCCGATCCCCTCCCCTCAATTCCCATCTCTTCCAGGGCCAAGACTCCCCTGGGGATTCATTTAAACCTGGTAGATTTAGTACAGGCAGCTCCAGTCCCCTCCTTCCAGGCTGAGCAAAGTATCCCTATGTTAGCCCAAGGTTCCAAACAGCCAGCTCATGCACTAAGGACAGGTCCCGGTCCCACAGCCTGGATGCCTCCCAAACAGCTCAAGCTATTCAATTGTCTCACTTATCCAGAGGACCTGATCCAGCTGGGGGCTCCACAGCCTTTGGTTCATTATTCATGTGCTTCCATTTGTTTGACTATTTGTCCCTGTGCTTTTTCCAATCTTGGTCTCAACAATTCATGCTCTTACAGTCCCTCATCTTTCTCAAAAATTGGAGCTCCACCTGGGGCCTGGCTGATGATCTCTGCATCAACTTCCATCAGTTATTGGATGAGAGTTCCAGCTCGACTGTTAGGGTGTGTGGCCATCTGATCACCAGCCTAGGTCACATCAGGCTTTCTCTTGACCATTGCCAACAGTCTACAGAAGATGTATCATTGTGAATTTCAGGGGATCTCTCCAGCACTCTGCCTATTCCTGTTCTCATGTGGTCATCATTTATCATGGTCTGTTATTCCTTGTTCTCCCTTTCTGATCTTGATCAAGCTGGGATCTCCTGCTCCCCTAAGCATTCTTTCCCTCAAATCTTGCCCTTCATTACTACCCCTGTCATCCAGGTTGTTCATGTAGATCTCATCCATTTCTCTGTCATTGGGTGATCCCTGTGTCTTTCCTAGGGTCACATTTTCTAGGTAGCCTCCCTGGAGTTGTGTAGCAGTCTAGTCATCGGTGTTTTACATCTAGTATCCTCCTAGAGTGAGTACATAACATGTTTGTCCTTCTGAGTCTGGGTTACCCCACTCAGGATGATTTTTTCTTGATCCATCCATTTGCCTGCAATGGATGTCATTGTTTTTCTCTGCTGAGTAGTACTCCATTGTGTATATGTACCATATTTTCTTTATTCATTATTCAGTTGAAGGGCATCTAGGTTGTTTCCAGGTTATGGCTATTACAAACAATGCTGATATGAACATAGCTGAGCAAATGCCCTTGTGGTATGATTGAGCATTCCTTGGATATATGCCCAAGAGTGCTACAGCTGGGTTTGGGGGAGATTTATTCCCAATTTTCTAAGGAAGTGCCATATTGATTTCCAAAGTGGCTGTACAAGCTTGCATTCACACCAGCAGTGGAGGAGAGTTCCCCTTGCTCCACATCCTCTCCAGCATAAGCTGTCTTCTGTGTTTTTGATCTTAGCCATTCTGACAGGTGTAAGGTGGATATCTCAAAGTCATTTTGATTTGCATTTCCCAGATAATTATGGATATTGAGCAGTTCCTTAAATGTCTTTCAGCCATTTGAACTTCCTCTGTTGAGAATTCTCTGTTTAGTTCTATAGCCCACTTCTTAATTGGCATGTTGGGGCCATTTTGTTGTCTAATTTCTTGAGTTCTTTATATATTCTGGATATCAGCCCTCTGTCAGATGTGGGGTTGGTGAAGACCTTTTCCCATTCTGTAGGCTGTCCCTTTGTCTTGTTGACCTTGTCCTTTGCTCTACAAAAGCTTCTCAGTTTCAACAGGTCCCATTGATTGATTGTTTCTCTCAGTGTCTGTGCTACTGGTGTTATATTTAGAAAGTGATCTCTAATGCCAATGCATTCAACACTACTTCCTACTTTCTCTTTTATCAGTTTCAGAGTAACTGGATTTATGTTGAGGTCTTTGATCCACTTGGACTTCAGTTTTGTGCACGGTGACAGATATGGATCTATTTGCAGCCTTCTACTCATTGACATCCAGTTATGCCAGCACCATTTGTTGAAGATGCTTTCTTTTTTCCATTGTACATTTTTGGCTTCTTTGTCAAAAATTATATGTTCATAGGTGTGCGGGTTGATGTCAGGGTCTTAAATTTGATTCCATTGGTCCACATATCAGTTTTTATGCCAGTACCAAGCTGTTTTTATTATTACGGTAGCTCTATAGTAGAGCTTGAGGTCAGGGATCGTGATGCCACCAGAGGTTGTTTTATTGTACAGTATTCTTTTGACTATCCTGGATTTTTTGTTTTTCCATATGAAGTTGAGTATTAGTCTTTCCAGATCTGTGAAGAATTGTGTTGCTAATTTGATGGGGATTGCGTTGAATCTGTGGATTGCTTTTGGTAAGATCGCCATTTTTACTATGTTAATCCTGCCTATCCATAAACATTGGAGATCTTTCCATTTTCTGACATCTTCTTCAATTTTTTTCAGGGGCTTAAAGTTCTTGTCATATAGGTCATTCACATGCTTAGTTAGAGTAACTCCAAGGTACTTTATATCACTTGTGGCTATTGTAAAGGTGATGTATCTCTGATTTCCTTCTCAGACTGTTTGTCTATTGTATATAGGAGGGCTACTGATTTTTTTGAGTTGATGTTGGATCCTGCTATGTTGCTGAAGGTTTTTATTAGCTGTATCAGTTCCTTGGTTGAATTTTTGAGGTCACTCATGTATACTATCATGTCATCTGCAAATAGGGAAAGCTTGACTTCTTCCTTTCCAATTTGTATCCCCTTAATCTCCTTATGTTGTCTTATAGCTCTGGGTAGAACTTTAAGTGCTATATTGAATAAGTATGGGAAGAGGGGACAGCCTTGCCTTGTTCCTGATTTTAGTGGTATTGCTTTGAGTTTCTCTCCATTTAATTTGATGTTGGCTGTTGGCTTGCTGTAGATTGCCTTTATTATGTATAGGTGTGTGCCCTGTATTCCTGATCGCTCCAAGACCTTTATCATGAAGGGGTGTTGGATTTTGTCAAATGCCTTTTCTGCATCTAGTGAGATGATCATGTTTTTTTTTTCTTTGAGTTTGTTTATAAGGTGTATTACATTGATGGACTTTCGTATATTGAACCACCCTTGCATCCCTGGGATGAAGCCTACTTGATCATGGTGGATAATTGTTTTGATGTGTTCTTGGAGTCTGTTCGCCAGTATTTTATTGAGTATTTTTGCATCAATGTTCATGAGGAAGATCGGTCTGTAGTTCTCTTCTTTGTTGCATCTTTGGTTTAGGAATCAGTGTAATTGTAGCCTCATAGACGGAGTTTGGTAATATTCCTTCTGCTTCTATTGTGTGGAACAATTTAAAGAGTATTGGTATTAAGTCTTCTTTGAAGATCTGGTAGAATTCTGCAGTGAAACCATCTGGTCCTGGGCTTTTTTTTCTTTTTTTTTGGTTTGGGAGACTTTTAATGACTGATTCTATTTCCTTAGGGGTTATTGGACTATTTAAATGGTTTATCTGGTCTTGATTTAACTTAGGTATGTGGTACCTATCCAGAAAATTATCCATTTCTTTTAGATTTTCCAGTTTTGTGGAGTAGAGGTTTTTGATGATTCACTGGATTTCCTCATTGTCTGTTGTTATGTCCCCCTTTCTATTTCTGATTTTGTTAATTTAGATGCGCTCTCTCTGTCTTTTGGTTAGTTTGGATAAAGGCTTGTCTATCTTGTTGATCTTCTCAAAGAACCAACTCTTTGTTTCATTAATCCTTTATATTGTTCTCTTTATTTCTATTTTATTGATTTCAGCTCTCAATTTGATAATTTCCTGGCATCTGTTCCTCCTGGGAGACTTTGCTTCTTCCTGTTCAAGGGCTTTCAGGTGTGCTGTCAAGTCACTAGTGTGAGATTTCTCCAATTTCTTTATGTGGGCATTTAGTGCTATGAATTTCCCTCTTAGCACTGCTTTCATAGTGTCCCATAAGTTTGGGTATGTGGTGTATTCATTTTCATTGATCTCTAGGAAGTCTTTAATTTCTTTATTTCTTCCTTAACTCATTGGTGATTTGGTTGATCATTATTCAGTTCCATGAGATTGTAGGATTTCTGTAGTTTTTTTCTGTTGTTGAAATCTAACTTTAAACCATGGTGATCTGATAGAACACAGGAGGTTATTCCAATTGTTTTGTATCTGTTGAGATTTGCTTTGTGGCCAAGTATGTGGTTGATTTTAGAGAAGATTCCATGGGGTGCTGAGAAGAAGGTATATTCTTTTTTGTTTGGGTGGAATGTTCTGTAGATATCAATTAAGTCCATTTGAGCCATAATATCAGTTAAGATATTATGTCTCTGTTAAGTTTCAATTTGGCCAATTTGTCCAGAGGTGAAAGTGGGGTGTTGAAGTTCAGAGGTGAAAGTGGGGTGTTATCTCTGATTGGAGGCTCCTAGCTCCAGTTTTTCAGGTATAAGTATAGTTCTCATGCTTCATTAACTTCTTTCTGCCACAGATGAGACCAATTCAGAAAACTGCAACCAATCAAAATACATTTATGGATCCCAGTTCCAGTAGACACATCTATAAACAACCCCTACTCCTAAAGGCTCAGGAAACATTGCAGAAGTAGTAGAAAGATTTTAAGATTCAGAGGACCAGGGGATTTTTTTTTCATTTTTCTTTATTAAGAAATTTTCTACTCACTCTACATACCACCCAGAGATCCCATCTCCTCCCTTCTCCCACCCACTATCCCTCTCTCCCAAGCCAAACCACATCCCCACATCTCCTAAATCAAGGTCTCCCATGGAGAGTCAGCAGAGCCTGGCACACTCAGCCAAGGCAGGTCCAAGCCCCTTCCCACTGCACCAAGGCTGCACAAGGTGTCACACCATAGGCACCAGATTCTCAGAAGCCTGCCCAAGCACCAGGGATGGATCCTGATCCCCCTTCCTGGGTATCCCCCAAACAATTCAAGACAAACAACCGTCTTCCATATTCAGGAGGCCTAGTCCAGTCTCATGGGGGCTCCACAGCCCCTAGTCTACAGTTCATGGGCTTCCTCTAGGGTGGCTGTCATCTCTGCATGTCTTCCTATCATGATCCCTCCTCTCTCATTGATTGGATTCCTGGAGCTCTGCCTGGTGCCTGGCCATGGATCTCTGCATCTGCCTCCATCAGTCACTGGACAAAGGCTCTATGATGACAGTTAGGGTATTCGCTAGACCAGTCACCAGAGTAGACCAGACCAGGTACCCTCTGGACCACTTCCAGCAGTTCAAGGCCAGGACCAGGGGATTTGCTGTGAGGTTGTGTCTTCTAGTAATATCAGAAGCTTTATTCATAAAAGTCTCACCAACGTGACTGTCTAAACAGTAGCTAAGCAAGAACAATAATAATAAACATGCCAGGAGAGACCACAAAGCCTCAATCATACTCAAAGAACTACAGGCAACTAAGGAATTCTGAGAGTGGGAGAAACAGTCATCCCCAGGGAAGAGCAGGTCAGGGGTTATCCAATACTAAATGCTCAGCACTGAAAACAAACACACAAGTAATATTATAATGACTTAGCTAGTAATATTTAAAAATATATGTATGTTCATGTACATATGTGCGTGTAACAACAATTGATGAGAAAAGAGGTCATGAATTTGAAAGAGATCAAGGAGGGGTATATGGGAGGACTTGGAGGGAGGACAGGGAAGGAAGAAATGATGTGGTTTCATTATAATCTCAAAAATATAATAAAAGGAATAAACAGTTAAAAGAAACACCTAAAATTGCACAACAAAATAGTAATCCTTGATAATTCTATTATATATTATTTCAAAATGTATAATTTTGTCAATCAGAGTAATGGAAACATTCGAATGAAATATTTTTGATATATTGAAATTTATGCTTTTTGTTTCATTTTACTATTTTTGTATATATGTATATGTACAATACACATATGCATGCTTGTGTGTGTACACATGTGAGCTGTTGTTTAAGCATGCATGGGATGAGGGACAAAGTTCCACCTTGAATGTTCTGCCTCATTACACTACTCACATTGTTTTTTGAAACATGGTTTCTCACTGGCCTGGAACTTACTGATTAGACTAGGCTGACTAACAAGTAGCTACAGGGATGCACCAGATTTTGTCTTCTCAGTGCAGATGTAAAAAGCATGGATCACTATAAGCCTGTCTTTTTGTTTAAGTTGGTGCTGGGAAATGAACTCAGATCCTTGTGTTTGCACTGTAAGCAGTTCACCAACTGAGCTTTGTCTCCAGCCTATTTTTATTTTAAAATAATGTTAATACAAGTATCTCCCTATTAGATTTCTTATTTCCATTTTTATTTTTGCTGCCTTTGAATATTATATAATTTAAAAATTAAAGATAAAAAATTAAGTAGTCCACTGTGCATGGATTCTTATTTTTTGGTAGTTCTGTTTGGTTTTCTATTTCTTTGCTCTTAGATGTTCTGGATGGCATATTGGATGGCATTACTTTAGCTTCATAATAGTTTATGAAACTGGAAAGTGTGAGCCACCCTGTGTTACTCTTATTTCAACATTATTTGGGCTCAGAGGTTCCCATTGCAATTTGATATACATTTGTTGTTCCCTAAGACTCAGGGAACATTGCCTAAGTTGGGTCAGAAGGCTGTAAGAGCCAGAGTAGTTGATGCTGCAAGCCAAACAGTATTTACAGGACATACTAACACCACTGTACACAGTGACTCACAGCAGCTGTGACTACATGCACAAGATTAAGCCAGCCAGAATGCCAGCCCTGAAGTGAGAGGAGCTGAGGAGCTATTGGTAGCTGATGGCTGCTGATGGAGAGATGAATGTCAGTTATCCTCAGGGACATGGCCTGAAGAAACTGCCCATGCCCCAGTAGGTAGCCTTCCACCCATGTGTAGCATGAATCTCTAAACAGTTTTGTTAAATAAAAACAAGCCTGGGGCTAGGTATTAGGGTAAACACTGAAATATCAAAGAGACAGAACAAGCAACAGCTAACCTCACCTCACCAATGCCTCAGCTGATCTTGTTTCCTCTAACTGGAAGCCTCTGTGTCCTCCTCTGAAGGGATCTCAGTTGAACTGCTGCTAAAAGCCTAAAAGCTTAACCAGGCTCTAGTTCCTGGTCCTCACAACTTATATGCCTTTCTGCTTCCTGCCATCACTTCCTGGGATTAAAGGAGTGTGTCACTGTGCCTGGCTGTTTCCTTTGTGGCTTTGAACTCATAGAGATCCAGATGGATCTCTTCCTTCAGAAAGCTAGGATTAAAAGGTGTGTGTGCCACCATTTTCTGACCTCTATATCTAGTGGCTGTTCTGTTCTCTGACCCCAGATAAGTTTATTAGGGTGAACAATATATTGGGGAACACAATATCACCACACCCAATGATGTACAGGCAGCAAGCACTGAGTGGACTCAGTGGGTTCAACAACAACAACAACAACAACAACAAAACAACACATGAAGTTGATACAGGAAAGTGGTAGATGGGAAAGGAGAGAAACCAGGCATCAAATGGGCTGCATTTGATGAAAACAGGACGTATGAAATTCTCAAACAACAAAAAAAAATGAGTGAAAAATGATGTAATTTAAAAATAGCTGTAGTTTCATTAATTCCTTCTTAATTGTCTTTTAAGGTATTTTTTCTGACTGTTAGGGGTAGATGCTTCTGGAACAATTTTGAGCAGAACAGATAAAAACAAGAACACTTACCTTGTGGGTAAACTTACATAACAGACTTCCCTCCTTTCCCCTTTACAAGTTTCAGAAATGACACACTTGGTAATTCATTACTTCATTAAATTTTGCAAATGGGGCTAGAGAGATGGATTGGTAGCTAACAGCACATTTTTCACTTGCTGAAGACCCAAGGTCTCTCATGAGTATAACATTAACTACGAGATTTAATAGTTGTTTTATAGTTTGTGAAAGTCATATCTATTACTACTTATCTGACTACCTTTATCATGAAAGAAAACATTGACATAGCTTACATTTATCATATATTAATAAGATTATTCTGTTTTTCTTTTCTCTACATTATATTAATTTGTTTTTTTTTTACATGATTGACTTTTACATATTGAAGTACCTATAGTTTTCTTGGAATAAAATATTGTTTCCTACACAGTCTTAGTTACTGTTTTATTGTTGTGAAGACACATCATGACCAAGGGAACACTGATAAAAGAAATCATTTACTTAGAGACATAGTTTTAGAGGGTTAGTCTCTGATCATCATAGTAGGATATAGACAGGTATGGTGCTTGAGTAGTAGCTGAGAGCATTACATCCTGATTTTCAGGCAACAGGGAGAGAGAGAGAGAGAGAGAGAGAGAGAGAGAGAGAGAGAGAGAGAGAGAGACTGGACCTGGCTTCCTGGCTTGGGCTTTTGAAACCTGAAAGGCTACTCCCAGTGACATACCTCCTATATCAAGGCCACACTTCCTAATCCTTTCCAAACAGTTTCCCTACTTGATGACTAAGCATTAAAATATAGGAGCCTATGGGGACCATTGTCATTCAAACTACCACAGAAATTATGTTTAAGCACTGATTAATTGATTAATTTCTTTCATTTTTTGTATTGATAGATGTACATTAAATAGAGATATTCTCTAATTTTATCTCCCTGACATTTTTGACTGGAGTTGGTTTCAAGAAATGCTGGCTTCATATAGTGAGGGAGGAAGGATTTCTTAGTAGTGTCTGTGTTCATAAGAAAAAGCTTTAGGAAAATGTAAAGTTAGGCTAGCTTCATTTGCAATCAGCAAACAGAGGAAACATAAAAAAAGGTAGTGCCGGGGTTGGGGATTTAGCTCAGTGGTAGAGCAGTTGCCTAGCAAGTGCAAGGCCCTGGGTTCGATCCTCAGCTCCACAAAAAAAAAAAAAAAAAGAAAAAAGAAAGAAAGAAAAGGGTAAAATGGGTAATGCCTGTCTGCAATTTCAGCACCCAGAAGGCTAATGATGGTCTGGGCTATAGAGAGACTATGTCACAACACACACACACACACACACACACACACACACACACACACACACACCCCACAATGAAAACAACCAACATACACATCAGTTGAAAACAACTGATGAATGGAAGGAACAATATGTTAAGTTTATATTATGAAATATAACTTCATTACAAAAAGATTCTTCCACTGATAAGGCAATATACAAACAGACCACAAGTATAACATTCTAAGTGAAAGGACTAGAGGACTAGAACTAATGATTACATTTCCTAAGGTCTAGGTGAAGCCATTGTAACAAAGAATAATCTGTGTGGACAAAAAGAGTTTAGTATTTTCCAGGGAAGAACATGACAACTTTGAAAACATGTAATAAGGGTAATCATGGTAGGATAAAGTGAATATACCTTTCACCAAATTGTATATGCTATACACTAAAATGTTTATTTATTGCTGTTTATAAATTATACATTTATTAAAAAAAGAAGAAATAATGGGTGAAATACATGTATAGACACATTTAAATCCTCTAGCTTGGTCCCAGCTGGGAGTGTATTTCTTTCTTAGAAAGGTGAAATGAGGACCTACAGATGTCCTCATGGAGAACATCCCCAGAGAGTTCAGTGAATCAATAATGCCCAACTAGTTTACATACATTGTTCCCGGAAGTCCAACATTAGTTTAGAAGACCAGACTGCACACTGGCCACCTTTGGTTATCATTTGGTCATCTGAATGTTGGTGTTCACACATACACACTGGCTATCTTCTGATCCAGAGATTGCCTAGGAATCTATGACCTTTTTTAAGGAAAACACCCAAGATAAAAACTATACTGAACAACCTCAGAGAAGTGACCAGTTAGCAAGCTCTTGCGTGTACCTTCTTCCACTTGAGATCTGCAGACACAACTCTGTGTATTATATGGGAGAGGCAAAGTTTTAATCTTTCTTTCACAAGTACAGAGGAAGTGATAGAGCCCTCTATGGACACAGGGAATAGTAATCTCATGGCTGGGGTGTTTGAGTGTCTTTTCTTTGGTTTTTGCTGATTTAGAAAGTTCATCACCTTTTGCTTATTCTCTGCCAGAGAGCTCCTCTGATGATACCCATGTGCTACTCCATGGAAGGACTTCTCATTGCAAACACACTGTTCAGAACTGACAGTCACTCTTCTTCAAAGAACAAGGTAAGCTTCTATATTCATCATCCACTTTTAGTGAACAGTCCAGCTCACACAAGAGTAGTATTAACAGAACCCCTGTGAGTCATTTGACACAGAGTTCAAGGGCCTGAAACCCTTTTCTAAAACACAGGGTTAGGTCTGTCTTGCAAACATTAAAATTCTGTCACTGGAAAGCTGAATGGTGGTTGTGAACTATCAGTGCTCTGCTTTCTACGAGTTCTAGTGAAACAGTAGTGATGAGGCACTGGCTGGCCAGGTAAGGATTTTATTTTATTTGTTATAATGTTGACTTCTCATTGGAGACTTATTTTTGGAGATTTGTTTCTTTTTATGTATATGGGTAGTTTGCCAGTATATATGTCTGTGTACACCAAATGTGTAAAGTGCTGGTCAAGGCCAGAAAAAGTCACTGGACCTAATAGAACTGGAGTTAGAGATGACTAGGAGCTGTCATGTGAGTGATGGAATTTACACTTAGGTCATTTGAAAGAGTACCCAGTGCTCTTAACCACTGAACCATCTCTCCAGTACCAACTTCATGTTGGACATTAAAAGAGTAAGGTAAAATGATTAACTTTTAATTTTAAAAGAGTATAAATAAATAAGCAAAAGACCCGACCTTAATTTTAAAAGTTTTTCCTTAATACCATAATTTTATTTTTCACTTATGTGTAGACATTTATTCATAGACCATCCATATAGGTAAAAGTAAATAGAATGAAACTGATTTTAATATTGAATCCTGACACTATATAACAGCTGTAGAAATACTACTTAATTTCATAGATTATCAATTGTCTTCATGGTAAATAAGGAATGCTATTATCCATTTTATACATATACAATCACTTGTATGTTCAAAAGTTACACACATACCAGTTTCTTTTATGTGTTGTAGCATCTAATCGATTCAGAAAGTGATTGTGCTGTTGAGTCTTACATGCAGCTCTCAGGTGAGCTGCTGGAAAGAGGAACAATAAGAAGCTGGAGTTGGTAAAGGATAAAAACATCTCTAAGAGCTTGAAATTCAAATAAAAAGATTTAAAAGTATTGTGCTTGTATTAGAAAAGATTTAAACAAAAACTTCAAACAGATTTTTCACTAAAACAAGTCATGAACTTAAACCTTTCAACTTTTGATGATGTTTGTGTTTTAACCAAGTCATGGCTACCCTAAGCAAGAGAAAGACTCAAGCTGAAATACAGATATGCAAGAAGATATTAAACAAAAGAGTGGTTCATATGGAATACAAATCCTGGGGATCACATAAGGAAAACACAGGACTGAGTGTGTAGAAAAGAGGTTTCCTTGTTCATCCACACTTGATGCCCTACATATTACTACAAATTTTCCTCAGCTCTCAAGAAGAGCAAAAGTTCCATTCTAATACCTGATGATGATGATGATGATGATGGCGACATAGCTGGCAATCAAGAAATTCTGCTAGACAACATTGTTTTCTTCGCTTAGAAAAATGCATGTCTTATTTAATTTAGACAATAATACCTCAGCACTGAACACATAATCATCTTTATTTTGTAGATGTGGAAAATCTGGCTTGGAAGAGTTGGACTAGGGCCAGTGATCCTTGGGCTGAAAGTTAAGGCTGGAATGCAATTCTCCCCTGTCATTTTTCATCAAATACAGTGGCTGCCCCTTAAGTAACTGCTGTCCTAATCAGCAACTGCAACTCCTCAGCTACCAGCAGTGGTTGGTCTCAAGGACGGCAGTTGCTTTGAATTCTGTTCCCTCAGGCACCAGCTCTCTCAAGGCCAGTTCATTACCCCTCTATAGAACTCAGGATTCAAAGGGATGAGGTGTAATTCTGCTCGCTCAGAAAGGCTGAAGAGCAAGTAGCTAACCTTTCCTCCTAGCTTGCTGCTCCCAAACACAGCAAGTCCTTCTCCTTCGTCCCCACTTAAGAACCCTAGCTACATGTGGTTTCTCCCTATCACTTCTCTCAGCTTGTTGCTGACTCAGCCTCCTGACAGAGGGTTAATTTTATTTAATCAAACAAATGTAAAATGTCTTTGCATTGTTAACAAAAGCAGTAGGAAAAAATATAACACATCTTAAAATAATATTCCACAGCTCTCTCCAAAACCAAAGTTCTCTGCCTGACACTGCCAGGTACCCTACCCTTCTTCACTGTAATCTCTGTGTTTATGGAAGCCCTTTCTGGGCCAGTCATCTCACTAGATCTGTTTGGCATGTGTCTCTCACTGAGTTCACTGAGGAAAGCCTGAAGTCTGAGGAGATCTAGGAAAGACAATGACTCGTTATGAATTGCAACTTGATTTGAATTCAGCTTACACTACTGAACTTGATACTGGGACCAAAGTTTGGCTAGCAAATTAGCTTAATTTTCAACAAGATTGTAACACTCAGGCACTGATGTTCTGTAAACTAAGAAAAAGCACCTGCTATTTAAATGTGTTGAGAAATCAGGGGAACTATGTGCAAACATGTCCATAGGGCAGGACATGGAACATTGCACACATGGAAGTATGCCAATGCTTGAGGATGGGAAAAGATAAGATGATTGATGTGTTAGTTTCACAAATGTCACATTGAGTAATCCATTAAATTTTCAAAATGGTGCTGCAGCTATGGTCCATCCATAAAGAACATTTGCAAAGGACTTGAGTTATGTCACCAGCACCCATACCCTGGTGGTTCACAACCACCTGTAACTCCAGCTCCAGAGGAACTGAAGACTGAATTTCACAAGCACTTGCACACACATGCACACCCCCCACAGACATATACACGTACATAAAAATAAGTCTTGAGAACTACTAAATTTTCAAAACATTAGTTCACAAATACATAAGACTTAAAAACTGGAATGTGAACTTTGATGTTTCATTAAATTGCATGATTTCCTCTAGAAGCTGATAAACAAAAATGTTATTATTGATGGATGTGCTGGAGCATACCTTTAATCCAAGAACCCAGGAGGCAGAAGCAGACAGCTCTCCAGGAGTCTGAGGTCAGCCTGATCTGTGAGTTTCAGGCCATCCCCGAGTCTATACTGAGACCCTCCCCATTTCTATTAGTGTGGTTCCCATTAGTTTGTTTATGTGTATGATAGACATGTGTGGGTGCATGCATGCTGTGGCACTGACATGGGTGGCAGAGGACAACTTTCCTGTGTTACTTCCCCCCCCTTCACTGTAGAATCTGAGGACTGTACTCAAGTCGTCTGCCTTGAGAGATGTACTTTTACCCAGTGCACCATCTCACTAGCCCTAGATGTTAAGAATGTTTAGAATCTGTGTTTTTATTATAATGAAATAATACCTGACAGTGGTACAAAGACATTTCAATGTCTTGGCAATCTCTTTACATCATCTTTCCTACAGGGCATCTCCTGATTTCCAGATAACACTGATGGAGAACGGGACAGAGGCGACAGAGTTCATCCTCCTAGGACTAACCAATGCACCAGAACTGCAGATCCCTCTGTTTATCATAATCAGCCTTATCTATTTCATCAATGTGGTTGGAAACTTAGGGATGATTGTGTTGATTCTCTGGGACTCTCGACTCCACACTCCCATGTACTGTTTCCTTGCTAACTTGTCTCTGGTGGACATCTTTTACTCCTCAGCTGTCACTCCAACAGTTTTGGCTGGGCTTCTTGTAGGAAAAAAAGTTGTTTCTCACAATGCTTGTGTGGCTCAGATGTTCATATTTGCAGCCTTTGTCACTACGGAAGATTTCCTTTTGGCTGCAATGGCCTTTGATCGCTATGCCGCAGTGTGCAAACCCCTGCACTACACAACCACCATGACGCCAACTATGTGTGTTTGTTTGACCATGGCCTGCTATGCTGGTGGTTTCCTGAATTCCTCTATTCACACTGGTGACACTTTCAGGCTGTACTTCTGCAAGTCCAACGTGGTCCATCACTTTTTCTGTGATGTTCCAGCAGTCATGGTTCTCTCCTGCTCTGATAGGCATGTTAGTGAGATGGTGCTAGTTTATGGAGCAAGCTTTGTTATCTGTTCTGCACTCCTCCTGATTTTGATATCCTACACATTCATCTTCATCACCATCTTCAAGATGCGCTCAGCTGCAGGATACCAGAAAGCTATGTCCACCTGTGTTTCTCACTTTACTGCGGTCTCCATTTTCTATGGGACTCTCATTTTCATGTACTTACAGCCCAGCTCCAGCCACTCCATGGACACTGACAAAACTGTCTCTGTGTTCTACACCATGGTCATCCCCATGCTGAACCCTGTGGTCTACAGCCTGAGGAACAAAGAGGTCAAGAGTGCATTCAAGAAAGTTGTGGAGAAGACAAAATATTCCCTAGGATTTTGAGTTTAGTGTTTTATGGTGCACTGTAATGCAGCTTCAGGGCTCTCAAGGTCTTCTCCAGGTACCTAGTGACATTTCCACTCTACACTGATGTTAGGTGGAATACACTTCTCTTTTAAATGTTTCTATTTTAGAAAAGGGAGTCAATGATGTAAATGCAATACTTGTTTTAGAATGACTAAAGGGAAGTTTAACACATGTTGGTTACATTTGTCTAAACACTCATAGATCATACTGTTTATTTACCATTTCTACATGCCACTACTAACATACCTGTAAAATAAGAGGCAAAGAAAAGTCCATGAGAAGTGTCTGCCTGTGACCCACATAGCCCACATGGCACACTTACATATAGGTGTAGAAACATACCTATAGTACAATGACATCCTGATAGTGTTCTCTTTCACAGGTGTGTACGACCATACTCTGCATGCATACATGTATAATGTTTGTATGTGTATAAGCACATAAGTGTTCAATTGAGTGTGTGTGTGTGTTTGTGTGTGTGTGTGTGTGTGTGTGTGTGTGTGTGTGTGTGTGATGGCAGGCTGTCTACCTTATTGATTAAGGACTTCTCAGTTAAACCAAGATCTCTTCCATCAGCTGGTCTATCTAGTCACTTTCCACTGGTAATTCCCTGTTTCTATGCCCCCAATGCTGGAATTATATACATCATGCCCTTCTGGCATTTATGCATATTCTGAGAGTCTAAACTGTGCTATTTATGTTTGCATGGCATTTGGTTTATCCACAGGGTCACTTCCCCAGCTCTACTGCTAGTTTTAAACAAACATAATTTAAATAACTTATTGGGGGAATAGAATACCGCTTTATGATTGTTTCTCTTCAATTGTGGTATGACTACAAGTGATCCTAATGATGTAGGTATATATTCATATTGTTGGAATATTTTACTGAGAGAGAGAGAGAATCTTAAATGAAATAGTATTTCTGTGTGTCTAAGATATTTTATAGAAGCCTAATTTTTGCCTTATACATTTCAAAGGGAAAATTATGTAGAATATAATGAACATGAGGTGAAATTAAAGGTATTGTTAATTTATTGTACATAACTACCCACATTTCCACTGCTCTAAAACTGCCCTGGTACATTCATGTTTTCCATGTTTTCTCTCTTTGCAAGTGCTACTGAATGTTCAGTGATGCTCATTTATCACTAATATAGTTGTATCATCTCTTATCACTCACAAAATCTCTCCCCTCGCTCCCCTCACACTGATCTCCTTGATGTTCTTCTCAAATACATGAATGTCTCCACCTCAGTGTGCTTGAGCTTGCTGATCCCTTCCTTCACTACATTCAGGTCTCTGCTTAAACAGACTGAGAACCTTCCATGACTCCTATATAAGACAGTCACTTTCCTTCACATTTACACTGTCCCTCCGCTCTGCCTTGTCCTCACAGTGCTCATCAGTACCTCAGCTGCAATCTAAATCTAAATGAGAGCATTAGCTTGATCTGTTTTAATTGCACACTATTGCATGGTACTCCCATAGAATTTTGACATACTATAGATACTCCATATGTATTTTGCTAAATGAATGAATAAATTAATGAAGTTATGTCCAGCTGTATCATGAACTGTTTGGACCAATGATGAAGAAGTGATAACTATAATATAAACCTTATAAACAGATTTTATTATATGTAGACATGCAGTGTATTTGAAAAGGCACAGACAGTTTTCTGAATTGTTAAGGCATTTTGATTTTTATTCTCTGTCGCGCCCGCCCCGACCAGCAAGGAAGACGCGACACTGGGATCCTTCTCATCACAGTTTATTCAGACCTTTGATTAGTTACATTGTGTCTCTCTCGCTGGGGCAAGCCTCTCCCAGCACCTAAGTAGGGCTGGGCTGCCAACCCCAAGCAGCCACGTGGGCACTGTCCACAGGTTCACGCATATGCCAGCAACACACGAATCCAGCCACAGCCAAATAAGGAGCTGTTTACCATAAAGAGTGTTTGCCATCGGGAAGGCAGAGGGTAGAAGCCAGAGCCATCTTTAGGGTGGGGCTACACGCGGCTCTCTACAGTTTCCCCCTTTTTGTTTTACAAAGCAACAGGCAAGAGTAGAGGTCTGATCTCTGCTAAAATGGAACATGTACTAATGTTTGTCCAGGCGTCGTCCACCCAGAGAACACTAGACCCGTCCGATACCCTTTTCACAGAGGTGGGAGTTAGGGTACCAACCCACATGCAATCAGACTTGCTCTTCTTGAGGTCAGCGTATCATAACCTCAAGTGCAGTGCGCAGGCCTCGCATCCTGTGCCTAAATATCTTTTAAAGTAGCCAACCAGGCTTGGGGAGACTGTCCTGCATCAATGGCCATAAAGGCTTGGACAATCATGGCTGCATGGCGACGCTGTGAGATCCTAATGCGACAAATGCACCACAAGCATACTAGGGAGGTGAGCACCAGTAAACCTACTAGGGCTCCTATTCCCGCCCACTCCTTCATGTGGCCCATGGCTGTAGCAATCCAGGAAGACAATCCCTCCACCAGTCCGGTATCCACTCGAGTCGAATTCACCGTGACAATAGCCACTCTCAGCTGGTCC
The DNA here is from genome assembly GCF_903995425.1 of Onychomys torridus. Classification (NCBI taxonomy): domain Eukaryota; kingdom Metazoa; phylum Chordata; class Mammalia; order Rodentia; family Cricetidae; genus Onychomys; species Onychomys torridus. Next base: position 131,315,271 of record NC_050443.1, read on the forward strand.
ATCAGGTTATCGAACTCTCCAGTCCAATTGCCTAAAAGATAACTAGACAGCTTTTTAGATAAATTTGTAGCATAACAATTGGAAGCATCCAAATTCAAAAAATTCAGAGTAAATAATGCAAGAGAAAGTCTGTCCTTAGGGGTACGGCCATAGCCTATTCCCCCTTTTTGTTTTTGAAGCAATTCCTTCAAGAAGCGATGAGCATGCTCCACAATGCCTTGACCTTGTGGATTATATGGTAGGCCATGTACAAGTTGCACATTCATCTATTGACAGAAGGAAGTGAACTTCTGTCCAGTATATGCAGGACCATTGTCTGTCTTTAACTGTTGAGGCTTACCCCATGCTGCCCAAGCTTCTAAGCAATGAGCAATGACATGAGAGGCTTTTTCTCCTGCCATTGGGGTGGCATGAATGATTCCAGAACAGGTATCAACAGATACATGTACATATTTGACACGTCCAAATTCAGAGATGTGTGTAACATCCATTTGCCATATTTTTAGGGGGAGCAAACCACGAGGGTTAACTCCTAATCCAGAAGGATGATGAAAAATGACACATTGGGAACAATCTAGTACCACCTTTCGTGCCTCTGCACGTGAGATAGAAAACTTTTGTTGTAATGTCCTTGCATTAACATGAAATTCCTTGTGGAAAGCATATGCTCGTTGTATGGCAGAAGCCACAAACATCCATTCCTGTCTAGTACACTGATCTACTATATCATTGCCTTCAGCCAATGGACCTGGCAGACTGGTATGTGCACGGATGTGTTGCACAAAAAAGGGAGTTTTACGTTGCCAGATCAGTTTCTGTAATTGGCGAAACAATGAGCTAACCGGGCTAGAAGATTTGATGGGCCCTGCACATTCAAGGCTTTTTAAAGCATTAACAACATAACTAGAATCTGACACTAAATTAAAAGCAAATGCACAAGCCTTGAAAACTTCAAGAACTATTGAAAGCTCCACCTGTTGAGGTGCACCTGGCAAGAATTGATGCTTTACAGGTTCATTAGAATCCACCATATAAGCACCACAGCCTGTCTTAGACCCATCTGTAAATATAACACTTGCTTCTGGAATGGGCTTTGAAGCAGTTACTTTAGGGAAAACTACAGGATGTTCTTTAAAGAAAGTTAATAGTGGATGTTTAGGATAATGGCAATCTATGTATCCTGGATAGGAACAACGCAGAATTGCCCAATCATCTATGGCAGCACATAATACCTTGACTTGAGTAGAATCATAAGGAACAACTAGCGTTTGTGGTGACGTCCCAAAATATTGTAAACATTGTTGAATACCCTGTTGCGCAAGTAAGGCCACGGCAACAGGATAATACTCAATTGATTTTGCAGGTGAGATTTTAGTATAAATCCATAAAAAGGGTCCTTTCTGCCATAAAATTCCCGTAGGTTGCAACTGGGTAGGCAGAATGCACAGGGTAATATCCTCATTATTTTGTACTCTTTGAAGAAAAGCTCTTTGTAGTTTATCTTCTAATTTTGTTAAGGCTTCTCGGGCTGCATTGGTTAATTGCCTCGGTGAATCCAAGGCTGCATCTCCAATTAAAATATCATATAATGGTTTTAACTCATAATTGGCCATTCCTAAACTTCCTCTTATCCAATTTATATCTCCTAATAATTTTTGAAAATCATTCAATGTGCAAAGATGATCCTTCCTTAACTCTACCTTTTGTGGCATGATATAATGATTAGTTATTTTAGAGCCAAGATAATTGACAACTTTGTTCTGTTGCACCTTCTCAGGGGCAATACAGAGTCCCTTTTGCTTTAGCAATTCTACAAGTGAGCTATATGCTTCTTGAAGAATGCTCTCTTCTTTAGCTGCTAACAGTATATCATCCATATAATGGAGGCATTTCAAGCCTGGAAAACGTGCTCTCAAAGGTTCTAAAGCAGTTACTACAAATAATTGACACATTGTAGGACTATTGGCCATGCCTTGTGGCAATACAACCCACTGATATCTTTTATCAGGTTCCTCATGATTAGTGGACGGTAAAGTGAAAGTGAATCTCTCACTGTCTTTGCTATTCAGTGGAATGGAAAAGAAGCAGTCCTTAATATCTACCACAATAATAGGCCAATTTTCAGGCAAGGCTGACAGCAATGGAAGACCATGCTGTACAGGTCCCATAATTCTCATTTGTTCATTTATAGCTCTAAGATCATGTAACAATCTCCATTTTCCTGATTTCTTCTTGATGACAAATATGGGTGTATTCCAGGGAGAAAGAGAGGGTTTAATATGCCCTTTCTCTAATTGCTCTTTCACTAATCGATATGCAACATGTAATTTCTCAGAGGAGAGTGGCCACTGAGGAACCCAAACTGGCTCCTCCGTTACCCAGGTTATGGGAATGCCCTCCTCAGCGGCCCCTAGGAAAAACCCAACCCTTGTTTGGGTTTCCTAGGTACTGTTTGTATTGGCTCCTTTCTGCCTTGTAAAAATTTTCCCAGGCCAAAATCAGGATGACACCCCATGTTTTTCATAATATTTTTAGATTCTTTGGAGTATTCATTACTTAATTGAAAGCCCATGGATTTCATAAGATCCCTCCCCCAGAGGGACACTGGAAGCTCAAGGACATAGGGTTGCATAACGCCAGAGTGACCTTTGGAATCTTGCCAATTTAACAAATTTGCACTAACATTTGGAACACTGGCATAACCCAGTCCCTGCAATGTTTGTGAGGAAGCCTGTATAGGCCAACCTCAAGGCCAATCTTTGCTAGCTATGATACTGTGATCTGCACCTGCAATCCAAATCTAGGTCTCTTCCCAATTTCTCCCAGGAAGGCACTATGAGGCTTCCAGAAATTGCAAACCAAGGAACAACTACATCACACTGTTCCAAAAACCGCTGTAGGGTGCTTTTTTTTATTTTCAGTTTCTTAGAGAGAAGCAGCTCGTTAAGAGCCAAAAAAATTGGGTGTGAGGAGGAGGCGCCCATGTTAGTATACTTTTTTTCTTTTTTTTTTTTTTTTTCCTCAATTTGAAAAGTTTCTCGGAGGTTTCTCAGAGCCTTTGCAGAACTGCTCCAGCCCTCCGGGCTCCTGCTTGTTTTGTTTTACCTGCTGGTTTGTTTTACCTGCGGGTTTTGTTATGCAAATTACCTGTCTGCTGTAGTCGCAGAACAGGTTCCACCTGTTGACTTTGTTATTTTAATTACCCGTCCGCTCTAGTCGCGGCACAATTAAATTATCCGTCCGCTCTAGTCGCGGCTCAATTGAATTTTCCGTCCGCTCTAGTCGCGGCTCTGCTGTCCCGCTCTCCCTTCTACAGGTGAGCGTTACCCGCTTTTGTCGCGGATCCCCAGTTTTTTCTGAGGACTTCCCGGTACCGCCTGACTGTAAATGAGTTCTGAATCCGGAGAGAGTCGTGGTAATTGTCCCTGTAGGAGGCCACCACTTGTCGCGCCCGCCCCGACCAGCAAGGAAGACGCGACACTGGGATCCTTCTCATCACAGTTTATTCAGACCTTTGATTAGTTGCATTGTGTCTCTCTCTCTGGGGCAAGCCTCTCCCAGCACCTAAGTAGGGCTGGGCTGCCAACCCCAAGCAGCCACGTGGGCACTGTCCACAGGTTCACGCATATGCCAGCAACACACGAATCCAGCCACAGCCAAATAAGGAGCTGTTTACCATAAAGAGTGTTTGCCATCGGGAAGGCAGAGGGTAGAAGCCAGAGCCATCTTTAGGGTGCGGCTACACGCGGCTCTCTACAATTCTCACTCTACAATTGCAGGCTCCATTTGTGGACTACTGGATTATTTTCTAAAAATCCCATTTCAAGTGAATCATCTCATTCTTTTGACTTTTAAAAGAAGTATCATAAATGAATTCTGTCTGCCACTGGTAGATAAAAAGCAGCTATTGACCATTCAGCATTGCTGAGCTGCAGTCACATGTTATTTTAGGGAAAGATTTTATGAACTGAATATATGCAAAGGCCTCTAGTTGATTTAGTGTGCATATTTATATGTATATACACACAGCAGTACATGTTTCTGTATCTCATTATCCTGATGATGTTAAGCTAAACACAAACTCTTGTTCATGTCTGGTTCTAACCCAGCTGTACATTGAATCCACCAGTTACCATTTGTAACTTTCTCCTCTGGTTGCTTAGAAACATGAGAGTCATGATCTTTTATTCATGAATTTATTCATTCATCTTCACCAAATAAATAAATTCCATAATAGTTCATTGCCATCTTAATGAAAAATGAATTATGTAATAAAAGTGTCGCTTTGAATGGGGAACACAGAGGAATAATTTTTGCTGTCAATGGAATAACTTCCTTTTTGGATTGTTTATGGCTAGCATGCTTAAATGGTTGATAAGGATGTTCTTGAATCTTGAAACTTTAAGGATTTTTAGTTAATGTATTTTGAGCTTGAAAATTTAAGTTATAAGATCAAATTATCTTAAAATGTATTTTTCATTTTATCATTATCAGATAGTTGTTTTAATTTAGTTTTCTTGACTGTTCTAGATAGACCTTCTGGTACATTTCAGCAATCTACTTTGTGCCTGATATTACATAGGAGGTTTTCATCCTTTCTCTCTTGAATGTCACATTGACTGTGGGGTTTAAGAACTGTTTATCTTATAAAATTCATATATAGCCTTAGCTATCTTTATTACAAAAGAAAACTTTGACAAGTGCTTAGTCAGTTTAGTAAAATGTTTGCTTTTATTTTCTCTTCATTATAGTAATTTGTTTGATCATGGGGTTGACCTATGTAGTGAAGTACCATTTCATTCCTGGAATGTCATAGTACTAGTTTGTAACTATGTTTAAACTGTGGCATATTAATTTTTTTTGCATTTTTTGATAACCATATATGTATATTCAAGAGGGATATTGTCTATAAATTTCTTTCTTTGATGTTTTGACCAGCTTTGGTTTCAAGAAATTTTGAATTCACAGAACAAAGTGTTCCCTAGTATTGTCTGTGGTCATAAGAAAAACTTCAGGAAAACAGAAGTCAGGCTAGCTTTGTTTGACATCAGCAAACAGTGGAAACAGCTGAGCAAGGTGATGCATGTCTCTAATCCCAACACTGGCATGGCTAAGGCTGGTCTGGGCTAGAAAGAGACCCTATCTCAAATCACAAGGAAACAAAAATAATCACAATCAAAACAGCATTAAGTGTTGCTTAACTGAGGGACAAAAAATATGCCACTTGCTTATAATGTAGTATAAATGAACATTAGGAAAGGTTCTCTGGCCAAAAAGACAAAACTACAAATGGACCTCAAGTAAAAAAAAATCTAAGTAAAAAGGAACAAAAACAACAATTACATTCCTAAGGATCTGGTTAAAGTTACATCACAAAGGTAAAACATATCTGTACAAAAAGGTTTTGTTTTTTGAAGGTCTACTATGTGAGAGAATAGCCAACCCTCCAGGAACTTGGAAAAAAATAATGAAGGATGGTCATAGGAATGGTAATATGAATACACCTTTGACCAAATTGTGAAGGATATCTACTTAAACATTTATTTATTGGCATCTATAAATTATACATTAACTGGAGAAATAATGGGTAATAAAAAACATTATGGGTACATTTAAACAATGTATCTTAGATCCAGCAAGAGTTTAATTTCTTTTCATTACAAAGATGAAATGACTTGCAGATGCCCTCACGGAGAACATCCCCAGAGAGCTCAACGTCTCCATAATGCCTGGCTAGCTCATATGCACTGCCCTTTGAAGTTAATCCTGCTGATCCACTTTAGAAGAACCAGATGGCAAGATGACCATTTTAGTTATCATTCAGTCATCTGAATGTTGATATTTCCCCACACATACTGGTTTTCTTCTGAACTGGAGATTTTCTAAGAATCTTCAACCATGGTTGAGGAAAATACCCAAGATTAAAACTACTGAATAAACTCAGAGAAGTGACCAGTTAGCAAGCTCTTGTGTGTACCTTCTTCCACTTATGATCTGCAGACACAACTCTGTGTATTATATGGGAGAGGCAAAGTTTTAATCTTTCTTTCACAAGTACAGAGGAAGTGATAGAGCCCTCTATGGACACAGGGAATAGTAATCTCATGGCTGGGGTGTTTGAGTGTCTTTTCTTTGGTTTTTGCTGATTTAGAAAGTTCATCACCTTTTGCTTATTCTCTGCCAGAGAGCTCCTCTGATGATACCCATGTGCTACTCCATGGAAGGACTTCTCATTGCAAACACACTGTTCAGAACTGACTGTCACTCTTCTTCAAGGAGCAAGGTAAGCTTCTATATTCATCATCCACTTTTAGTGAACAGTCCAGCTCACACAAGAGTAGTATTAACAGAACCCCTGTGAGTCATTTGACACAGAGTTCAAGGGCCTGAACCCTTTTCTAAAACACAGAGTTCAGTCTGTCTTGCAAATATTAAAATTTTGTCACTGGAAAGCTGAATGGTGGTTATGAACTATCAGTGCCCTGCTTTCTAAGAGTCCTAGTGAAACAAAAGAGTAGGGACGAGGAACTGGCTGGTCAGGTAGTAATTTGATTTTATTTATTATCTGTTAATGTCTCATTGGAACTTAAAAAATATAAACTATAATGATGAGTCTTTAAAGTAAAGAAAGAACTATAACTTAATGAGAAAAGAATTAATATTCATCTTAGTGAATCCCACTTAAATCCCATAATCTCATTTTAAATTTAACCACATTTATCCATAGACTGTACATATGAGTAAAAACAACAGCTTTTTGTAAGGATGAAACTACTTAAATATGGAATCATTACTCTTGAAACTAATTGTGGAAAACTAAAATATCACTTAATTTCACAAACAATGGATGGTAATCAAAAAGTGATGTATGTTTTATTCTTATACAAGCACAATTATATGCTAATGCAATCACACATATACTTCTTCATTAGGCTTTTGTGGCATTTTGTAATACCTAGTATGTGTATGTGGTTATGTGTATTAAGGTTTGCATAAAGCCTTATTAGCTAGGCTTGTCACATGAAGTGCTGGAAGTTTGAAGAAACCTAAGAACAAGTAGTAGATGCACTTCTCAGGGCTTAAAATTCCAATAAAATGACTTAACGGTATTGAGTTTATATTAGAAAAGATTCCATCAAAATCTTCAAAAAGAGATTTTTCACTAAAAGAAGTCATGAGTCTAAATATAATGCACAATCTATGAACTTTCAACTTTTGGTGGTATTTGTGTTTCAGTCAAGTTAATGGCAGCCCTAAAAGCAAAAGAAGGAAAATGAACTAAAGCTGAAATAGAGCTATATAAGAAAACCTTAAACAAAAGAGTGGCTCATGTGGGTTACATAGAACAATCAATCCAATAAGCAGAGCATGAGCAATTGGGGTTCACCTAAGACACTGGACTGTGTATAAACAAGGAGATTGGGAAATGAGATTTCCAGTTGTCAACATTCATCCACATCTGATGCCTTACAAGTTGCCACAAATTTTTCTCAGATCTCAAGAAGGGCAGAGTTCCATTCTAATACCTGGTGATGCTGCTGCTGCTGCTGATGATGACAATGATGATGAGGAGGAGGAGGAGGAGGATGGCAATGATGACAGCAGCATATCTAGCAATAGTTTAGCAACTCTGCTAAACATCAGTGTTTTGTTGATTTAAAAATAAATTTTCTCCTTTAATTTAGAAAACAATACCTTAACACAGAACACATTATCATCTTCATTTTGTAGATGTAGAAAATCTGGCTCAGGAGAATTGGGCCAGGGCCAGTGGTTATTAGGCTGCAATATAAATCTGGCCTGCCATTCTCTCCAGAATCAAAGTTCTCTACCTGATGCTGCCTGGTATCCATTCCCTCCTTTGTTATAATTATCTCTGTGTTTATAGAAACCCCTTTTGCTCTGGTCATCTCACTAGACATGTTATGTGTATGTCTCTAACTGAGTCTGAGTTCACTGAGAAAAGCCCAAAGACTGAGGTGATCCAGCAAAGACAATGGCTAATTATGAATTGCAACTGATTTAACCTTAGGTTACACCACTGAACCTGACTGCCTTTTTTTTCTGGGGCCAACATTTATCTTGCAAATTAGTTTTATCAACATGTATATAGTACTTGGCCTTTGGTGTTCTAAAATCTAAGAGAAAAGTAGCCATTGCTCAAATTTGGTCAGAAATATGTGGGTATATGTGTAAAAGTCTCTAGAGAGCAGTCCTTGGCACATTTCACATAGAGAAGTCTGTAAATGCATAGGGATGGGTAATGGTGAACTGGCTTATTTAAAACTTTCAGAAATGTTATGTTGGGTAATTTATTGAATTTCCAAAGTATCAGCCCACAAATATGTAAGACTTAAAACTGAAATGATGACCTCTAAAATTATTGACTGAAGTCCTTTTGGCAAAAATTTCTCATTTAGCTTATGCTTTAGTTATAGAGAATCTTTCATTTTTGTTGAGAGTGTGTGTGAATATGAGGTGTGTGTGTGTGTGTGTATGTGCGTGTGTGTGTGTGTGTGTGTGTGTGTGTGTGTGTGTGTGTGTGTGTGTGTGTGTGTATCAGTGTGTGGAGGCCAGTGGACACCTCTTGAGACTTGGTTCTTTTCTTTCACACTGTAAGATCTGAGTATTGAATTCAGACTATCAGACTTTGTGGCAAGCACTTCAACTAAATGAGACATCTCATTGGTCCTAGTTAGAAAGAAATTTGAAACACATATTTTTATTATAATGAAATAAGCCCTGCCTTTGGTATCAAGATACATAAATTTCTTGGTAATCTCCTCTGTGCTTAATAAGCTCTCCTTACTTCTCTCTACCATAAGGCATCTCCTGATTCCCAAATAACACTGATGGAGAACAAGACAGAGGTGACAGAGTTCATCCTTCTAGGACTAACCAATGCACCAGACCTGCAGGCTCCTCTATTTATCATGTTCACTCTCATCTACTTCATCAACATAGCTGGAAACTTAGGGATGATTGTGCTGATTCTCTGGGACTCACGACTCCATACTCCCATGTATATTTTTCTTGGCAACTTGTCTCTGGTGGACATCTTTTATTCCTCAGCTGTCATTCCAACCGTTGTGGCTGGGCTTTTTGTAGGAAATCAAGTCATTTCCTACAATGCTTGTGCTGCTCAGATGTTCTTATTTGTAGTCTTTGCTACTGCAGAAAATTTTCTCCTGGCTGCAATGGCCTATGATCGCTATGCCGCAGTGTGCAAACCCCTGCACTACACAACCACCATGACGCCAACTATGTGTGCTTGTCTGACCATGGCCTGCTATGCTGGTGGTTTCCTGAATTCTTCTATTCACACTGGTGACACTTTCAGGCTGTACTTCTGTAAGTCCAACGTGGTCCATCACTTTTTCTGTGATGTTCCAGCAGTCATGGTTCTCTCCTGCTCTGATAGACATGTTAGTGAGATGGTCCTTCTTTATGGAGCAAGCTTTGTCATCTGTTCTGCACTTGTTGTTATTTTGATATCCTACACATTCATCTTCATCACCATCTTCAAGATGCGCTCAGCTGCAGGATACCAGAAAGCTATGTCCACCTGTGTTTCTCACTTTACTGCGGTCTCCATTTTCTATGGGACTCTCATTTTCATGTACTTACAGCCCAGCTCCAGCCACTCCATGGACACTGACAAAATTGTCTCTGTGTTCTACACCATGGTCATCCCCATGCTGAACCCTGTGGTCTACAGCCTGAGGAACAAAGAGGTCAAGAGTGCATTCAAGAAAGTTGTGGAGAAGACAAAATATTCCCTAGGATTTTGAGTTTAGTGTTTTATGGTGCACTGTAATGCAGCTTCAGGGCTCTCAAGGTCTTCTCCAGGTACCTAGTGACATTTCCACTCTACACTGATGTTAGGTGGAATACACTTCTCTTTTAAATGTTTCTATTTTAGAAAAGGGAGTCAATGATGTAAATGCAATACTTGTTTTAGAATAACTAAAGGGAAGTTTAACACATGTTGGTTACATTTGTCTAAACACTCATAGATCATACTGTTTATTTACCATTTCTACATGCCACTACTAACATACCTGTAAAACAAGAGGCAAAGAAAAGTCCATGAGAAGTGCCTGCTTGTGAGCCACATGGCCCACACAGACAGGAATAGAAAAGTATTCAGATATAGATAGAATATTCCTTTTGGGGTGTTTTGTTTTTGTTGACTTTTTGCATCTGTGTATGGTGCATATATTTGTATATATGCATGTTTGCATGTCTGTGGGCATGTGTGTGGATGATAGTATGCCTGTGGAGACCAGAACCAATGGTTCTCCACGTTATTCATTGTGGCAGGCAAGTGAACACAGACCTGGCAGAATAGCTAATCTAGCTAGCAACCTTTCTCTGGAATTCTACCTCAGTCTTCTAAGTGGTGGTATTATAGATGTGCCTCTATGGTCTCAGTGCTGGTATTATAGATGGGCCCCTACGCTCTTCTGGCATTTATGAGAATTTCAACTCTGGTCCTCATACGTGCATGGCAAGTGATTTATCCTCTGATCCATCCCAGCCCCACTGCTAGTAACCAATAAAAATAAGGTAAGATAATATATTGGGGTATTGGAATATCACTTATGATTTTTTTAGTTGAATAACTATTCTAATTCATCTAAGTGATGCAGGTTTAAACACGTGTCCATATTTTTGGTGTATTTTATTGAGAGAGAGAGATCTAAAGAATTTTATACAGTTTTAGCTTTTTTCCTTTTCCTTATTCCTTTTTCATACAGTTCATCTCAACTGCAGCCTCCCTTCCTTTCACTTCCCCCCACTTTCCCTCTCATCCAGAGCCACTGCGCTTCTGTTTCCCTTCAGAAAAGAGCAGGCCTCTTAGTGATATCAACCATACATGGCGTAACAAGATGCAATAAGACTAGGGATAAACCCTCATATCAAGGCTGGATGAGGCAACTCAGTAGGAGGAACATGGTCCCATGAGCAGGCAAAAGAGTCAGAGACACCCATAGTCCCACTGTTAGGAGTCTCACGAAAACCTCAAGCTAAACAACCAAGCATGTATGAAGAGGGTCTAGAGCAACCCATGCAGGCTCCATGACTGCCACTTCAGTCTCTGTGAAGCCCTATGAACCTTGCTTAGTTGATTCTGTGGGCCATGTTCTCCTAGTATCACCCACCCCTCCAGCTCCTACAATCCTTCTTATAAGGGGTTCTACGAGTTCTACCTAGTGTCTAGTTATGGGTCTCTGCATCTGCTCCCATCAATTGCTGGAGGCAGCCTCTCAGATGACAATTGGGCTAGGCACTGATGGATGGGTATAGCAGAATATCATTAGGAATAATTTCATTGACTTTTTGTTGTTTTGTTTTTGTCAGTCATGTTCAGTTCTACTCTTGATCTCTGTGGTGGGTTGAAAGAAAATGGCCCCCACAGGCTCATAGGGAGTGGCATTATTAGGAGGTGTGACCTCGATGGAGTAGGTGTGGCTTTGTTGGAGGAAATGCATCACTAGGGAGTAGGCTTTGAGGTCTTAAATGCTTAAGCCAAGTTTAGTGTGACATTCACTTCCTGCTGCCTGTGATTCAGTGTAGAAGTGTAGAACTCCAGCTCCTTCTCCAGCACCATCTGTCTGCATGCCGGCATGCTTCCCACCATGACAATACTGAACTAAACCTCTGAAACTGCAAGCCAGCCCCAATTAAATGTTTCCTTTATAAGAGTTGCCATGATCATAGTGTTTCTGCACAGCAATAGAACCCTAACTAAGTATCTGAGCCATCCTGTTTCTGGATCCTGGCCCTTTAGGCTGAATTGGGCATGGGCTCCCTCTTGTGGCTTGGGCTTTTGGGCCATACCCACAAGTTCTGAGCCACCATTGGCCTATAACATCCTGCAGGCAGAACAGGTTGTGGGTAGATGGTTTTGTGGCTGGGCTGGTGTCCCACCATTGAGAGCCTAGTGTGGTTATAGAAGATGGCCATTTCAGGCTCCATATCCTCCATTATGAGGGATCCTTGCTAAGGTCACCCTGATAGTTTCAAGGAAGTTTCCACCACAGCGTTAGATTTCCACATCACCTGTTTAAGTACTCTCTTCCTCTGCTCCTCCCTCCCCAACTCTATCCCTCCTATTCCCGTCTCTACTCACCCCATGTCTACCTGCAAAATCAAATTCTATTTCCCCTTCCTAGGTTAAATTCTCTCTCAATGAAGCTAATTTATAGAAATTTGTTATATTATACATTGCAAAAGGAAAAATTATGCAATGTATAATGAAAGTGGAGTGAAAACAAAGGGATTGTTCATTGACTGTAACTACCCACACATGCATTGCTTTATAAGTGCCCTGGCACATTCATGTTTTCTATGTATTCTCTCTACAAGTGCTTCTGCATGCTCAGTGATACTCATTTATCTCTAATATAGTTGTATCATCTCTTCTTACTCACAATCTCTCTCCTCACCCCACTCACATTGATCTCCTTAATGTTCTTCTCAAATACAAGAATGTCTTTACCTCAGGGTGCTTGAGCTTGCTGCTCCCCTGCATGGAAGTTTCCTTCACTACATTCAGGTCTCTGCTTAAACAGATTGAGAACCTTTCATGACTCCTATATAAGACAGTCACTTTCTTTCCCATTTACACTGTCACTCCATTTTGCCTTGTCCTCACAGTACTCATCAGTACCTCAACTGAAATCTAAATCTAAATAAGATGATTAGCTTGATCTGTTTTAATTATACATGCCTGCTTGTTACCCATGCTTGGCACTACTAATGTGGCCAAGAAGCTAAGACTAGATAGGTCATGGACCTAGAAAGAAAGCATTATTATTCTGCTAAAGGAGCACAACAATTAAAATTATTCCTAATGACACATTGCTATACCCATAGATCGGTACCTTGCTCAGCCCTCATCAGAAGAGCTTCTTCTTGTGTAGATAGGAACTTACAGGGACCCACAATTGGACAATGCACAGAGTATGAGAGACTTACAGTGCTTACTCCTAGAGGGAACATAATCAAAACCCTCCTCTCAAGGCTCTGGGATCTGTGTAGTGGAGGAGGAATAAAGATTGCAAGAGCTGGAGGTGATGGGTAACTTTCAGACACAACAGGACTGAATCAGTACGTAGAAATCAACAGAGTCTGTTGTGGCATGCACAAGGACTACACGTGTTCAAGTCAGGTGATGTCCCAGCACTGAGAGAAGGGCTCCCTACCCTAACAAATAAGCTATTGGAATTGATACCCACTGGTAAGGAAAACATTCATTTTCGTCAATGGAATCTCACTGTATATATTAACTACTTATCAAGGCGTTCCGTATACCCATTAGTAGTTGGCCAACACAAAATAAATTCAATGGTATTTTTGTAGACTTTTTATCTCATTTTGGCTTGTTTTGAGCATTTTTTCTTATTGGTCTTTTGGTTGTATATTGAGTCCTGTTTTGTGTAATTTGTGTAATTTTATTTGTATGTTAATAAATAAAGTTGCCTGGGGGTCAGAGCTAATAGCAAGCCATAGCAGAAGCTGGGCAGTGGTGGTGCATGCCTTTAATACCAGCACTTGGGAGGCAGAGCTAGGCAGATCTCTGTGTGTTCAAGAATACAGCCGGCATGGAGACACACGCCTTTAATCTCAATACCAACCTTAGAAGACCTGGAGGTCTGTATCGACAGGCAGTGATGAGGAGGTCATGTGGTTCGGTTTACAACCAATGAGAAGAACAGAAAGTTCTTTTACAGAAAGTCAATTATAAAGGACAGACACACAAGAAGTAGCCCTCTTTGCTGAGGGGAAGGGCAGCAGCAGTGAGGGTAAGAAAGGGTTTTTAGCTCTTAGCTATTGTTCTGACCTCTTGGGCTTTTAACTCTGCAATTGGCTCTGTGTTTCTTATTTAATAAGACTGTTCATCTACACTAAATTGATTCCATATCTCTGCTAATGGGAACAATATTGTAATAAAGATGGAAGTGCAGGCATCTCTTTGAAATATTGATTTTTTAAATAACTTTTGTATATGTATATCCAAAATGGAATAGCTAGATTGTATCATAGACCTATTTTTAAGTTTTTTTAATGGACCTCTATACTGTTATCACAATGGCTATATGGATTTCCATTTTCACTAACAGTGTATAAGAGTTCTTTCCCCTATATGTGTTCACCAGCATTTATTTTTACTTTATTTGATAGTAGATACAATTACAGTAAGAATATATATCTCTAGGGTTTTGATTTGCATTTCCCTGACACCCATTCATATTGAGATTTTTCTGATATTATTGTCCATTATAGTTCATCTTTCAAGAAATGTCTATTTAGGTCATTTAGCCATTTTTAAAAGTTTTGTTTGGCATCTATTTATTTATTTGTGTATGTGTATGGGTATATGTGTGGGTCTGTGTGTATCACAACACATATGTGGAAGTCAGAGGACAACTGGAAGAAGCTGGTTTTCTCCTTCTATCATGTGTGTCCTGGGTATCTAACTCAGGTCAGCAGGCTTGGAAGCAAGCCCATCTGCCCACTGAGTCACCTTACCAGCCCAACACTTAGCTATTTTTAATTGAATTTTTGTTGCTAAGTTTTTTGTTTGGTTTGGTGTGCTTTTTGAGACAGGGTGTCTCTGTGTAGTCCTGAATGTTCTGTAACGCACTGTGTAGAACAGGCTGGCCTCCAGCTCACAAAGATCTACTGGCCTCTGCCTCCTGAGTGTGGGGATTAAAGGCATGTGCCACTGCCTGCCTTGTTGTTAAGTTTTTGTGTCCCTATATATTCTAGATATTAATTACTTATTGTATTAATGGATCTTAAATGTTTTCTCCAACTCTACATGTGAAACTTCGCTCAGTTTATTGTTCTGTTGCTGTCCATAAATGCTTTAGTTGGGTATGATTTCTTTTTGTGATCACATATAAAACAGTATTATAGATAGTGCTGTTTAAAGTCACTTAGATTCTGTCCTCTAATAGTTTAGTTACTTAAGGTTTTATATTCAGGTTTTGTTGTTGTTTCATTTTGGCTTGATTTTCATATAGGTTGAGAAATAGGAGCCAATTTTTGGCCTTTTGCATAATATATCCAGAATTCCAGAAGCACTTCCTGAAGAAGCCAGGATGCCAGCGGGGGTGGGGGGTGGGGGCGGTGTCAGTAATCATTTGGCAGAAGGTGTGTAAATTTATTCTTGGATCACTACAGTAATTTTTTTGTTTAAATCTAGGCTAGGCCTTCTTTGAACTCAGTCTTCCCACATCCACCTCTCAAATGCTGAGTTGTACCATGTGTCAGCTGCAGTACCATGCTGGTCAGTCAGATCACTATAGTTCTGTTAGTATACCAAACTCTCTCTGCATGTTTTTTTTTTCCTTTCTATATATGTATTTTTGCTGGTGAGGTTTCTTAGGGATAGCATGTTGTTTATTTGTTAAGCCAGCCTTTTCACTGGGGAAATTTAGATAATTTCCAATCAAGGTTAATATTAATATATGAAAACTTACTCTGACCATTTATTTGGGTGTTTATTTTCTTTTTATTTATTCTCCTCTCATATATTACATCCTGAGTGAAGTTTCCCCTTCTTCTTCATCTCCCAACCCTTCTCCCTACCTTCCCTCGTCCACAGATCCATTCTTCCTCTGTTTCCCTTCAAAAAAGTACAGACCTCCTAGGGATATCAACATAAAAAGGCATAGCAAGTTATAATAAAACTAGGCACAGATGCTCATATCAAGGCTGGACAAGGTATCCCAGTAGGAGTAAAAGGGTCCCAAAAGCAGGCAAAAGAGTAAGAGATTGCTCTAGAACCCAGCCCTGGGACACAGCCATTCCCAGGAAACCTTACCCAACTCTGCCCCAGTTGCCAGCCAACAGGGAAAACTCCTTTGGACAGGTCCTCCCACCAACCCCCCACATCAGACCCTGCAATCTACAAGACCCATGCCATACCCCAATACCCATCCACCTGTGACCCCAGTAACTTCCTGAGACATGGAAGCTGCCAGCTCTCATTGGACCAAGAGAGGCTTCCTGAGACATAGAATCCATCACCTCTGACTGGACCAAGAGCCCTAATAAGACCAAGAGCAGCTCCCAGAGTCACAGAATCAGCTAGCTTGGATTGGACTAAGAACACCTTCCTGAGATACAGAATATGTCAGCTCCAATTAGACCAAGAGCTAAAACTGGACCCAGAGGGGCCCCCTGAGACACAGACATGGCAAGTACAGCTTGGACCAACAGCAGCTTGCTCAGATATAGACACCTCTTGCATCTATTGGATGAAGAGGTGGATAGACACCAATGCAAAAGTACATACAAGAACATAAAGAACAATATGGCATCTCCAGACCCTAGCCCTTCTACAACAGCAAGACTTGAACAACACAATGTAGAAGAAGCAGAAGACAGCGACCTTCATGAAGATGCTAGAGACCTTAAAGAAAAAATGAAAAATTTTCTTCAAGAAATTGAGGAAAAGACAAACAAAAAAATTGAAAGAAATTAATAAATTCCTTAAAGAAAGCCAAGAAAACCATGAAAAAGCAATTAAACATGTAAAGGAAAAAGATAAAGACCTGAAAAGTGAAATAGAAACAATGAAGAAGACACAAGCAGAGGGAATGCTGAAAATAGAAAATCTGAGTAAATGAACAGGAAACACAGATGCAAGCATAACAAACAGAATGCAAGAGATGGAAGAGAGAATCTCTTGTGTAGAGGATACACTAGAGGAAATAGATTCATCATTCAAAGAAAACACCAAAGCCAAAAAAGTCATAGCACAAATGTCCAGGAATTCTGGGACACCATGAAAAGACCAAACCTATGAATAATAGGGATAGAAGAAGGAGAAGAATACCAACTCAAAGGCACAGAAAATATATTCAACAAAATCATAGAAGAAAATTTCCCCAGCTTAAAGGAGGAAATACCTATGAAGATACAAGAAGCTTAAAGAACACCAAATAAACTAGACCCCCCAAAAAAGCCACCTTGCCACATAATAATTAAACCACTAAAAATACAGAATAAAGAAAGAATATTAAGAGCAGCAAAGGAAAAAGGCCAAGTGACTTATAAAGGCAGACCCATCAGAATAACACCTGATTCCTCAATGGAGATTGTGAAAGCCAGAAAATCTTAGAAAGATGTAATGCAGACACTTAGAGAACATGGATGCCAGCCTAGACTAATACACCCAGCAAAACTTTCAATCACCATAGACAGAGTGAACAAGATATTCTAAGACAAAACCAGATTTAAACAATACCTAATCATAAGTCTAGTCATATGGAAAGCACCAGAAGGAAAATTCCAACCTAAGGAAGTCAGATACACCCATGAAAACACAAGCAATAGATAACCCCACAGGAATAAATTCCAAAGAAGAGAAATACACACACACTAACACCAAAAGATAACAGGAATTAACAATCACTGGTCACTAATAACCCTTAATATCAGTGGACTTGTTTCACCTATAAAAAGTCATAGGCTAACATAATGGATATGAGATCAGGACCTATCCTTCTGCTGCATACAAGAAACACACCTCAACTTCAAAGACAGACACTACCTCAGAGTAAAAGATTTTCCAATCAAATGGACTTAAGAAGCAAGCTGATGTAACTATCCTAATACCTAAGAAAATATACTTCAAACTAAAATCAATAAAAAGAGATCAAGAAAGACATTGCACACTCATCACAGGAAAGATCCACCAAGATGAAGTTTCAATTCTGAACATTTATACCCTAAATACAAAGGCATCCAGATATATAAAAGAAATATTACTAAAGCTTAAATCACACACCAAACCCCACACATTAATAGTGGGAGACTTCAACACCCCACTCTCACCACTGGACAGATCTAAAAAATCAAAACTTAACAGAGAAATAATGGAACTAACTAATGTTATGACTCAAATGGACTTAAGTCATATCTACAGATCATTCCACCCTAACAAAAAAGAAAATACCTTCTTCTCAGCACCTCATGGAACCTTCTCTAAAATTGATCACATACTTGGTCACAAAGCAAATCTCAACAGATACAAAATTTGGAATAACCTCCTGTATTCTATCTGACTACTATGGCTTAAAATTAGA
Source organism: Onychomys torridus (assembly GCF_903995425.1). NCBI lineage: Eukaryota > Metazoa > Chordata > Mammalia > Rodentia > Cricetidae > Onychomys > Onychomys torridus. The sequence continues at coordinate 131,333,378 of NC_050443.1, forward strand.
TTTTAACAACAACAAAAAATAAAGAATGCCTACAATCACATGGAAACTGAATAATGCTATACTGAATCACTAATGGGTCAAGGAAGAAATAAAGAAAGAAATTAAAGACTTCCTAGAGTTCAATGAAAATGAATACACCACATACCCAAACTTATGGGATACTATGAAAGCAGTGCTAAGAGGAAAATTCATAACACTAAATACCCACATAAAGAAGTTGGAGAAATCTCACACTAGTGACTTAATAGCACACCTAAAAGCTCTAGAACAAAAAGAAGCAAACTCGCTGGGTGGTGGTGGTGCATGCTCTTAATCCCAGCACTTGGGAGGCAGAGGCAGGCAGATCTCTGTGAGTTCAAGGCCAGCCTGGGCTACAGAGTGAGTTCCAGGACAGGCACCAAAACTACACAGAGAAACCCTGTCTCAGAAAAATAAAAAGAAGCAAACTCACCCAGGAGGAATAGACATCACGAAATAATCAAATTGAGAGCTGAATCAATAAAATAGAAACAAAGAGAACAATACAAATAATCAATGAAACAAAGAGTTGATTTTTTTGAGAAAATCAAGAAGATAGAAAAGCCCTTATCCAAACTAATCAAAAGGCAGAGAAAGCATCCAAATAAACAAACAAAAAAATGAAAAGAGAGACATAACAACAATGAGGAAATCCAGAGAATCATCAGTTCATACTTCAAAAACCTCTACTCCACAAAATTGGAAAATCTCAAAGAAATGGACAATTTTATTGATAGGCTCCACATACCAATGTTAAATCAAGACCAGATAAACTATTTAAATAGACCAATAACCCTTAAGGAAATAGAAACAGTCATTAAAAGACTCTCAACCAAAAAAAAAAAAAATAGCCCAGCATCAGATGGTTTCAATGTAGAATTCTACCAGATTTTCAAAGAAGAGTTAATATCAATACTTTTCAAATTGTTTCACAAAATAGGAACAGAAGGAACACTAACACATGCCTTTTACGATGCTACAGTTACTCTGATTCCCAAGCCAAACAAAGATGCAACAAAGAAAGAGAATTACAGACCAATCTCCCTCATGAACATTGATGCAAAAATACTCAATAAAATATTGGCAAACTGGCTCTAAGAATACATCAAAAAATTGTCCATCATGATCAAGTAGGCTTCATCCCAGAGATGCAAGTATGGTTCAACATATGAAAATCTGTCAATGTAATACACCATATAAACAAACTGAAAGAAAAAAAAAACACATGATAATTTCATTAGATGCTGAAAAGTCCTTTGACAAAATCCAATACTCCCTTCATGGTAAAGGTCTTGGAGAGATCAGGAATACAAGTATCATACTTAAACATAATAAAGGCAATTTACAGCAAACCAACAGCCAACATCAAATTAAATGGAGAGAAACTAAAAGCAATTCCACTAAATCAGGAGCAAGACAAAGCTGCCCACTCTCCTCATGTTTATTCAATATAGTACTTGAAGTTCTAGCTAGATCAGTAAGACAACAAAAGGAGAACAAGGGAATACAAATTGGAAAGGAAGAAGTCAAACTTTCACTCTTTGCAGATGATATAATAGTATATATAAGTAACCCCAACAATTCTACCATGGAAATCTTACAGCTGATAAACACCTTCAGTAATGTGGCAGGATACAAAAGTAACTTAAAAAAATCAGTAACCCTTCTATATACAAATCATAAATGGGCTGAGAAAGGAATCAGAGAAACATCACCCTTTACAATAGCCACAAATAAAGTAAAACACCTTGGAGTAACTCTAACTAAGCAAGTGGAAGATCTGTATGACAAGAACTTTAAGTCCCTGAAAAAAGAAATTGAAGAAGATATCAGAAAATGGAAAGATCTCCCATGCTAATGGATAGGCAGGATTAACATAGTAAAAATGCCAGTCTTACAAAAAACAATCTATAGATTCAATGCAATCCCCATCAAATTCCCAATAAAATTCTTCACAGACCTGGAAAGAACAATAGTCAACTTCATTTGGAAAAAGAGAAAGCCCAGGATAGCTAAAAGAATCCTGTACAACAAAGCTACCTCTGGAGGCATCGCTATCCCTGACATCAAGCTCTACTATAGAGCTATAGTAATACAAACAGCTTGGTATTAGTGGAAAAAACGACATGTGGACCAATGGAATCAAATTGAAGACCCTGACATTAATCCACACACCTATGAATACCTGGTTTTTGACAAAAAAGCCCATGCTGTACAATGGAAAAAAGAAAGCATCTTCAACAAATGGTGCTGGCATAATGACAATATGTAGAAGATTGCAAATAGATCCGTATCTATAACCATGCACAAAACTCAATTCCAAGTAGATCAAAGACCTCAATATAAATCCAGCTACACTGACTCTGATAGAAGAGAAAGTAGGAAGTTCTTGAACACATTGGCACACAAGACCACTTCCTAAATATAACACCAGTAGCACAGACATTGAGAGCAAAATTCCATTAATGAGACCTCCTGAAACTGAGAAGCTTCTGTAAGACAAAGGACACAGAAAATAAGACAAAACAACAGCCTACAGAATGGGAAAATATCTTCACCAACCCCACATCTGACAGAGGGCTGATCTCCAAAATATATAAAGAACTCAAGAAACTAGACATCAAAATAACAAACATCCCAATTAAAAAATGGGCTACAGAGCTAAACAGAGAATTCTCAAAGGAAGAATTTCAAATGGCCAAAAGACATTTGAGGAATTGCTCAGCATCCTTAATCATCAAGAGATGCAAATCAAAATGACTCTGAAATACCACCTTACACCTGTCAGAATGGCCAAGATCAAAAGCACTGAAGACAGCTTATGTTGGAGAGGATGTAGAGCAATGGGAACACTCAGCTACTGTTGGTTGGAGTGAAAACCTGTGCAGCTACTTTGGAAATCAGTATGGTGGTTTCTCAGATAATTGGGAATCCGTCTACCTCAAAACCCAACTATACTACTCTTGGTCATATACCCAAGGAATGCTCAATCATACAACAGAGAAACATGCTCAACTATGTTCATAGCAGTATTATTTGTAATACCCAGAACCTAGAAACAAGCTAGATGCCCCTCAACTGAAGACTAGATTAAGAAAATGTGGTACATATACACAATGGAGTACTACTCAACAGAGAAAAACAATGACATCATAAAATTTGCAGGCAAATGAATGGAACTAGAAAATATCATCCTGAGTGAGGTAATCCAGACTCAGAAGGACAAACATGATATATACACACTTATAGGTGGATACTAGAGGTAAAGCAAAGAATAACCAGACAACAACTCACAACTCCAGAGAAGCTAGCTGACAAGGAAGACTCAAAGAGGGATGCATAGATCACCCTGTGAAGGGGAAATAAATGAGATCTCTGTGAGTGAACTGGGAATGGGGGTGGGCAATGGAGGGTACAGGATGGCGAATAGAAGATGAGGGAATGAGATGGTCAAGCTGGGACAGAAATGGAGTGGGAAAGCAATGAGAGAGATACCATGATAGACAGAGACATCGTGGGGAGAAAGAAAACTGGTGCTAGGGAAATTGCCAGGAATCCTCCAGGATGTCCGCAGCTTGGACCACTAGAAATAGTGGAGAGGGTGCCTGAACTGAACTGGCTTGCCCCAGTGATCAGATTGGTGAATACCCTAAGTCTTATCACAGAACTTTTCTCCAATGACTGATGGAGGCAGATGCAGAGATCCACAGCCAAACACCAGGTAGAGCTCCAGGAGTCCAGTAGGAGAGAGAGGTGAGGGATTCTATGAGCAAGTGCATCAGGATCATTATGGGGAAACCTACAGAGATGACCCAACCATACTGGTAGGAACTCATGAAAGTTGGATCAAAGACTGTGGAGCCTGCATGGGACTGGACTAGGCCTTCTGCATGGCAAGACAGTTGTGTAGCTTGATCTGCCTTGGGCACCCCCTGGCAGTAGGATCAGAATCCATCTCTGGTGCATGAGCAGGCTTTTTGGAGCCCACTACCTATGATGGGACACCCTGTACAAACTTGAGGCAGGGGAAAGGGCTTGGACTTGCTTCTACTGAATGTGCCTCCCCATGAGAGTCCTTGCCTTGTTGGTGGGGGGGAGTTAGGTTTGGGTTGGGGGAAGGCTGGAGGGCAGGAGGAGGGTAGAGGAGGATCTTTGACTAGTGTGTAAAATGAATGAAAATTTTTTCTTAATAAAAAATGTCCTCTGCTATTTCTTTTTGTTTGTCTTTGTGGTTTAGTGGTTCTCACTGTTGACAAAGTTTCTTTTTTTCTGCTTTCTACTGTGTGTCTACTCTTCTAATGACTTAAATGATTTTATATATTTTCATTTGTTACACTTCTAGAATAAATATCTTTGAAAAGACTTGTCTATTGGTGATGAATTCCATCCGTATTTGTTTTGAAAATTATTTGCCCTTCTTTTTGTTACTTTGCTAAAGTATTGTTGAGTAGAAATTTTTATTGAAAATTTTTATTTATGGCTCTATTTAATGTTGATTCATAAGGTTTCTGCTAAAATATTCTTTTAGTCAAATTTGAGGTTTTTTAGTATAATCTGGTACATTTTCTTACTCTTTACCTTGGGCTTTTGATAGGTTGACTATGATACTCACTGCAGAGACCTCTTCTGACAAATTTATCTGGAGTACATTGGCCTACTTCAATCAGAAAAATAATATTCTTCACTTCTATCAACCATCAAACTTTCACTATTATTTCATTTTATATGATTCCTATATTTTCCCTTGTCTATGTGTATAAATACTTGAAATTTGAAACACTTGATGATGTCCACAAATTTTACAGACTATCTTTAATTTTTTTGTTTTGTTTCTTTGCTTGTTATCCATCTGATTCAGAAATTTCTGTCTTCAAGATAAGAAATTATTTCTTTTCTTGGTTTTATCTCTTGCTAAAACTCTCAGTTGTATTTTTTAAAGTTTAATTTAGTGAGCTCATCATTTATAAGATTTTCTGTTAGGTTCTTTTTCACAATGCTGCCCTTGATGAATGTCCCATTCATATTATTAGTTGTTTTCATGGAATTTCTTGTCTTTTTTATTTTATAATTTAATTTAATTTTACATATCAGCCATGAGTTCCCCTGTCCTCCCTCCCCCCCAACTCACCCCCCATTCTCATCTCCTCCAGGGCAAAGACTCCCCTGGGAATTCAGCTCAACCTGGTAGATTCAGTCCAGGGAGGTCCAATCCCCTCCTCCCAGGCTGAGCAAAGTGTCCATGCATAAGTCCCGGGTTCCAAACAGCCAGCTCATGTACTAAAGACATGAGCTGCCTGGGTGCCTCCCAAACAGTTCAAGCTAATCAACTGTCTCACTTATCCAGAAGGCCTGATCCAGTTGGGGGCTTCTCAGTTACTGGTTCATAGTTCATGTGTTTCCATTAGTTTGGCTATTTGTCCCTGTGCTTTTTCCAATCATGGTCTCAAAAATTCTCGTTCATACAATCCCTCCTCTTTCTTGCCAATTGGACTCCTGGAGCTCCACAAGGGGGCCTGGCTGTGGCTCTTTGCATCCGCTTCCCTCAGTGACTGGATGTGATTTCTAGCATGACATTTAGGGTGTTTGGCCATCCTATCACCAGACTATGTCAGTTAGTGCTTTCTCTCTACCATTGCCAGTAGTCTACAGTGGAGGTATCTTTGTGAATTGCTGGGGATCTCTCTAGCTCTTTGCTTCATCCTATTCTCATGTGGTCTTCATTTATCATGGTCTGTTATTCCTTGTTCTCCTTCTGTGTTCTTATCCAGCTGGGATCTCCTGCTCCCCTAAGCTCTCTTTCCCTTGAATCTTGCCCTTCGTTACCCCAACTCATGTCCAGGATGTTCATGTAGATCTCATCTGTTTCTCTGTCATTGGGTGTCCTTGTGTCTTTCTTAGGGTCCTGTTTTCTAGATAGCCTCCCTGGAGTTGTGAGTAGCAGTCTAGTCATTTTTGTTTTACATCTAGTATCCTACTATGAGTGAGTACATAACATGTTTGTCCTTCTGAGTCTGGGTTACCTCACTCAGGATGATTTTTTCTAAATCCATCCATTTGCCTGCAAACCTCATGATGTCACTGTCTTTCTCTGCTGAGTAGTACTCCATTGTGTATATGTACCACATTTTCTTCATCCATTCTTCAGGTGAAGGGCATCTCGGTTGTTTCCAGGTTCTGGCTATTACAAACAATGCTGATATGAACATAGCTGAGCAAATGCCCTTGTGGTATGATTGAGCATTCCTTGGGTATATGCTCAAGAGTGGTATAGCTGGGTCTTGGGGGAGATGGATTCCCAATTTCCTAAGAAAGCACTGCAGTGGGATGTTCTGTATGTCAAATGTGTTGCTCTGATTGGTTAAAATAAATAAAGTGCTGATTGGCCAGTAGCCAGGCAGAAAGGATAGGGTAGGCTGGACAAGGAGGAGGAGAATTCTGGGAAGTGAAGGCTGAGAGAGACACGGCCAGCCATGGCCATGACAAGAGATAAGGTACTGGTAAGCCATGAGCTATGTAGCAAAGATTAATATATAGATTAATAGAAATGGGCTAAATAAGAGTAAGAAATAGACAATGGTAGGCCAGAGCTAATGGCCAAGCAGTTTAAATAATATAAATGTCTGTGTGTTTATTTTACAAGTGGGTTGTTGGACTAAGAGGGCTTGGTGGCACCTGGAGAGAAGCTCTCCAACTATAAAGCACCATATTGATTTCAAAAAAATATATGTCATTGAAAATTATTAAAATAATCATTTGAATTTCTTTCTTTTTTGCTTGATTTTTTTCTTTTTTTTCTTTCTTTCTTTTTTAATTTGTAGGGCCCTTTTCTTTTTTTTTTCATTTTTCTTTTTTTAAAAATTATATTTGTGTTTTAATGTTACATATCAGCCATGGGTTCCCCTGTCCTCCCCCCTCCCACCCCCACCTTCCTCCCAGTCCCTCCCCTCCATACCCATCTCCTCCAGGGCCAAGACTCCCCTGGGGATTCAGCTCAACCTGGTAGATTCAGTACAGGCAGGTCCAGTCCCCTCCTTCCAGGCTGAGCAAAGTGTCCCTGTGTAAGCCCAAGGTTCCAAACAGCCAGCTCATGCACTAAGGATAGGTCCAGGTCCACAGCCTGTATGCCCCCCAAACAGTTCAAGCTATTCAATTGGCTCACTTATCCAGAGGGCCTGATCCAGCTGAGACTCCACAGTTTTTGGTTCATAATTCATGTGTTTCCATTAGTTTGGCTATTTATCCCTATGCTTTTCCAATCTTGGTCTCAACAATTCACAATCATACAGTCCCTACTCTTTCTCAACAATTGAACTGGAGCTCCACCTGGGGCCTGGCTGAGGATCTCTGCATCCACTTCCATCAGCTATTAGATGAGAGTTCCAGCACGTCCATTAGGGGGGTTGGCCATCTGATCACCAGACTAGGTTAGAGCAGGCTTTCTCTCAACCATTACCAGTAGTCTACAGTGGAGGTATCTTTGTGGATTTCTGGGGACCTCTCTAGCACCTTGCTTCTTCCTGTTCTCATGTGGTTATCATTTATCATGGTCTGTTATTCCTTGTTCTCCCTTTCTGTTCTTGATCCAGCTGGGATCTCCTGATCCCCTAAGCTCTCTTTCCTTCAAAACTTGCCCTTCATTACTCCCACTGTCATCCAGGTTGTTCATGTAGATCTCATCCATTTCTTTGTCATTGGGCATTCCCTGTGTCTTTCTTAGGGTCCTGTTTTTAAGGTAGCCTCCCTGGAGTTTTACATCTAGTATCCTACTATGAGTGAGTACATAACATGTTTGTCCTTCTGAGTCTGGGTTACCTCACTCAGGATGATTTTTTCTAAATCCATCCATTTGCCTGCAAACCTCATGATGTCACTGTCTTTCTCTGCTGAGTAGTACTCCATTGTGTATATGTACCATATTTTCTTCATCCATTCTTCAGGTGAAGGGCATCTCAGTTGTTTCCAGGTTCTGGCTATTACAAACAATGCTGATATGAACATAGCTGATCATTCCTTGGGTATATGCCCAAGAGTGCTACAGCTGGGTCTTGGGGGAGAAGGATTCCCAATTTTCTAAGGAAGCACCATATTGATTTCCAAAGTGGCTGTACAAGCTTGCATTCCCACCAGCAGTGGAGGAGAGTTCCCCTTGCTCCACATCCTCTCCAGGATAAGCTGTCTTCTTTGTTTTTGATCTTAGCCATTCTGACGGGTGTAAGGTGGTATCTCAGAATTGTTTTGATTTGCATTTCCTGGATAATTAGGGATGTTGAGCAATTCCTTAAATGTCTGTCAGCCATTTGAGCTTCCTCTGTTGAGCATTCTCTGTTTAGTTCTATAGCCCATTTCTTAATTGGACTGTTGGCCATTTTGATGTCTAATTTCTTGAGTTCTTTATATATTCTGGATATCAGCCCTCTGTCAGATGTGGGGTTGGTAAAGACCTTTTCCCATTCTGTAGGCAGTCACCTTGTCTTGTTGACCGTGTCCTTGGCTCTACAAAAGCTTCTCAGTTTCAACAGGTCCCATTGATTGATTGTTTCTCATAGTGTCTGTGCTACTGGTGTTATATTTAGAAAGTGATCTCCAGTACCAATGTGTTCAAGAGTACTTCCTACTTTCTCTTCTGTCAGGTCCAGAGTAACTTGATTTATGTTGTTATCTTTGATCCACTTGGGCCTAAGGTTTGTGCACAGTGACAGATATGAATCTATTACAGCCTTCTACACATTGACATCCAGTTGTGCCAGCACCATTTGTTGAAGATGCTTTCTTTTTTCCATTGTACATTTTTGGCTTCTTTGTCAAAAATTATATGTTCATAGGTGTGTGGGTTGATGTCAGTGTCTTCAGTTTGATTCCATTGATCCACATGTCGGTTTTTATGCCAGTACCAAGCTGTTTTTTATTACTGTAGCTCTATAGTAGAGCTTGAGGTCATCGATCATGATGCCTCCAGAGGTTGTTTTATTGTACAGGATTCTTTTGACTATCCTGGGTTTTTTGTCCTTCCATATTAAGAAGAATGAGTATTATTCATTCCAGATCTGTGAAGAATTGTGTTGGTAATTTGATGGGAATTACATTGAATCTGCAGATTGCTTTTGGTAAGGTCACCATTTTTACTATATTAATCCTGCCTCTCCATGAGCATGGGAGATCTTTCCATTTTCTGACATCTTCTTCAATATATTTAGTGTATTCTTTTCTGTTAGGATGGAATGTTCTGTAGATATCAATTAAGTCCATTTGAGTCATAATATCAGTTAAGTCCATTGTTTCTCTGTTAAGTTTCAATTTGGCAGATCTTTCCAGAGGTGAAAGTGGGGTGTTGAAGTCTCCCACTATCAATGTGTGGGGTTTTATGTGTGATTTAAGCTTTAGTAATGATTCTTTTACATATGTGGGTGCCCTTGTGTTTGGGGCATAAATGTTCAGAATTGAGACTTCATCTTGGTGGATCTTTCCTGCGATGAGGATGTAATGTCCTTCATCATCTCTTTTGATTGATTTTAGTTTGAAGTCTACTTTGCTGGATATTAGGATGGCTACACCAGCTTGCTTCTTAAGACCATTTGATGAGAAAGTCTTTTCCCAGCCTTTTATTCTTAGGTAGAGTCTATCTTTGAATTTGAGGTGTGTTTCTTGTATGCAGCAGAAAGTTGGGTCCTGTTTTCATCTCCATTCTGTTAGTTTGTTTCTTTTTATAGGTGAATTAAGTACATTGATATTAAGGGATATTAGTGACCAGTGATTTTTCGTTCCTGTTATTATTTTTATTTTTTGGTGGTAGTGTGTGTGTACTTCTCTTCTTTGGGGTTTACTGCTGTGGTGTTATCTATTGCCTGTGTTTTCATGGGTGTATCTGCCTTCCTTAGGTTGGAATTTTCCTTCTAGTGCTTTCTGTACTGCTGGGTTTGTGGATAAGTATTGTTTAAATCTGGTTTTGTCTTGGAAGGTCTTGTTCACTCCATCTATGATGATTGAAAGTTTTGCTGGGTATATTAGTCTAGGCTGGCATCCATGGTCTCTTAGTGTCTGCATTATATCTGTCCAGGTCCTTCTGGCTTTCAAAGTCTTCATTGAGAAATTGGGTGTTATTCTGATGGGTTTGCCTCTATAAGTCCCTTGGCCTTTTTCCTTTTCTGCCCTCAATATTCTTTCTTTATTATGTACATTTACTTGTTTAATTATTATGTGGCGAGGGGACTTTTTTGGGGGGTCTAGTCTGTTTGGTGTTCTATAGGCTTCTTGTATCTTCATAGGCATTTCCTTCTTTAAGTTGGGAAAGTTTTCTTCTATGATCTTGTTAAATATATTTTCTGTGCCTTTGAGTTGGTATTCTTCTCCTTCCTCTATCCCTATTATTCGTAGTTTTGGTCTTTTCATGGTGTCCCAAATTTCTTGGACATTTTGGGTCATGACTTTGTTGGTAATAGTGTTTTCTCTGACTGATGAATCTACTTCTTCTAATATATCTTCAACACCAGAGATCCTCTATTCCATCTCTTGCATTCTGTTGGTTATACTTGCATATGAAGTTCCTTTTCGTTTACTCAGATTTTCTATTTCCAGCATTCCCTCTGCTTGTGTCTTCTTCATTTTTTCTATTTCCCTTTTCAGTCTTGGACTATTTCCCTCATCTATTTTATTGCTTTTTCATGATTTTCTTTCAGGGACTTATTATTTTCTTCTGCTTTCTTTGTCTTTTCCTCTAGTTTTTTTTTTATAGCATTCTTCTCATTTTTTGCTTGTCTGTTCCTCCACTTTATTTTTGATTTCTTCTATATAAGGCTCTAGCCTCTTCATGATGTTATTTCTAAGGTTGTTTTCTTCTTCTTCTTCCATTCTGTGATTTTCAGGTCTATCTGTTGGAGGAAGGCTAGGTTCTGGTGATGTTGTATTGCTCTTTATTTTGTTATATGTACTTCTGCCTCGATGTCAGCCTATCTCCTAGTGGATTCATTCTTGGTCTTATCAGTGTACTTGGTCCAGACAGAGCTGACAGATTTAGGGAGTCTCTCTCTGGTCCAGATGGAAGCTCTGGGCTGGATGGGAACTCTGGTCTAGATGGGAGTGCTGGCCAGATGGGAGCTGGGGGCTGGTCTCTGAGTTTCAGGAAGTCACTGGGTCTCCTTATCTTATCCAGATGGGATCTCTTGGGCAAGATGGGAACTCTGGTCCAGATGGGAATTCAGGTGCGAATGCGAATAGCTGGGGGCTAGTCTCTGAGTCTCAGGAAGTGGCTGGTGTCCCCAGCAGGTGGCTGCGCAGGCAGGGTGTGGAGATTGCAGGGCCTGCCTGCAGTCTTGGAAAAGGGGAACCTTCCCGCAGGGCCTGCAGAATGGCCAAAAACTTGGGCCAAGTTGATCAGGTCTTCCTGGGATGGCTGGTGGGCAGGGGTGTTACCTAGAGGTGGGGGCCTTTCTGACTATAACCCCAGGCACTCACCTCTGGTCCAGATGGGAGTTCCAGGGTGGAGGGAGCTGGGGGCTGGTCTTTGAGTCTCAGGAAGTAGCTGGGATCTCTGTATCTTGTCCAGATGGGAGCTTGGGGCAGGATAGGAGCTTTGCTTTGTTTTTCAAGACAGGGTTTCTGTGGGTAGTTTTGGTGCCTGTCCTAGAACTTGCTCTGTAGACCAGGGTGACCTCAAACTCACTGATATCTGCCTGGCTCTGCCTCTGAAATGTGCCACCACCACCTGGCTTCATTTGAATTCTTTATCAAGCATTTCATCAATATCCTTTCCTTTTGAGCTTGTGAATAGAGAGTTAGTGCTTCCTCTTGAAGGAGTCATTCTACCTTGTTTCTTCATATTGTTTGATGTACTATGCTAATATTTTCACAGCTGGTGGATCAGTGTTCTCTACCCATTTTGTAGGGTAAGTTTCATAACTTTTTCTGAAAATTTGTCTTGGTGTATCAGTTTGGAAGGTTCTGTGAGATTTGGTTCCATTCTCTGTGTACTTTTTCAGCTATAACCAATGGCTTTCTTTGGGTTCACTGTAATTGGCAGTACAGTCAGAGAACTCAATGTCTAAGCATAAAGACAATCTAGCATCCCAGATAGGAGTCATGCACTAGAGTATGGGTTCATGGAGAAAGACCACACTGTGAGCATGAACATCCATTTTCAGTCCCAAGAATACTGTGTGTCACAGGTACCAGCCACATGGGAGGACAAGGATGAGTTCACATCTGCCCTCAAACCTAGCATTGGCATGAGTTTAGATTTTGGGTTGGGGCAGTACAAAGATAGAGAAAACAATAATTGAAAGTAGAATGAGTATTAGTTGTAAATATCATTTGGTAATAAAAAAACAATGGCATAGTTTACTCCATAAAATTGGCCAAATGGAAATGAAATTTCAAATGTCATGACATTAATAGCTTTGCTTGATAATGTATAAACGAATATAATTCTTCCTAGGTACTGTAGCTACACTATATACATGATTTATTTCCCTAATTTGATTATGTGTTCTTAGATCACATAATTGTATGTATTTTGATTTCATCTAAACTCATTATTACAAGATTTTTGAGATTTTTTAGAGTAATGACATTAACTAGAGTCTTAACAGAAAAGCAGAAGTTGTTTATTGAGATTTGATCATAAGCAATAATGTGTGTGACTTAATAAAGTCACTATAAGGTTGAATCTTCTGTCTGATAAAGAGAATGAAGTACATATAAGAAGTCATTTTGGGAGGGAAAATGGATTTAATATGTGAGAGAACACAAACTTACCAGAACCAAGGGAAACTGTCAGGTTTTTGCTGACTCTTGCTTTGGTGGTGTGGGTGTCTTTCTAGGCTCCAACACAATGCTGAGCATACAGTTTGTTAGTGAGACAGAGAAACTGATAGCAGACCTGGGGACTTGCCAGCCTATACATTATCTTGTTTCAAGAGGTAAGCAAAAAAAAAATAGATACTACTTCAATTCTGCCTCTAAATCTCTATAAAAAATTTCTCTTACTACCCACCTTAGGTGGAAGTGTTCAAGGAAGAAAATTCCAGGATGTGTTCTGTAGCTGAAGTTTTCCTGGTCCTGCCTGGCTCCTGTGACCCTGTAGTCCCTCAGACACTCAGACCCAAATAAATACACACACAGGATTATATTATTTTTAAACTATGGCCATGGCAGGCTTCTTGCTAGCTAGATCTTATATCTTAAATTAACCCATTTCTATAAATCTGTACTTTGCCATGTGGCTTGTGGCTTACCAGTATCTTTACATCTTGCTTCTCATGGTGGTGGCTGGCAGCATCTGCTCTGCTCTTTCTCTCCTTCCTCATCTCTAGTTAGAATGCCCTGCCTAACCTTATTCTGTCTCATCATTGGCTAAAGAGCTTTATTTATCAACCAATCAGAGCAACATGTATTCACAGCCTACAGAATGATGTCGCCCATTAGTGTTCTTCCAAGCTGAGTAGACACATCACAAATCCCCCCATATAAGTTTTTAATAAGTCAATTAAAAATATTTTATGTAAAATTAAATCATGAAATTTATAGCAAATTATAGCAACAATAACTAATTGTTGCTATGAGGTTGGGGTATGACCCTATGGTAGAATTTGTGCTTCAGCATGTTAAGCCCTAGATTAATTGCCAGCATCAAAAAATATTGTTGTTATGATTAAAAATTTGATTTAGTAATGCCATAAACTTCTTTAAAAGAATACAATAAAGTTGTTTTAAAAGGTAAGAAATAAAAGTTCCTTTTTTGGTTAAAAAATGTAACAAAAATTTTAATCAATAAAGGAATGGATGGATGAATATGAGTAGATTGTTAATCAGATTCCAGGATAATTGTGAGTGTCAGCTTAGCTTACAACAAAGATGTATTAAATGTTTTTTAAAGTTAAAACAACTTCCAGATTTAGAAAAAGAGTTATCTTATTAAGAAGGTTTTTGAAAGATGGGGGAATAAGGAACTATTACAATTTGGAGAGAGGAGACTTTTACTAGGGAGATACCTCAGAACACAATATCTGCAATCATTTGAGAAATGGGAAAGAAAGACTTTAGGTACATTTGTGTTTCATGTAGAAATAAGTAATTACCTGCTTGCTAGTGTTGGCTCTGGCTGAGGGTGGTTCAAAGGTCACTTGACCTTAAGCTTGGTCAAGTTAGTTAATAGGAACTTGGTTTTGATGGATCAGTCAAGTTGAACAGTAAGTATAGTTAATCATTTAAAGACCAGAATGGCAGGATAGTATTTATATTAGAGGACTTTAACCATAATTTCAACCTGTTCTTGGAATGGGTTCAAAGAGATGTTATAAGCTGAGAGGGGAATAATATGGCCAGAGTTTGGTTAATAAGTATTTTTCTTCTCATTTTCCATTGGCTATTAGCATGTCAGCTCATCTTTTATGAGTAAAAGAGGATTCATGTTCTGTATTGGTTTTGCTGAACAGATCTGGGGGGCAGTTTGTGTTAAATCAAGTGGGTTGAATAGGTTCTTGCAATAAGTTATTTCCAGAGGACAGGATGAAATGAAAGTCTCTTTAACTACTTTTTATTGTGCTGAGTCATAGAGCCTGGGTAATGTGAACATCATCAGCCCTTAAGATTAACCTACTAAGATACATTTTGGCTTTCCTTTGGAATTAGTTCAGTAGATTTTCATATATACTTATTTAAAGGGTATTGCTAAGGGTTTTGGACTTCAGTATCAAAGATCCCTGAATACTAATGAGCAGAAAAAAAAATTTGTACTTTTTTTTGGAAATAATTCGGAGCTGATGAAACTGGTACACTATCCTAAAAATGTAAAATAATACAGTGGCTTTGGAAAAGAGTTAGCTTCTTATCAAGTTAAACTTCTAATCAAACCACTACCTTGGATGAAGACTCCAAGGAAAAAGAAACATGTACACACAAAGATTTACACATCAATACTACTAATAGAAACCTTGTTCATATAACCTATAGCTAGAAACAATTCAAATGTCTTCCAATAGTAATAGATATAGGCACTCATACACTTCTGCCTAAAATGCTATTCGACAATGAAAAGATGCATTATTGCATTATACAATAATTTGTATTTGCTGAATAAATATAATAACTACTCTTAGTTGGATATGTTAACACATGCTTAGAATCCCAGAACCCCTAAGACTCAGATAGGTACATCTCTATGAATTGGAAGTCAGTACTGGCTAAGTTAGAGAACTTAACACAGAAATAAATATGAAAGGGGTTTAAGAAGAGGAGAGGAGAGGGGAAGGGAAGAGAAGAGAGAAGAGGAGACAAGAAGAGATGAGAGGACAGGAGAGGAAAGGAGGAGAGGGGAGGGGAAAGGAGAGAAGACAAGAGGAAAAAAGAGAAGAGATGAATTTCAAAAAAGTTATGCACTAAATAATTTCATTTATTTGACATTTGTCACAGAAAAACTATATGGTGAGTATTGAGAATAATGATTCCTTCGGAACTGGAGTCAGAGAAGACCACAGGTAGGAAAGGAACACAGGTGAGTGTTGGAAAATGTTTAAACTGTTGATATGTTGTCGGTTACACAAATATTATATGTACACCAATATCTAAAATTTGTGAATTTTCTGTATACTATTCACTGCTATGCAATGATTGGAAAATATTCTCTGTACCCTTCCAAGAACAGTGTTATATAAAATGTGGGGGACCTGCCCCCACTTTTTCCCCCAGGGTACTCTTAAGCAGGAAGAAGTGAGAAATATGTAGATATAAATATAGAGGAGAGAGACAGATAGAAACATAGGATAGCCTCAAAAGGGCCTTGGTCAAAACCCAATAGGCCCTTCTGTCTCTGCTAAAAGGCTTTTAAAGGAATGCCAAGGGGTGGAGCAAAAGACCTTCCCCCATCACAGTGAAGTGTAGACCATTCCAAACACCTGGTCATCATGCACATGGTCAAGCCATCCCCTAACGCAGCCCTGCTGTGTAAAGCAAGCTCAGATCTCACTAGGAAACCTCTGTGGGCTCCCACAATAAAGCTGTACATTTCCTTCAATAGCCTCATCCCTAAATGACAAGCTACTAGCACTTAATAACGTCCTTCTCCAGGATGACCCCCATAAGTTGTTGTTTAATACCAAGAGGTCTGCCCTAAAAGCATATACATAGGAACAACACTAAATGAACTCAGCAGTTTGTTTTTATGTATTCATCCATGTGGCAATAATAATTAAAAAAGAGGTAAAGAATGTGGAAGAGCGAGGTGGGGCAGAGAGACTAAAAGAGCTGGAGTAAGGAAATGATCCAAATACAATACTAATATATAAAATTCTCAAAACAAATGATTTTTAATATATATTTTATTAAAAGTACTTTTTTCACACAGTATATTCTGATTATAGTTTCCCCTTCCACAATTTCCCCCAGATCCTCCCCACCTCTTTATTTCTCCACCTCCCCGCCAACCCAACTGCACACTTTTTTTCTCTCTATTTAGAAAACAGGAAAACAAAAGAAATAAAAAATAACAGAATAAAAAATTTAAAAAAAAACACAGACACACAGATATATACAAAACAAAACCTATTTAAAAAAACCACCAAATTGGAAACCGTAATATAAAAGCAAAAGACCAGTAAGACAAAGTAATGAGAGACAAAACAAACAAACTATAAGATTTCCACAGCTGCCAAGCTGACTAAAGCTAACATACTAATGTTTAGCTTAATGTCTGTGGTGGTCTGAATGAAAATGGCCCCCATAGACCCACAGGGAGTGGGACTCTTAGGAAGTGCGGCCTTGTTGGAGTAGGTATGGCCTTTTTTGAGGGAAGTGTGTCACTAGGGGTCAGCTTTGAGGTTTCATATGCTTGAGCTAGGCCCAGTGTCACACTCTCTTTCTGCTGCCTAGTGATCCAGATGTAGAACTCTCAGAAACCTCTCCATCACCATCTCTGCCTGCATGCTTCCCTCTGTGATGATATTGAACTAAACCTCTGAACCATAAGCCAGCCCCAATTAAATGTTTTCCTTTATGAGTTTCTGTGGTCATGGTGTCTCCTCAGAGCAATCGAAACTCTTAGAAGTTGATATTAGAAGTGGGATATTGCAATAATAAGTCTAATGGTTCTTTTATTTGGAAGAAATATAGACTTTGGCACTTTGAATTAGAAAAACAGCTGAATGTTTAAGTGAGTGCTAACAGGATCATTGAAGACAGTGGTGCTGAGGGTGATTTGAACTGTGGAGGCCTGGATTAAAAGATTTCAGAGGAGAAGAGTATTACCATGTGGCCTAGAAACCATTATTGTGAAATCTTCGTGATCATATTAGGGTTTTATCACTGTGAAGAGATACCATGAACATTGTTGTATTTAAAAATAGCAGGCAGCTGTCTTGGGTTGGCGCCAAGGGGCCACATGGTAGGTGAGAGAGAGAGACACTGTGCAGACAGTGCTCATGTAGAGAATTTTATTAAGGGAAGGGAAGAAGAGACTTCGTGGGAAGAGAGAGGAAGAGAAAGAGAAGTGGACAGGGCCCTGCCTTTTAAGGGGGGTGGTCAGGGCATGTACACAAAGACCATGTAGCAATGATCACATGACATTGTCAGAACCCTGAGCAGGCCAAGGTACTGCCTGCTTACTGGTTAGGTCTCCAAGGAGCTTGCCAGGTAATGTCTAAATGCTAACAACCATGGCAACTCCTATAAAAGAAAATATTTAATTGGGGCTGGCTTATAGTTCAGAGGTTTAATCCAATATCATCACAGTGGGAAGCATGGTGGCATGCAGAGAGACATGATGTTGGAGAAGGAGCTGAGAGTTCCACATCTGTATCAGAAGGCAGCAGGAAGAGAATGAAACACACTTCCTCCAACAAGGCACATCTCCTAGTAGTGTCACTCCCTATGGGCATATGGGGGCTATTTTTGTTCTACCACATTCCACTCTCTAGCCTCCATAGGCTTATAGCTATATCATAATGCAAAATGCATTTGATCTAACTTCAAAGTCTCCATAGTCCATAAGTCTCAAATTTGTTTAAAAGTTCAAAGTCTCTTCTGAGACTCAAGCAATCTCTTAACTGTAAGCCCCTGTAAAATCAAAATGAAAAATCAGATCATGTATTCCCAACATACAGTGGCACAGGATATGCATTACCATTCCAAAAGGGAGGGAAAGGAGCATGGTAAGGAAATACTGGACCAAATCAGGGCCAAAAAAACCAGCTGGGCAAACTCTAAACTCTGCATCAGCATATCAGATGTCAAAATGTTTTTTAGATCTCCAACTGATATGAATTCATAACATGCCCCCATGGTTGGGCATGCCCGGCAGACCTAGACACTTCTGCCTAGTTATTTCCGGTTCAAAATAGCCATTTCCAGGTCAAAACATCTTGCGTGACTAGGACCCCAAGGCTTTGCATAGGTGCATAAAGCGCGCACGCACAGCCATGTACCCACATGAGTTCCTGTACTCACGTGTGGCCCACCCTTTATAAGCCTGCACCATTTTGCACTGGACTCTCCTTTCCCTCTTGACCACGTGTGTTTCCCACAGGCCTGTTCACATCTGTCTCTTTCTCTCCTATCTTAATAAAAACTCTTCTGTGGATTTGTTGTGTTTTAGGATGTTTCCTCACAGGGTAAGAGTGCCGCCAAATAACTAACACCAACTACTTTCACCATTTTTGACACTAACACACGAATTTCTTTTGGATAGGTTCTACACCCTGTTAGCAGCCTTCCTTGGCAAGTATGCCATGGCTCTGGCATCTCAAACATTTTGAGGTCTCCAAAGCAAGCCAGGCTTCACTTTCAGATTCACACAATGGCCTCTCTAGACCTCCATGCAGGGACACCTCTGACACATGCCTGGCCTCAGCAACTCTCCCTAGCTGTGGAGGGAGATTCAATAATCCCTTTCTTCTATCCTTGACAATAAATCTAGAACCATGTGGCTAAAGCTGCCAAACTCAGCTGCTTGCTAAGGATGGAACATGATCCCCTTGTTCAAATGAATCTTCACCAGCTTTCTCTTTTTCATGGTTTCCTTCACTGCCTAAGCATGGCTGCTCTGGAACTTGCTCTGTAGACCAGGCTAGCTTTGATTTCGGAAATCCACTTGCCTCTGCCTCTCCAGGGCTGGGAATAAAGGCATGCACCTGGTCCTAAGATTTTCTTTAATTCCTTTTTACAAGTTGGAAGCTTAACCAGGTGTGGTCTTGCCCTGAGGTCACCACTCCCACTATTCTATCTTTTCTTATTTTTTTCAGGATTATATTTTTTGTTATTTATTATATTTGTGTTTTAATTTTACACATCAGCCATGGGTTCCCTGACTTCACCCTCCCGTCCCCGCCCCTACCTTCCCTCCAGGCCCGCCCCTCCATTCATATCTACTCCAGGGCCAAGTCTCCCCTGGGGATTCATTTAAACCTGGTGGATTCAGTACAGGCAGCTCCAGTCCCCTCCTTCCAGGCTGAGCAAAGTGTCCCTGTGTAAGCCCAAGGTTCCAAACAGCCAGCTCATGCACTAAGGACAGGTGCCGGTCCCACAGCCTGGATGCCTCCCAAACAGTTCAAGCTATTCAATTGGCTCACTTATCCAGAGGGCCTGATCCAGCTGGGGTTCCACAGCCTTTGGTTCATAATTCATGTGCTTCCATTCATTTGGCTATTTGTCCCTGTGCTTTTTCCAATCTTGGTCTCAACATTTCACGCTCTTACACTGCCTCCTAGTTCTTGACAATTGGACACCTGGAGCTCCACCTGGGGCCTGGCTGAGGATCTCTGCATCCACTTCCATCAGTTATTAGATGAGAGTTCCACCTCGACTGTTAGGGTGTTTGGCCATCTGATCACCAGACTAGGTCAGATCAGGCTTTCTCTTGACCATTGCCAGCAGTCTACAGAGGATGTATCATTGTGGATTTCTGGGGATATCTCCAGCACTCTGCCTATTCCTGTTATCATGTGGTCATCATTTCTGTTATTCCTTGTTCTCCCTTTCTGTTCTTGATTCAGCTGGGATCTCCTGCTCCCCTAAGCTTTCTTTCTCTCAAACCTTGCCCTTCATTACTCCCACTGTCGTCCAGGTTATTCATATAGATCTCATCCATTTCTCTGTCATTGGGTGATCCCTGTGTCTTTCCTAAGGTCCCATTTTCTAGGTAGCCTCCCTGGAGTTGTGTAGCAGTCTAGTCATCTTTGTTTTACATCTAGTATCCTACTATGAGTGAGTACATACCATGTTTGTCCTTCTGAGTCTGGGTTACCTCACTCAGGATGACGTTTTTCTAGATCCACCCATTTGCCTGCAAATATCATGATGTCATTGTTTTTCTCTGCAGAGTAGCACTCCATTGTGTATATGTACCATATTTTCTTTGTCCATTCTTCAGTTGAAAGACATCTAGGTTGTTTCCAGGTTCTGGCTATTACAAACAATGCTGATATGAACATAGCTGAACAAATGCCCTTGTGGTATGATTGAGCATTCCTTGGGTATATGCCCAAGAGTGCTACAGCTGGGTCTTGGGGGAGATGGATTCCCAATTTTCTAATGAAGCGCCATATTGATTTCCAAAGTGGCTGTACAAGCTTGCATTCACACCAGCAGTGGAGGAGAGTTCCCCTTGCTCCACATCCTCTCCAGCATAAGCTGTCTTCTGTGTTTTTGATCTTAGCCACTCTGACAGGTGTAAGGTGGTATCTCAGAGTCATTTTGATTTGCATTTGCCGGATAATTAGGGATGTTCAGCAATTCCTTAAATGTCTTTCAGCCATTTGAACTTCTTCTGTTGAGCATTCTCTGTTTAGTTCTATAGCCCATTTCTTAATTGGACTGTTGGGCATTTTGATGTCTAATTTCTGAAGTTCTTTATATATTCTGGATATCAGCCCTCTGTCAGATGTGGGGTTGGTGAAGACCTTTTCCCATTCTGTAGGCTGTCACTTTGTCTTGTTGACCATGTCCTTTGCTCTACAAAAGCTTCTCAGTTTCAACAGGTCCCATTGATTGATTGTTTCTCTCAGTGTCTGTGCTACTGGTATTATATTTAGAAAGTGAGCTCTGGTGCCAATGCATTAAAGACTACTTCCTACTTTCTCTTCTATCAGGTTCAGAGTAAATGGATTTATGTTGAGATCTTTGATCCACTTGGACTTAAGTTTTGTGCACAGTGACAGATATGGATCTATTTGTAGCCTTCTACACATTGACATCCAGTTATGCCAGCACCATTTGTTGAAGATGCTTTCTTTTTTCCATTGTACATTTTTGGCTTCCTTGTCAAAAATTATATGGTCATAGGTGTGTGGGTTGATGTCAGGGTCTTCAGTTTGATTCCATTGATCCACCTGTCAGTTTTTATGCCAGTACCAAGCTGTTTTTTATTATTGTTACTCTATAGTAGAGCTTGAGGTCATGGATCGTGATACCTCCAGAGGTTGTTTTATTGTACAGAATTTTTTTGGCTATCCTGGGTATTTTGTTTTTCAATATGAAGTTGAGTATTATTCTTTCCAGATCTGTGAAGAATTGTGTTGATAATTTGATGGGGATTGCGTTGATCTGTGGATTGCTTTAGGTAAGATCTCCATTTTTACTATGTTAATCCTGCCTCTCCATGAGCATGGGAGATCTTTCCATTTTCTGACATCTTCAATTTCTTTTTCCAGGGACTTAAAGTTCTTGTCATATAGGTCCTTCACATGCTTAGAGTAACCTGAAGGTATTTTATATCATTTGTGGCTATTGTAAAGGGTGAAGTATCTCTGATTTCCTTCTCAGCCTGTTTGTCTATTGTATATAGGAAGGCTACTGATTTTTTTTTTTAGTTGATCTTGGATCCTGCTATGTTTTGAAGGTATTTATAAGCTGTATCAGTTCCTTGGTTGAATTTTTGGGGTCACTCATGTATACTATCATGTCATTTGCAAATAGGGAAAGCTTGACTTCTTCCTTTTCAATTTGTATCCCCTTAATCTCCTTATGTTGTGTTATATCTCTGGCTAGAATGTCAAGTACTATATTGAATAAGTATGGGGAGAGGGGACAGCCTTGCCTTGTTCCTGATTTTAGTGGTATTGCTTTAAGTTTCTCTCCATTTAATTTGATGTTGGCTGTTGACTTGCTGTAGATTGCCTTTATTATGTTTAGGTATATTCCCTGTATTCCTGATTGCTCCAAGACCTTTATCATGAAGGGGTGTTGGATTTTGTCAAATGCCTTTTCTGCATCTAGTGAGATGATCATGTGGTTTTTTTCTTTGAGATTGTTTATATGGTGTATTACATTGATGGACTTTTGTATGTTGAACCACCTTGCATCCCTGGGATGAAGCCTACTTGATCATGGTGGATAATTGTTTTGATGTGTTCTTAGAGTCTGTTTGCCAGTAATTTATTGAGTATTTTTGCATCAATGTTCATGAGGAAGATCGGTCTGTAGTTCTCTTTCTTTGTTGCATCTTTGTTTGGTTTAGGAATCAGGGTAATTGTGTGGAACAATTTAAAGAGTATTGGTATTAAGTCTTCTTTGGAGATCTGGTAGAATTCTGCACTAAACCATCTGGTCCTGGGCTTTTTTTTTTTTTTTTTTTTTGGTTGGGAGACTTTTAATGACTGATTCTATTTCCTTAGAGGTTATTGGACTATTTAAATGGTTTATCTGGTCCTGATTTAACTTAGGTATATGGTACCTATCCAGAAAATTATCCATTTCTTTTAGATTTTCCAGTTTTGTGGAGTAGAGGTTTTTGAAGTATGACCTGATGATTCTCTGGATTTCCTCATTGTCTGTTGTTATGTCCCCCTTTTCATTTCTGATTTTGTTAATTTGGATGCTCTTTCTCTTGTCTTTTGGTTAGTTTGGATAAGGGCTTGTCTATCTTGTTGATCTCAAAGAACCAACTCTTTGTTTCATTAATCCTTTGTATTGTTCTCTTTGTTTCTATTTTATTGATTTCAGCTCTCAATTTGATAATTTCCTGACATCTGTTCCTTCTGGGAGACTTTGCTTCTTCCTGTTCAAGGGCTTTCAGGTGTGCTGTCAAGTCACCAGTGTGAAATTTGTCCAACTTCTTTATGTGGGCATTTAGTGCTATGAATTTTCCTCTTAGCACTGCTTTCATAGTATCTCATAAGTTTGGGTATGTGGTGTATTCATTTTCATTGACCTCTAGAAAGTCTTTAATTTCTTTCTTTATTTCTTCCTTAACTCATTGGTGATTCAGTTGAGCATTATTCAGTCTCCATGAGACTGTAGGATTTCTGTAGTATTTTCTGTTGTTGAAATCTAACTTTAAACCATGGTGGTCTGATAGAACACAGAAGATTATTCCAATTGTTTTGTATCTATTGAGATTTGCTTTATGGCCAAGTATGTGGTCAATTTTAGAGAAGGTTCCATGGGGTGCTGAGAATAAAGTATATTCTTTTTTGTTTGGGTGGAATGTTCTGTAGGTATATACATTTTATATACCTACGATATATACGATTATATCCATTTGAGTCATAACATCAGTTAAGTCCATTATTTCTCTTTAAGTTGCAGTTTGGCAGATCTGTCCCAAGGTGAAAGTGGGGTGTTGAAGTCTCCCACTATTAATGTGTGGGGTTTTATATGTGATTTAAGCTTTAGTAATGTTTCTTTTACATATGTGGGTGCCCTTGTGTTTGGGGCATAAATGTTCAGAATTGAGACTTCATCTTGGTGGATTTTTCCTGCGATGAGTATGTAATGTCTCTTTTGATTGATTTTAGTTTGAAATCTATTTTGCTGGATATTAGGATGGCTATACCAGCTTGCTTCTTAAGACCATTTGATTGGAAAGTCTTTTTCCAGCCTTTTATTCTTAGGAGGTGTCTATCTTTGAATTTGAGGTGTGTTTCATGTATCCAGCAGAAAGATGGGTCCTGTTTTAGTATCCATTCTGTTAGTCTGTGTCTTTTTATAGGTGAATTAAGTCCATTGATGTTAAGGGATATTAATGACCAGTGATTGTTCATTCCTGTTATTAGTTTTATTTTTTGGTGGTAGTGTGTGTGTACTTCTCTTTTTTGAGTTTTACTGCTGAGGTGTTATCTATTGCCTGTGTTTTCATGGGTGTATCTGACTTCCTTAGGTTGGAATTTTCCTTCTAGTTCTTTCTGTAGGCCTGGGTTTATGGATAAGTATTGCTTAAATCTGGCTTTGTCTTGGAATGTCTTGTTCACTCCATCTATGATGATTGAGTGTTCTGCTGGATATATTAGCCTAGGCTGTCATCCATGGTCTCTTAGTGTCTGCATTACATCTGTCCAGGTCCTTCTGGCTTTCAAAGTCTCCATTGAGAAATCGGGTGTTATTCTGATGGTTTGCCTTTATAAGTAAGTCACTTGGCCTTTTTTCACTTGCTGCCCTTAATATTCTTTCTTTATTCTGTACATTTAGTTGTTCTCCCTCCTCTATCCCTATTATTTGTAGGTTTGGTCTCTTCATGGTGTCCCAAATTTCTTGGACATTTTGGGTCATGACTTTGTTGGTAATAGTGTTTTCTTTGACTGATGGATCTATTTCTTCTACCGTATCTTCAACACCAGAGATCCTCTCTTCCATCTCTTGCATTCTGTTGGTTATACTTGCATATGAAGTTCCTTTTCGTTTAGTCAGATTTTCTATTTCCAGCATTCCTTCTGCTAGTGTCTTCTTCATTTTTTTCTATTTCCCTCTTCAGGTCTTGGACTGTTTCCCTCATCTGTTTCATTGCTTTTTCATGATTTTCTTTCAGGGACTTATTGTTTTCTTCTGCTTTAATTGTCCTTTCCTCTAGTTTTTTATAGTGTTCTTCCCATTTTTTGTTTGTCTGTTCTTCCACTTTATTTTTGATTTCTTCTATATAAGGCTCTACCCTCTTTATGATGTTACTTATAAAATTGTTTTCTTTTGCTTCTTCCATTCTGTGATGTTCAGGTCTAGCTGTTGGAGAAGGGCTATGTTCTGGTGATGCTGTATTGCTCTTTATTTTGTTGTGTGTACTTCTGCCTTGAAGTCTGCCCATCTCCTAGTGCATTCATTCTTGGTCTTATCAGTGTACTTGGTCCAGACAGCTGACAGATTTACGGGAGCCTTTCTCTGGTCCAGATGGAAGCTCTGGTCCAGATGGGAGCTCTGGGCCAGATGAGAGTGCTGGCCAGATAGGAGCTGGGGGCTGGACTCTGAGTCTCAGGAAGTCCCTGGTGTCTCGTTATCTTGTCCAGATGGGAGCTCCTCTTGTCTAGATGGGATTTCCAGTGCAGGATGGAAGCTCTGGTCCAGATGGGAGTCCCGGGGCAGATGGTAGCTCGGGGCTCTCTTGTCCAGATGGGAGTTTCAGGGCTGGATGGAATGCTGGAGGCTGGTTTCTATGTCTCCAGAAATGGCTGGGGTCTCTGGCAGATGGGTGTGGGGCCAAGGCGTTGAGGTTATCATGTCCACTGGAGGGTCTCTGGTCCAGGTGGGAGTTCCGGGGTGGATGGGAGCTGGGGGCTGGTCTCTGAGTCTCAGGAAGTGGCTGGAGTCTCCTATAGGTGGCTGTGGGGGCAGGGTGTGGAGATTGCAGGGTCTTCCTGCAGTCTTGGCAAAGGGGAGCCTTCCCTCAGGGCCCACCGAATGGCTGGAAACTGGGGCCAAGTTGGGCAGGTCCTCCCGGGATGGCTGGTGCCCAGGGGTGGGACCCAGAAGTGGTTGCCTCTCCGACTATAAACTCATGCACTCACCTCTGGTCCAAATGGGAGTTCCAGGGCAGGATGGAAGCTGGGGTCTGGTTTCCTCTATCTTTTCTTTAATCAGACTTTTCTTAATCTGTTTATCTTCTTGAACACCCTGGATTTAGCTTCATTCCACTTGCTGCTGTCCCTTTTCTCTTGAATTGTCCATTTTGTATTTTTCCATGCTCAATTTTCTCCTTTTCATGATAGATCTTCATAAGAGTGAACACTAATAACCACATGACAGAGTCAAGAGTAGGCTGCTCCTGAAATTTCATCTGCCAATGCCATTAATCCAAGATTATTGAACAGCCTCTGGTAGACTTTTTGGACAGGGCAAAAACCAGCCATATTCTTAGCAAAAATTATCACAACAATGGTCTTTAGGCCACACACAAATATCCTTGTCCTCTAAAACATTTTGAGCCAGGCCCCTACAATTCAAATCATGTTCAGCACTACTATCTTCCATACTCTTATTAGTACAACCACGGGCAGCAGGAAGAGAATGAAACACATTTCCTCCAACAAGGCCACACCCACTCCAATAGGGCCATACACCCTAATAGTGCTACTCCCTATGAGTCTATGTGAAATATATTTATTAAAACTACCACAGTCAAAAATGAGGCTGCTTTCTGCCCCTGTTCAAAAAGTCTGCTTGAGGCTAAGTTGAAGAGTTATGGATTAACAGCTTTGATAGAGGATGTTAAAAAAAAAAAACCTACAATTGACCTGGTTTATGTTGCTTGGTTATTAGTGGCTAGTCTTATGCAGATCTATAATGACAAGGCTGAAAGAAATTGGAGATCTGAAGAGTGCTTTGACTTCAGACATGGTAATGCATAGTTGGGAGTTTTCCAAAGTTTTAGGCCTTACTTTGGCCCACTGTTTCCTCATTATGCCCTCTTTCCCCACTTTGGGAATGGTAGTATATATCCTGTGCCATTATAAGTTGGAAGTATATGATCTGTTCTTTGATTTTTATTTTACAGAAAATTACAGTTAAGAAATTACATTAGTCTCAGAAGAGACCTTGAGCTTTGGGCTTCTAAAAAGTGCTGATAGTGATATCCAATGGGGACTATTGAAGTTGGACTAAATGCATTTTGCATTATGATATGGTTACAAGCCTATGGGGGCCAGGGAGTGTAATGTGGTTCTTTGAATGAATATTGCCCCTATAGGCACATAGGAAGTGGTACTATAAGGTGTGGTCTTATTGGAGGAATGGTCTTTTATGAGAAAGTGTGTCTCTGGAGGTTTCAGATGCTCAAGCCAGACCTACAGGCTCAAGTTGGGGCATCCATCTGTAGGCCTGAATATCTGCCAAATTTTCCTGAGAAGCAGGAATTTTGAAGAATTGGCCTACCTTGTCTTGGCAAGGTTTGTCAGTCAACTTCCTTTGTGACCTGCTTGTCTAATTTGGATAGCATAATGTCAGCAGTCAAGGAAAGGGAAGTTTCTTGCCCAGTGTCTAGCTTTGATACATTTGAAGCAAACTCCATATGGAGATTCTTTGATGCCCATTTTCTTCTCTGAAGTAAACTGGTACTAACAGGGGCAGGATTTTCACTGTCATGAAAAGTTTTATGTTATTAACACAATTAAAATGACATATCCTGTAGATCTCTGAAGTGTTTGAAGACCACCTGTCTATCTAAACTATATCTGTTTAACCTTGAAAACATACCTTTTTTGACTACAAGTTTGATTGTTATATATAATTAATTACTAACCTGCATCTCTTAATTATGTAAATAGTTTATAATAATAGCTTTCAAGGGATAGAACTTTACATTACATTTTAAAATGAGCTGCCATAGGTACAATACCTTAAACATAGGTAAAAACATATATATATATTGTTATAGCAAAAATAACCTTAAATTTGTATCAATATACAAAATTCCATACCAATGTAAAGTATTTGAAGCTAGTACTTGCTTTTTAGTTTAAAAGAAGATTCAATAATATTCTACTCTTTTATCCTATACCCTCTTTTTTCACCAGATAGGAAAGAAAGAAGGATAGAGGAAAGAAAAAGAAAGAAATCCTGTAATCCAACCTCCTTTGTTTAGTTTCCTCCCTGGCCATAACCAGTAACAACTTTTAACTAACCCCCCAAACAATGACAAACATCTATAACCCACTGAATGACCAAGAACCACTCACTCTATCTCTTAGGAATGTGGGTGTCATATTCTTAAAATTCCTTCCAGTTGTCTGAGGACAACAGTGTCTTTTGGGGACTCTGAGAACATTTGGATATTGGTCAAGTCCTGAGAGAGCTAGTTGCATCATTAGTTGTCCAGTCTCTGCATGTTAGGAAAGTACAGGGCTTAACTGAAGTCCTGGCTAGAGTAGTCTATAAGGCTGGACTCTCTCATCTAGCAGTTTTGCAGTTGTCCTGAGCAGTTTTTAGTTTGAAACTGTTATTTGGGTGGTGTTTATCAGCTTAATGGCATTACCACTGTCCACATGGCCTTTACATTGCAGGACCCCATCATCTTTTTGGAGATCTCAAATGTCACTCTTAGGAATGTTCATAGTTCACTAAAGAAAACTTAAACATTTTAAATGCCATATACAGCAGCTCTCTGAAAGGTTAGAGGACCATAATATATTAATTACATTTGGGGTACACAAACTTAGTTCCTAATTACCTGCTTTAGACTCAAATGCAAAAACATGTACAAGAAGCTAGATGAGGTTTCTTTCTAAAATTGGTTAGTTCTCTGTATTACAACTACTATCCCAACAGAAAGCTTATATATACACATAATAATTTTATAGATTTTGAGATATATTTATATCTTTAAAAAGCTGTAAAGAATCTAAATAAAACTAAAAGATTATGAGAACATTCTCTTAATCTTGGTTTTCTTCTGTCCCATACCAGTTGGCTCTTCAGAGATGAGACAGAGATTTTGGATTTTCCTTTAATAAGCATGCTCCAACTTCAAAGTAAGCTTTAATTTTTAATTAAATTGGGACCACAAAAAGGCTATTTGCCTTTTATGTTTATAGAGAGCAGCAAGCATTTGGGAAGATTTATGAAATTTTACCCTATTGGAGGCAGGCTAAGCCATTAGGTCAATTTACTCTTTTTCTTGGGACATTTTCTCTTGATGATTCATCCATCTTCTTCAGGTGTCTCATTTGTCCAGTGGTCTCTGGATTCCTTTAGTTGTATGCTTTTATTCACCTGAAAAGGCAAAAGCAAAATCCTGCTCCAAATCTAACTTTGGGGAGTTTCTTTTTTTTCCATATTTGATCAAATGAAAAGCATTTGTTAGTCTTGTAAGTTAGTTTAGATTGGATGACCAAGCTGTTTGATGAACTGTTGCTTTTCCTTAATCAGGACGTCTCTCCTGTTCAAATCTACTTTTTATCAATCTATTTTATTATTAAGAAAAATTTTATTCATTTTACATACCAGGCACAGGCTCCCCTCTCCTCTCTCCTCCTGCCCCCCAGCTTTCCCCCCACCTCAACCCCCATTTCCACCTCCTCTGAAGCAAGACCTCCCATGGGTAGTAAGCAGAGCCTGGGACTTTCAATTGAGGCAGGTCCAAGCCCCTCCCCCCTACACCAAGGCTGAATGAGTCGTCCCACCATGAGCAATGGGCTCCAAAAATCCCACTCATGCACCAGGGACAGATTCTAATGCCACTGTCAAGAGGCCTCCCTAAACAGATCAAGCTAAACAACTGTCTCACTTATCCAGAGGACCTAGTCCAGTCCCATGGGGGTTCCACAGCTATTGGTCCATAGTTTTCACTAGTTTGGCCTGACCATCTCTGTACATTTCCCCATCATGATCTTGATAATCTTTGCTCATAGAATCCCTCCTCTCTCATGAATTGGACTCCTGGAGCTCAGCCTGGCACCTGGCTGTGGATCTCTGCATCTGCTTCCATCAGTTACTGGATGAAGGCTCTATGATGACAATTAAAGTATTCACCAATCTGATTACCGGAGTAGGCCAGTTCAGGCACCCTCTTGATTATTGCTAGTAGTGTAAGATGGGGCCATCCTTTTGGATTCCTGAGAACTTCCCTAGAATCCTGTTTCTCCCTATTTCCATGTTGTCTCCATTTATCATGGTATCTCTTTCCTTGCTCTCCCACTCCTTGCTCTGCTGAAATTGAGAAGCTTTTGTAGGGCAAAAGGCATGGTCAAATAAGACAAAACAACAGCCTACAGAATGGAAAAAGATCTTCAACTCCACATCTAAAAGAGGGCTGATTTCCAAAATATATAAAGAATTCAAGAAACTAGACATCAAAATACTGACCAATCCAATTAAAAATGTACTACAGAGCTAAACAGAATTCTCAGCAGAAGAACTCAAATGGATGAAAGACATTTAAGAAATTGCTTGGGCCAGATGGTGGTGGCACATGCCTTCAATCCCAGCACTCGGGAGGCAGAGGCAGGTGGATCTTTGTGAGTTCAAGGCCAGCCTGATCTACAGAGAGAGATCCAGGAAAGGGGCAAAGCTACACAGAGAAACCCTGTCTCAAAAAAAAAAGCAAAACAAAACAAAACAAAAAAACAACCATTTAAGGTATTGCTCAACATCCTTAGTCATCAGGGAAATGCAAATCAAAATTATTCTGCTATAGCATCTTACACCTGTCAGAATGGCTAAGATCAAAAACACTGATGACAGCTTATATTGGAGAGGATGTGGAGCAAGGGGGATACTCCTCTGCTGTTAGTGGGAATGCAAACTTGTACAGCCACTCTGGAAATCAGTATGCCAGTTTCTTAGAAAATTGGGAATAAATCTACCTCAAGACCCAGCTATACCACTCTTGGGTATATACCCAAGGAATGCTCAATCATACCACAAGGACACATGCTCAACTATGTTCATAGCAGCATTATTCATAATAGCTAGAACCTGGAAACAACCTAGATGCCCCTCAACCAGAGAATGGAGAAAGAAAATATTGCACATGTACATAATGAAGTACTACTCAGCAGTAAAAAACAATGACATTATGAAATTTGCAGGCAAATGGATGGAACTAGAAATATCATCCTGAGTGAGTTAGCCCAGACTCAGAAGGACAAAATGGTATGTACTCACTCATAAGTTGATACTAGATGTAAAGCAAAGGATAACCAGACTACAGCTCCAGAGAAGCTAACTAACAAGAAGAACCCTAAGAGGGATGCATAGATTGCTCTATGAAGAAGAAATTGGTGATATCTCCATGAGCAAACTATGGGGAGCAATGGAGGGTAAGGGATGGAAAATAAGACCATAAGAAAAGAGCGTGGTTGAGCTGGGACCGGGAAGAAGTGGGAGAGCAAAAGAAAAACCTCTTCCTCAACATAACATATATCTTGGTTTCCATTCTGAAGTTAACACATCTTTAAATTACACAGGCTGATTTAATTCAACAGTTTTTTTTTTCTATCCAATGTCTCTTGTAGCTGTTGTTTCTTTCTCATTATCTTTCAAAAATTTAAAGTTAATAAAGCACTGTGTAATCAATCTCTGGGGGGGGGTCTTCATTACCCATTTCTGTTTATTAAGCATATCTTTTGAAATACAATAGATCTTTCTATAACTGCTTGCCCTGTAGGGTTGTGTGTATAGTTGTAATATACTTTTTTGTTGTAATATTAAAAAACTGTTTTGCTTTACTAGAGACATATGCTGGAGCATTTTCAGTCTTAACTGGTACAGGTATCCCCATAATTGCCATGACTTTTACAAAAATGTGTAATTACAGAATCAGCTCTTCAGAACTTAAAGCAGTTGCCCCTTGAAATCTTGAATAAATATCTATGGAATGATGCACATACTTTAATTCCCCAAACTCAGCAAAATGAAACACATCCATTTGCCAAATTTTATTTCTTCGACTACCTTTTTAGGTTACTTTCTGTGGGTAATGGAGATTGGTTATACAAAGAACAAGTAGTATATTTCCTTATAATTTCCTTGGCTCTTGCCAAGCAATAGAAAAATCTTCCTTTAAAACTTTGCTGTTAACATGGTATTTCTTAGGGAATTCTGAGGCTTTTAGTACATTTTCTTGTTTTCACTAAGGAGTCTTTCTAAGGCTGTATCTTATCAGTAGTAAGTCTTCCTAAAGCTTGTATCTTATCAATAGTAAATCTTTGTAAGGCCTGTGTCTATCAATAGTAAGTCTTTCTAAGGCTTGTATCTTATCAGTAAAATTTTCATATTTGACAAATTATCAAACTACTTTTTAAGGATAAAATATGAACTACCAAACTGATAGTAATTACAATCAACATTATATCAATACCAGCTAAGTCACTTATCCCTTCATTTATTTTTCCATTTTCAAGCCATCAATAGTAGTACTATACAGAGTCCTAACTCCATGCATTTTGTTTTCCCCCATTTTTAATGTGAGAAAGATTTTTCTTTTTAATATTACTTAACTCTCTTCTTAAGAATTTCCCAGGTGTCTGACCAAATCTACTTATTGACTTCTCAATTTGTCTTCAGCAGCAATGTCAGCAACAAGCTTAGAGTCACTTCCATAATTCCTAAGCATGAGCCCAACCTCTGGAGTCCCTGTGAGCAGTGTCAATGGCTGGAACAGAGCTTCTCAGAGTTAATTACCACCTGCAGCAGCACTAGCTAACATGGCTCTCTGTTTGTGTGTCCATGCCCCTCATTGAAATACCAGATATAACCAGACTTTTTTTGTACCATTAGCTCCCAACCAATGACATAGAGACTTCTTACTAATTGTGAAAGCTTGGCTTAACTTAGGCTTGTGTAGTCAGACTTTCTTGTTGGTCACCAGCCCCAAATAATGACTCAGTAATTTATTATTAATTATGAAAGCTTGGTCTTTAGCTCAGGTTTCCAGACTAGCTCTTATGACTTAACCTGTTTGTATTGGTCTACATTCTGCCACATAGCTTTTACCTCTTTCTCATTCTGTATGTCCAACTTGTTCCAAGTCTTTCTGGTGTCTATTCTCTCTTTTTCTAGAATTCCTCTCTCTTCCTGGAAGTGCTGTCTATTCTCCCCTGCCTAGCTATTGGCCAGTCAGCTTTTACTAAACCAATCAGAAGTTGCCTTAGACACATCTTTATACAAAAAGATTATTCCACAACATTTCCCCATTTTTGTCTAATCAAAAGGAAAGATTTTAACTTTAACACGGTAAAACTATATATAATAAGAATAATTATTAGGTAAGAATTATATTCATAATGTCCAGTCCATTTGTATCTGGCAAATTTGGAGAAAATACTCTATTATCTATTATCAACCTAGAAATATCCTTTTAGACCTTAAAACTTAAGCTTTTATCTCTTTCAACCTCATAAACTTTACATATCTTTCATAAGTTTCTTTTCTTAATTTGACAGCAAAGAAAATGGTACAACTATCTAGTCTTCAACCCCATCAGAGACCTGAGAAGGATATAATATTACCTGAGCAAACAGGAAGTACAGAGCAAACAACTTCCAAAACTATAGAAGAGGCAGAGACATCTGGCTTCCTGGACACTCACCCAAGATTTCTTTGCAATATTGGGGCATTCATCTTAGGCCTAGAATATCTGACATACTTTTTGTGAAGCAGGAATTTTGAAAGAATGTCCCACATTGATAGGTAGATGACAGTTTGAACTTGAAATGTCCTATGTTGTCTTGGTAAATTTTGGCAATCACCTTCTTTTGTGTTCTGCGTGTCCATTTTGGATAGCATACTATCAGCCCTGAGAAAAGGATAGCTTCTTTCCCAGTGTCTGGCATGGCCACATTTAAAACAAATTCCACATGGAGGTTCTTTGATGTCCATAATCCCCTTTTGAAGTAGATTGGTGCTGTCAGGAGCAGACATGTCTCATTGCCAAGAAAAGCCTTAAGTTATTAAACATCTTAAATGGCATATTCTATAGGTCTTGAAGTGTTTGAAGACCATCTATCTATCTAAAATATATCTATTTGAACTTGAAAACATACTTAATATCAGACACTGGGAACAACAATTAATAAATGGGACCTCCTGAAACTGAGAAGCTTCTGTAAGACAAAGGACACAGTAAATAAGACAAAACAACAGCCTACAGAATGGGAAAAGATCTTCATCAACCCCACACCTGATAGAGGGCTGATCTCCAAAATATATAAAGAACTCAAGAAACTAGACATCAAAGTAACAAACAATCCAATTAAAAAATGAGCTATAAGCTATAGAGCTAAACAGAGAATTCTCAAAGGAAGAATTTCAAATGGCCAAAAGACGTTTAAGAAGTTGTTCAGCATCCTTAATCATCAGGGAGATTCAAGTCAAAATGACTCTGAGATAACATCTTATACCTGTTAGAATGGCTAAGATTAAAAACACTGATGATAGCTTTTGTTGGAGAGGATGTGGAGCAAGGGGAACACTCCTCTACTGTTGGTTGGCGTTCAAACTGGTACAGCCACTTTGGAAATCATTATGGCAGTTTCTCAGAAAATTGGGAATCAGTCTGCCTCAAGACCCAGCTATACCACTCTTGGGCATATACCCAAGGAATTATAGCATAGGGAAACTTGCACCACTATGTTCATAGCAGCATTATTCATAATAGCCAGAACCTGGAAATAACCTAGATGCCCTTCAACTGAAGAATGGATTTAAAAAAAAAAAAAAAGTGGCACATACACACAATGGAGTACTACTCAGCAGAGAAGAACAATGACATCATGAAATTTGCAGGCAAATGGATGGAACTAGAAAATATCATCCTGAGTGAGGTAATCCAGACTCAGAAGGACAAAATGGAATGTACTCACTCATAAGTTGATACTAGATGTAAAACAAAGGATAACCAGACTACAACCCACAGCTCCAGAGAAGCTAACAAGGAAGACCCAAAAAGGGAAGCATGGATCACCAGGGAAAGAGGAAATAGATGAGATCTCCATGAGTAAAATAGGGATGAGGGATGGACAATGGAGGATAAAGGATGGGGGATGAGAACATAAGGGGATGGGATGGTTGAGATGGAATAGGGATGAAGGGGGAAAGCAATGAAAGCAATACCATGATAGAGGGAGATATCATGGTGATAGAGAGAAACTCAGGGCTAGGTAAGTTGCTACGAATCCCCAAGGATGTGTCCAGCTTGGACTAGAAATAGTGGAAAGGGTGGCTGAAATGAACTGGCTTATCCCAGTGATCAGATTGGTGAATACCTTAACTGTCATCCCAAAGCTTTTCTCCAATGACTGATGGAAGTAGGCAGAACTCCAAGAGTTCAATCAAAGAGAGAGAAGAGGGATTCTATGAACAACTGCATCAGTACCGTGATGGGAAAACATGCAGAGATGACCAAATCAAACTAGTGGGAAATCATAAAAGTTGGATCAATGGCTGTGGAGCCCATATGGGACTGGACTAGGCCCTCTGCATGATGAGACAGTTGTGTAGCTTGATCTGCTTGGGGGACCCCCTGGCACTAGGATCAGAATCCATCTCTGGTGTATGAGTGGGCTTTATGGAGCCCACTACCTATGATGGGACACCTCGTACAGCCTTGAGGTAGGGGGAAGGGCTTGGACTTGCTTCTGCTGAATGTGCCTCCCCATGGGAAGCCTTGAATTCTTGTGGGTGGGAGTGAGGAGTGGGTGGGGAGGGAGAGGTTGGGGTGGGAGGAGGGAATTGGGGGATCTTTGATTGGTGTGTAAAATGTGAGGTCAGAAAATCTCCAGTCTGAGTTTAAACAGGCCACAGCTCAGCATGAGAGCTTCCTGCAGACCGAGCTGCTGCAGCAGGAGCACTAATTCTCACAGATCTTCAGAGAACTGAGGAGGCCAAAGAAGCCACAGATGCCTTGAACCCATGACATTCTATACTCTCAGACCAAGACTTCCTCCTCAGAAGACACTCCTTTAGAGCTGTGAACTCACCAGTGAGGAAAATGCCAGCTGTCTTCTAGGTTATCCAGCCCCAATCAGATCTATTGGTCTGCTGACTTAGTCCTCTGAAAGAAAAGAAAGACTCAAAAATGAGCTTGAGACACAGAAAAGCTGATCCAAGAATTACTGAGAACCCTGACATTCAACAGCAAGTGACCCCTGTGAAGAGTACTACAACATGGATGGAAGAGATGTAGTGAGCAAGACTATTTCTGTCAGTTTAATGTTGATGTCTTTGGCAAGCTGACTGAGTTCTCATGCCTCCCTCCCTATGTGGTATGAAATCTGTCATGGAAGATTGGGTTGATGTCAAGCTTTTCCAGACATACCACACCCAAAAGCATATTTCATTCTCCAGTTCAGTTCTGAAGCTGGCTCCATGTCATACACCAGTGTTGCTGAATATAATGCACCAAAGAGATCTCCACAGTCCATCATTCTTCATGTTAGTCATTTTTTTCCTATTTAAAATGAGTGAGTATTCTTTGGTTTCCCAGCCTGGCCTGAAGTGACTGGTCCTGAGAAAGGATTTACAG
The DNA here is from genome assembly GCF_903995425.1 of Onychomys torridus. Taxonomy (NCBI): domain Eukaryota; kingdom Metazoa; phylum Chordata; class Mammalia; order Rodentia; family Cricetidae; genus Onychomys; species Onychomys torridus. The sequence goes on from NC_050443.1 coordinate 131,369,535, forward strand.
AAGACATCTGAGTCATCCTTGATGTTCTTGGGCACTCAGATGCTGCCCATGGACTTGTTGGGTCTCCAGAAAAAATTTTCTTATTAAAAATAACCCCATACTTAACATAGCCACACTGGATTGTTAAATGACTAACTACTAACTTGTATTTCTTAATTATCCTACATAGTTTCTTTTTTTTCTTTTTCTTTTTTTCTTTTTTTTTTTTTTTTGTTCTTTTTGGTGTTTCAAGACAGTGTTTCTTTGTGTAGCTTTGCACCTTTCCTGGAACTCACTCGGTAGCCCAGGCTGGCCTCAAACTCACAGAGATCCACCTGCCTCTGCCTCCCAAGTGCTGGGATTAAAGGCATGCACCACCACCGCCTGGCATAGTTTCTAATAATAATTTTTAAGGACTAGAACTTTACATTACATTGTTAAATGAGCTGCTTAGGTAGAATACTGCAAACAAGAGTAGTAAAATATACATTATAACCAAAATATACTTAAATATGCATCAATATGCAAAAATCCATACTGATGTAAAATATTTAAGACTAGTAGTTGCTTTTTGGTTTAAAAATAGTCCATAATCTAACCTTTTATCCTATCATTCCAACATCTATACCTTTTTCTTTTCAGATTGAGATCTCTGAAGCTAATCTCCTTTGCTTAGTTTTTTCCCTGACCATGATCATTAACAACTTATACCAACTCCCCTAAATGATGATAAACATCCATAATCCACTGAACAACCAAAACCCACCCAACCCCACCTCTTGGGAATGTGGGCATTTTGCTCTCTAGGCTGCTTTCTGCTCTTCAGGGGCAATGGCATCTTTAGGGGACCCTTAGAAAACTGAGATGATGGTCAAGTCTTGGGAGAGCTAGCTGCATCATTTGTTCTTGTGTAATGGAAAGTGGAGGGCTTAATTGAAATCCTGAAAAGAGTAGTCTGTAATGGTGAATATTCTCACCTAGCAGCTTTGAACTTGTTCTGGATGTACATTTTTTGAGGAAACTGTAACAGAGGCATTCTGAGAGGCCAGATCATGTGGGATACTTGTTTTTATTGGTATCTGATTTTTGTTGTTGTTGTTCTGAAAACACACAAACTTTAAAAGGTAACATAAATATATAAAAAAAACACATTGTACGGCAAAAATTCATAAAGTAAAAAGAATTCAAGATCCTTATATCAAAGTTTGTGCATTCCATGACTAATGTAATCCATACATCATCAATGACTATTTTGAACATAACTATTAATTCTTAATCAATAATTATTCACAGCTATATTCAAAATAATAAAAGGCCCAGTAAACAGCTGCAAAAAAGTAGCATAAATATCTGCATTAACACAAGTATGTAAAGTACACTGTGCACACATCAGCTAAAGATGATTTTTTGTTTTATGTTTGAGTAGGCAGTCCCTTTGGATTGCATAACCAAACTGTAATATAAATCTCCATCCTTGCCATTTGAAAGGATGGCATGTAATGAGAAGTCATGAGGACTCTGTAGCAAGCAAGATTTATCATGTCTTATCCAGTTTCAGAGCTGTTTTCATAGTGGAGGGATCAGTATATACAATACCAATATTGTATTTTTCTTGTTTTTATTTTCATGTTTGTGGCCAAGATTTTCAGATCTCCCCGATCAAATCTTATCTTTATCGATTGTGAAGAAATCCAGAGCTTTTCATTTCCTGTGGAAACAAAGGCATATCTTCTCCCACAACACAACACATTTCCTGACTTCCATTCAGAAGTTAAGACATTCTTAACATATATAGGCTGGCTTAATTCAGCAATTTTTTTCTATAATCCAATGTCTCTCAGCAGCATTTGTCCTTTGCTCATCAGCATTCAAAAAAATTAAAGTCAACAAAACACTGTACAGGATCCAGATGCTCTGTATATTTTTCATCTTTATATGGCTTATTCTTTTTATATTACTTTATTCTTTCTTTAAAGACTTTATTATTTTAAAATTATTTAACTTTTTAATGACTGTCTGTACCCATTTTCTTTTCTTTCTTCTGCATCTAAACACATTTTTAAGCATTCTGTACCTGCTTAGAGTGTATTTTTGGTCTGGACCTGGCTTTACTAAGTACCTGTTGTGTTCTCTGACTGTGTGAGTCAAGCCTTAAACAGCTAGATCATCCAATGTATGGCTCCACTTAGCATATGACACTGGTGGCTGCCTCTGTCCACTGTAGTTCTGCCTAACTATCTCAGGTGTGCCTAACCATCCCAGCTCTGAAGCTTCTGTGCCTGTGCTGGGGTAGGCATTTCTATCTAGTCTCCCACTGGTAGCATGCCATTCAAGTGCTCTGCCACATAGCAGGGCTCTTAAAAGAGTCATGCCTCTGTATACCATGAATACCAAGCTCACCTGAGTGATGGCAGTTGCCAGGAATCTGGATCTGACTCTGTGTTTGGAACTTTTTTTCCAGCTTTCTCAGACCTTATGTGGATACACATGACCTCACGTTGGGTACCATGTGTAGACTTTCTTTCTTTTTCTTTTTTCTTTTTCTTTTTTTTTTTTTTTTTGAGTGTCAAGTAACAGAATTTATTTGGTCAAAAGCACTGCAGTTCAAGTACAATGAAAAAAATGTCCCCATAATGTGTTCTACACATTAAACTCAAGAGAAAGTTTCTACAAGCAATAGCTATAAAAGTGGTTCCGGCTAGCAGCTGGCGTGCTGAGTGGAAGTAGACAGACTTTCTTGTGGGCTGCCAGACCCCAAATAATGACACAGAGACTTATTAATTATAAAAATTTGGCCTTTAGCTCATGTCCCAAATAGCTCTTAAAAATTAAATTAACCTGTTTGTATTAATCTCTGTTCTGTCATATAGCTTTTACTTTCTCTCCCATTCTGTATGTCCAACTTGTTCGGCATCTTGCTCACAGCTCTCGCCTGTCTTCTTCCCAGAGTTCCTCTCTCTACCCAGAATCCCCAACTATTCTCTTCTTTCCAGCTATTGGCCATTCAGCTTTTTATTAAACTGGTCAAAAGGCACCTTAGGTAGAGACACATTTTCACAGTGTACAAAAAGATTATCCCACAGCAGTCTTGTCCATGGGAGCAGTGTGTGTGAGCATTTCTGTGTTTCTCATTCCTTACAAAAACCTATATTCTCTATGACTCCATATCCAAGGCATTCAGTGCTAACCCTGACCCCCCCACAGGCTCTTACAAGCATATGATGCACATACATACACAGAAAAATAGGCATACATTAGATAAAACATACAAATAATTAAATTTTTAAAAAAAATTGTTTGATGATGTTGATATGATTTGCTTTCCTGACATTCCTGTTGCTTAGAAACTCAAGACAAACAGTAAACTCTCCAACAATTAAAAAAAATGTTTGGTTCCCAGAATCCACATGGTGACTCATAATCATCTGTAATTACAGTTCCAGGGAATTAAATGACTTCTTTTGACCTTTGTAGGCACCAAGCACACATGTAGTACATACACATATGTGCAGATGAAACATTAGTATACATAAAATAAATAAGTAAATAAATCTAAACAACAAAAAAATTTTCAGCAATAGCAGAATGCATATTCTGTACAAGAGTTTGTGGGGCACTTGCCAATATAGACCATTGTGGTTATATACTGTTAAGCTTATCTGGGGATCAGAGGACAGAGCCAGCCACTAGATTAGGTGTAGAGGCCAGACAATGGTGGCACACACCCTTAATTTTATCACTTGGGAGGCAGAGATCTGTCTAGATCTCTGTGAGTTCAAGGCCACGCTGGGAACAGAGTCAGGCAGTGGTGACACACATTTTTAATTCCAGCACTTGAGATCTCATGCCTTTGCTTGGAAAGCACACACATCTTTAATCCCGGAAAGTGGCATGGCTGGGTGAAAAACAATATATAAGGCATGAGGAGACAGGACCAAAGCAGCAGTTCAACTGAGACCTTTAGGGTGAGGACTCAGAGGCTTTCAAGGCTGAAGATTCGTGGAAACAGGATCGGCTGAGGAGTTGGTGAGGTGAGGTTGGCTGTGGCTTGTTCTGTTTCTCTGATCTTTCAGCATTCACCCCAGTATCTGGCTCCAGGTCTTTTCTATTTATAAGACCTTTTAAGATTCGTGTTGTAGTCCATTTTTAAGGAACTAGTATCAAAGTAAGTATGTTTTCATTGAATAATGGATCCAAAAATGAATATTGTGGATGTATGGAGACTCCACAAATTGTTTATAAGAACACAGTTATAAATAAGCTGTGTTTTAAAATGAAGACATAAATTAAGAATGTTTTATCTGAATGAAAATATGATAAAAAATTTGTGGAATGCAACTAATAAGTGAAAACTATGCTTCATAATATACTTATATTTTCAAATAAGAGTCTAATGTTTTATATTTATACTTAAAAATTAGAAACAACACACAGCAAATGATCCCCAAGGTAAGCAAAATAGATGACAGTATTAGAGACTAAGAGCATAAATCAGTGGATGTCAGTGGATATAATAAATGAATGGATCCAAAATTGGATTATTTGAAAAGATCAATACTATTGATAATTCTATAAACAAACTGACCATGAGATAAACAACAGCAACATGGTGGCCTGTGCTACTACCAGGCGGTGATGACATCTGGGCCGAAGTTGCTGCCAATGGCTGTGTTTGGGTCCATGGTCTTGTTGCGGCTTGGGTCTGAGATGATGTCCATGGCCCATGTTAACACAAGGGCTCATTGAAGCCAGGCTGTGCTGAGCCAGCCCTGCCCTTCACTGGCCCTGGAATAGTTCTGCCCCTCTCTGGATACTGCAACAGGAAAGTTGCCCTCACACGTGAGAGCTTACCCCTGCCACTCATGGCCCTACCCCTCACCACAGGTGTGCACCTCACTTGGGCAGCACACTAGAGCTGACCCTATGGTCTGGGATGCAGGTGAGCTGATGCTGAGACTCTGAGAGCAGGAGAATTGACCCCATCCCTCATCTTCCATGTGGTGGCATGAATGAGAGAAAGATGCCCTTCCCACCTCACCCATTCCCACCTGTGGCAGGTGAGAGAGCTGGCCCCTGGGCCACAAGAGTATGAAAACTAGCCCTGACCCTTACTGGCTGCTGCACACAAGAAAGCAGGCTCTGCTCCCCATCTGGGCAGCACATTAGAGCTGACCCTGCTGTTGGGGACACAGGTGAGCCAGCCCTAAGGGTGTGAGAGAAGGACAGTTGACCTTGACCTCCCTCATAAGACCCCTCCAGCAATTGGGAGAGAGGGGCCCTGTACCTTGTCTGGGCAAAACATTAAAGCTGGCCCTGGTGATGTGAATCCAAGTGACCTGTATCTGAGGACCTGAGAGCAGAACTGGCCCCAGTTCTTTTATATATATATATATATGTGTGTGTGTGTGTGTGTGTGTGTGTGTGTGTGTGTGTGTATGTATGTATGTATGTATGTATGTATATATATATATGTGTGTGTGTGTATGTACATGTATATGTATATACATATATATATACATATATATTATTATTATGTGTTTTAATTTTACACATCAGCCATGGGTTCCCCTGTCCTCCCCCTCCCACCCCCCATCCCCACCTTTCTCCCAGCCCCTCCCCTCCATTCCCATGTCCTCCAGGGCCAAGACTCCCCTGGGGATTCATTTAAACCTGGTGGATTCAGTACAGGCAGCTCCAGTCCCCTCTTTCCAGGCTGAGCATGTGTCCCTGTGTAAGCCCAAGGTTCCAAACAGCCAGCTCATGCACTAAGGGCAGGTCCCGGTCCCACAGCCTGGATGCCTCCCAAACAGATGAAGCTATTCAATTGTCTCACTTATCCAGAGGGCCTGATCCAGCTGGGGGCTCCACAGCTTTTGGTTCATAATTCATGTGCTTCCATTCGTTTGGCTATTTGTCCCTGTGCTTTTCCAATCTTGGTCTCAACAATTCACACTCTTACAGTCCCTCCTCTTTCTCGACAGTTGGACACCTGGAGCTCCACCTAGGCTGGCCCCACTTCTTGCTGCAAGCTGCATTGGGTGAGCTAGCTAAGGCAGTACTGGAGAGCTCATGTGGGTAGTAAACATGAAAGAAAGCTGGCAGGCTGACCAACCTAGTTACCACCCAGGCCCAGAAATAGATAGGCCTATAAGTTGGCTCACTCCAACATCCATTGAATCTGTGAACTGTTAGTGCATGTGAAGGGGATGAACCCACAGATCCACAACAGCAGGATCTCCATGACACAGGACAACAACAGGATATCCATGAGCCCCAGTGAAAACCCATTCTTGGTGGTACATCAGAAACCAGAAGCCTCAAGGCAGATCAATGACTCTGGCAATGAACATTTGCAAATAAAAAGGAGTGGACTAAAGGGTAAACTGTGATACTCAATGGGTCACACTGCAGTCTCCATGACAAGGTTCTTTTTGTTTTATTTGTTTTGCTTCTTTGTTTTGTTTGGTTTTTGGTTTTTCTTTTAAATTTGGTTTTGATTTGGGGGTGGGAGGTTGCAAGGGCAAAGGGCTGATGTGAGGGGATGGAGAAATACGTGAGAGTGGAATGCATGATGTGAAATCCACCAAAAAAAATCAATAAAAGTTAAAAAAATAAATAAAATGAGAATGTGTAATTGCCTTTAAACCCTATGTTAAATTCAACACAAATATGGCTGTCTTCCATCGATTAGGAAATTGATTTTATAATTAATGTTTTCTTTTTATTTATTCTATTCACCTTTTACATCAAGAATCTTGACCTCACTCATTTCTCTATCCCATTGTATCTGCCCTCCACCCCACACAGCAACCCCTAAATTAAACAAAATTTAAGAGAAAAAAGAAAAAAGGAAAAAATAAAAATCTCATCACGGAAGTTGCAGTGTGACACAGTGAGTCACACAGTAAACTCTTTTGTCCATATATCTTTACTTGCAAGTGTTCATTGCAAAGATTCATTGGTCTGGTTGGAGGCCTCTGGTTTCTACTACACTATTGATGCTGGGCCCTCACTAGGACTCTTCTTTTTGTTACTTCTTCAGGTGCCAGACACTCATGTGGTTAACATAGATACATGCAAGCAGAACTCATACACACAAAGTAAAATAAATAAATCTTTGTCAAAAGACTGTTATTGCTGACTGCTTGGTCTGCATCACTGTGGGCTGTCTAGAGCACACACAGGCATGAGAAAGAAATACAGAGGAAAATTTCAGCTGCTCTATACATAAGGATGTCTGCTGTATCTGTGTATAGATAAGGAACTCTAATTTTTACAGAACTAATTTCACACAATACCACTGGCTTCCATCTTGTTACTGTAGCAGGAAACTGGGAAGGGCAGAATGATGAAAGATATTTTCTAGCCAATCACGTATCCTTTCTAGTCCTGGTCAGCTGTTTTCCTGTGGACCGAGAAAATAATGTATGAAAAGCAGAGAAGGCATATACTATCAGAATCTTAAATTTGCATAGTCATCCTCCTGGGCACACATCTATGGGAAGGACTTGGATATTCCTGACTCTCAAGATAGCCAGAATTTTGTTTTCCCACTTTTCAGTAAAAAACAAGGTCCAGAGTACATCCTCAGTCTAAAGATTTCTGTAAAACATTTACCAAAACACTGAATGCTAGCATTTCAGGGAAGATGTGCTGCCTGTTATTTGTTCTGAGGAGTCTCTCTGTGTGGATGCAGATTTATAGGTAAGGGCTTATCATAGAACAATGGTGATACCTGGTCCCTTCCTTCATACAAGGTGGGAAAAATCAAATGTTGATGGTTTTAGATAGGAAGTACTGATCTTTTTTGTGGGTGCTTATACAGTGAAAATGGGGAGTTTATTCAATTCAAGAAGCATGTATACCTACTAATATGCACCATATGGAAAATCTCCTTTTTCTAAATTTTGAGATTATGATTTGATTATACTATTTCCTTCCCCCCCTCCAAACTTTCTATTTACCCCCTCCAAGCTCCCTTTCAAATTCATGGTCTCTTCTTAAACTAATTTTTATTGTATGTAAATATTTATTTACATACATACTCCTAAATACAACCTGTTCTGTCCATAAAATGTTTATGTTTGTATTTTATGTATGTATTGTTTTTAGGGCTGGCCATTTGGCACTGGACAACCAATTGGTATGCTTTTCCTTGGGGAAGGCAACCTCTTCCATTCCCAGCTTTCCTCTCTGGACTGTAGTTCTTTAGGTAGTTTTGACATCTTGTGGACTTTATCCATCCAGTTTGGTGTGTTTATTGGTGTCAAAATTCTTGAGAGAACTGTGGCAGATTTTCCATTCCAAACAGATAAGCACTATGGAGAGATTGTGAAAGATGGCTAGTATATTTGGTTAGCAATATTTGCAACGAAGCATGATGCTCCAGCTAACATTTATTCAGCCCCTGTGGGACAGGGATGCTGGGTAGATGATAATACCTTTAATTATTTAGGAGACATCTCTTTTGTTGGATAAATACTTACATGAGAGTAAAATATCCCAGGCAAATCTAAGATGAGATATGCTGAGAAATATGGAGAAGAATATAAAGCAGTTTCACTGTTAATTCATATTATCTAAAAAATAAAGCAAACTATTTCTGAAATTTTAATATCATTTTAATTTATTTTCTGTATTTTCCATATTCTGATGCATATTGCATATTAAATGTACATAAACTCATACATAATCAAAGTTTATGTACTACTTTAGTTTATATGTTTTATCCTATTAATTTAGTACTTTTCCACTTGTACATGTGTATCATAATTGTTATATTAATATTTTATTTATTTATTTACTTATTTTATTATTATTATTATTATTATTATTATTATTATTATTATTATTATATTTGTGTTTTAATTTTACACATCAGCCATGGGTTCCCCCGTCCTCCTTTCCCGCCCCCACCTCCACCTTTCCCCCCCCATGCCCACCCCTCCATTCCCATCTCCTCCAGGGCCAAGACTCCCCTGGGGATTCATTTAAACCTAGTGGATTCAGTACAGGCAGCTCCAGTCCCCTCCTTCCAGGCTGAGCATGTGTCCCTGTGTAAGCCCAAGGTTCCAAACAGCCAGCTCATGCACTAAGGACAGGTCTGGGTCCCACAGCCTGGATGCCTCCCAAACAGTTCAAGCTATTCAATTGGCTCACTTATTCAGAGGGCCTATCCAGCTGGGGGCTCCACAGCCTTTGGTTCATAATGCATGTGCTTCCATTAGTTTGGCTATTTGTCCCTGTGCTTTTTCCAATCTTGGTCTCAACAGTTCATGTTTTTACAGTCCCTCCTATTTCTTGACAATTCTGGAGCTCTACCTGGGGCCTGGCTGAGGATCTCTGCATCCACTTCCATCAATTATTGGATGAGAGTTCCAGCTCGACTGTTAGGGTGTTTGGCCATCTGATCACCAGACTAGTCAGATCAGGCTTTCTCTCAACCATTGCCAGCAGTCTACAGAAGATGTAGATGTGAATTTCAGGGGATCTCTCCAGCACTCTGCCTATTCCTGTTCTCATGTGGTCTTCATTTATCATGGTCTGTTAATCCTTGTTCTCCCTTTCTGTTCTTGATCCAGCTGGGATCTCCTGCTCCCCTAAGCTTTCTTTCCCTCAAATCTTGCCCTTCATTACTCCCACTGTTGTCCAGGTTGTTCATGTAGATCTCATCCATTTCTCTGTCATTGGGTGATCCCTGTGTCTTTCCTAGGGTCCTGTTTTCTAGGTAGCCTCCCTGGAGTTGTGTAGCAGTCTAGTCATCTTTGTTTTACATCTAGTATTCTCCTATGAGTGAGTACATAACATGTTTGTCCTTCTGAGTCTGGGTTACCTCACTCATGATAATTTTTTCTAGATCCACCCATTTGCCAGCAAACCTCATAATGTCATTGTTTTTCTCTGCTGAGTAGTACTCCATTGTGTATATGTACCATATTTTCTTTATCCATTCTTCAGTTGAAGGGCATCTAGGTTATTTCCAGGTTCTGGCTATTACAAACAATGCTGATATGAACATAGCTGAGCAAATGCCCTTATGGTATGATTGAGCATTCCTTGGGTATATGCCCAAGAGTGCTACAGCTGGGTCTTGGGGGAGATGGATTGCCAATTTTCTAAGGATGTGCCATATTGATTTCCAAAGTGGTTGTACAAGCTTGCATTCCCACCAGCAGTGGAGGAGAGTTCCCCTTGCTCCACATCCTCTCCAGCATAAGCTGTCTTCTGTGCTTTTGATCTTAGCCATTCTGACAGGTGTAAGGTGGTATCTCAGAGTCGTTTTGATTTGCATTTCCTGGATAATTAGGGATGTTGAGCAATTCCTTAAATGTCTTTCAGCCATTTGAACTTCCTCTGTGGAGAATTCTCTGTTTAGTTCTATAGCCCATTTCTTAATTGGACTGTTGGGCATTTTGATGTCTAATTTCTTGAGTTCTTTACATATTCTAGATATCGGCCCTCTGTCAGATGTGGGTTTGGTGAAGACCTTTTCCCATTCTGTAGGCTGTTGCTTTGTCTTGTTGACTATGTCTTTGCTCTACAAAAGCTTCTCAGTTTCAACAGGTCCCATTGATTGATTGTTTCTCTCAGTGTCTGTGCTACTGATGTTATATTTAGAAAGTGATATCCGGTGCAATGCATTCAAGAGTACTTCCTACTTTCTCTTCTATCAGGTTCAGAGTAACTGGATTTAAGTTGAGGTCTTTGATCCACTTGGACTTAAATTTTGTGCACGGTGACAGATATGGATCTACACATTGACATCCAGTTATGCCAGGACCATTTGTTGAAGATGCTTTCTTTTTTCCATTGTACATTTTTGGCTTCTTTGTCAAAAATTATATGTTCATAGGTGTGTGGGTTAATGTCAGTGTCTTCAGTTCAATTCTATAATAGAGTAATGACAGACTGTGAGCTTATGATTATAATCTCATCACAGTTTGGACACAGGCACTGCATTTTTTTCTTCTGTTCCTTAAAGGTTTCATAAAAAACTGTTCTTTGGATTCTTTTTATCTGAATTGTTCTACCTGTATATATTTTCAATAGCGTGAAAACTCAGTCTGAGGAGCCTAAAAGCAAAATGAACTTTATCCCTTAACAATACCAAGACTTCTCATTTTTTTTGCCTCTTCAGGTTTCAATCTATACCATTAACTGGATATCATGCTTTTGTCATTATTGTCATTGCACTTGCTCGTTTATTATTTGTTTATTTGTGTGTGTGTGTGTATTGTATATATATGTGTGTGTGTGTGTGTGTGTGTGTGTGTGTGTGCCTGCACATTTCTCAAACACTCTCATGTTATTCAGTTTGCTGGCATTATAACAAGGCCTGAGATTTTATGCCAAATTTACTTTGCCTTTTATGTTTGTGACACACTTAGGAAATGTTTCTACAAAAAAAAATCATCAGATTGCCTATTGGGATATTAGACTCCCACTATTTTGGTACTCTCCAGGACATAAGAATAAATGTAGGAAACATTTTTGTTTCTTTTGCTGAGAGATAAAGTGTTATTACTGGAATCTACTAGAAACCTGGGGATTCTGTTATATGGTCAGCAGCATACATGATTGCCTTCAAAAACAAAGAATGAATTATCTTGGCCAAAATATAATAGAGTCCAATTTTAGTGTCTCTGCTCTAATGTTACCAAGGAGTAAAAAGAAAAGGCATGTATCAGTATTACCATAAATGAGGAAGGGAATACTATACAGAACTACAGACAATAAAAGAATGATAAGAAAATAGCAAGACAAGCAATACTAAATGCTACCTGAAAAACATAGAAATCTACTTCTGTAGAAGCTTCCTACGATATATTAATACATTCATTTAATCTAAATGGTGTCTCCAAATAATATGGGAGACAGGACCCCAACTAGACATCATAAGCCATGAAATTAGACCTCCATGTGCCAGGACTGCATAACAACTTGTTGAGTTATTGGCTGAAGGGGTCTGCTGGAATCCCCAAACATCACAGGCTATTGCTAAGGTCAACACTTACTTATATCATTGAGCACAGAGAAGTTGAGCTGGTGAATAACTAGAAATTTTGCCCTTACTGAATAGTGTTCATGATACTGGAAGATACTTTGTACACTACTGGAAGAGAAAGGTAATTATCAATATCACCCAGTTACAAACACTATGATCTAAAACAGTGACCTACCTTCAAGATTCACTAGTACAATAATGGCACAAGTAATATGGGAGTAACCAACTACTTTTAAAAATTAGATTTAAGGCCCTCTCTGTGAAATGTAACCCATACCTGATATTGTTATAGTAGCCAAGAACCCAAGACTAGATAGATCATCATAAACTTAGGGGAAAACACAATAGTATTATTCTGCTAAAGGAACATTGCAATAAAATGACTCCTAATGACATACTGTTATACCCATAGATCAGTACTTTCCTCAACTCACATGATAGAAAGTTCTTCTTGTAGTATATGGGAATTAGCACAGAGACCCAAAACTAGACATTGTGCTGAGAATGAGAGATTTTGGAGCTCTTAGTCATAAATGGGGCATCTTCAGCAACCCCCCCCTCAAAATTCATGGATCTATGTGGAAGAGAAGGCAAAAAAATGATAAGAGCCAGAGGGGACGAGGACTCCAAGGCAATGGTGTCCTTCAGACACAAGGACTAATGCATATACAAACTCACAGAGACTGTGGCAGCATACCAAGACCTGAATAGGTTTAGGTCAGGTAGAGTCTCACCACAGAGACAGGGAAGTGCGGTGAGCACAGAGTCTCACCTCCAACCAAAGAGCTAGCTATTGGAAAATGACAGCCTCTTTCAAAAGTAAAATCAGTTTTCTGCATAGAAGTGTCACTGGGTATGTGAACCATACAAAACAAACTCCCTAGTATTTTTGTGGACCTTTTATTTCCTTTTGCAGTCTTTGGGCATTTTTTTCCTTATTGGTCTCGCACCTGTTTTTTTTTTATTTATTTATTTTCATTTTTATTTCCTGTTGAGAGAGAGAGGGAGAGAAAGAGAGAGAGAGAGAGAGAGAGAGAGAGAGAGAGAGAGAGAGAGAAACATAAAATTGAGTGGATAGGGAGGTGAGGAGGATTTGGAAGGAGTTGGGGAATGGGAAACATAATCAAAATATGTTTCTTAAAAAACAATTTTTAGTAAAAATGAGGAAGAAAATGAGCATCCCTGGAATTGGAGTTACAGAGGGCTGAGAGCTACCATGTGGGTGCCTTGAACTGAACCCACATCCTCTGTTCAACAAGTGTTCTTAACTGTTGAGAATCATTTTTTGAGATCCAATACCTTAGCTCTTTTTTTTCTTTGAGTCAGGGTTTCTTTGTGAAGCCCTGGCTGTCTTGGAACTTGCTCTGTAGACCAGGCTGGACTCAAACTCAGAGGTCTGCCTTCCTCTGCCTCCCAAATGCTAGAATTAAAAGGTGTATGCCACCACTGCCTGGCAGTCCTAAGCATTTTTAAGGTTACCTCTTCCTTGCCCCATTACTGTAATTAATAGCTATTGTTATTTAGGGGATTTTACATAGTGAGAAATCGATCTTTTATCTCTAGGAGCACTTACCTATCTTTTAGATAATATTTCCATGTATTCTTTGAAATTTTGATACATAAATACAGCATATTTTGACCTTAGCCATTTTCTACTAATTTCTTCCAATTCCCTGGGGACAAATGCATCTATCTCTTGACTTCATGTCCACTTTTAAAATTATTATTGGTAGACTCTTGAGTCCAATTAGTGCTGAATGAGTGTGGAGACATCCACTGGGTCATTGGAGACCGACCAGTGTCCACATCCCAAACAGACACTGTCTCTTTCCCTCAGCATCCTTCAACTGTCACTAACTCCTCCATCGGGAATGGGTCCCAGGAGACCCCTCCATTATCCATGCTGAAACTTTAGAAGATTTAAAACTTTTCAAATTCATAGCTGTGCTTCCCCAGAAAAAATAGAGTGAGTTTAGTAAATAAAACCAGAAATAAAGGATGAGCATCACACCTGCTAGACTTTCTATGCAGTTCAGTGGGACACGAAAAACAAATAAACAGAAAAGGGTAAAGGAAAATAACCTTAATTCATACAAAACCATGATTGGCCATAAAGAAGGCAAATTTAAAATAATCTTCAAATTAATAGTAGTAGCAACAGCTACTGGAGCTAGTATACTAAAGTTCTAAGTTCATAACATGTAAGGCTAATTATATAAGAATTAATAGTATTTGAATAGATAAGAAATGCTTTAAATCTTGCAATATAATTTATTCACAATGTCATCCAAAGAATGAAATAAGAATAAATATAGCAAAATATAAAATTGAGAGATCCCATGCTTAAATAGAGGCCACATTGGCTGCCAAAACCCAGGGAGGCTATCTGCCCACAGATTCCCCCCCCCCACTCTCTCCGTGTCTACACACCCTCACCCCAGTCCCTTTTTCCCCTCCTCTTTACCATGTCCCAGGCCCAAATGTGCACAGAGATACCCTACTCAACCACTGGCCACACCTGCCAGAAGATGAGCCAGAAAACAGAAACTAAGGAACAGATCATCCATCCAGCAAAGACAAATTCACAAATCAGCTCCTAGAACTTTAATCACCAGATGCCTAGACCACAGCATAAAAGCACAATTGATAACAGCCCGAGCAATATGTCAGCACCAGAGCCCAGATAATCTACTACAGCAAGCCTTAAATATTCCAACACAGCTGAAATACAAGAAAATGAACTTAAAACCAAATTAAAGGAGATGATAGAGATCCTTAAGGAGAAAATTAATAAATGCCTTAAAGAAATTGAAGAAAAGAAAAACAAAAAATTGAAGAAAATCAATAAATCCCTTAAAGAAAGCAAAGAAAACCAAAAAACAGTGAACAAACATTTGAAGAAAATGAACAAAACTGTTCATGACCTAATAAAGAAAACACAAACTAAAGGAATCCTGGAAATGGAAAATCTGGGTAAGTGAACAGGAACTACAGAGGCAAGCTTCACCAACAGAATCCGAGAGATGGAAGAGAGAATCTCAGGCATTGAAGATAAAATAGAAGAAATAGATACATTGGTCAAAGAAAACGTTAAATCTAAAAACTTCCTGACACAAAACATCTAGGAAATCTGGGACACTATCAAAAGACCAAACCTAAAAATAATGATAGAGAGGAATCCCAGTTCAAAGATCCAGAAAATATTTTCAACAAAAACATAGATGAAAAAAATTTCTAGCTGAAAGAAGGACATGCCTATAAAGGCATAAGAAGCAAATAGTTTGAATTAATTATTAAATATTAATTAATGTTTAATATCAAATATTATGTATAGAAAATATTAAAAACCACAAGAGAAAAAGATCAAGTAGCATATAAAAGCATACCTATTAAAATTACACATGACTTCTCAATGGACACTATAAGATAATGTGTTGCAACTCTGGGGGAAAGGTATTTTGACTGTTCAGGAGTCAGGCAACACCTTGAGCTTCTAGGACAGCTCTGGCAACTGAAGCTGCAATGGGACAGCTCAGCCCTGGAAGGGAAGGTGTCTTGACTGTTTGGGAGTCAGGCTCTGCCTGGAGTTGGGGTGCAGTGGGGGATAGTCTCCCCACAGAGCTCTCCATCTCCAGCTGAGATGTTGCTTCTTTTGTTTCACTCTGCTAAAGAGGAAACCCCTGCAGAAATGTAGCAATCTCCTCTGGCTCTGGTGAAAAGTTGTTACTTTTTCAGCTCCACCTTGCTCAGTCCCCTAAGTGATGTCTCAGCAAGGTTCTTCTGTTCAGCTCCCCCTTGCTTAGCCCTCTAAGGGATGTCTCTGCAAGGTTTTTTCTGCTCAGTCCACTAACGGACATGTTAGCAAGGTTCTTCTCTGTGCTGGTGAATGAGGATCTTCACATCCAAAACTTTTTTAAGGAAGAGATTTATTTGGGAAGTAGGAGTTAAGAGAGTGGCTGCCACTACCAGGGTGAGAAAGAACAGCCCACAATGAAACAGGCAGGTAGTTTATACAGGATCTCTTGGGGGTAGAGTTTCTCCAGGGAACAGATTTTCTGTCCAGGGATTGGTTAGTTTTTTTCTGCTCAGGGATTGGTTAGTTTTATGGGTCAGGGGCACAGATGGCCCTCATTTCAGAGCCAAACTATATTTCTTTCACTGGCCTTTCTTAGCTTTTTCACTCTAATTCTAGGGTCAGGGCACATTTCTTTCACCAGCTCTGATTCTAGGGACAAAGTGTGTTTCTTTGGCACTGGTTTCAGAGTCAGGTATGTTTCTTTGGTTCTGGGTTTAGGAATAAAGTGTTTCTTTCTATGTCTTGGGTCCCAGATACAGGGTGTATTTTTTTTCCTGGTTCTGGGTTCCAGGGTCAGGGTGGGTTTCTTTAGCTAGGCCCCTTTCCCTATATAGACTCTAAAAGCTAGAAGGATCTGGACAAATGTCTTGCAGACTCTATACCCAGCAAAACATTCAACCATTACAGATGGAGAAAATAAGGTATCCTGTAGCATGAATCTTAGAGGTCTTATTAATGAAATCAAACCTAGAGCCAGGTGCTGGGGTGAATGCTGGAAGATCAGAGAAGCAGAACAAACCACAGCTTCCTCACCTCACCAGTTCCTCAGCTGATCCTGTTTCCTCAGACTGGAAGCTTCTGAGTCCTCATCGAAATGGATCTCAGCCAAACTGTGCTGCTCAAATCCTAAAAGCTTAACCAGCTAAAAGCTTCTAGTTTCTGGTCTTCAAGCCTTAGACACCTTTCTGCTTTCTTCCATCACTTCCTAGGACTAAAGACTCACTATCTGGGATTAAAGGGGTGAGTCACCATGCTTGGCTGTATCCTTGAACACACAGAGATCCACCTGGATCTCTGCCTCTGGAATGCTAGGATTACAGGCATGTGCTACCACTGCCTATCCTCTATGTTTAATATTGTGGCTGTTCTGTTCTCTGACCCCAGATAAGTTTATTAGCACGCACAATATTTCGGGGAACACAATATCACCACAGTATCCCATGATAACACCAAATTTAAACAATATCTATCCATAAATCCAGACCTATAAAATGTACTGGAAGGAAAATCCCAACCCAAGGATGTTAACTATACCCATGAAAAATGCAGGAAATTAATAATCTTACACCAGCAAAATCAAAATAAGGGAAACACACACACACATACACACACACTGTCACCACTACCAACAACAACAATAACAATAAAAAGAGCAGGAAAAATCATTGGTCATTGATATTTCTCAATATCAATTGACTCAATTTCCCAATAAATAGACACAGATGAAGAGAATGAATGCAAAAACAGAATCCATCATTCTGCTGCATACAAAAAACACACTTCAACATCAAAGACAGACATTACCCCATGGTAAAGAGTTAGAAAAAGGGTTTTCAGGCAAAAGGATTTAAGAAACAATCTAGTATAGCCATTATAGTATCTAATAAGCATAGATTAATCAAACAAAAATTAATCAAAAGAGGTGGGGAAGGATACATCACATTCATCAAAGGAAAAATTCACCATGATGATTTTTCAATTCTTAACATCTATGTCCCAAATGCAAGGACACTCATGTTTATAAAAGAAACATATATAAACTAAAGCTTAAATCACACATTGAAATTCACACAGTGATAGTGGAAGATTTTAATACCCCACTCTCACCAAAGGATAGGTCATCTGGTCAAGAACTAAGCAGAAAAATACTGGAGCTAACAGACATTATAAACCAAATGGATCAGATATCTATAGAACATTTCACTCAAACTCAAAGGAATATAACTTCTCAGCTCCTCATAGGACCTTCTCCAAAACTGACCACACTCTGACACAAAAGCAAATCTCAACAGATGCAAGAAAATTGAAATAACCCCCTGAATCCTATCAGACCATCATAGATTAAAGGTGGATTTCATCAACAACAGAAACAGAAAGTCTACAAACTTATGGAAATTGTACAACTCTCTACTAAATGAAAACTGTATCAAGACACAAATTAAAGATCTTTTAGAATTCAATGAAAATGAATGCACAACATACCCAAGCTTATGGGACATAATGAAAATTGTTCTAAGAGGAAAAGTTCATAGCATTAAGTGCCTACATTTTAAAAAGTAGGAGAGATCTAGCAACTTCACAGCATACCTGAAACAAAAAGAAGCAAGCAAACCCAAGAGGATTAGATAGCAGAAAATAATCAAACTGAGGGTTGAAATCAATAAAATAGAACCAAAGGGATAATACAAAGAATCAATGAAGCTAAGAGTTTGGTCTTTGATAACATCAAGAAATCAGACAAACCCTTATCCAAACTCACTAAAAGACACAGAGAGAAAATCCAAATTAATGAAATCAGAAATGAAATAAGGTATATAATAACAGACACCAAGGAAAGCCAAAGAATCATTAGGTCATAGTTAAAAGCCTGTACTCAACAAAATTGAAAAATCTAAAAAAATAATTATAAATTTCTTGATAAATAACACTCACAAAAGTTAAATCAAGATCAGATAAACAATTTAAATAGACCTATAACCCCGAAGGAAATAGAAGCAGTCATTAATAGTCTCCCAACCAAAAAAAAAGCCCAGGGTCAGATGGTTTTAGCACAGAATTCTCCCAGACTTTCAAAGAAGAGCTAATGCTAGTACTCCTCAAATAATTTCACACAATAGAAACAGGAGGAACATTGCCAAATACATTTTATGAGGCCACAGTCAACCTAATATCCAAACCACACTAAGATTCAACAAAGAAAGAGAATTAGAGGCTAACTTACTTTATGAACATAGATGCAAAAATACAAACTTTTTAAAATACAAACTAAATCTAAGAACACGTTAAAAAGATCATTCACCATGTCTAAATAGGCTTCATCCCTGAGATGCATGGATAGTTCTACATACGAAAATCAAGCAATGTAATCCACCATATAAACAAAATGACAGCAAAAAAACCCATATGTTCATCTCATTAGATGCTCCCCACAAAAAGCCTTTGAAAAAAATCCAACACCTATTCATGATAAAAGTCTTGGAGAGAGCAGGGATACAAGAAACATACCTGAACATGATAAAGGCAATGTCAGCAAGTTTATAGGCAATATCAAATTAAATAGAGAGAAACTCAAAGCAAGGTCACTAAAATCAGGAGCAAGACAAGGCTGTCCGCACTCTCCATATATATTCAATATAGTACTTGACGTTCTAGCTAGAGCAATAGGCAACCAAAGGAGA
This sequence comes from Onychomys torridus, assembly GCF_903995425.1. Lineage (NCBI taxonomy): Eukaryota > Metazoa > Chordata > Mammalia > Rodentia > Cricetidae > Onychomys > Onychomys torridus. Next base: position 131,388,772 of record NC_050443.1, read on the forward strand.
TCAAGGGGATACAAATTGGAAAGAAAGAAACCAAAGCATCAATATTCGCAGATGATATGATAGTATATATAAATGACCCCAAAATTCTACCAGGGAACTCCTACAGCTAATAAATACCTTCCTCAGCTATGTGGCTGGATTTGACCACAGAATCATATGACCTAAAAAAAGAGATAAGAGGAAAAGCTTGTATAGATCCAGATCCCACTGGCTTAGTATTGCTATAGTCTGAATGTTTGTGTCTCTCCAAGGGTCATATGTTGGAAGGTCTTGCCAATATGATGGGTAATAAGTAGTAGGATCTGGGAGCCCTTGGGAGGTGATTGTGGTGATATTTTAATTGTGCTGAAATGTGATTTTATTTTTATGATAACAAATAAAGTTTGCCTGGAAATCAGAGGTCATAGGGAGCCAGGAACAGAAGTCAGGTGGTGGTAGCCCAAGCCCTTAATCCAATCAAATGGCAGGCAGAGTCTCTGTGTGGTCAAGGACACAGCCAAGCATGGTGACATGAGCCTTTAATCCCAACCATAGAGATCTGAGGTCTGTATAGACAGGCAGTGACGAGGAAGTCATGTGACTGGGCTTAGAGCCAATGAGAAGGCATAACAAAAAGGCAATAAAAACACAAGTCAGACAGGAATAAGCTCTCTCTCATGTGGGAAACTATGGCTTGGTGGTAAACTAAAGGGTAGTCAGTGGCTCTTTGCTATTCTGGGATCTCTTCAGCTATTACCCCTGTATTTGGCTGTTTGTTTCCTATTTACTAAGACTGTTTAGAATTTCGTCTACAGGTGATTGTGTCACCATTTCAGATGTTATCGATGCTTTCATAAGTTAAGCTCCAAAGAGCAAGCCTACTCCCTTCATCCCAAGAAGACACAGCTAGAGGGTGTATCTAGCAAATAGAAAGCAGAGTTCCACGGGACAAGAAACATACCAATGTCTTGATCATGGACTTCCCAAACCTGTGAAAAATAAATTCCTGATGATTATGGGCCTGTAACTCCTGATCTTCAGAGGCAGTCTGAACACACTATGAAAGTATCTTTCCACTCCTGACTTGCTATTGTCATTGCTCTTTTTCATCTTAGGTATCGGAAGAGATGTTCTACTTACAGGGTTCTCAGATGCTTCAGTCTCTGGAGAACTCCCTGAGGAAGTATCTCCCTGAGTCCTTAAAGGTGAGAGTAGAACATTCTCAGAGTAACTGAGGACCACACCCTACTATGACAGAGGAGGGAAAGAGGTCAAGACCCACTGCACACTGACATCCATGGCATTTTTCTCACCTATGCTTTTGCTTCCAGAGTAGAAAGAAGTCTCAATAATGTCACTCACCCAATGAAAAAAAAAGCAAAGTGCTATTCCCCACAACTAAAACACATCACTGTTTACTTCCAAAGGATACTTCACAAGTTTTGTGAGACTCTTTCACAAAATAAAAACTTGAAAGAAAGGTGGAGATATAGGTCAATAATAGTGTTTGCCTATCCTCTGCAAGGTCATAGCTTTAACTGCCAGTAGAGAAAAAAAGGATTTTTCTGATTCTTAAATAACAATCACTATTTAGTTGAAATCATGTTAGACATTAAATAATAAGGATTCTGATCTTATTTAAATTTTTTTCTTTGGTTGTATTCCTGACGGGACTCTAGCAGGGGAGTTTTTAAAATATAAAATAAATTAAAAAGTGTATCATCAGATGTCTTTTGTAGAATATATTATCTCAACGAAATAAGATTTAAGGTACAAGAATTTCCAGTTCTCTTTGTATGTATCACATAACGCAGTATAGAATTTTCTGTGAACAAGGATTTGACCTATAGCATGTTCTCAGAAGAGGTGAGGTAAAATTGTATGTAATAAAATACAAATGGTATGGAAACCAAATTTTTATGTGTTGGCCTGGGACTTGCTGTATATCCTAGGTAGCCCTTGAATTTTCAACCTGACTGCTTCAGCCTCCCTATTAGCTGAGATAACAGACATGTGTCACTGAGCCTGGCTAAATCTTAACTTAGGTAAGAAACAATGATCCAGACATATCAACAGGCAGATGATGCAGATCTAAGAATGACCTAGTATGCATATTAAAGCAGCAATCATAAAAATGCTTCAAGGAGTAGTAAGAAAAACACTTGCAATGAATGGAAACCACTCTGAAAACTCTCTGCTCCATAAAATTTGTTCTTCTCATGAAAAGTTAGAAATCTGGAATCCATGAAAAAATTCTATTAGATTCTACAGCAGGGGAGTTCATGAGTTCATTCATAAATCACATCATTATTTACATTTTATTTCATTAATGTTTAAAAGATATCATTGTTAGAATAAGCAACTAGACACTAGGAACCATTTGAAAGATTCATTCATTACATCTTTCCAACAAAAAAACCGTAATGTCATAGAAATGATCCCTGTCCTAGTCAAATATGTTGCAGTTTCCTATTTCTTTGTAATGTGATAACAATTCTACTGTGTTGAAATATTTAGGTTTATGGGACTGTTTTCCACATGAATCAGGGAAACCCATTTAAGGTCAAGGCTCTGGTGGACAAGTGGCCTGATTTTAATACTGTTGTTATTCGACCCCAGGAGCAGGTAAGTTGCAATATAGAATAAATATACCTGTATCTACACATTTGTTGCAATCCTAACATGTGTCTGACTGTATGGTAGATCCCACATTCTACTCCCATCCTAAGAAATAGAAATGAATTGTAATAATGTCAACTAATACTCTGCCAGAAGGATACATGAAACTTCACAAAAATCACAGGGTGTTATAAAGTGTACAAGAAGGGAAATTCACAAAGATACAGTAATAACCCAAGGAGAATGTTAACTAATGGTACAGATGGTACACTTTCATCTTTGTCCATGTTTTTGTTTTGTTTGGTGGCATAGTTCCTCCATCAGCACTGGCTGATTTGAACTGCAAGCATACTTTATTACGTCATTATTTCTTACATCTTGTTTGTAGGATTTAGACGCAACTAATGGAAAGTCATATCAAGTTAAGATCATGTTGAGACACAAAGAATAGTTTGATATTTTATTATAAACATTAAAACAGCATTTCCTGAGGGCTATAGAGATGGCTCAGTGGTTGAGGGCACTGACTGCTGCTGCAGAGGACCTGGCTTTGGTTCCAGGCACTCATGTTATATGGAATCTGACATCCTCTTCTGATCTTTACAGTTATTGCACACATGTGATAAACATACATACATGCAAGCAAAACATTCACACTCATAAAATAAAAATAAGTAAGCCTTTAGAGAAAAGAATATTTTCTAAGCTAGGTTTTGTCTATTCTAACAAGTTAGTTCTTAGTTCCACTGACAACTATTATCCTAGGGTAAAACAAATTTCTTGTATTTAAAAATCCCTGGACTTGAAATAATCCAGCTCATTCTCACCCTATCACAACTTTCCATTGTAATATCAGCTTCCCACTGCAATGCTGCTCTGTATTTTTATCAGTTATCTACAAGGGCAATAAAAGAAGGTAGAAAGTTCTCATCCCCCATCCTCTCCCCTCTAAAGCCCCCACCCCCAGCCCAGTTTACTCATGGAAATCTCATCTATTTTCCCTTCCCAGGGTGATCCATGCATCCATCTCTCTTAGGGTCCTCCTTGTTACCTAATTTCTCTGAAGCTTTGGGTTAATCTGTTTATCCTGAGCGTTACATCAGGCTTGCTGACTCCACATGGGAGCCCTTACCCTTTTGGAGGAAGTGATGGAGGGTGGATTTTTGGGGGGAAGTGGGAGGAGGGATGGGAGATGGATCTGTGGCCAATATGTAGAATGAGTGGAAAAAAATCCTTTTTTTATTAAGATATTTTCTATTTATTTTACATACTAACCACAGATTCCCCTGTCCTCCCTCCTCCTGCCTCCCAGCCTTCCCTGTAACCCACCCCCCATTCCCACCTACTCCAAGGCAAGGTCTCCCATGAGGAGTCAGCAGAGCCTGGTACAATCAATTGAGACAGGTCCAAGCCCCTCCTCCCTGTACCAAAGCTGTGCAAAGTGTTTCACTATAGGCACTAGGCTCCAAAAAGCCAGCTCATGTACTAGGGACAGGTCCTGATCCCGCTGCCTGGGGGGTCCCCTAAAAAGTTCAAGCTAAACAACTGTCTGGCTTATCCAGCCGGCCTAGCCCAGTACCATGGTGGCTCCTCAGCTATTGGTCCACAGTTTATGCATTTCCACTAGTTTGGCTAGTTGTCTCTCTATTTTGTCCAGTCATGGTTTCAATATCCCTTGCTCATGAAATCCCTCCTCTCTCTCATCAATTGGACCCCTGGAGCTCTGCCTGGGACCCGGCCATGGATCTCTGCATCTGCCTCCATCAGTCACTAGATGAGAGCTCTATAATGACAGTTAGGGTATTCAGCTATCCGATCACCAGAGTAGGCCAGCTCAGGCACCTTCTCAACTATTGCCAGTAGTCTATGGTGGAGTCATCCCTGTGGATTCCTGGGAACCTCCCTATAACTCTGCTTTTCCCTATTCCCATGATGTCTTCCTTTATCATGGTATCTCTTTCCTTGCTCTCCCACTCTGTTCCCATTCCAGCTCGAACCTCTCGCTCCTCTGAGCTCTCATCCCCCATCCCTTGCCCTCCATTATACCCCTCACCCCCAGTTTGCTCATGTAGATATCATCCATTTATCCATTGCTGGGTGATCCATGTGCCCTTCCCAGGGTCCTCCTTACTAGCTGGCCTCCCTGGAGCTGTGGGTTGCAGTTGGGTTATCCTTTGCTTTACATCTAGTATTCACTTATGAGTGAGTACATACCATGTTTGTCCTTCTGAGTCTGGATTACCTCACTCAGGATGATTTTTTCTAGTTCCACTCATTTGCCTGCAAACCCCATGATGTCATTGTTTTTCTCTGCTGAGTAGTACTCCATTATGTATATGTACCACATTTTCTTTATCCATTCTTCAGTTGAAGGGCATCTAGGTTGTTTCCAGGTTCTGGATATTACAAATAATGCTGCTATGAACATAGTTGAGCATGAGTCCTTGGGCTATGATTGTACATTCCTTGGGTATATACTCAAGAGTGGTATAACTGGGTCTTGAGGAAGATTGATTGCCAATTTTCTGAGAAACTGCCATACTGATTTCCAAAGTGGCTGTATAAGTTTGCATTCCCACCAACAGTGGAGGAGTGTTCCCCTTGTAAGAATCTTGTACAATAAAGCAGCCTTTGGAGGCATCATAATCCCTGACTTCAAGCTCTACTATAGACCTACAGTAATAAAAAACAGCTTGGTACTGGCATAAAAACTGACATGTAGACCAATGGAATTGAATTGAAGAACCTGACATTAATCTGCACACGTATAAACACCTAATTTTTGACAAAGAAGCCAAAACTGTACAATGGAAAAAAGAAAACATCTTCAATAAATGGTGCTCGCACATCTGGATGTCAGCATGTAGAAGATTCAAATAGATCCGTATCTGTCACCATGCAAAAAACTCAAGTCCAAATGGATCAAAGACCTCAACATAAATCCAGTTGCACTGAACCTGATAGAAGATAAAATAAGAAGTATTCTTGAACACATTGGCACTGGAGATCACTTCCTAAATATAACACCAGTAACACAGACACTGAGAGAGACAATTAATAAATTGAACCTCTTGAAATTGAGAAGCTTTTGTAGGGCAAAGGACATGGTCAATAAGACAAAACAACTGCCTGTAGAATGGGAAAAGATCTTCACCAACCCCAAACCTGACAGAGGGCTGATATCCAGAATATTTAAAGAACTCAAGAAACTAGGCATCAAAATATGTAACAGTACAATTTAAAAAATAGGCTACAGAGCTAAAAAGAGAATTCTAAACAGAAGAATCTCAAATGACTGAAAGACATTTAAGGAATTGCTCAACATCCTTAGTCATCAGGGAAATGCAAATCAAAATGACTCTGAGATACCATCTTATACCTGTCAGAATGGCTAAGATCAAAAGCACTGCAGACAGCTTATGCTGGAGAGGATGTGGAGCAAGGGGAAATTTTCTTTAAAGAAAAAAAAAAGGAGGTAGAAAAAAAGAATGGCTACAGATGATTAATGCTACAGGGAGCAAATCAGAGATTATTCTCAATTCCAAGAAGAAAAATTTTATCAACATGAATGTTGAAGATGACTTAAATATTTTATAAGGCAAAGCAAGAAAATCAATAGTTTTAGCTACAGTATCATTGTACAGTATACAATATTTTACTTAATATCTCATTAAAATTAGAGGAATAAAAGCATTCAAATTACACATTACTGGAAGTAATATTTCTATGATATGTCCCTTGATATTTAAGTAGTCCCATTATGGATTTGTTATATATATATATATATATATATATATATGTGTGTGTGTGTGTGTGTGTGTGTGTGTGTGTGTGTATGCATGTATATTCATTTATTTGCTTTATGTAGTTGTAAATTGCTAAATAATAGTAAGCTATTTTTGAAGGACTGTCTATCTCATTAGCTTTATCATTGGTTCCCAATTTGTAGATGCATATTCTGATTCTGTTTTCAGTATAGACTTTAATATCAGAACATTCATACCTAAGAGCAAGGAGTACCCTTTTAGCTGAATTTTTTGCTTTTAATTTGTTATTTTGATTCTTCTTAATGAATTTTATAACACTCTAGTTTCCCTTGAGTTGGAGTAATATTTTTCAGGGTGTTTTTACTTTGAATTGAGTCAAGGCCTTTTCTCTTGATTTCTCATTGTAAATAATTACAACATAAATACACAGGAACCATTACTTTCAATATTTTAAAATCTCACAATGTAACTGAATACCAATATAACCAAACACCAACCACAAACATTTTGGTTTATTTTTCTTTTCTAAAACAGGACATGACAGACGACCTTGACCACTACATCAATACTTACTTAATCTACTCCAAGGATCCCAACAATTGTCAGATGTTCCTTGGCTCATCAGAAGTCATTAATTGGAAACAACATTTACAGATTCAAAGTAAGAGAATACACAGGTTTGCAAGCCTCAGACACTTAGCATGCTGTTATCTGTTTCTTTGCTCAGTATCTAACCCTACCAAAGGGAACTCTTAAGAGCTTCAGTGTGTAAAGTTTACAAAGGAAATTTTAATGTAATTTCTTACCATCTTAGGATTTATTCTTTAGTATGCCCATATCTTATTAAATAATATAAATAAGAGAGCAATTATTCCATCTCTATTACATTGTCACATTTTCAAAGGAATGTTTTAGTAAACAAGACTATGCCTTTTGGAGTTGCATGATCTAAGATTGAAACCTGACTTAGCCAGTTATTAGCTGTGTGGTAAAGGCTAAATAACTTCTGTTATGGAGACCAGAGTTTCTGTGAGGGAAAAAAAAGGGGGATTATACTACTATTCCAAACATAAAGTCCTTAAAGACTAAAAGAGGCATTTAACAGAAACTTCTTAGGAATATCATATCTAGTTTTATAGAATTTCAAACCTTCTCAGTATCAATTCAAAACAAAAATTATTTTAGCTTACAATTGAATGGGTAGGACATTTGGATCAGGCTCAGCTAAGCAGCTCTACTGTTCTCATGTAGATTCACACATATGAGCTCAGTCATCTGGAGCATTATCTATGGGCTAATAGGAATAGGTTCATCAACAATCCCAAGTCTGGTATTTCATAATAACACTGTGCCAACTCTTAACTACAGGGATGGAAGTAGATTGGGTGACATGTAAAAGTCACAGGATCAGGAACAGAAAGAGAATGTCAACCTCAGTGCCCTCTGAATCATGTTTACTAAATCACATTCTTCCCATGAACCTAAGCTCATAAAACCAAGGTTTATGAGTGAACAAAAGCCAATTCATGATGAGTCATACTAGTGCAATAGAAAGGAATTGAGAACCTTATAGTAATAATTTAATGATTTGAATACATGGAAATTGTCAATTCAGCTTCAGTTGTCCTGATTCTAATTCATCTTATTTGATAACTATAAGTGTACTCTTAAGTAGCCAAAACTTAAATTTAAAAGATACATGGGAGGCATATAATCTTTATCATATGACTCCTGTCATGATTTAGCGTAATACTTGATGATCCTATGTTCATATTCCCTTTGATTCCACTGAAGAGCCTTTCCTAAATGTTAAGATGAATAATGGTATGTCGTTTGCTTCCTCATTTCCCCTATAAGGTTCACAGGCAAGCCTGGACAAAGTTATCAAAAGACTTGGAGTCATTAATTTGGGCAATGTAAAGCATACACAGTGCTTTCTCTATATGATTCTTGAAACAGCAAAGAAATTGGCTCCTTCTTTGGTGGATGCCAAGAACGTAGTGCTCAGCAGTGACAAGGTCAAGCCCATGTAAGTGTTTAAGAAGCTGTTCTGCAACATTCAGCCTCTAACTAATGACGTACCTCCTGCGTTAGATTTCCAAAGTGATCATTAAGAGGTCACCTTAAAACACAGGGCTAACATCAATGCACAGGTGATCTACCATTGTTTTGGAGTCTAGAAGGTAAAAATCAAGACTTGAGAAGTGCTGTATTGCATTGGAATCTACAGGATAGAATTCCTTCTGATCACTTCCAATACCCAGTGCCATTTCAGGAGTATCTTAGCTTTGGGATGCATTTCTTCATTCCCTAAAAACACTTCCACATGACCTTCTTTATCCTCTGTGTCTTTTCCTCTTTTGTTTGTTATGAGGACACTTATCAATAGATTTGGGACCCACAAAATAATTGGGATGAACTTATATTAAAGTCTTAAACTTGTATATTCAAAGATCATTTTTCTAAGCAAGATTATCTGCATAAAAGGGCTGGCAAGATGGCTCAGCAACTAAAGGTGCTTGCTGACAAGTCTGATTATCTGAATTCAATCCCTGGGACCTATGTGATGAAGAAGAGAACCAACTCCCTAAAGCTATCCTCTGATCTTCACACAGGAGCATGTAACATCCATATATATTTATGTGATTAAAAACTGTAATTGCCTATGCAAGTTGAATATAGGTTATTGTTTAATCTGCCAGGCCCTCACTACCTCTGCTATCATTGGCCCTGGTAACTATCCAACCAATATTCTGCAGAGTAGCTGACTAATCACAATAAAATTTAAGTAAGAACTAAATCTCTCTCCTGCTTACAAGATTTCAATGCTTCCTGACATACTTTCAAATATTTCTGAACTTCTCAGCCCTCTAAGAAATTTTCATCTACCTCTCAGGCCTTACATTTTATCTTGTTTCTTCCCTCCAAAACTTCTAACCTTTGTCAAAAACATTACAAGTTCATTTTAAAAACACAAACTGTTTTTTAGACATGAGTCCAAAATTAGAGGCTGAGTCATTCTTTCAAGCAAAGTGTTCTGATGGTGGAAGTCTAAAGAGGAAGAGGTGGATTTTATAGACTGAGAAAAGCTAAAACAACACAACCAAAATTTTGTCATTTCAATGTTATTTCCTGTGTAAAATAGGAAAGGAAGATACACATTAGAATTTGACAGGTTGTTTCACATTAGGTTACTTCAAGTTGATTATTTTGGTAAGAATTAAAGCAAAGGGAATCTCATTCATGTTCTCTATCTCTCTCTTTTGCTCACTCACTCACTGTCTTGCTCTGTCCTTCTCTCTGTCAGAAAGTCAGTTAACAATATAATATTGGTTATGTGACATGAAGCATTTATGTGAATGATTTCATATTGTTTCTAGTGTTAAAGCTAAATGCAGAAGTTAATGTAGAATAATGCTACACCACAGCTTCCCTACCATTTCTTCTTGACTTTCATTAGCTCAGACCTCTAAGATTATCTCCTCTCTATTGAAATCTTCTCTCTCCTATGCAGGTCAACCTTTATATGAATGACTTACTTTGTTATCCAGATCTGCTCACAGGTTACTTTATCAGAGTCTTGGGTTAAACACCTCAATAAAAGTCACCACTGTGCAGGATTCAGATTTATTTTGCTCATAGCACTCCTGAGTGTAGTTGGAAGGTTTCCTGTGCTTGCCCAGCACCAAGGTCTCACAGACACTTCTAAAATTCCTGTGTCCCTCCTGGTCCTGCAACCACCCAGACCCAAATAAACACAGAGGCCTGTATCACTTTTTAAAACTATGGCCATGGCAGGCTTTTCACTAGCTAGCTCTTACATCTTAAATTAATTCATTTCTATAAATCTATACTTTGCCACATGGCTTGTGGCTTATCAGTACTTTACATTTTGCTTCTTCTGACGGCGGCTAGCAGTGTCTCCCTCCTCTCTTTTCTTTATTCCTCTCTCTCCAGTTAGAATGTCCTGCCTAACCTCATTCTGTCTCACCATTGGCCAAACAGCTTTATTTATTAACCAATCAGAGCAACATATTTTTACAGCATACAGAATATCACCCATCACCTGAATATTTGAAACTAGTTAAAATTTATTCTACAGATTTAATGTTTGATTCATCCTCTGACAATAATGAAAACCCTGCAAGAGCTGGGATCATCAGTAGCTGGTACATAGTATGTTTGAAACAAATACGTGTTCAGTGAATTCTCTGCATGGAACAACTGGATTCTAATAAAAATATTTTGAACACATTTTACATTGTTCCCATTTATGTTTAAATTAATGTTGAGTAGATCCAAAAGCTGACAGCATATGATTTGAGGATGATCAGCTCCACAACTCTCTGTGAAATTTTCTACCTAGAAGAACTCTGTTCTCTTTGTATACTACATGGCAACCTGCAGAACACTCCCATCTAGAAGCTACTGGGAAGTGTTGTCCTGGTATGAGCTAGAGGTTAGTCTAATCTCTTGACAGAAAGCAGAATCTGATGGTGGAATAGCTTGCTCAGCACATGGATGACAGATCCTGTAACTGGAGTGGAAATAGTGTGTCTAGCTCTACCTCCAGAAGTCATTCCAAAATAACTCCCAAAGCTTCCTCACACCATTGCAGGTATCTTCAGACATCAGGACTCAATGACAAGGGCCATTATTCCACATTTCTGCCCATCTTTGCACTTGACTTTATCTTTTGTGAATCACAATGCCTAAGCACCACAGGATACTAAATTCTATGATTCTGCACTTTGGCTTTTCTATTTGCTACATGTGGTTTAGTAGGCTTGCTTATCTGAAAAATTCTTTTCTTTTACATAAAACAAGTCTGAGCATACTTGAACTTTCTAACTAGAAAGATCATATCTGAATTCTTTAACTGGAAAGATAATGGTTATGGGCAAATAAAAATTGGAAATGTTGCCTGGAGCACTTTTACTCTGTTAGGCACTGAATCTGAGCCCCCATCACACTGACTGGCTAGTCTACAGTACACGTTACTTATGAGCTCTGCTCACTAGATGAGGAAATGCAAAAGATGAAGAGTAATTAATCAGCAGACTCATGTTCACAGTGCTGATAGGAACTCAGACAGTCTCGCTACAGAACACACTATCCTAGATATTCTACTTTTTGCCTCTTGGGGCAATTTAGGGGGAAATAATTAAAATTATTCATAGCCTACATGATTAAGAACTGTTCTTTCCTCTTGTTCTCAATAGTAACCAAGAGTTGTTCAAATTCGCCTCTCTGGATGTTACACATGCTGCACTGGTGAATAGCATCTGGCATTTTGGTGGCAATGAGAAAAGCCAGAAGTTCATTGAGCGCTGTATTCATACCTTCCCCAGCTTCTGTATTATGGGGCCTGAAGGAATCCCCATGTCTTGGGCCTTGATGGACCACACTGGAGAAATGAGAATGGGAGGCACCTTACCTCAGTACCGGCGCCAGGGTCTCATTTACCATATTGCTTCCCACCAGATTCAGGCTCTAGGAAATCTCGGCTTCCCCTTGTATGCACATATAGATAAAGCTAACTTCACCATGCAGAGAATGGCTGCCAGGATGGCTTATGTCACCATGCCCTGTACCTGGAACCAATGGAATTATGTGCCTCAATAAAGCTGGAAAAGAGTGATGAAGGGAGCATGCTTGTAGATGGAGAAATGGCTGAGTGAACAAAGAGAAGTAATAAATTGTCATTAGTGGGTGTGTGTTTCTCGAAAGCAGAGGTACATCATGAACTGCACATACTATTTCTCTGCCCTCATGTATCTCATGCACTTAACTCCATTTCCTCATCATCACTTTCTCCTGCTCTAACTCTGTTACAGGCCCCACATTCTCAGGATCTCTCCAACACAGTGGTTCTTAAAATGCTGTGACCCTTTAATACAGTTCTTCATGTTGTAACTCCCAACTATAAAATCATTTTTGTTGCTACCTCATAACTGTAATTTTGCTACTGTTATGAATCATAATGCATATATCTAAGTTTTCTGCTGGTCTTAGGTGACCCTTGTGAAAGGATTGTTCAACTTCCAAAGGTGTTGTAATTCACAGGTTGAGGACACTGCTCTAAACACATTTAGCTGAATTGTATTCTTTTCTATTTTGCTTTGTTGGCTTTCAATCCATGCCCATTAGCCAGTAGGTTTATTTTGTGACCTATCCCACTACTCACATGCATACCTCCTCTAGCTTTCTGTTGTTTTTTCTTTTATTGGCTAGAGAAATAGCTTGCTCATCTAAAAAGGTCTATTCAAAATCATTCTCTCCCAGGTCACTTCCTAGATGTTATATTGTTAATATGTACAAACTACTACACATGCACACACAGATGCACAACACATGTGGTTCAGTTGTAAAATTATTAGGAAAGAAACTAGGGATCAGCAAGTAGAGGTGCTTGCAGCTAAGCCTAATAACCTGAGTTTAATTCCTAGGACCCATGTTGTGAAAGAAGAGAATCAATCCCATCACATTGTCCTCTGACCTCCACAGGTATGCTGTGACATGTACACTCACAAATAAATAAATGTAATTTAAAAAATACTATTTTTGTGTATTTTTTCAATGACTTTTCACAATTAGTTCCTATACAAGGAAAGAGAAATTAGCATTGTTCTAAAGGTTGAGCTTTGTTACTCCATTCTAATGTTTATTTTTAATAAATCTATTCTCTATTTATAGAAACTTAAAAGCTAGAAGGCAAAGCACTGTAGGGAGAGGAAAAAACTGTTGTGTGGTATTTTGATCATGTTCTGATAAATAAAGCTTGCTTGGAGTCAGAGGGCAGAGCTAGCCACTAGCCTACCAAAGTTAACCACAGAGATTTGGGAGGACTAAAGACAGATAGAACAGAAAGTAGTAAGGTGAGGCAGAGAGGGACTGTGGCTCTTTTGGAGAAAGGAATGGAGCAGTTAGGAGAGGTCTGGTGGCTTCTCTGCTTCTCTGATTCTTCAGGTATCTGACTCCCTAACTTTTATTGATAAAGAATAATTAGATTAATTCTTCATATTTTGTCCAACTTTTGGGGCACAAAAAAATTGCAGCTGCTGTTGGCAGCCACCACCACAGGCCACAGATGCTAGTTTCCTATCTTGCCTCAAGTCCTCTGAGCAGAGTCTGGGATTTTCCTGGTGCAGCTTCTTTACAACAATCTCCAAAGACCACAGGTACCTGGGCTCCAAATGCCACTCAAGTGAGCATCCCACTTCCAGCCAGCTCTGCCTTCAGGCTGCTCTGTGCTCTCACTTTCTGCCCATTACCAGTGCTACTTCCACATGCTCCCCTGTGTCTGCCTTTCAGACAGTGGCTCCTTGGCTCCTTTTTTCCATGGGCTGTGGACTTCTCCTGGACCTCTTCCTCAGGCTGCTGCCACACTAGGTTAGCCTCTTTGACACCTGCTCAGGCTTCTATTGCTGTTGCAACCGCCACATAGGAAGTGCAAGCAGCTGCAGTTATCCACAGCCAGGCTGTGCACCACCTGCGTTCTCTGCCCAGGTGTGCTATGTAACTTCAGCCAGCCTCACACTCCACTGTCATTGTTGGCAGATGTGAAGAGACACCTGAGAATTCTACTTTTTTAAATTTACTATATGTGTTTTGATTTTACACATCTGCCATGGGTTCCTCTGTCCTTTCCCCTCCCACCCCCGCCCCCACCTTCCCCCCAGCCCCTCCCCTCCATTCCCATCTCCTCCAGGGCCAAGACTCCCCTGGGGATTCATTTAAACCTGGTGGATTCAGTACAGGCAGCTCCAGTCCCCTCCTTCCAGGCTGAGCATGTGTCCCTGTGTAAGCCCCAGGTTCCAAACAGCCAGCTCATGCACTAAGGACAGGTCTGGGTCCCACTGCCTGGGTGCCTCCCCCACAGTTCAAGCCATTCAATTGTCTCACTTATCCAGAAGGCCTGCTCCAGCTGGGTGCTCCACAGCCCCTGGCTCATAATTCATGTGCTTCCATTAGTTTGGCTATTTGTCCCTGTGTTTTTTCCAATCTTGGTCTCAACAATTCACACTCTTACAGTCCCTCCTCTTTCTCTACAATTGGACTCCAGGAACTCTACCTGGGGCCTGGCTGAGGATCTCTGCATCCACTTCCATCAGTTATTGGATGAGAATTCCAGCTCAACTGTTAGGGTGTTTGGCCATCTGATCACCAGACTAGGTCAGATCAGTCTTTCTCTCGACCATTGCCAGCAGTCTACAGGGATGTATAATTGTGGATTTCTGGGGACCTCTCCAGCACTCTGCCTATTCCTGTTCTCATGTGGTCTTCATTTATCATGGTCTGTTATTCCTTTTTTTCCCTTTCTGAGAATTCTTAAAGGGGGAAATTAGTTTTAAAAAGAAAAGAAAAGGAGAGAGGAAGTTTTTTTTTTCCTCTCATTTTAAGAATGGGATACATGATGCACGGAGTTCAGTCTCTGCATAGTTACACAATGGATGGTTTGAAAATGGAACAATTAAATAAGTGGATAATCAATTTAGCTGGGAGTCATAATGTCAATTATCATTTTAATAATTCTTGTTTTATCCCTAAAAATGTTGGTTGATAACAATGCCAAATATGAAAAATTGACTGATAAGATAAAGTCTTTAAAAAGACAGACTAGTGGAACTAAGAAAAATATTCACACACAGACAAAGGAGTTTAAAGCAGAAGTTACCACCCCCATGGCATTATGAAACTGAAGGGAAGCAGCCCAAGGTTATTACAAAGCCAACATTAATTTATCCAGTTACCATTCAAGAATGACCACCAGATAACAGGCATACCCAGGGCTATTCAAAAGTTAACTGGGAACCTATAGAAATAAATACTAGATTTTAAGAGTTTAAGGGAGCAGTAGCTTCATATGGTATGCATTCAGCTTTTGTGAAGCAAATGTTAAATTCATGGGCCATTCAGAACAGAATTATTTCACAAGATTGGAAAGATTTAGTTACAGCAGTATTGGGATCTGGACCTCAGTTACAGTGGACTACCTGGTAAAGAGATGAAGCTAGGACATAGGACAACAGGTAGGGTTAGAGGTTATAAGATTTCCCAAGATCAAATCCTTGGTGAAGGCCATAAAACTGATGTGGGAAAACAGGTTATATTTGATGATCACACCCTCTCCCTATGTACAGCAGCTTTACGTGCTTGGGACAAGATTGAAGAATCAGGAAAGAGAACTGAGCCATTTACTAAAATTGTACAAGGCCAAAAAGAAGACTTGACTGATTTTTTTTCTTTGCAAATATTGACTTCAGCTGTAAATAGAATAATCTCATATTCAGAAGTTAGACAAATATTAATTGAATATTTGGCTTTTAAACATGCTAATTTAGAATGTAAATAGTGATCTGGCCTTTAAAGGTAAGATTAGCACCAATAGATGAATGGATTAGGAATAGAGTTGATATTGGATCTCATGCTTATGATGATACTTGTATAGGAGAAGTGACTGCTAAAAATTTTAAGAAAAATCAAAAGGTTAGATCTTTTAATTGTGGTAAACCAGGTGAACTGAAAAGGAATCGCATGCAAGGTGTTCTCAGGAGAAATTTTTTTTCCCCTAGGGAGAATCAAAACAGAAGGCCCTAGGCTTCTGGAATATGCAGATGATATGGCAAAGGCTGACATTGGACTAATGAATGTAGATCAACATGGAACAGGCAAGATAACTGTTTGGTATCAGGAAATGCCATACAGGGCCTCTTTCAGGCCATTGTATCAAATTTGGTTTGGTCATTCCCTGAATTGGGGAATCTCTTCCACAGAACAATTAAAAGACATAATGTTATAGAAAACCGTACTGCTCTGGATGACAGAATTGCATTTGAAGAATAAAACAAAATTTTCAGGAAAAACCATAAAGCAAATATTTTGGCAAATTTCTATAAGTGATGAAAGACCAAAGTTAAAAGTACAAATAAATGACATTGTAATTGAGGATTTGGTAGACACAGGGGCAGATGTAATAATAAGTGCACCAGGGTCTTGGCATCCAGTTAGCCTCTTCAGGAGGTAAATGTTCAGCTTTTAGGGATGGGAACTTTATCTCAGGTAAAATAAAGTGCAAGATGGATTGAATATATAGGGCTGGAAGGACAAGAGAGGATAATTAAAGTCATATGTGGCTAACATAGCAATGAATTTATGGGGATATGATTTATTACAGCAACAGAATAACCAGATTAACATTCCTCTAATCTCAGAAACAAACCGTAAACTATTGTATGTTTCTGGGGGAAAATACTAAAAGCTATTATCAAGAACAGTCACCAACCATTCAAGTTGTACATAAACAGGGGACAACAGCTGCTGATCTTTTAAAGGCACCAAAGTTAATCAGCTATTGCTAGGAAATATGCTAGACACCTCAGAATTTTATAAGAAACACCATGTTAATAGCAAGAGTTTAAAGAAATAATTTTTTTATCACTTGGCAACAAGTCAATGAAATTATAAGGAAATGTCCTACTTGTTCTTTGTATAACCAAACTCCACTACTGCAGGAAGTATCCCAAAGGGTACTCACAGAAACAAAATTTGGCAAATGGATATGTTGAATTTTGCAGAATTTGGAAAATTAAAATATGTACACCATACCAGGATTTCAATTGGCCACTGCTTTGAGTTCTAAAAAGGCTAATTCTGTAGTTATACATTTTTTAGTTATACATTTTATATGGCCATCATAGAAATACCTTTACAAATTAAGACTGAAAATGCTCCAGCGTATGTCTCTAGTAAAATAAGACAGTCTTTTGCATATTACAACATAAAGCATGTTACAGGTAGACCATACAATCATACAGGGCAAGCACTTATAGAAAGATTGAATTGAACTCTAAAAGATATGCATAATAAACAGAAAGGGGTAATTAAGACACCCAGAGATAGATTGCACAATGCTTTATTAACTTAATTTTTTTTTTTTTAGTTCTTGCAATCTTTGAGGGAGGATGGGGAAATGGGAAATGAAAATGATATAATTATATGGTAAAATAAAAAATAAATAATCAAAGAAAAATTTAATGCTAATGAGAAAGCAATGACAGCTGCAGAGAGATGTTGGATAATAGAAAAAAAATGCTGAATTAAACCAACCTGTATACTTTAAGTATATGTTGACCTCAGAATGGAAACCAGGATATGTGTTATATTGGAGAAGAGGTTTTGCTTTTGTTTCCACAGGAGAAGAAAAACTGTAGATACCATCAAAGTTGATAAAGATTAGATTCAAACAGATCACCTCTTGATTAGAAGAGGTGATCGTTCATCAAACAGCATGACCATTCAATATTAACTAACTTATAAGGCTAACAAATGATTTTCATTTGATCACATATAACTTGCCAAAAGGTAAACTCATCAATATTAGGGTTGGGGCAGGGTTTTGTTTTTGTCTTTCTAGGAGAATGAAAGCATCCAACTAACAATTCTGAAGACCATTGGACAAATGAGACATTGGAAGAAGAAAGATGAATCATCCAGAGAAAATATTCCAAGAAAAAGAGTAAATTGGCCTATTGGTATACCACATAAAATTTCATAAATCATCCCAAATGTTTGTTTCTGCTATTCTCTACTGATATTAGTGCAAATGGTCTTTTTGTAGTCCCAGTTCAATTAAAAATTAAGGTTAGCTTTGGAGTTGAAGCATGGCTCTCTCCTCTAAACTCAAGTATGCTTATTAAAGTAAAAGCCAAAATCTCTGTCTGTGTCAAAAGATCCACCTGATATGGGACAGAAGAAAAACAAAAATTAAAGGACTATTCTATTGCCACTAATCTCATAATTTTTTTGTTTTATTTTGACTCTTTAAAACTTATAAAATTTATATTATTTTAAAATTTATAAGATGAATATATACATTTATTTAAACTTTTGTCATGATATTAACATTCATATAGAGTACTAACTGATTCTAGATAGAAGGCTTCTTCTAGCATCCTGTATGTGATTTTAGGTTTGAGTCTTTATTAGGTAATAAGGAATTAAGTTTTTGTACTCTGGATGTACATATCAAATTGTAGCCATTTAACTTCTTTGAGATCTGCTGCATATAATATTTAAAACATTTAAGTTTTCTGCAGTAACTATGACCATTCGTAACAGTGGTCTTTGAAGTCTCCAAAAGGAGGATTGGGCCCCACAACAACAATTCCAACGTGTTTGTGGTAATGCCACCAAGCTGACAAACATTACTCAAAGATCGGCTTTGGACTACAAACTGCGTAGGACAGTTTCAAGGTGGCTAACTGAGATGGTCCAGCCTCACACACTACTCTAGCCAGGACTTGAGATAAACCCGGGACTTTCCCATTATACAAAGATTGCATAACAAATGATCCTACTAGTTTTCCCAAGACTTAACAATCATCCCATTTTTTTAGGGTTTCCTAAAGAGGCTGTTGCCTCCAGACAACAGGAAGTAATTTTAAAAACATGACACCCAAATTCCCAAGACATGGGGTAGGCATTATTTGGTCATTCAGTAGGTTATAGATATTTGCCATTGTTTGGAGGGTTGGTTACAAGTTGTTATTGGTAATGATCAGGAAAAAAGCTTAACAAAGGAGATTAGATTCAGGGATCTTGTACTAAAAAGAAAAAGAGAGATATAGAAATGATAGAATAAAAGGATAGGTTACTAAATCAACTTTTAAACCAGAAAAGCAACCACTAGTCTTAAATATTTTACGTATATATGGATTTTTGTTTATTGATACCAATTTGAGGGTTATTTTTGTTATACTGTATATGTATTTCTACTCCTGTTTAAGATTTTTTTGTGTATTGATACAAATTTAAGTTTATTTCTGTTAGAGCTGTAGTATCTATGTTTCTATTCTTGTTAAAGGTACTGTAGCTATACAGCTCATTTAACAATGTAATATAAATTTCCAGTCATTGAAAGTTATTATTACAACTATTTAGGATAATAAAGAAATGCAGGTTAGTAGTTAGTCATTTATTACAATCAAACTTGTAGTCACGTTAGGTATGTTTTCAAGGTCAAACGATATATTTTGATAGACAGGTGATCTTCAAACACTTCAGAGATCTACAGAATATGGCATTTAAGATGTTTTAATAACATGCTTTTTATGACAATGAGACATATCTGCTCCTGGCAGCACCAATCTACTTCAGAGAAGACGGTGGGCATCAAAGAAACTTTACATGGAATTTACTCTCTTTGTGGTAAAAATTAGCCACTGGGCAAGAAACTGCCCTTGCCTCGACTGATGACAGTATGGCATCCAAACTGGACAAACAGGACACAAAAGAAAGTGAATGCCAAACTTTGCCAAGACAATGCAGGACAGTCCTTCAAAATTCCTGCTTCACAGAAAAGTCTGTCAGATATTCTAGACCTTCAGGCTGAAGATAGATTCCCCAACATTATAGAGGCACCTTGGGTAACTCTCTAGGAAGCTAGCTGTTTCTATCATTTCTTAATTTTAGAAATAGTTTGTTCTACACTTCCTGTTTACTTGGGTAATATTGTATCCTTCTCAGGTCTCTGATGAAATTGAAGATAGATAGTTATAGTTTTCCTTGTTACCAAATTCAAAAAAGAAACTCACAGAAGAGGTGCAAATTGTATAAGGTTAAGAGACATAAAAAGATAGTTTTAGGTTGGTAATATAGGATAGAAAGTGAATTAGGTACAACACTTTGGAGTCACCAAAATAGGATAGATAATGGAATGTTTTCTCTCAAATTGTCAAATTCAAAGAAACTGGACATTGTTAATGTAACTCTTACTTGTATACATTTGTATTTAGTTATTGTACTTGTTGTACATAGTTTTACTGTTAGTTAAAACTTTTTCTTTTTTTAGTCAAAAAGGGAGAAATGTGGTATGATATTTTGATTGTGTTCTGACAAATAAAGTTTGCTTGGAGTCAGAAGGCAGAGCTAGTCACCAGCCCACTAAAATTAACCACAGATGTTTTGAGGGACTGAGGATAGATAGGACAGGAAGTAGTAAGGTGGAACAGAGAGGGATTTCAGCCCTTTTGGAGGAACAGAGACGATAGGAGAGGACTGATAGCGTCTCTGCTTCTCTGCTTCTTCGGGTTCTTAATGTGATATCTGACTTCAGAATTTTTATTGATGAAGAAAAATTGATTTTTAACTTTGCTAATCTAATACTGATAATTAGATGAACACTCCAGGGAACAACAGCACTCAAAGCAGAAATATGGATGTCTATTATGTAGGAGAGAGGAAGAAGGGGGGGTGAGGAAGGAGAAGAGAAGCAAGACTGTGGTGCTGAGGGAAGGGAAGAAGAGAGAGAGAGAGAGAGAGAGAGAGAGAGAGAGAGAGAGAGAGAGAGATCTTAGGTTGTAGAAAGACCATCTCTTCAGTAGAAAAGATAAATGGTGTGTTTACAATCTTATTAGATGAGTTTAAATAATTTTTTCTGAACATGTTGCCAGCAACAACCACCTAAGGCTCCCACAGCAGGCATCACTCTCTGAGTTCCTCAGTCCAGCCCTCAAATCCTTCCATTGCGAGTCCTGTGGCTCCAAGCAGTTGTTTAAGTTTTTTCCCTTTCAAGTTTCCTGGAAATGACAGAATATTTACTTTCATTTTCAATCTAAAACCAAACCACACAGGAGTTCATTTCAAAACGAGGCTTTAATATGCCTTTCTTATTCCATTTTTAAGTCAGCTATGATTCAGAAAGTTTAACAATTTGTTTTTAGGAACCTATAAATTACGTAATGTGTATAAGCACACACACACACACACACACACACACACACACACACACACACACACTATAAAGCTTAAAGAAATAAAATTCAAATGTAAACATAATAAATTTGGATAATCTAATGATACAGAAGATCTTCCAAACTATTTATGTTTAATTTATTTCTTTATTTTACATCCCAATCACAGCTTCCCTTCCATTTCTCCTCCTACTTCTTCCCCCTTCCTCCCATTCACTCCCCTAATCCATCCCTCCTTTGTATTTGCTCAGAAAGGAGCAGACCTCTCCTGTGTGCCAGCAAAGCATGGCCTATGAAGCTGCCATAAGACCAAATATCTCCCCCTATATTCAGTCTGGGCAAGGCAATCCAGCATGAGTAATAGATTCCCAAGACCCAGTTAAAGCACCAGGGATAGCTCCTGCTCCCATTACCAGGAGTCCCACAAACAGACCCAGCTGCACAACTGTCTCATATATGCAGAGGGTCTAGGTCAGTCCCATGCAGGCTCCCTGGTTGTTAGTTCAGACTGTGAGTTCCCATGAGCCAGACAAACTGTATCTGTGGGGACTTTTGTGATGTTCCTGAACCCCCTGGCTCCTGAAATCCCTCCTTTCTCCTCATCAGGACTCCCCAAATTCAGCCCAATATTTGGCCTTGGGTCCCTGAATCTACCTTCAGTTACTGGATGAAGACACTCAGGTGACAATTAGGGTAGCTACCTATCCGATTACAGGGATGACCAGTACAGGCTATGCATTCACTGCTGCCAGGAGTCTTTGAAAATCAATACAGCAGTTTTTCAAAAAATTGGGAATCAATCTACCTCAAGACCCAGCAATACCACTTTTGGGCATATACCCCCCAAAGGATGCTCAATCATACCCATAAGGATACTTGTTCAGCTATGTTCACAAGCACCTTTATTTGTAATAGCCAGAACCTGAAAACAACCTAGATGCCCCTCAATGAGAGAATGGATAAAGAAAATGTGATACTTTTACACAATGGAGTATTACTCAGCTACCGAAAACAATGACACCAGGATATTTGAAGGCAAAAGGGTAGAACTAGGGGAAAAAAATCCTTAATGAGGTAACCCAAACCCAGAACAACAAACATGGTGTGTACTCACTCATAACTGGATATTAACTGTAAAGGATAACCATGCTACAATCCACAGCCTCAGAAAGATTAGGTAATAAGGGGGCCCAAGTGGGGAACATATGGATCTCCTTGGGAAGGGGAAATAGAAGAAATCCTGTGGGTGAACTGGGGGCATGTGGGTATGGGAATTTGAGGGATCAGGTTGGGGATGGGCAAAGGGGGCGATTACTGAGAGAGATGACTGGAAAGGGGGACCTTATAGAGTTGGGTAGAAGCGTGTTGCAAGAGAAACTCCTATGAGTCTACAAAGATAGGCCCAGCTAAGACTCTTCCAAACTTTTATAAATATCTAGAAATAGCATACAGTTAAGTTTTAATCAGTTACTTCATTATGCAAGGTAAATCTGAGGAATTCACACTCTACTAGTACAAAATACAGCACAAGTTATAGGCATATAAAACATTAAATAGGCTGAACTTCCTTTATAAGATAAAGTGTTACTGTATATCTGATCCTTTAAATATACATACTAATTCAATTTTAATATATTTTTATTAATTCTTTGAGGATTTCATACAAGGGTATTTTGATCATATTTACCCCCCTACTTCACCCTCTATCACATCCTGGATTTCCCCTCTTCTGCCTCACTCTCCTCAACTTTGTATCTTCTTTTCCCCCCTTTTTAAAATAACTTACCAAGTCAAATGTGTGATGTCTGTATCCTCATGAGTGTGGGGCCATCTACTAGACTGTGGTCAAAACTAGATTGCCCTCCCCTAATGCCATCAACTGTCAATGGCTCCTCAATTTACAATGGAGGCTTACAAATCCTTTCCAGTTCCCATGCTAGAATATTGCCTGGTTTGCTATTGTATAGGTCTTGTAACAGCTGCTGTGAGTTCATGAGAACAGTTGTCATATCCAGAAGATGCTGTTTTACTCCAGTATTTCCTGTTCTTACAATATTTCCCCTACCTCTTCTGTGATTGTTCCTGAGTCTTGGTTGGGGGGGGGGGTACTATAAATGTCCCATCTGTGGCTGCTCACTCCACTGTAGCTGGAAATTTTCCTGTGTCCAAGCTGGCTGGCAGTCGGGACAAATCTCTCCCACTTGAGTTCCCCAAATAAGCACACAGAGGCTTATATTTAATTATAAATACTTGGCCATTAGCTCAGGCTTATTACTGACTAGCTCTTATACTTAATTTAACCCATAATTCTTTTTTATGTTTAGTCACATGGTTTGATACCTTTTCTCAGCTTTGCCTTGCCGTCTTGCTTCCTCTGTGTCTGACTGGTGACTTCTGACTCAGCCCTTCTTCTTCTCAGAATTCTCCTGGTCTGCTTATCACACCTATACTTCCTGCCTGGCTACTGGCCAATCAACATTTTAGTTATCAACCAATCAGAGCAACACAAATTCACAGCATACAGAATGACATTCCACAGTGACTTATTTTCTGCAGTTAGAGTTGTGAGCTTCTGTATTAACTACTGTCCAATGCATAAGAAAACTTCTCTGATAATGTCTGAGAGCTACACTTATTCTATGTCGTATAAGAGCAGGAAAAAAAGCATATTTGTGAAAGGTCTTGTTATCACCTGTTACTGATGCTGTTGATATCAGATGAAAACAGACAAGACTTGTGTTTGTAATTTCTAAAATACATAATTCTTATTTTCATTTGTCTATGTCCTATTTACTTTTCTATTGCTGTGGTAAAGCACCATAACCAAGGCAACTTATAAGAGAAAGAGTTTAATTGACTTACAGTTTTAGAGGATTAGAGTCCATGATGGTGGAGCAAGGGTACAGTGGCAGGGACAGCTGGAACAACAGCTGTGAGCTCATATCATTTTCTACAAATAGAAGGCACAGAGAAAGAAATACTGGGAATGGCAGACATGTCTTGAAACAATCAAGTCTGCCCCCAGTGACATACTTCCTCTAATAAGGCCACACCTCCTAATCTTTCCAAAACAGCTCCACCAACTGAGGACTAAATGTTCAAATAGATGAGCCTCTGGAGACCATTTTCATTAAGATCATCATGGTGTGTATTCATAGTATATGGTATATTTTGAGCTATGAGGGCATTTTCATATAAACATACAATATACTTTTGAATGTATTCCACACCCTACTCCCCTCACATAACTTTCCCATCCTTCACTCCTCCTGTTAGTACCCCCTCTGTTCATATATATTCTAAGAACACATACACGCCAATAGACACACACATATAAAAAGAATCAGAAGTGAGAGGAAATATGTGATATCTGTCTTTCAGAAACTGACTTGTTGGTTTAATATGATTGTTTTAAGTTGCACTGATTTCTGGCAAATGATACAACTTCACTTTTCTTGCTGGGAAGTCCATTGTGTATTTAAACCACATTTCTTTAATCATTCTTTCACTGTTATGAGCACCTAGATTATTTCGTAACTTGCTGCAAACAGCAACTACCATAAACAATGATCAGCAGTTGTCTCTGTCCTGGGTTAACTTTGAGTAACCACATGGACGTGGAAAGGCCTGGTCGTGTGGCAGCTCTAGGGTTAGTGTTTTGAGGAGCCTTCATGGTGACCGGACAAGTTTGCATTGAAGCCAGCCGTATATGAGGGATCCTTTGTCCTCCTATTCACCAGCATTTGTTACTTGTTTTCTTGATGGCTATCATTCTGAATGGCATGAGAAGTAATTTCAACACTGTTTTAATTTGCAGTACTCTGATGATTAGGGGCTTGGTCATTTTTTTTCATATGTGTACTAACCCTGTTTGAGAACTTTATTCATTTCATTAGCTCATATATTAATTGGGTCATCTGATCTATTTGTTGTTGTTGTTCTTCTTCTTCATGTATTCTAACTGCTGATCCACTATCAGGTATACAGCTAGCACAGACTGTCTTCTGTTCTGTAGCTTAGTCTTCACTTGATGTTGTTTACTTTGGTCCATAAATGCTTCTGAATTTAATAAAGTCTCTGTTGTCAATTGTTGGTTTCCTTTCTCTTTTAACTTTGTCTTTGTGTGTGTATGGGGGGAGCACATATGCCAAATGGAGACCAGAGAATAATTCTGGGTAACAGGTTTTTCCATTGAGTATGCCTGCAAGCTGGTTCACAAGCTTCTGGGGATTCTTCAGCCTTGATTTCTCACATTTTTGTAGTAGTACAGGGTTTACACACACATGGACTACCACATCTGGCTTTAGGTAGGTTCTGAATTTTGAACACACATCGTCACGCTTGCACAGCAAATGCTTTATTCACTGAGCATCTTGCCAGGCCCTTTCTTCCTTTTCATGGACAGATAAATGTATTTTTCTGTTACATGTGTTAAGTAGTGTTATCATACATAAAGTACACATTTAAAATGTACCCAGCCCACATCAGGGCCCTCTATAGATATCTATTGTCATGCATCTCTCCCCAAGTTAGTGGCAGAACTAACACCACCTCCAACTATAACCTTCAAACCCACAGCTGATACTTTTAAGCATGGAGCTGGGTTGGGATCAAACAACTGCAAAGTAATCAGCATGAACTTCAGAAGCCTGCTGCTGGCTGCAGACTGCTTGTCGAGATAGGCTTGGCAAGCTCTAATGTTCTGCAGAACAACTGACTGGAGTCAATTACTTAAAGGAGAAGTGTTAGTAAACCAGAGTTGCAGATTCTTCTGAGAGATGAAGTTCAGTGCTAGTGCATGCTTATGTACATGTGTATACATCCATATGTGTGTATATGTGTATGTGCATGCATGGATGTGTGTGCATGTGACATGAAAGAAGGGGGCTCTTTGAGAGGAAAGAGAACCATCAAGAAGCAGGATGGAGAACAAGAGAGGCTATGGAGGGAGTGTGAATATGAGCAAGATACAATGATATACATGTATGAAAATGGCAGAGAAACCTGTTGTGCTTTCTAGACACATTAAAATTCCATCTAAAAAAGATTAGGATGGGCTAGGGAAAGAACTTGCCACATGGGTATGAGAACCTGAGTTTGGGTCCCCAGCACCCATATAAGCTGGACATTACAGCACCCACCTCTGAATTCTGCCTTCCTATGACAAGACAGACAATGGAGACAGAAACAACCCCTGGCACAGGCAGCAGTGAACAAGGAACTGTCTCAAACAAGGTAAAAAAGCAAGAACCAACACCCAAGGCTGCCTTCTGACCTCCATACTCAAGCCATGGCCATGTATTCCCACACTCACAAACACACATGCACACATATACACATCACACACACAGAGAGACGTATATAAAACTTTAAATATAGCCCTTTTCATTTTGCCTATTATCAACTTGAGACTTGAAAAATGCAAGCAAAACTTAGACTGAAAGCACTTAAGCTTCCCATTCCTTCTTTTGAGAAACTCACCATGTTATCAGGTGAGTAGAGGAAGGCTCTATGGAACTTCACTTCCAAAGCAACCTTTGATGGACTCATAGAGCACACACTGCCATGACAATCATGTGTTTGGAAGCAAGCTGATATAGAAGGTCCAGAAACAGCTACAACACACCATAGAGCTGTTATTCAAATCTTAGATAGTCTCTTAACAAAAAAACCCAGAGTCAGATATTGGAGTGAAAGCTGAAAGATCAGAGAAGCAGAGCAAGCCACAGCCAACCTTACCTCACCAACTCCATAAATACTCTGAAAGCCTCTGAGTCCTCACATGAAAGGGTCTCAGCTGAATTACTTTAATTCCTGTTTCCTCGTGCCTTATATACCTTTCTCTGTCCTGCTGTCACTTCCTGGGATTAAAAGTGTGTGTGCTTCCCAGTACTGGGATTAAAGGTGTGTGTCACCACTGTCTGACCTCTATGTCTAATCTAGTGGCTAGCTCTGTCCTCTGATCCCTAAGGCAAGCTTTATTAGGGTACACAATATATCACCACATAGAGCTGATTCAGGGATTTTGTTAAGATGTCACCAGTTGTGGGAGTGAAATGTTGCCCATCATAGATATGTATTAAAGGGTCCTTGTGAGTGGAATTTATATAAGGACCCATAAAGAATCAGAACTCTTGACTTAGAGATATCTGATATGGATCAAGGAAGAACAGCTCACAAATTTAATAAAGATGTTTCCTTTCTTCTTGTAGTAGGATGAAATAAGACAGAACCACAATAATAAACTAGGTGCTTTTTTATCTAAAGAGAGCAAATACTTGCACATCACTTTTCTGGTATCCTGAGGTAAATTCCCAAAACCTCAAAAACATTTCCATCATCAAAGAGTAAATTCATCATGGAAGGAAGAGGTGTCTTCTGCAGAGACAGTTGACATTCTATTCCACATTTTTCATTTATTCCTCAACCATTCTCTGCCATTGAATGTTGGGGGAGCTTGTTGTGAGTTAGGTTTTAATAAGTTAGAGTTAGTCATTGCCCTCAGGCATTAAACTATATTAAATCTCACTGAACCTGTCCCTGCTCCAGCTCAACCATCCTGTTCCCTCATGTTCTTATCCCTCACGCCCCCACCCTCCATTTCCCCCATCCCCAGTATACTCTCCTGTATTTCCTCTTCCCAGCATGATCCACACATCCCTCTTAGGGTCCTACTTGTTAGCTAGCTTCTCTGGAGCCATGGGTTGTAGTCTGGTTATCCTTTGCCTTACATCTAGTATCCACTTATAAGTGAGTACATACCATGTTTTACCTTCTGGGTCTAGATTACCTCACTCAGGATGGTATTTTCTAGTTCTATCCATTTGCTTGCAAACCTCATGATGTCATTGTTTTTCTCTGATGAGTAGTACTCCATTGTGTGTACATACCACATTTGTTTTTTATCCATTCTTTAGTTGAGGGGCATCTAGGTTGTTTCCAGGTTCTGGATATTATGAAAAATGCTGCTATGAACATAGCTGAGCATATGTCTTTAGGTATGATTGAGTCTTTCTTAGGTATATGCCCAAGAGTGGTATAGCTGGGTCGTGAGGAAGACTGATTCCCAATTTTTTGAGAAAGTGCCATATTGATTTCCAAAGTGGCTGTACAAGTATGCACTC
Source organism: Onychomys torridus (assembly GCF_903995425.1). NCBI lineage: Eukaryota > Metazoa > Chordata > Mammalia > Rodentia > Cricetidae > Onychomys > Onychomys torridus. Next base: position 131,417,014 of record NC_050443.1, read on the forward strand.
CCACCAACAGTGCAAGAGTGTTCCCCTTGCTCCACATCCTCTCCAACATAAGCTGTTATCAGTGTTTTTGATCTTAGCCATTCTGACAGGTGTAAGATGGTATATCAGGAACTGATCACACTAGTGGAAGCCCAGGAACTGTGGGCTGGTGACTATAGAGCCCCCATGGGACTGGACTAGGCCTTCTGGATACAGAAGACAGTTGCTTAGCTTGAACTGTTTGGGAGGCACCCAGGCAGGGGGATCAGAATCTGGCCCTGGTATATGGGCAGGCTTCTGGAATCTGATGCCTGTGGTGTGACACCTTACACAGCCTTGGTGCAGTGGGAAGGGGCTTGAACCTGCCTAGGCTCAGTGTGCTGGGCTCTGCTGACTCCCCATGGGAGACCTCAATTTGGGGGATGTGGGGATGTGGGGTGGCTTGGGAAAGAGGGCTGAGAGGAGGGAGGAGGGGGGAATCTGTGGAAACTATGTGGAATGAGTAGAAAATTTCTTAATAAAGAAAAATGAAAAAAATAATTTAAAAAAGATATCTTATAGTTGTTTTGATTTGCATTTCCCTGATGACTATGAATGTTGAGCAGTTCCTTAAATATCTTTCATCCATTTGAGATTCTTCTGTTGAGAATTCTCTGTTTAGCTCTTTAGTCCATTTTTTAATTGGGTTGTTCAGTATTTTGATGTCTCATTTCTTGAATTATTTATATATTTTGGAGATTAGCCCTCTGTCAGATTTGGGGTTGGTGAAGATCTTTTCCCATTCTGTAGGCTGTCGTTTTGTCTTATTTACCATGTCCTTTGCATTACAGAAGCTTCTTAGTTTCAGGAGGTCCCATTTATTAATTGTTGCTCTCAGTGTCTGTGCTACTGGTGTTATATTTAGGAAGTGATCTCTGATGCCAATGCGTTCAAGAATTTCCTACTTTCTCTTCTATCAGGTTCAGTGTAACTGGATTGATGTTGAGGTTTTTGATACACTTGGACTTGAGTTTTGTGCATGATGATAGATATCGATCTGTTTGAAATCTTATGTTGACATCCAGTTATGCCAGCACCATTTGTTGAAGTTTCCTTATTTTTTCCACTGTACAGTTTTGGTTTCTTTGTCAAAAATAAGGTGTTCATAAGTGTGTGGATTAATGTCAGGGTCTTCAATTTAGGTTGGATTTTTTCCTTCTAGTGCTTTCTGTAGGGATGGATTTGTGAATAGCTATTGTTTAAATATGTTTTTGGCTAGGAATGTCTTGTTCACTCTGTCTATGAGATTGAAAGTTTTGCTGGATATAGTAGCCTGGACTGGTATCCATGGTCTCTTAGTGTCTGCATTACATCTGTCCAGGCCCTTCTGGCTTTCAAAGTCTTCATTGAGATGTCAAGTGTTATTCTGATGGGTCTGCCTTTTAAGTCACTAAGCCCTTTTCCTTTGCTGCTCTTAATATTCTTTCTTTATTCTTTATGTTTAGTGGTTTAATTATTATATTGCGAGGGGACTTTTTTATTATATTTGTGTATTAATTTCACACATCAGCCATGGGTTCCCCTGTCCTCCCTCCTCCCGCCCCCACTCCCACCCTTTCCCCATCCCCTCCCCTCCATTCCCATCTCCTCCAGGGCCAAGACTCCCCTGGGGATTCATTTAAACCTGGTGGATTCAGTACAGGCAGCTCCAGTCCCCTCCTTCCAGGCTGAGCATGTGTCCCTGTGTAAGCCCAAGGTTCCAAACAGCCAGCTCATGCACTAAGGACAGGTCCTGGTCCCACAGCCTGGATGCCTCCCAAACAGTTAAAGCTATTCAATTGTCTCACTTATCCAGAGGACCTGATCCAGCTGGGTGCTCCACAGCCTTTGGTTCACAATTCATGTGCTTCCATTCGTTTGACTATTTGTCCCTGTGCTTTTCCAATCTTGGTCTCAACAATTCACGCTCTTACAGTCCCTCCTATTTCTCGACAATTGGACACCTGGACCTCCACCTGGGGCCTGGCTGAGGATCCCTGCATCCACTTCCATCAGTTATTGGATGAGAGTTCCAGCTTGACTGTTAGGGTGTTTGGACATCTGATCACCAGACTAGGTCAGATCAGGCTTTCTCTCTACCATTGCCAGCAGTCTATAGAGGATGTATCATTGTGGATTTCTGGGGACCTCTCCAGCACTCTGCCTATTCCTGTTCTCATGTGGTCTTCATTTATCATGGTCTGTTATTCCTTGTTCTCCCTTTCTGTTCTTGATCCAGCTGGGATCTCCTGCTCCCCTAAGCTTTCTTTCCCTCAAACCGGGCCCTTCAGTATGCGAGGGGACTTTTTTGGAGGGGTCTAGTCTATTTGGTGTTCTTTAAGCTTCTTGAATCTTCATAAGTATTTCCTTCTTTAAGTTGGGAAAGCTTTCTTCTATGATTTTATTGAACACATTTCCTGTGCCTTTGAGTAGTATTGTCTCCTTCTTCTATTCCTATTACTCTTAGGTTTGGTCTTTTCATGGTCTCCCAGATTTCTTGGACATTTTGTGTTATAATTTTTTTTGGCATTGGTATTTTCTTTGACTGATGAATCCACTTCCTCTATTGTATCCTGTACACCAGAGATCCTCTCTTCCTTCTCTTGTATTCTGTTGGTTATGTTTGCATCTATGTTTCCTGTTCGTTTACTCTGATTTTCTATTTTCCAGCATTCCCTGGGATTGTGTCTTCTTCATTGTTTCTATTTTAATTTTCCTTTACATATTTTATTGCTTTTCTTGGTTTTCTTGAAGGGATTTATTGATTTCCTCCAATTTTTTGTTTGTTTTTTTCTCAATTTCTTTAAGGGAATTTTTCATTTCCTCTTTGAATGTCTCTATCATTTTTGTAAAGTTTTTTTTAAGGTCACTTTCCTCTGCTTCTTCTATGTTGTGATGTTCAGGTCTTGCTGTTATAGAACTGCTGGTGGTTTCATATTGCTCTTTATGTTGTTATATTATTTTTGCACTGGCACATACTCATCTCTTCCTCCAATAGGTGCAAGAGGTGCCTGTGTCTGAGTGAGCTGCTCTGGGTCTGATCTGTGCTTGTTGTGGCTATGTCTCAGGGGGCCACTCTGGGTCCAATTGTAGCTCTTCACTGTAGATGTAACCATCTTGTTAAATAAGAAACACAGATCCAATTGCAGAGTTAAAAGCCACAAGGTCAGAGCAAGAGCTGAAAACCTTACCCTTCACTGCTTCTGCTGTCTTTCCTCTCCGCCAGAGCACTTCCAGCTTGAGGAAACAGGATCACCTGAGGAACTAGCAAGAACTTTTAAGATTCCTGCTACATCTGGCACCTAATGTTTGTGTTACAAATTCACGAAAAAGCTGCTTGCCTGTGGCCCTGTGGGCCAGCTCAGGCCTGAGCTACACTTGGCCGGTTGTGGTGGCACCCTGGTTGGATTTACTGAAGAAGGCAGAGGCAGGAGGATCCCAAGTTTGAGGCCGACCTAGGAGAAGCTTCAGCTGGGGCCGAGCTACAAACAGTGGTGGAACTATGGAGGCAGTGACTGCTACTCCAAGTTGCCAGCTACTTCTCATCGTGTTGGTGACTGTGGTGATCCTGCTACCTGGGACAAAAGGTTTACTAATGTTTGTTTAGAGAAGAATTGACAGGACCATTGTGTTACAGGAAAGCATTAACAAAGATCAGTTTGGAAAAGTTTGGCAAGACAAATGGTGGGGAGAAATTGCTGTGAAGATATTTTCTTCTAAGGAAGAACACTGATGGTTCTGAGAGACAGACATTTATCAGACTGTGATTGCTCCAAACCACAGAGGAGGCACACAAAAAAAAATCTAAAGGGAACCATGATCATACCTAACAGTGACTTTGGAATCTTCAAAATGATGACAGGACCCCACAATGATGATTCCATGTGGACTATGATAAAGCCATTAAGCTGATTAACACCATGGGAAGATCAACTTTGGACTACAGACTACTTAGGACAATTTTGAGACGACTAGCTGAGATGATCCAGCCTGACAGACTACCTGAACAAGGACTTGAAACAAGCCCTGCACTTTCTCATTATGCAGCAGCTGGACAAATGATACAAGACTTGACAATTAACCCAAAAATTTTCTTTTCAGGATCCCCTAAAGATGGAAGTAATTTTAAGAAGACGACGCTCACATCCCCAAAAGGTGGGATGGGAGGTTTTCGGTCATTTAATGAGTTTTGGATATTGTCATTGTTTATGATGGTTGGTTACAAGTTGTTAATTGTTAATGGTCAGGAAAAAAGCTGAAGATTAGATTCAGAGGTTTTGTTGAAAAAAGAAAAGGAAAAAGGAAAAAAAAGAGAATATAGATATGAGGTAGATCACTGATTCTACCCTGAGAAAAAAAGATAAAGAAATAATAGGATAAATGGGTAGATGATTGCATCTACTGTAAAAAGAAAAAGGAGAAGATATAAAAATGATAAAAGGTAGATTACTGAATCTATTATGAAAAGAAAAAATACTTTTAAAAAGGAACTACTTGCTGGGCACTACTCAGGAGGCAGAGGCAGGCGGATCTCTGTGAGTTCAAGGCCAGTCTGGGCTACAGAGTGAGTTCCAGGAAAGGCACAAAGCTACACAGAGAAACCCTGTCTCGAAAAACCAAAAAAAAAAAAAAAAAAAAAAGGAACTACTTGTTTTAAACAGGATAAGTAATGAAAATTTTTTTATTGAACTGGACATTGTTATATATAATGGAGTTTTTTGCCTGAATCTGTCAAATGTTAATGGACTAGACATCATTACTGTAATTGTGACTGTGTATATTGTATATACTTATTGGATATGATTTTTCTTGTATTAGTTATAACCTTTTATAATTTTAGACAAAAAGGGGGAAATGTGGTGGGGTATTGTGTTCCCCAATATATTGTGCACCCTAATAAATTTAACTGGGGTCAGAGAACAGACAGCCACTAGATACAGAGCCCAAAAGCAGTGGCTAGAACATAGGTCAGAGCAAGCCATAGCAGAAGCTAGGTGGTGGTGGTGCACGCCTTTAATCCCAGCACTTGGAAGGCAGAGCTAGGCGGATCTCTGTGTATTCAAGGCCACATTGGAAACAGCCAGGCATGATGACAGATGCCTTTAATCCCAGAAATCCAGCCTTTAATCCCAGGGAGTGATGGCAGAAAGTAGAAAGATATATAAGGCATGAAGACCAAAAACTAGAAGCATTTAGTTAGTTAAGCATTTGGCTGGTTAAGCATTCAGGCTTTGGAGCAGCACGGTTCAGCTGAGATTCATGTGGAGGAGGACTCAGAAGCTTCCAGCCTGAGGAACCAGGATCACCTGAGGAACCAGGATCACCTGAGGAACTAGCAAGAACTTTTAAGATTCCTGCTACACTTGCCAATCAGAGATGGCAGATTCTGTGTGTCCGGAAGCCTCTGAGGTCTCAGGGGGATGTGAGGATTTGGGGTAGGGTGTGCATCTTGTAGATTGCAGGGTCTGATGGGGGGTTTTGGTGGAGATGCCTGCCTGCAGGAATCCTTCCTGCTGGCCAGCACCTAGGACAGTAATGGGTGGTGGTTCCCGGCCATGGGTTATGCCCCAGGGCCTATGTTCTAGAAGCAGGAGTCTCTGGGTGGGAAAAGAGTCACTCACCTTTGGTTGTAATCAGAGCTGGCAGATTCTGTGCCTCAGGAAGCCTCTGAGGTCACAGGGGAATGTGAGAATTTGGGGTAGGGCATGGATCTTGTAGATTACAGGGTCCTCCAGTGGGAGGTTTTGGTAGGGGAGCCTGTCCACAGGAGTCTTCCTAGCTATCTGGCAACTGGGGCAGCAATGGGTGGAGATTTCCAGGCACAGATTGTGTCCCAGGGCCTAGGTCCTAGAGGCAGGACTCTCTGGGTCGGGGAAGGGTCACTCACCTCTTGGTCCAATCACAGCTGGTGGATTTCTGAGGTCACAGGAGGATGGCAGAATATCATTCTTAAAAGAGTTTTGAAACTTGCAAAATTCAAAAGCACTTTCACTGACATTTTTTAGGTTAAAATAAAGTTGCTTTATTTTGTTTGTTTATTTTGAGGCAGGGTCGACCTTGAGTTCTGAGAGATCCGCCTGCCTCTGCCTTTCAAGTGCTGGGATTAAAGGCCTGGGCCACCATGCTTGTCTAACACGGTTTTTAAATGAATAAACTAAATAATGTGAAGTTGTAGAGAAGAGAATGGCTATTTTCCTAAGTTCAACAGAAAGTGAGATTTCTTTTCTTTTTTTTTTTTTATTATATTTGTGTTTTAATTTTACACATCAGCCATGGGTTCCCCTGTCCTCCCCCTCCTGCACCCACAGGCACCTTCCCCCAGCCCCTCCCCTCCATTCCCATCTCTTCCAGGGCCAAGACTCCCCTGGGGATTCAACTCAACCTGGTGGATTCAGTACAGGCAGGTCCAGCACCCTCCTTCCAGGCTGAGCAAAGTGTCCCCTGTGTAAGCCCCAGATTCCAAACAGCCAGCTCATGCACTAAGGACAGGTCTGGGTCCCACTGCCTGGGTGTCTCCCAAACAGTTCAAGCTATGAAAGTGAGAATTTTTAGTTGACCAAATTGCAGAAGAATGCAAGATAGTCCAAAAGGATGGGCTGATTTTTGCAGGCTCTACTTAGCCAGCAGAGGGCAGCATCGGTAGCCAAGTCCTATAGCAGGAGCTCCTTCGGATAAACTCCAAGTGACTTTAGTCTATAGTATAGTAACTAATAAGTATTGCTGATCTTCTCTTATAACTCGACCTTTGAGAAATTATAACCTCAAGACATTGGCAGCTCCATCACTTGAAAATGAGCAAATGGCCTGGGAGAGGGGACTACCTTCCCAAAAAAGAGGTCTTAAAGTGGAGTCTGCAAGAAATAAATCCATCTTTCCTTCCTTCAAGGGGTCTTCCTTGTGTTTCAGGGATCACTAGTGAAGACTGCAAATACACAGGGGATGTGAATGAGATTTTTGATCATGAATCACTTGTTTTGGTTTTTCAAGACAAGGTTTCTCTGTGTAGCTTTGGAGCCTTTTCTGGAACTCACTCTGTAGCCCAGGCTGGCCTCAAACTCACAGAGATCCACCTGGCTCTGCCTCTCCTGAGTGCTGGGATTAAAAGCATGGGCTATCACCACCCGGCATGAATCACTGTAAGAACAGAGAGTAACAAGCAGAAATTTTAACTAGAAATAACTAAAATTGTAATTCAGCATCACTGCTCTCCACTTATACCTACGAAATTTTCTAATTATCAGTAAGAACTGAATGGAGATAATTACTGAGTACACTAAGAGATGAATGAATCAAAATAAAATAATATAAGGGCTCTCTTAGCTCTATTTCACTTTACTTTCCACTTCTATATTTTTGCACAGCTAATATTCAGTTATTACCTAATACATGTAAAAATTCTTATACCATGAATATTGTAACAAAGATTTTATTCAACTAAAATGTTTAGAAACAGAGAGAATATAAGAACTAGAGGAGGAGGAGAGCTACAACTGCTTTCTTCTGGTTGTGATGTGAGTGCTGCACACATCAACTCCAAACAGCTGTGGTTACCAGTAAAGGACCTGCCCAAAATCAAGCTGTTGAAATCCCAGCATGAACATGGCAGAGGTTCATGACGTCCCATCCTAGCTGAGGAGTCGTTGTCAATTGATGGCTGCTTGGGGAAGGAGAGTGAGTTACCCTCGGGGGATGGCCACTGGTAGGCTGTCCATGCCCCAGAGGATGACTCCACACCTATGTGCATCTTGGGGCAGCACTAATTGGGCTCACTGGGACACACACACACACACACACACACACAAACACGGACACATGGACATGCACACATGCACGCACAGAATCACACAGAAGACAAGAAGTTTGGAAGAGACATGTTGAGGTAGGTTCTAGAGGACATGATCATAACACATTATATACACATGTGGAATCATCAAATAATAAGTAAAGTAAATTTATACATATACAAAGATTAAAATAAAAGAATCAGAATGAAAATTGTCTAACTTAATTATTAAAAGGAAAAAATAAAGCTATAACAGCAATGCTTTTCCCCACTGTCTTAGTTACTTTTTTTTATTTTTTCACATTTATTACATACTTTATCTAGGAAAATGAAACAACATCTTTGTAATTGGTATTTAGGCAAAGGCCACAAGATTCAAAATTTCTGCTGTCATTTGTCTTTAAAAAATAATTAAGACTGGCAAGGTAGCTCAGTGGTTAAGAGTACTTACTGATCTTGCAGAGGACCCAGACTAAATTCACAGCACACACTGTGGGTTCACTAACTCCAGTCCTGGGGATCCGACACCCTCTGCTGCTTTAGAGGATGTCACACACACACGCACACACACACACACACACACACACACACACACACACACATATATGGTTGTGACTTGTAATTGGAACTTGGTCATGTGACCTCACCACTGATGCTGCAAATCAAAAAATCACTTTGAACTGTGAATTCATTTTGGTACACATAGCCATCTACTAGAGGCAGCTTGAAGAAAATGCTGACATTTATGTAGAAGTATATGAGCCTGCATGGTTTATTCCATCAGCTGAGTACTTTTCCACAGACAACCAACAGCTCACAGTGAATAAGGACCTGGAGGAGGCTGTAAAATATGTGATGATATTAATATGCCAATTAACTGGATAATTAAATGTACTGTTTAGTTCTATTTTTAAAAAAGAAAAAAGAAAAGAAAAACCACAAAAGTTTTATCTCCCAGTTAGCTAAAATATTGTTTTGCTAATAACCAAAAATATATCTAAAGCCTGGCATGGTGGCATACACCAGTCCTTGGGAGGAAAAGATAGTCAAATCTCTGTTAGTTCCAAGCCAGCCTGTTTCTAAAATTGAGTTCCAGGAGAACAGCCAGAGCTGTTACACAGAGAAACATTTTCTACTCACTCCACATCCATCTACAGATCCCCCTCCTCCCTCTTCTCACCCCCAGCCCTCTTTTCCCAAGTCACCTCACATCCCCACATCCCCCAGCACACTGAGCCTAGGCAGGTCCAAGCTCCTTCCCACTGCACCAAGGCTGTGCAAGGTGTCACACCCCAGGCACTGGATTCCAGACCAGGGACAGATCCCAATCCCCCTACCTAGGTGCCCCCTAAACAGTTCAAGCCAAACAACCATCTTCCCCATCCAGAAGGCCTAGTCCAGTCCCATGGGGGCTCCACAGCCACCTGTGAGGCAGTCTTAGTTACTTTTCTATTGCCATGACAAAAGACCATGACCAAGGCAACTTTCAGAAGTAACAGTTTATCCAGGGCTTAGAGTTTCAGAGGGTGAGTTCAAGAGCATTGTGATGGAAAGCATGGAATCAGGCCAGCAGGCATGGTGCTAGGGCAGTAGCTGAGAGCTTACATCCTGACTGGTAAGTAGGAGGTAGAAAAAGAACTAACTGGGAGTGACTTGGACTTTTGAAACCTTAAATCCTGCCCCAGTGACATACCACCCCAATAAGGTCATACCTCCTAATCATTCCTAAACAGTTTTATCCAACTGGGGACCAAGCATTCAAATATATTAGCTTCTGAGGGCCATTCTCATTAAAATCACCAGACTCATCCATTGTTTAGATTATATCAATCCATCTGATATCTGCTATTGAGAAGAGAACAGGCACCATAGCCATACAACCCTGAATGCATCTGATCCCCTTTGATCTTGGAAACCAAGCAGGGTTGACCTTGTTAGTACTTGGAAGAAAAAGGTGATGAAATGATTAATGCCCTCTCCATTATTGGAAGGAATGTACATTTCTGTGTCTTCTAAGGGGTGGTATTAGAAGCCATGTTTTGGCAGGAAGAAGCTCTGCTGTGGATCAGTAGATTTCCCAGAGGTTCACTTAAACTCAGGGGAAGGGGGGACTGATTTTCACCAACTCCCACCCACACATTAGCAACACATTAGCATTTCCTTCTATTGCAAATGTATACATAAAATTACAGTAAATTTTCATTCTTGATGGCTGTGCCCTGAATGGTGACAAGATGATTTCATGTCTGATTTCTTTTGCTGAGGATAAACTGAAACATCATCTGCTCTTACATATTTAATGTAAGAACATAATCATTTAATAAATAAACTATTAAACTTTGCCATTAGATTTTTTGTTAGCTAATGAGTTAGTCACCATTTTCAACTTAGATAACTGTATTTCAATATCATTTTTTTTATTCCATAGTCCACATGTTTTATTTAGTTAGTAGTCCATCACTTATCCTGAAAAGGAGTCCAGAGGCCTTGCCAGATTACCAGAGAGTTCACTGAATACAGCCTCTTAATAGCTACACCTTTAAGGAAGAGGAGTTCAGTGACCAGCTTTTAATTATGTTAACAAAGTCTCAGGAGACAAACAAAACAAAAATCAACAGCATGACACAAAACACCATGGGCTAGAGAGATGTGTTGGTGATTAAAAACACTTTCTGCTGAGCCATGAAGACTGGAGTCTGGATCCAGCACACACATCAGGTGGCTCACAAACACCTATAACTTTAGCTCCAAGGGATCTGACATCTCCTATTGGCTCCCACAAGCACCCACACATTCATGAGTGTATATACTCACACAGATACAAGCACGTGTATGTTCACATAAATAGAATAAAATAATTTTAAAAATTCTTGGCTATCCAGCAAATGAGAAAAGGCCAAGTGTGCTCTTTCCCTAGAATTATTTTTATTTTTATTTTTTATTAATAATTTTTTATTCATTTTACGTACCAACCACAGATCTCCCTCTCATCCCTCCTCCTGCTCCCCGACCAGCCTTCCCCCCATCCTACCCCCCAAAAGGTAAGGCCCCCATGGGGAGTCAGAAAAGCCAGGTACATTCAGTAGAAGCAGGCCCAAGCCCCTCCCCCTGCATCAAGGCTCTGCAAGGTGTATCACCATAGGTAATGGGCTCCAAAAAGCCAGATCATGCACCAGGGATAGATCTTGACACCACTGCCAGGGCCCCCTTAAACAGATCAAGCTACACAGCTGTCTCACTTATGCAGAGAGCCTATCCCAGTCCCATAGAGACTCCACAGCTGTTGGTCTAAAGTTCATGAGTTCCCACTAGTTTGGTTTGGTTGTCTCTATAGGTTTCCCCATCATGATCTTGATGCCTCTTGCTCATAGAATCCCTCTTCCCTCTCTTCATCTGGACTTCTGGAGCTTGGTCTTGTGCTTGGCTGTGGATCTCTACATCTGCTTCCATCAGTTACTGGATGAAGGCTCTATGATGACAGGGTATTCACCATTCTGATTACTGGAGTAGACCAGTTCAGGTACCCTCTTCACTATTGCTAGTAGTCTAAGCTGGGGTCATCCTTGTAGATTCCTGGGAACTTCCCTGGCACCAAGTTTCTCCCTATCCCCATGATGTCTCCCACTATCAAGATATCATGAAATTTTCAGGGAAATGGATGGAACTAGAAAATATCATTCTGAGTGAGGCAACCCAGACTCAGAAAGACAAACATGGTATGTACCCACTCATACGTGAGTACTAGATTTAAAGCAAAGAATAACCAGACTACAACCCATAGCTCCAGATAAGCTAGCTGATGAGGAGGACCCTAAAAGGGACACATGGATAGCTCTGGAAAGGAGAAATAGATGAGATCTCCTTAGTAAACTGGGAGGGAGAGGGGAGCAATAGAGGGTAGGTGATAGGGAATGAGAACATAAGGGAATGGGATATTTTAGCTGGGGAAGGGATGGGGTGGGAGAGCAATGAAAGAGAATTCTTTTCAAAGCAATTTGGAAGTTACGGGCTCCATTTTGTAATTTGTACTCTGTAGGGACTCATCTTGGCATGACTGCAGCCATGCTGAGCTGTAAATGCAATGAGTACCTCAAGTAGCATGATCCATTTTCCTACATAGTTACCACAGTAAAAGCAGACAGCATTGCTGAGTAATATGTGGAGCTCCATGACCAGACACTGGCACCAAGCATATGCCTGACTCTTTCATATTAGCTTGCATAAACCGGGTATATCCCAGGTTGGAGGAGATCACTTTCATCTGTACCTGAATCTACACTTCTTCTTCAGATTTAATCACAGAGATCCATTCAGTCTTGCTCCTACCCAAAACCATACTTCTATCTGTAAAGCCCTCACCCCAACAAGTTGTACTCCTTGCAATCCAGGTTCTGTCTATCTTGGGGGCAGTTCCCATAGACAGAGCTTAGTTTTGCTGGAGCACATTAACTGCTGAATTTAAAAAATGTATTTAAGGTTGTGGGGTTTTTTTATTATCAAAATAAGAACTGAACAAGCAGCTAGTGTCAGTCTTACACATAAACTCAGAAACACATTGTAATTCATGCAACTGTACGTCCATCTCTTCCCTGAAATTGAAGCACAAAATTTTGGATTATTATTGTAATTTTATTTTTACATTGCATCTGCTGAGGCAAGATTAGTTCTTTTTTGTCATTAATTCTATCTAATTACCATACTTGAAATACTTTATTAGACTTAAATCTGTATTCCATTGATTTTAATATTCATCTTTTTACTAAAATTTTAAAACTATTTATTCACAATCACTTTTTATCTGGAGCATGTATTTGGATTAAATGCATTTTGCATGATATAGCTACAGGCCTATGGGAGTTGGGGATTGGTATGTGATTATTTGAACGAGAATGGCACTTATGAACTTATATATTTGAATGTTTGATTCCCAGTCAGTAGATTATTTAGGAAGGACTAGGAGGTGTGGCCTGTTGTAGGAGGTGTGTCACTGAGTGTGGGCTTTGAGGTTTCAAAAGTCCACACTAGGCCCACTTCTCTCTCTCTCTCTCTCTCTCTCGCTCTCTCGCTCTCTCGCTCTCTCGCTCTCTCGCTCTCTCTTGTTCTCCCACTTCTTGCTTGTGGATAAGATATGAGCTCTCAGATACTACTCCAGTACCAGGCCTACCTGTCTGTCACCATGCTTCCTACCATGATGTTTGTCTTAGGTGTTTCTAGAGACACCATGACCACAGAAACTCTTATAAAGGAAAACATTTAATTGGGATGGCTTAAATTTCCAGAGCTTTTAGTGCATTATAATCATGGTATGACATGGTGGTGAGCAGGCAGACATGGTGCTGGAGAAAGAGCCAAGTGTCCTACATCTTGACCCACAGGCAACAGGAAGTGGTCTGAACTAAGTGTAGCTTGAACATAGGAGACCTCAAAGCCTGCCTCCACAGTGAGACACTTCCTCCAACAAGGTCACACCTCCTAATAATGCCACTCCATATGAGCTTAAGGGGGCCAACTACATTCAAACTAGCACAATGCTCATGGATTTATACCCTCTAAAACTACAAGAAAACCCCAATTAAATGCTTCCCTTTATAAATTGCCTTGCTCATGGTGGTGTTTCACCTCAGCACACTGATTCTTTTTTTAGTTAATCTTTTTTTAAAGCATCTGTTCTAGTTACTGTTCTGTTGCTGTGAAGAGACACCATGTCCAAGGAAACTCTAATAAAAGAAAGTATTTAATTTAATTTAGAGGTTTAGTCCATGGTGGTAGGCAGGCAGGAATGTGGCTGAGAGACTGGGCCTGTTATGGGCTTTTAAACCCCAAAGCCCAGCCCCAGTGACACACCTTCTCCAATGTCATATCTACTCCAACAGGACTCCCCCTCTAATGCCTCCCAAACTTGTCTGCTAACTAGAGACCAAATGTTCAAGTGCAGGAGCCTATGGAGTATATTCTCACTCAAACCAACACAGTGCCCACTGTTCTATTATGAGTTATTTGGCCACCGAATCCTGATGTTCCCGAAGTCTTTATAGACATTTTATTTGCATAATTCAGACATAGATTTTGGTTTGTTTTAAAAATTCATTGTCAGATTTTAAAACCTAATCAGGCAAGCCACGTTCTTTTCTTATCCTTTGTTTTGTGTGATAACAAAATGCCAGCCAGAGTTGAATGTCTCATGAGTAAACTGATAAAGCATAAGGTCAAGGATAGAGCAATAACTCAGGTATATCCTTTACCCAGGTATGATTCAGCATCCTGGTATTCTCACCTTCTGACTATCATTGGCACGTATTAAATGGACTACAGTACTGTGAAGTTTTGCCCAACTGGGGATATAGGTCTCAACTCTTTCCTTAGTCTGTTTCCTTCTAACTGCTAAGACACTCCCCTCATGCCTGACCCTCCAGCTGACCCATCTCTTTTGGAGTGACCACAAGTTCTCATCCCGTGGTTACTCAGGCAACCTCATTACATGAGGTGTAAGACTTGGTCTATAGACACTACCAGGACAGGCTATAGCTCTTTGGGGCTCTAATCCTCAGTGCTTTTTGGAGACGAAAATACAACCAGTGCAAAGAGTGAAGCAGGAGAGTTCTCAGGTCTTTGCCAAGTTCCACTGAATTTTTGGAATATCCCGACTGAGAAGAATGTCTTTATTTACCTGAGAAGTTGATCCACACCAGATAGTTTATGCTAACAATATGATTTATGGTTGAGCAATGGTTTCTATCACCTAAGACCTTGAGCCATACTAGACTATTTTGATCTGTAGGGTGGAGCTGAAACTGAGGAACTCATGTCAGTCATATGTTCCTCCTAAGCCTCTGTGAGTGACTCCAATAAAAACTCTAGGTACCTAGTTCCACGGGAGATTCTCTGCCCAAATACAGTTCCTACATGTTGTCACAGACTTATGGGAGAAGGATGACTGTGTGACATCCCTGGGGGAACAGAACTGGATCTTGCCTGTGTACTTTTGTTCCTTTTGTTGATTTTACTACCCTGTGTCCTTGCTCTGTAATCACAATGGATAAGACATCTGTTCTGAGCTCTGTGAATTCTCACAGGGAACTGTCAAACCTGAGATTGTTACTGGGGATTCCTGACATAATACTTCTTTTAATTTTGTTCAGCCCTTTATCTGCTTTCAATGTGGACTTTGGAATTGTGCCTTGAAGTTCAAAATCACATCCCTGCCATTCACCGGCTGAGCATGAACAGTTTCATCTTTTGGTGGTAGTGCTTCAGTTGAATTGTCCATTTAGTGGACATCATTGCTCTTATTCTCATAGTTTAAAGTGTTTTTTTCTTTTCATTCATTTTACATACCTACCACAGTTCCCTCCTTTCCTCCTGTTCCCTCCCCCACCTCCAATCTGCCCTCCTATCTACTCCTCCTCCAGCTCCATTCAGAAAGAGGCAGGCCTTCCATGGGAGTCAACCAAGCATGGCACATCAAGTTGAGGTAGGACCAAGCTCCTCCCCTACATCAAGGCTAGGCAAAGCAACACAGCATGGGGAATATGTTCCCAAAAGCCAGCCCAAGAGCCAGGGGCAGGTCCTGATCTCACTGCTGGGAAACCCATAAACAGACTAAGCTACATAGTTGTCACACACATGCAGAGGGCCTAAGTCAGTCCCATGCAGGCTCCCTAGCTGTTGGTCCAGAGTCCCTGAGCTCTCATAGCTCAGGTTAGCTGTTTCTGTGAGTTACCATGTCACGACCTTGACACCTCCCCTTCTACCCCCATCTGTACATCCCTCTTCCCTCTCTTCAGCAGGGCTCCCAGAGATCAGCCCAGTCTTAGTATCTTACACACAACCAATTAAACTCTTTTTCTTTGCCTAATTACAATTATTGTCACAAATAAATACTCTTTTGTTTTCTAAGTTTTGAATATTTTTCAACAATATTATAATTGGTAGGTACTTTCATTCTCATGAAAATTCTTTTCTCCTGACTTTGGAGATATATAATTTACCTTAAAATATCATTTACTTAATTTGTTCTTCAGTATTTTCATCAGTTTCTAGTTTCAAGCTTGCCCCACATTGTGTAATTATTCTCTTGATTATTGATTATTTTTTTATTTCTATGTGTTACTGATGTCTACAGTGGTTGACAAAACTCTCCACATAGGCTAGACTTGCTAGCCACAGCACCAAGGAAGCAGTCTATCTCTGCTTCCCCTGTATGGGGACTCAAAATGCTTATCATCATGCCTGGCATTTTCACACGAGTTCGGGGGATGGAACTCAATCCTCATGCTTACAAGGCAAGCACTTTACCAGCAGAGCTACCTCTCTAGCTCTCACAAATTGTTTTTTTAAAAACTCACATACTCTCCACAAGTTGACATCTTAGTGTGTGTTCCTTCCTCTTATCAATAGTTTTCCACCATGTCCCACTTTCATACAATTTAGCCACACTAGACCTATGGTGTATGGCACGGTGAAAAGGGTACCAAGTTGAAAAGTGCCCAAGTCTTTTTTGGGTTTTTTGAGACAGGGTTTCTTTGTGTAGCTTAGTGGCTTTCCTATAACTCACTTTGGACACCAGACTGGCCTCGAACTTGCAGAGATCCACCTATCTCTGCCTTCCAAGTGCTGGGATTAAAGGTGTGCACCACCACCGCCCCACATCCCAGTCTTCATGGAACCCGAATTCCAACGATTTCTAGCAAATTTCTTATTTTCTCTGTCCCAATGCTTCCAACTCTAAAATGAGAAAAATAGAGCCTTTGTCATCTCATGATTATAAAGATTAATTTACACTCTACCATAAATATGTGGCAATATTTCACATGTACTAGGGATTGGTTAAATAGTAATTGTTATTGGAATATTTTTATGATACTTACATGGTGATCAGATATTCTTCAACTACCTGAAACCCTGTCAGATGAAAATAAAGAGGTCAATGTTTTCACTATGGCTCTGTATTATTTTTCTGTGGTGTGAAAAAACATCTTGACCAAAAGCAACTGAAGGAAGATAGGGATTATTCTGGTTTATTATTCCAGGTTAGTGGCTATAGTGGCAGGGATGGCATGGAAGCAAATGGTTGGAGCAGGAAACCAGATGATCACTTTTTAAAAAATTATATTTGTGTTTAAATTTTACACATCAGCCTTGGGTTCCCCTGTCTTCCCCCCCCCCCCCCCCCCACCCTCTCCCCACCCCACCCCCATCTCTATAGTAGAGCTTGAGATCGGGAATTGTGATGCCTCCAGAGGTTGTTTTATTGTACACGATTTTTTTGGCTGTCCTGGGTTTTTTGTTTTTCCATATGAAGTTGAGTATTATTCTTTCTAGATCTGTGAAGAATTGTGTTGGCAAATTGATGGGGATTACATTGAATCTGTAGATGGCTTTTGGTAAGATTGCCATTTTTACTATGTTAATGCTGCCTATCCATGAGCATGGGAAGTCTTTCCATTTTCTGACATCTTCTTCAATTTCTTTTTTCAAGGACTTAAAGTTCTTGTCATCTAGGTCATTCACATGCTTAGTTAGAGTAACCCCAAGGTATTTTATATCATTTGTGGCTATTGTAAAGAGTGATGTATCTCTGATTTCCTTCTCAGCCTGTTTGTTAATTGTATATAGGAGGGCTACTGATTTTTTTTTTTTTAGTTGATCTTGTATCCTGCTATGTTGCTGAAGGTTTTTATAAGCTGAATCAGTTCCTTGGTTGAATTTTTGAGGTCACTCATGTATACTATCATGTCATCTGCAAATAGGGAAAACTTGACTTTTTCCTTTCCAATTTGTATCCCCTTAATCTCCTTATGTTGTCTTATTGCTCTGGCTAGAACTTCAAGTACTATATTGAATAAGTATGGGGAGAGGGGACAGCCTTGCCTTGTTCCTGATTTTAGTGGTATTGCTTTGAGTTTCTTTCCATTTAATTTGATGTTGGCTGCTGGCTTGCTGTAAATTGCCTTTATTACGTATAGGTATGTTCCCTGTATTCCTGATTGCTCCAAGACCTTTATCATGAAGGGGTGTTGGATTTTGTCAAATGCCTTTTCTGAGTCTAGTGAGATGATCATGTGTTTGGGTTTTTTTTGTTTGTTTGTTTGTTTGAGTTTGTTTATATGGTGTATTACATTGATGGACTTTCGTATGTTGAACCACCCTTGCATCCCTGGGATGAAGCATACTTAATCATGGTGGATAATTGTTTTGATGTGTTCTTGGAGTCTGTTTGCCAGTATTTTATTGAGTATTTTTGCATCAATGATCATGAGGGAGATTGGTCTGTAGTTCTCTTTCTTTGTTTCATCTTTGTTTGGTTTAGGAATCAGGGCAATTGTAGCCTCATAGAAGGAGTTTGGTAATATTCCTTGTGCTTCTATTGTGTGGAATAATTTAAAGAGTATTGGTATTAAGTCTTCTTTGAAGATCTGGTAGAATTCTGCACTAAACCATCTGGTCCTGGGCTTTTTTTTTTTTTTTGGTTGGGAGACTTTTAATGACTGATTCTATTTCCTTAGAGGTTATTGGACTATTTAAATGGTTTATCTGGTCCTGATTTAACTTAGGTATGTGGTACCTATCCAGAAAATTATCCATTTCTTTTAGATTTTCCAGTTTTGTGGAGTAGAGGTTTTTGAAGTATGACCTGATGATTCTCTGGATTTCCTCATTGTCTGTTGTTATGTCCCCCTTTTCATTTCTGATTTTGTTAATTTGGATGCTCTCTCTCTTGTCTTTTGGTTAGTTTGGATAAGGGCTTGTCTATCTTGTTGATCTCAAAGAACCAACTCTTTGTTTCATTAATCCTTTGTATTGTTCTCTTTATTTCTATTTTATTGATTTCAGCTCTCAATTTGATAATTTCCTGGCATCTGTTCCTCCTGGGAGACTTTGCTTCTTCCTGTTCAAGAGCTTTCAGGTGTGCTACCAAGTCACTAGCGTGAGATTTCTCCAGCTTCTTTATGTGGGCATTTAGGGCTAAGAATTTCCCTTCTTAGCACTGCTTTCATAGTGTCCCATAAGTTTGGGTATGTGGTGTATTCATTTTCATTGATCTCTAGGGAGTCTTTAATTTCTTTCTTTATTTCTTCCTTAACCCATTGGTGATTCAGTTGAGCATTATTCAGTTTCCATGAGATTGTAGAATTTCTGTAGTTTTTTTTTTGTTGTTGTTGTTGTTGTTGTTGTTGTTGAAATCTAACTTTAAACCATGGTGGTCCAACAGAACACAGGAGGTTATTCCAATTGTTTTGTATCTGTTGAGATTTGCTTTGTGGTCAAGTATGTGGTCGATTTTAGAGAAGGTTCCATGGGGTGCTGAGAAGAAGGTATATTCTTTTTTGTTTGGGTGGAATGTTCTGTAGATATCGATTAAGTCCATTTGAGCCATAACATCAGTTAAGACCATTATGTCTCTGTTAAGTTTCAATTTGGCCAATTTGTCCAGAGGTGAAAGTGGGGTGTTGAAGTTTCCCACTATTAATGTGTGGGGTTTTATATGTGATTTAAGCTTTAGTAATGTTTCTTTTACATATGTGGGTGCCCTTGTTTAGGGCATAATTGTTCAGAATTGAGACTTCATCTTGGTGGATCTTTCTTGCGATGAGTATGTAATGTCCTTCATCATTTCTTTTGATTGATTTTAGTTTGAAATCTATTTTGCTGGATATTAGGATGGCTACACCAGCTTGCTTCTCAAGACCATTTGATTGGAAAGTCTTTTCCTAGCCTTTTATTCTTAGGAGATATCTATCTTTGAATTTAAGGTGTGATTCTTGTATGCAGCAGAAAGATGGGTCCTGTTTTCGTATCCATTCTGTTAATCTGTGTCTTTTTATAGGTGAATTAAGTCCATTGAGATTAAGGGATATTAATGACCAGTGATTGTTCATTCCTGTTATTAGTTTTATTTTTTGGTGGTAGTGTGTGTGTGTGTACTTCTCTTCTTTGTGGTTTACTGCTGTGGTGTTATCTATTGCCTGTGTTTTCATGGGTGTATCTGACTTCCTTAGGTTGGAATTTTCCTTCTAGTGCTTTCTGTACCGCTGGGTTTGTGGATAAGTATTGTTTAAATCTGGTTTTGTCTTGGAAGGTCTTGTTCACTCCATCTATGATGATTGAAAGTTTTGCTGGGTATATTAATCTAGGCTGGCATCCATGGTCTCTTAGTGTCTGCATTATATCCATCCAGGTCCTTCTGGCTTTCAAAGTCTCCACTGAGAAATCAGGTGTTATTCTGATGGGTTTGCCTTTATAAGTCCCTTGGCCTTTTTCCTTTCCTCCCCTTAATATTCTTTCTTTATTCTGTACATTTACTTGTTTAATTACTATGTGGTGAGGGGACTTTTTTGGGGGACCTAGTCTGTTGGGTGTTATATAGGCTTCTTGTATCTTCATAGGCATTTCCTTCTTTAAGTTGGGAAAGTTTTCTTCTATGATCTTGTTAAATATATTTTCTGTGCTTTTGAGTTGGTATTCTTCTCCTTCCTCTATCCCTATTATTCATAGGTTTGGTCTTTTCATGGTGTCCCAAATTTCTTGGACATTTTGGGTCATGACTTTGTTGGTTTTAGTGTTTTCTTTGACTGATGAATCTTTCTTTTAATGTATCTTCAACACCAGAAATCCTCTCTTCCATCTCTTGCATTCTATTGGTTATACTTGCACCTGAAGTTCCTGTTTGTTTACTCAGATTTTCTATTTCCAGCATTCCTTCTGCTAGTGTCTTCTTCATTTTTTCTATTTCCCTCTTCAGGTCTTGGACTGTTTCCCTTGTCTGTTTCATTGCTTTTTCATGATTTTCTTTCAGGGACTTATTGTATTCTTCTGCTTTATTTGTCCTTTCCTCTAGTTTTTTATAGCGTTCTTCCCATTTTTTGTTTGTCTGTTCTTCCACTTTATTTTTGATTTCTTCTATATAAGGCTCTAGCCTCTTCATGATGTTACTTATAAGGTTGTTTTCTTCTTCTTCCATTCTGTGATATTTAGGTCTAGCTGTTGGAGAAGGGCTAGGTTCTGGTGATGCTGTATTGCTCTTTATTTTGTTGTATGTACTTCTGCCTTGAAGTCTGCCCATCTCCTCGTGGATTCGTTCTTGGTCTTATCAGTGTATTTGGTCCAGACAGAGCTGACAGATTTAGGGAGCCTCTCTCTGGTCCAGATGGAAGCTCTGGGCTGGATGGGAGCTCTGGTCCAGATGAGAGTGCTGGACAGATAGGAGCTGGGGGGCTGGACTCTGAGTCTCAGGAAGTCCCTGGGATCTCCTTATCTTTTCCAGATGGGAGTTCTGGGACAGGATGGAAGCTCTGGTCCAGATGGGATTTCCGGGGCAGATGGTAGCTGGGGGCTCTCTGGTCCAGATGAGAGATCTGGGACAGGATGGAATGCTGGACGCTGGTCTCTAAGTCTCCGAAAGTGGCTGGGGTCTCAGGCAAATGGGTGTGGGGGCAGGGCGTGGAGGTTGTACGGTTCACCAGAGGGTCCTGGAGAGGTGGAACCTTCCTGGTGAGGATCTGGGGTCCTGCCCTATGGCCAGAACCTGGGGCCCAGTTGGGCAGGTCTTCCCTGGAGTGGCTGGTGCCCCTGGCTGGGACCCAGGTGTGGGCCTCTCTGGGTGTGACCCCAGGCACTCACCTCTGGTCCAGATGGGAGTTCCAGGGCAGGATAGAAGCTGGGGGCTGGTCTCTGATTCTCAGGAAGTGGCTGGGGTCTCCGGCAAATGAGTGTGGGGCAGGGTGTGGAGACTGCAGGGTCTGCCTGAAGTCTTAGAAAAGGGGAGCCTTCTGGCAGGGCCCGCCAAATGGCCAGAAACTAGGGCCAACCAGATGATCACATTTTATCTGCAAACCTGAAGCAAAGAGAAAACAGCAAGTTGAACCAGGCTATATCCACAAAGCTGACTCTAGTAATATGCATCCTCTAGCAAAGCTCCACCTTCTAAAAATCCCTTAACTTTCCCCAGAAGCACAAAAATTGGGCAATCAAATATGCAAACATGCCAGACGATGTGGACATTCCTCATTCAAACCACCACAATTTTACCAGGACACTAGGTCATCATGGAGACTGATTTCTTCTTACCATGATTAGTTTTCCTTTGATGGCAGAGTTTTCTATACCTCAAGATGTTCAAACAGATACCACCTGTGGTGAACATGCTGTGCCTATTCTCCATTCCTAGCATTCTGAGAGTCTGAATTCATTTCAAGAATGCTTTGTTTGCCTGTTCCTGTGTTCTGATGCTCCTTGTCCATTGTATGTCTACAGGTCTCAGCCTCCCAAGTGCTGAGATACAATCATGAAGCACCAAAAACAGTTTATCCTTTGAGTTTTCATGAAAGGCTCTCCAAGAGAAGTTTCTTGAAGTCCTACAGAGGCTGCCTAGGGAGTGGCTGGAGGCTGTGCATTGACAGCAATCTTTACATCGATCTCTCTCTTGTGGGGAAGTATGTACAGTGAACCATACCTAACTTGAGAGGTTTTTTTTTTTTTTTTTTTTTTTTCTGGTTGAATAATTCCCAGACAAAGGAACCTTTAATTGAAGGAAGAGCATGAATGGTCAAAAATCCTTCACCGGCAGCCAAATTGCCCTTCCTGGGGATTTTATCCAGTGAATGAAGTTTCCTTGATCCTTCCCCATTCTTTAATTAGCCCAAAGTATAAAACACTAGGCTGTAAGTTAAATATGTACATGCAGCAGGTGCCAGAAGGAACTAAAGGGACACAAGGATGCCATCACTTACAGATACACAGGCCTTGGCAAGAGTCTCTTGGAATAGTAAAGTTATGTCTGACAAAATTCCAAGTGTGAAATGACCTCATTTGAGTTACAAAGGGTGGAAGGCAGTGAGAGAAAGTGCTCTGACTGTCAGTCTCTATGTGAAACTTATTCATCTGGATTATAAAACAGCTGACAAAGTGACATCTCTCTTTTTAAATTATCTGGGGAGGGGGCTGGAGAGACGGCTCGGCAGGAAGAGAACTTGCTGCTCTTCCAGTGAACTCAAGTTAGGTTCCCAACACCCACATCAGGGATTCACAACTGCTTGTTACTCCAGCTCCAGGTGCTCTAGTGCCCTCTTCTGGCCTCAGTGGGCAGTCCTCTATACACAGTCACACACACACACACACACACACACACACACACACACACACACACACATCTACTCAATCAACCAACCAACCAACAACTCCTTCCATGAGAAAGGAGTGTCTTAGGCTGATAAGTTGTGTTGGCACTGCCCTCTGCTGGTGGATGAAGCCTACAGTGGGGTGGTACAAGCCTACACAATAAAATGAACTGTTCACCACCAGAGGAATCTTTTCTACTAGGGGCCCCATTGCTTTCTACAACTGGCAGTAAATATGGTCATGGATAATAACCTAGTTTTAAAAAAATGTGCCTGCTGGGCATTGGTGGCACACTCCTTTAATCCCAGCACTCAGGAGGCAGAGGTAGGTGGATTTCTGTGAGTTCGAGGCCAGCCTGGCCTACAGATTCAGGACAGGCACCAAAAACTACATGGAGAAACCCTGTCTCAAAATAAAATAAAATAAAAAAGTGCTATAAGCCAAGAAGATTGAATGGCTAACCCTTAATTTTTACTCATGTGGACACTCCTGTATGCTCTTCTCTATTAAAAGATTGCCTGGAGCTAAAGCTACATGCATTTGTAAACTGCCTGATGTAAGTGAACTAAAGCCAGGTCTTCTGGAAGAAAAGGAAGCACTGTTAGCCACTGAGCCATCTCTCCAGCCTCTGTGTACTTTCTTAATTATCACCTCCATCTCTACTAGGTAATCTACAACCTGAGTAGCCACACAAATCTAGGTAGTAACCATAGCTTTGTATGCAACACATTTCACTGACAGAAATTTTGCATCACTAATTCTGATCTGTAGCAAAGC
Source organism: Onychomys torridus (assembly GCF_903995425.1). Lineage (NCBI taxonomy): Eukaryota > Metazoa > Chordata > Mammalia > Rodentia > Cricetidae > Onychomys > Onychomys torridus. The sequence goes on from NC_050443.1 coordinate 131,440,688, forward strand.
AGAATTTCTAAGAGCCCTCCTTTATTCGTGAAATTATTAAGGCCACTCCACGTAGTTAAAAGGGAGGTTTATTTTGTGGGGTAACTTACAAATGAAGGGACAGGTTGCAGGGTCTGGGAAAGGTGTGGTGCAGTCCGGCGGTGTTCTCTGGAGAACTCTGCTCGGTCCACCTCCAGCGTCCAGGGTCCCAGAACCAAGAGAAGCCTCTCCACTGGATCCTCGGTCTTCCGCTTCCTCCCTCAGCCCTGCCTTGTGGGTGTGGCCATTACCAAAACCTCAGTGGGAGTTGGAACTTCCAGGCCCAGGCTGGGATGGCTGCCCACTACATCTTGTATTAGTTACTTTTCTATTGCTGTGATAAAACACCATGACCAGGGCAGCTTATAGAAGGGAGAGTTTTATTTGGGGCTTATAGTTCCATGCAGAATAAGAGTCCATCATGGCAGGGATGGCAGCAGGCCATGGCTGCTGGAACAAGAAGCTGAGAGCTGAGAGCACACATCTTAAATCATAAAGAGGAAGCAGAAAGAGCAAACTCAAAATCGCACAAGACTTTATCCTCTTAAAACCCACCCACAGTGACATACTTTCTCCAGCAAGGCCATACCTACTAAGCCTCCCCAAACAGATACCAGCTGGGGACCAAGTATTCAAATGCTCAGACTGTGGAGGACATCTCATTCAGACTAGCACAAGTCTATTGGCCATAAAATATATTGAGTTCATGGAGAGTTTACCAGGAGGCCAGGAAATGATAGGTTTCCCTTCAGGGAGACTTAAGCAGGAAATGAACTAAGCTACTCCTGCTCCCAGCTGTGGTGCGGAAAGGTATTGTTGCACAGTAGACCATGACAAAATTTGGTGGTCTGGGGTCTAGGCATATAACCAAATGTAAGGCATATATTCAGCATGTTGAAGCCCCTGGGTACACGTGCAAGGCCCTGGGTACAATCTTCATAGCACAAAAACAGATAAACAAGTAAAATGTGATGGTTCTGTGGTCTAATTCAGTTCACCTGGACAGCACTTCTGAGCTATGGTGTGTTAGCCAGGAGCTCAGCTGGGTCCAGCTATCCAAATGGCTCTTACATGTTGAATACCTGTGTAAAAAAAAAGCATGAGGGCTCAGGTGAGCTCGGTATGGGCAGAGCTGAAACTCCTTTTATAAATAGTCTATGATCTCTTCCTCTTCACAGATAGCTGGATGGCTCAGGTTCCCAGAAGTGGAAGTTTCCAGATCCTTTTAGGTGTAGAGATGGCTTCAAGTCTACCATATTGAATTAGTTAAAGCAAATCATAGAACCAAAGCAGGTTTGCTGAGGGACAAGGATTCAAAGGGACATTCATATGTGCTGTGGTTATCGCTCTGTGTAAATAAAGTTCTGATTGGCCAGTGGCCAGACAGGAAGTATAGGTGGGACAAGAGAGAAGAGAATTCTGGGAAGTAGAAGGCTGGGGAGACACCGCCAGCCGCCGCCATGAGAAGCAACATGTAAAGACACTGGTAAGCCACAAGCCATGTGGCAAAGTATAGATAAGCAGAAATGGGTTAATTTAAGATAGAAAAAGTAGATAACAAGAAGCCTGCCACAGCCATACAGTTTCTAAACAATGTAAGTTTCTGTGTGCTTTCTTGGTTGGGTCTGAGCGACTGTGGGACTGGTGGGTAAGAGAGATTTGTCCTGACTGGGCCAGGCAGGAAAACTCTAACTACACATATGGGCAGGATGACTAAGGAGTTACTGTTTTGGAGACTAGGGAGGGTTTGTACAGACTGGTCAGTGGTTAAGAGCACGTACTGGTCTTCCAGAAGAGTTAGATTCCCAAGATCCATATCAGCCAGCTCACAATCACCTGGAACTCCAATTCTAGGGGATCCAATGCCTGTGGCCTCTCTGGAGACTGGCATATATGTGCATATATGGATAATTTAAAATAATTTGAAAATTAGAAAGATGTCTAACTGTTGAAGAAAGAACAGAGCATAATAACTCCAAATTAGATATCTATATTACCCTCTATCTCCAAGGCTCAGGGAACGTCATGGAATAGGGGGCAGAAAGATTATAAGAGTTGAAGGTCAGAGAGGAATGTTGCAAAATTGTGCCATCTAGATACAAGAGAGCCATTGTACTCATGAACTTACAACTGTGATGGATGCCTGCAATAGATCAGCACAAGTTCAAATCAGTCAACATTCCAGTGTAGATGGGGGAAGGGAATCACAAGGCCCACCCCTAGCTAAGAGCTATTGGCAGTTGATGGCTGCTGAGGGAATAGAGTCAGTTTCCTTGAAGGTTGCTCATGCCCCAGTGCATTTCACTACCACGCCCATAACTGGACTGGGGGGGGGGGATAGAGTTGGAGGGGTCATAGGAGATCTGGGGAAAATTAGAAGGGGAGGTGTGGGGTGGATATGATTAAAATACATTGTATATTTGTTGAGACATTCTCAACAAATGGCTAAATAAAATTTTAAAGAGAATAGAGCATAAAGCATGGATAAAAGCACAAAGCTAGTTCATGCACCTGGGATAAGTCCTGGTCCTGCTGCCAGGGACCCCACAAACAGATCAAGCCACACAACTGTCACCCACATTCAGTGGGTCTAGTTTGGTCCCATGCAGGTTCCCGGGCTGTCAGTCCAGAGTCAGTGAGCACCAACTATTACTGGTCAGCTGTTTCTGTGGGTTTCCCCATCATGATCTTGACCCCCCTCTTCTTCTTCTTTGGGATACCTTGCTCAGCCTTGATACAATGGGGAGGGGCTAGGCTCTCCTTCAACTTGGTAATGCCAGACTTTGTTGACTACCATGGGAGGCCTTACCCACCCTGAGGAGTGGATGGAGGTAGAGTGGGAGGGAGGTGAGGAGGCAGGAGAAAGGAAGGGAGGGGGAACTGGGGTTGGTATGTAAAATGGAAAAAATTTTAATAAATAAATATATTTTTTAAAAAAGCACAAAGCTAATAAAAATTTAAGAGGTTGGGATAGTGTCAAGTGTCAGGTTTGTAAAAGAAAATCTGAAAGTGAGGGCATGTTCAGATCACCCTTGGACCTTGACCATTAGGCCCAGCAACTCGGCTTATCTTCATCCAGTATCTCTCAAAGCTAACTGTACAGACAGTGACTAGGGGCTGCTAGATGCCATTTCCCCAAATGCCATTTCCCCATGAATATAAACATTGAAGACAGAAGCAGAGATTTGATAATGTCTCAGCACTAAGGATGAGAAATTATGGGGAATTGGAAACTTTCTTTCAGGCGATACTGTCAAGAGAGAAAGGGATTGCCCTGCTGTGATTGCACAATAGAACACCACAGTCTAAGGCTGGAGCGTAAAACAAGATAAGCATATTCACATACTCTTAGGGCAAAAACTGCCTCTTGGGGCTTTCCACTGAAGACCTGATGAATATTTGGGGAACTTCCTATGACGAATATCAAGACATTGGTCTGGGTGAGAGTCTCTTGCAATAGTGAAGCTATGCTTGATAAGATGAAAGGTGTAGATGTGCTAATTTAATTACAAAGGCCAGAAGGCAAGGGCAGAAAGAGAGAGAAATATAAGAGAAGTTCAACAAGTCTCCACATTCCCGAATGTGCATTGAAACCTTGACTCGGACTCCTGAGTCAACCCTCTGGTACCACCCAGTTACAGAGATTTTTCTAGATGAAAGTACCAAGTGCCTCAGAAGGAACAAACATCAACTAACTCAGAAGTGACAAGTCTGCTGGGGAACTGGCCTGGCCTGATGCTTTTCCAGGCCTGCCGTGTCCTGTCCCTCATTTCTGTCTAACAGCCACTGTAGGTTCAGTGTAAACAGTTTGCCCCTCAAATCCCCAAGTCCTCCAGCTCTTAGATCCAGTGGACAAATTTCCCACAAGCCTTGGTAGTGGGAGTTACAGATCATTCCTTTTCTGAAAAATATCTGTAATACCTCAATAAAGTCTTAAATTTAAGATTACCTTTGCCTTAGGAGTTAACAGGCTGCTGAAGACAATGGACATTAATGATATGTGAGTGTGACATGAAAGAGAGACTTCTGAGGCCTGAGATCTTTTGGATGTGGTCACTTTGGATGTCACAACTTGCTGTGGATATCGCTCTGTGTAAATAAAGTTCTGATTGGCCAGTGGCCAGACAGGAAGTATAGGTGGGACAAGAGAGAAGAGAATTCTGGGAAGTAGAAGGCTGGGGAGACACCGCCAGCCGCCGCCATGAGAAGCAACATGTAAAGACACTGGTAAGCCACAAGCCATGTGGCAAAGTATAGATAAGCAGAAATGGGTTAATTTAAGATAGAAGAAGCAGATAACAAGAAGCCTGCCACAGCCATACAGTTTCTAAATAATGTAAGTTTCTGTGTGCTTTCTTGGTTGGGTCTGAGCGACTGTGGGACTGGTGGGTAAGAGAGATTTGTCCTGACTGGGCCAGGCAGAAAAACTCCAGCTACAACAACTCAGTTTTTGAAAATTTTGGTCAGGAAAGCTTGAGAAACTGTTATGAACAGGTTTAATTTGTAATCAATGCCATCAACAAGGATCTGAGGCAGGCTTTTGTTCTGGGGTAGCCAAGATTCTAGCTGTCCGTCAGGAGGTGGGGACACTGACTGTGAGGTTACAATAATCTTCCAGGGAAAATATAATGTTGATATGAAATATGGTTTTTTAAATTTTAAGTTAAATTTATTCATTTATTTTACAGCCTGACCAAAGTTTCCCTCCCCCTACCTTTCCTCCACCCCACCCCCAAATCCACTCCTCCTGTTTCTGTTCAGAAAGGGACAGGCCTCCCATAGGGATCAACAAAGCGTGGTGTATCTAGTTGATACAAGCTCCTCCCCTTGTATTAAAGCTGGGCAAGGCAACCCAGTATGAGGAATAGGTTCCTAAAAACCAGTCAAAGCTTTAGGAATAGCCCCTGCTCCACTGCTAGGGATCCCACAAGTAGACCAAGCTACACTACTGTCACATATATGTAGAGATTCTAGGTTGGTCCTATGCAAGTTCCCTGGTTGATCTCTGTGAGATCCTATGAGCCCAGGTTAGTTGATCCTATGGGTCTTCTTGTGACGTCCTTGACTCCCTGGCTCCTACAGTCCTTCCTCCTTCTCTTCAGCAAGATTGCCAGTTGGCCCAGATGGCTGGTTCAGGCTATGTATCCCCCATTTCTAGGAGTCTTAGCTGGGGTCATCCTTGTAGATTTCTGGAGGTTTCCCTTGCACCAGGTTTCTACTTGATCCTGAAATGCCCCCTCCCTTTCCAGTCTTCTCTTCCAATACTGTCCCCCGCCTTCTACCCCCCAAACCTGATCCCTCATGCTCCCATCTCCACCTGTCCCCAGTCCACCTACTAGATCTCTTCTATTTCCCCTTCCCCAGAAGATCCATGCATCCATCCCTGCTTGGGCCCTCCTTGTCACTAAGTCTCTGTTACTTGTTGTTGAGGAAGCCTCTTACTCCTTGTTACTAAGTTACAGTCTGTGGACTGTAGCATAGTTAACCTTCACTTTACCTTATAATATCCACTTATAAGTGAGCACATTCCATGTTTGTCTTTTTGGGTCTGGGTTATCTCACTCGGGATGATTTTTTTCTAGTTCTATCCATTTGCCTTCCAATTTCCTGATATCATTGTTTTTGACAGCTGAGTAGTACTCCACTGTGTAAATGTACCACACTTTCTGTATCCATTCTTCAGTTGAGGGGCATCTAGGTTGTTTACTGGTTCTGGTTATTACAAACAAAACTGCTATGACCATAGCTGAGCAAGTATCCTTATGTTTTGATTAAGCATCCTTTGGATATATACTCAATAGTAGTATCACTGGGTCTTGAGGTAAATTGATTGCCAATTTTCTGAGAAATTGCCCATTGATTTCCAAAGTGGCTGTACAAGTTTGCACTCCCACCATTAGTGGAGAAGTGTCTCCCTTCCTCCACATCTGTGAAATGTGATTTTGCAGGGCACAGACTAATGCAGACATGCTGGTCAGGGTTCTCCAGTGACTCTCTCTCCCAGCTCGCTCACTTTGATGGTTTATGGTCTTCTTAAAGCTATACATGTATCCATAATCAGATGAGGAACTGTGAGAGCTAATGATGTTTTCAATTTAAATTACTATGCCTAAGGGATCTGTAAAACAAAATGCTTCTAACCTGAAAGCCTCACTTGCACAACTTCCTGGAATGCTGAGGGCTGTTGTTCTTGTAAGATAACAAACCAAATGTTGTCACTTCTGTAAACAAGCTTGGTTGCCCTAACTGCACAGGATGTACTTGATCAAACAGAGGCAGAAGGTACTTAGGCAAGAAGTATGTCAGGATGTATGCTCGCCCCTGATTGGACAAAGGGAAGTAGGTAGCCTTGTGGGTTTTACTTTTATAAGCCCCTGACTAATGTAATTCGCCTCCACACTCTAGGAATCCCCAGTATGGACTTAGCCAGTGTTTAATAAAGCTTGATTCAAATTTGGTTCAAAAATTCTGGTCTTATTCTTTCCTGATGGGATTGACAATAGATCCATGAGCAATCTGTGTATGCATATATGCATGTGTGTATGTAATCAAGTGAGTTAGACCCATGATTAATCTCTGTGTGTGTAAATATGTGTTTCTATGGGTGCACATGTGTGGTGGTATTGTGTTCCCCAAAATATTGTGTGTTCCCTGAAATAAACATATCTGGGGTCAGAGAACAGACAGCCACTAGAACAGAGCCAGAAATGGTGGCTAGAAAACAGGTTAGAGCAAGCCATAGCAGAAGTTGGGCGGTTGTGGTGCATGCCTTTAATCCCAGCACTTGGGAGGCAGAGCCTGGTGGATCTCTGAGTGTTCAAGGCCACTTTAGAAACAGCTGAGCAAGGTGAACCACGCCTTTAATCCCAGAAACCCACCCTTTAATCCCAGGGAGTGATGCAAAAAGTAGAAAGATATATAAGGCATGAAAACCAGGCACCAGAGTTAGTTAAGCATTTACTTAGTTAAGCATTTGCTGATTTATCATTCAGGCTTTGGAACAGCACAGTTCAGCTGAGAGCCATTGGGATGAGGACTCAGAAGCTTCCAGCCTGAGGAAACAGGATCACCTGAGGAACTAGCAAGGTGAGATAGCTGTGGTTTGTTCTGCTTCTCTGATCTTCCAGCATTCACCCCAATAACCGGCCTCAGATTTGATTTCATTAATAAGAACTTTTAAGATTCATACTACACACATGTTTCTGTGAGTTCCATGTACACATAAATAATTCTTCAAGGACAACCTTAATTGTCATGCCTTGGGAATCATCTTGTTTTTTGATAAAAGGTCTATTACTGCCTTTGAGCTCAACAAGTAGGCTCAACTGGCTATCTGATAAGCCCCATGGATCCTCAGGGCTCTGCCTTCCCGAGGCTGGGATTACATGTGCATGCAACCATAGGCAGCCGTGTGTGTGTGTGTGTGTGTGTGTGTGTGTGTGTGTGTGTGTGTGTGAAGCACTTTACCAATTAAGTTCTGTCATTGGCCTCCACAAGTACTCATCTTTAAGGAGAATTATCATAAGAAATGTCAGGAGACTGCATGAAATAGGATTCCCTGGTGCGTTTAGAAGGAAGAGGAATGACCTGATAATTTTTTTCAAAAAATGCTGTGTTTTTTAATCAACACCTAACAATTATATATACTCAATGCCCACAGTACTGTGTGATATTTCCTCTCATGTATACAATGTGTGCTGGTCATAGCTGGGCAATTCATCTATCACCTCAGATACAGATCACTTCTTTGTGCACTCCTTGCTAGGTTTTCTAAAACAGCCAGTTAATTATTGTCAACCACATTTTTTTTCTTTTTTTCCAATGTCTTCTTTGGCTTAGGCAGTGTTTTCCTATATATAGTATGCTGTAGGTGGGGATGCAGAAGGAAGAGGGGTCATGGAGAAGCTAACTCAAAGCCCCTTTCACAAAAAATTGAGGGTAAGAAAGACCTCCAACTTAGACTCAGGGTCCAAGGACATTGAACTATTAGCTTGCCAGACTCAAACACCTCAACATATCTAACCCTTACTGATATAATTCTGATTAAGTTATTCTTTGATATCTTCCTCTTCCTTACATGGACAGGTGTCTGGAAGAAAAAAGAGGGGGCAAGGAGGTTAAATCACTTTCACAGGGTCTCAAAACCACCAAGCTCAGAGCTATATAAACAAACCCCCAATTCCATAGAACTCTTCCAAACTCTCCCTTTCAACTTATTTCCTTTTTAATGTCTTCTCTTCCCCTTTTCCAAACACTCAAATAATTTTTAAAACATATAGTCAGTTAATAGCATTTATTCTACTTTCCTTTCTGCTGCTATAGTAAACACTCCAAACAAAAGTAACTAGGGAAGGGAAGGATTTATTTTTGGCTTACGTTTCCAGGCCACAGTCCATCCACTGAGGGAAATCAGAAACTTGAAGCAGTAACCATGTGGAAATTTTGCTTGTTGGCTCTCTGTGTGTCTCTTGCTCTGCAAGGTTCCTTATACACCCTGGACCACATGCCTAGGGAATGGTACTGCCTACAGTGGTCTGGGCCCTCTGATAACAATTGACCATCAACACAATCCCTCACTCACATGCCTGCAGGCCAATTTCACCAAGATCACTACAAAATTTGAGATTTATTTCCCCCCAGATAATTCCAGACTGTGTCAAGTTGGCCTTTAATGCTAACTAGGAGAGTATTATTGAAAACCATGACACGTCATTCTTATTCTTATACTGGTTCTCCTTTAGAGATGTGTAGAATGTGAAATGAGCCTCCACAAGCAGGGTAAATACAGATCTAGTAACTAACCTGAGGAAGGTCATTTGTAGCCTTTGTTAGTCCTGATTGGTTGGACTTGCAATTTGCATGCAGTTAAATATTTTCACTACTTCTTGTGCCCGTCTGCAGTACTAATCCCCTGCCTTTGTGTTCCTTGTAGATCTTAGAGTGTCCATAGCCAGAGGGGTCTTTGGGGGAAGAAATGCACAAGGTGCACTAAACTAGAAGAACAGTTACGGTTCAGAGACAGCCCAGCCGAGCTGTGCTGTGTCCTTGTATGACCTGTCCATATCCCTCCCTTTCTCTGGGCGTCAGTTTCTCTATGGGTAAACAGTATATGGCCTAGTTCAATGTTTTGCCAAACAGCATATGCTTGTGAGTCTGGCTGCATTCCTGCATTCGTGGATTATATACTGACTTCAGGAAGCACAGCTAGATTCAGCAGGTCTTTTCTCCCTTATATCACCCCCTTGCTCTTTTAATTTCCTTAACAAGCATTTGTCACCATTTTCTAAAGTTAACAGCTAAAACATCCTATTTGATCCCTTTTAAAAGGAAGTCATACTTCTAACCCAAGGTCACCCAGGGTCTCAGCATTCAATGCTGAAGGCTGTGCAGCTTGAACATTTCTAACACTGATCAGAACAATTGGGGGATGTGTGCTCTGGGCACCAATTGACCCCTCCTAATCTCTGAGCCCCAGCACTGACTGCCTAGCTGGTAAGAAAGCATCCTCACAATTTTCTTTGCCCTCCTATTAATTTCTGATCCAAACCAGCATATGCAAAACTGCTATTTAGCTCAACATATACTTACTTTCTTTCAGAGTCATGGTTGAGAATGCCCACGAACCTGACCTAGGTCCACGGAGAGTGCTAATAGCAAAACAAGTTTGCATGGGCTTATATTGACATGAAGGGCTTGTGCCTGACTCAATGGACTAGAAGTGGCAAAGCAACAATAATTCCTTGTCTTTGGCATAGAAAGGAACTCCAAGAGGGAAAACAGCTTTGTCATTTTCCCAGATAACTGCTTCTCCGCAGCAAACAACCAATCCCAAGTCACCTTGGCGGAAGTCATTCATACTTCTTGTGAAGCTAGAGTTTGAAAGGGACCACTGGAGTAAAGGAGTGCTAGACACAGGACTCAGACAAGGTGAGATCAAATCTGAGTCTCGACCAAGTCACTCAGCTCATCTCTCTGAGATATTAGCATCTGCACCACACACTGTGATGACAGTTTACACCCAATAGCTGAAGCCTGAAGAGAATTGTACTGTTCTTAGCCTGCAATGGATGGATGAGAAGTAGGATAGGGAAGACATCCAGGAGAGTGGGAAAATTCGCTTGATGCAATGACAAAGCCCGATTCCCTTTCACACCTTTAGGGTAAAGGGCAATCGCAGTAACTGGACAGTGAGCCTCTCCCTAAACACAGTGGTTGAGAAAGATTCCTGCTCCAAGCATCCTGCTCCAAGCACCCTTCTGCAACTGTATCTTACCAGCGCTATCGAATATTTCCCGAGATGGCTAATGTTGGTTATCAACTTTACAGACTCTAGGATCACTCAGGAGACAAACTTTTGGTCATATCTGTGAGGGAATTTCTAGACTGAATTAATTGAGGTGGGGAAACTGATTCTACATATTAGGAGTATCAGTCCATGGGCTGGGGGTCACAGACTAAATAAAAAAGAGTGCAAGCTGAGCATCCAGCACTCATCTCTCTTTGTTTGATGACTACGGATACAGTGAGACCATCCACTTCACTCTAGGGTTGTCATGACTTTCCTTCCATGATGGACTCTACCCTAAAACTGTGAGCCAGAATAAACCCATCTTTCCTTCTTTAATTTTTTTCCTGAAGTATTTTGTCATAGTGACAGAAAAGGTAACTAATGCATGCCCTCCCATGAACCTTATTTAAAATGCAAGTGCCCCAGGCAGCAGGGAGAAATGTCAAGTACAGATCAGAGTGGAAACTGCTTTGGCTTCAAATGAACGTGGTTGCAAATGCCAGCACTGCTATGTACCGTAACCTTGGCACTCTACTTGGCCTCTCTAGATGTAAAAGACAGACAGTGGGAGGTATGATGATATTATAGAGCATCTAGCCCATGAGACTCATTTGAGAGCAGTTTATCTCAGAGAAAATAAAAGTCCCTATAAGGCTTCAGAAAGAATAGTACAAGAGAAAATCTTGGATTTGAGCTCTGTTTTTAATGAAGCTGGGGTTTATGGTATACAATAAAATACAAACAATTTTGTATGTATTGAGCCTACTTGAGATAATCTACACTGCCAATGTACCAGAGTTCTAGAGCATGGCACAGTTGCCACCCCATTTGCTAGCACTGCCCTGTACATGACTTAGTTCAGAAGAAGGATTCTTTCTATAGTGTATGCTGAAAGCTCATGGGGAAATCCACCTTGAATAAGGGTGACATGCCAGGTTTCATGTGTCTGTCACAGGCTGGCCCAACAGAGAGAAGAGGAACTCAGCTTTCCAAGTCCAGAAATAAAATCGTTCCTGGTTATACATAAGTGGTAGTTCATTTCTGAGCTTTACATTTGCAGGCTTTAATAGCAGAATGCTGCTACCTGCAGCATGTGGCAAGCAAGGGTCAAGGGGCTAAAACACTAGGTGCTTGATAAATGTGAACATTTGTTTTTATTACAGGGCTGAGTTCAGAGGGCCCTTGGGCTGTATGCATCCTTTCCTGATAGAATCAAAAGCCTGGAATCTGTCCAGATTTCATTCTTGCATGCTTCTGATAAGGGGTGTCCTTGCTATTCTTTCCACAGGAGAGCAACCTGGAAGGGAACTAACTGCTCATTGACAAGGAGCCTGCTTCCAGCTGAGTCAATACCCTGAGGCTGGGCATATTTCAAGTCACAGGTGGTAGACTTCCCTTCTGTAGTCTAAGTCACAGCAGGACCTGGGAAGCAGCTGCAAAAGGGAAGCCTTAGGCCTTTACTCCTCTGTAATTCCTGGTTCTCAGTGGGCACCACAGGACGGAGAAATCCTGGCATGCCTAGCTTCCAAAGTTACAAATACAGAACTCACAGATGCTATGGTTATATAATCAATGCAATGTGGAACCTCACTTCTCCGAGAACCAATTCCACGTATAAAGTAGGTGCCTAGGTTGAATCTACAGTGTTCTTTTAAGGTCCATTCATTGAAGACTTGGTCCCCTGGGAGATGCTATTGGATGCTGACAGAATCTTTTTTTTTTTTATTTTAGATTTATTTATTTTATGTGTATGAGTGTTTTGCAAGCATGTGTGTATGTGTACCACATGTGGGCCTGGTGCCTCTGGAGGTCAGAAAAATGGTGTTGGAACCCCTGAAGCTGGAGTTAAAAGTGGCTGTTGGCTGCCATGGGTTCTGGGAACAGAACTGGGTCCTCTGCAAGAGCAGCCAGTGCTTTTAACCCCTGGAACAATGAAGTAAGATTTTAAAAGCAGTTTAAGGTGAAAGTTAACACATGTGGCATATATGTTGGAAAAAGTCATGCTACAGCACTGAAAGGTTGGGAGTCCCCAAATTACAAGTAAAATCAATCAACAAGTTTGGAAGTTCAAAGATCAGGTTCAGATGCGAAGAGCCTTTGGGAACTTCTGGCTTGAGGAGTTGAGTGCAGAAAGAAAAAGAAAGAAGGGAAGCAGCCGGGCTGTGGTGGCGCACGCCTGTAATCCCAGCACTCGGGAGGCAGAGGCAGGCGGAGCTCTGTGAGTTCAAGGCCAGCCTGGTCTACCAGAGCAAGATCCAGGAAAGGCGCAAAACTACACAGAGAAACCCTGTCTCAGAAAACAAACAAAAAAGAAAGAAGGGAAGGGGAGCCTTTATTTGTATTAAATCATCCATCTATTTCTCTCTCTCCTTTTCTTCCTCCTTCCCTCTCTCCTTTTCTTGTATTAATTCTTCCTCCTAAAGATCACCCTTTATTATGTGCCAAAGATATAAAGCATGGAAGCAAAAACTATATTTAAAAAAATCTTTGTGAGCTTGGCATAGGGAAAGGTTTTTAGGTATTGTCGGGGACTAGCCCCAACCTGTCGAACAGTCCTAGAAGGGAGGAGTGAGGATTAAGAAATAATAGATATCGGGCTAGAGAGATGGCTCAGAGGTTAAGAGCACCGACTGCTCTTCCAGAGGTCCTGAGTTCAATTCCCAGCAACCACATGATGGTTCACAACCATCTGTAATGAGATCTGGCATCCTCTTCTGCATATATAATTAATAAATAAATAAATAAATAAATAAATAAATAAATAAGTAATGAATAAATAAATAAATAAATAAACCTTTTTTAAAAAGATTAAAAAAAGAAATAATAGCTATGAAAAGTAGAGACATAAAGGATAATACCTAGTGTAACAGACGTAAAAGAAAAAGACAGAGATGAAGAATAGCATTGGGAGGGCTCTGGGTCAATACCACAGTCATCTTGAGTTTATTCCCAATGGGATTTTTGTACACCCAGCAAGGAGAGAGGCAAAAGACCTCCCTCTTTCACGGTCAAGGTACAAAGTACAAACAAGTGTAGACCCTTCCTTAATTTTTAAAACACCTGGTAGTCACGCCTTATGGCAAAGCATCCTGTAATTAGGACTTGAAGTGTAAGACACCTGGTAACCATGCCTTTGGTCAAAACATCTTTTTATGCAGCTTTGTGGGGCAAAACAAACTCGGACTCTCTGACCTTGAGTCAAGATGGAATAAGGCCTCACTATGGAGTCTCTGTGGGCCACCACAAAGTATGATATCAAAAGAATCTGTGGAAAACAAATTAATAAATTAGACTTTATCAAAATGAAAAATGGTGGAGAGGAGAGAATACCAAGTCTGTGAAGCACAATATCCATGTGAAACATGGGCCAGCCAACGGCTTACAGGGAAGGGGCCTATTTTTGTAGTAAGGTTTCACTGGAAATAGCATCTGCATTTGTTTATTATTTATAACTGCTCTTGTGTGGCAATGAGAAAGATGGATAGTTGCAACACAATTCTTATTGCCCATAGGTCTAAAATATTTAACTCTACCTTTAAAAATGTTGTTTTATAACCCTTGATATAGAGCACATGTCCAAGATGTACTAATTAATCCTTTTATTATGATAGTAACCAATTGTAAAGTAGGCATACTGCATGCCCCATAGTCCAGTTCCCTCTAGCCTAGAGCAGCTTCCCCCTAGAATCCAGATCCTTCCACTTACTCCATGGTGCTTTGCAGAAGTCATTATCTCTGTGGAAAAGATCGGTAAGCACTGGTATGAAACCATGTTTTCCATTATACACCGCCCTTGTCATGCCCTGTACCTGACTTTGCTTTCTCATTTAGATAGCGCTTGGTGAATTGTTTCCTTATACTAGGAAAGCCACAGACATGCCTTTCAAAAGCCCACACTGGAGGAAAAGGGCATGCATATAAACAACTAATATGCGATGTTGTGAGAAGTACTATAGTTAAGTACAAAAGAAGGATGATTTGTGTATCCAAATACAGCAGTCATAGCTGGTCTGTAGGGAATAGGCTTCCCAGGGAGGTCTGCAACCACAGATAGTCGGTCAATCTGTCCATCTGTATGTCTGTTTGTTTATCTATCTATCTATCTATCTATCTATCTATCTATCTATCTATCTATCCTTATCTATCTTACCTATCAGCTATCTATCATCAATCTGTATGTGCACATATGCACATGTATGTATATATTGTGTATATATTAGTTTCTTGTACATACATACCATATATATTTATCCATGAGTTTTAATTTGTAAATTAGGTGCAGTAAGAAACTAGGCACTATCACTAAGGATAAAATGAAACAACCATAACAATGTTCTATAATGGACATTATATTAATGTGTTGTCTCTTGAAGAACTCAAGATAAATATTAATATGTTTAGACTATAACTGACAATAAGCAACTGGATGGTGGAAAGACAAACTATGGGCAAAGGGAAACCAGTCATTGGTTCTGGAGCTTTGAGCCAGTCAAACTTTCTGAGCTTTGGTTGTTTCCTCTGTAAAGTGGAAATGAGAATAACAAATACAAGGAAGGGGTTGTGATGAGGGTTACATGTGCTTCTAAGTGTAAAGCACCACGTCCAGTGTCAGGGCTCAATGTCATCAATGTCAGCAGCTGTGATAGTGTCAGTAGTCGGGAGTAGAAGCCGTCATGAGGGTAGCTGATGTGTAAAAATGGCCAGAACAAAGAGAGAGAGGACTGGGAAATAGATAGATACTGATCAGGGATCATTTCACAAAGAGGTGACATCATCTGGGTCTAGAAGCATGAACACAAGTTAGTCACTGCTGCAGTTTTGATCTTAACCATCTCCAAAGGCCCATGTGTTAAATGCTTGGTACTGTCTGGCACTACTGGGTGGTGGTAGAATTCTTAGAAGGTAGGATCTGATAGGACTTTAGGTTATTGGGGGTCTGCCTTTAGAGAGGACAGTAGAACCTTGTTATTTTTCTCTTTTTCTGCCTTCTGGCATGTGGCCATGAACTGGTGAGTTTCCTATGGTCTAGTCCCATCACCTACCCACCTTCCTTCCTCCTGTCTCCTATCCCCCACTTTTCCTCCTCTTCCTCTTTCTTCTTTTGTGACAAGTTCTTACTATACCTCTTAGTCTGGCCTGGAACTCACAGTCCTCATGTCAGTGACGGATTATATATGTGTATGCCTCCAAGCCCTGCCTTGTCCTTGTCTTGATTCTCCACCAGACTGAAAGCAACGGGGCCAAACAATCATGAACCAAAGTTTATGTGATTGAAGCATAACAAACATTTTTCTCTTTATAAATTGGGGTGGGGGGCTGATCCGACTTTGCCCCCACTGTACTCTTCTTGAGCAGGGAGAAGTGGGAAATATTTAGATAGAAATATAGAGGGGAAGAGACAGAAACACAGGATAGCCTTAGGAGGGTCTGGGTCAAAACCCACCAGCCACTTCTGTCTCTTCTAAAGGGCTATTTATAGAGATGCCAAGGGGTGGAGCAAAAGACCTCCCCCTAGCACAGTCAAGAAGAGACTCTTCAAATACCTGGTAATCACACACATGGTCAGTCCCTCCAGTTATGCAGCCCTGCTGTATAAAGCAAGCTCAGATCTCACTAGGAAACCTCTGTGGACCCCAGCAATAAATCAACCATCTCAGGTATTCTTTCACATATAAATTTGACTAATACAGACATAATGAGAAAGATGAAGGGGACACAGAAAGAATGGTATGTGATGGACTCTTCCTTAGAAAATGCAGATTTTTTTCCAAGATGAGAAATGAAAAGTGAGGGGTTTCTAACCACCAACGGCTCTGCCCTTGGATTTGCAGTCCCCTTTAGGGTTACATCAGGAGAATGGACTTGACCCCTGGTAGTTTCCTCCTATTTTTGCTTTCCTTTCTTCCTGGCTTAGACTACTAGATCTGTGTTTATAAAACAAAATTGGAATTCCTCAGCAATATGTTTAAGGCTTTTGAGGGCTAGGCCCCCGCCTTTTCCTCCTGTCTCATTCTTCACTCTTTTCCCATTCTGCTACTTTGCACATTCAACTCAGCTCATGCACAAACCAGCATTGCAGTCCCAGGAACTATCCAATACCTAGTCCTCAGTTTTGTTTTCTGCTCGATTTATTCCCTGTCATCCTATTTGAGAGTGGCTGCTACTTGGTTTGTACCTCATTTTCAAACTCTCCATCCTTCTCTCCAACTCTCCTTGAAAAATCTTCTGTCCCATTTTTCAGAATTATTCTTTTTCTCTCCATGCCTGTGGTCAGTCACACCGCACTGTTTTGATTTAGGCTCTCAGTTTTCACTTTTTCATGAGTTTGCCCTCACAAATACACCTGCCCATAGCAACTTGAAGCTCATTTTAACAATATAATATAAATTCCATTATGTTCTGACTTAAAAACTTTCCAATGAACATAGGGGACCTTGAGACACCTCTGGATGGAAATGTTAAAGATATTTGTTGTATGATTCAGAGTTGAGTTAGTTAATTTGGAGAAGGATTCAATAAAGTATAGTTTTGTTCTGGATTCTGTGCTATCAGAAACCAATGGTGATTCCACCATTAGGTATCTAGACACCATTTTAGATAGGAATTTTTGCTCTTTGCTATCTAGGGACAATAGTAAAAAATAGGATTAATCACACATTGACCTTAGAATCATTTGTATATTTGCTTGTGCTCATCAGTTTCCTTTCCATACATAGCCTTGTTACTAATGAGAGAAATGAATGTAACTGCTGATGGCTAGAATTGAGCTTGTGGCCCCCAGAGTACTCTGGGGTTATTACAAGTTGAGCTGAAGTGCATAGCTCAGTGAGCAGAGACAATGTAAACAACCTCATAGAATTGTAGCCTCAGAACTAGTTACCCTGAGACCACAGAACAAAACAGCCCACTTCATAATTTTGTCAACACACAGACACAAATAAGTTTATGATACCGTCTACAAAGTACCACCTTATAAAATTGTGTGTGTGTGTGTGTGTGTGTGTGTGTGTGTGTGTGTGTGTGTGTAGACTGAGCCCTATCTTTGGCTTGTTGTTTCTTTAATATTGTCTTCTTTGATTGCACCTCAAAAACCACTGTGCAAGTTCAACCAACCATTTTAAAGGCTTTCTTCTCTTGGGCAGTTGAACAGATTCATCTGATTTCTTGTTTTCTTTGGAGTTGACTTAGTGTTCAGCACAAGAACTTCCACCAGCTTGATATATGGGGTTTTCACAGTTGGATGCAAGCACACAAAGATGGGCTTAGTACTTGTTTAAGGATGTGACAGTTCTGGAAATCTTTGTGCTAGGTCATCAGGGTGAGTGAGGATGGTCATCAACACCTGGCCTCAAACTCATGATCCTCCTGCTTTAGCCTCTGACGTTTGGGGATTAGATGCTTGCATCAACATACCTAGTTCTTCACCACCTCTTGTAAAACAATATTGACACTCATTCTACCTCTGTCTAGTGTCAATGCTTTGTCTGTGATGGTGGGTTGTGGGTGAAGCCCAACCTTGAAGGCACTTAAATCTCTGTCTTCCTTTGATTATAACAACAGAGAGCTGCCCCACTTCCTGATAGTGTCCAATTAGAGTAAAGCTCTGTCCTTCTTAGACTCTCCTCCATCAGCCAATCACAGCCTAAAATGCCAAAAGAGGTTTTAACATGCTCTTCCTGAAATACTCACAGTTCCTCTTGGATCATCTTCTCCTCAACATAGCTGCTTAGCAGCGTTGTGTTTCTCCTGGCCTCTGGCTGAAAGACCTGGTTCTTGGCATTTCTCCTCTGCTCAGTTGGCTTTAGCTCCATCAATTTTTCATTTCCTTGAAAACAAGAAACTCTGTCCTGCCTTGGGGATTTGCACTTAATAGTGTCTTTACTCAGATCTACTAATGGTTGATTCAGATCTCAGGGAAATGTAACCTGAAAATTAAGATAGAGTAAAATAGCAAAGCCTTCTTGAAAATGGTGAAGAATGTTAGATACAAATCATTTACTATTGCCAGAAAACAGATCCTGGCTATTTTATATAACCTGTTGTTTGTTGCTGAGGTTTTACCAACAAAATACTACAGAAAATGCAATCTCCCAGTTATAATTCCATTTTATTTCTCTTTGGATCTGCATTGACCAGAATAGTTCATGTGTAGATCGTGACTCAGGTGTAGAAGGAATGAAGCCATAGAGGACTGTCCCTCAAGGATTCCTCCTTTGTCTTTGTGGCCACTACTTTCCGTAACTTTTACTTTTTTACACATTTCTTACCAATATCTAAGTTATACTATTTTGTTACTTGTTTTCACTCACCAGAATGCAAACTTAGTACATAGTACTTAGTAAAGAACTATGTTGTATTCATCTCTATGTCCTGGTAGCATCAATATTCCCAAGGCTTACTTTGAGCATCACTGAACCAGTGAATACTTCTGCCTCCCAGCTATGTTCAGCTCTAGTGCAGACACAGCTGTCTCAGATACATTCTGGAACAAAGAGTTGATGCTAGCACTCCTCATCTTCAAAACTTTCATGGATGCTTTTTTCAAGGTGTCATTATTTCCCTCCTACAGTCCCATTCTCTTTGAAACCCTCAAAAAGCCTTCAGATTTAGCCACACTGAATGGTCTCAGACATGCCACAAGCTTCCCAGTAGCCAAGCCCTGACAAATGCCACTGAATCTAACTACAGTGCTCTTGCCTGCCTCTCCCTTTTATTATTATTCTTATTCTCTTAAGGGCAAAATCCTCATTGTCCTTCAATGCCCAACTGTCAGGGTGCCCAACTTCTAAAGTGTGTTTTCTGTGCTTTCACAACTCTGGGTTATCCACATGAACTAAGCACATCAAATCCTGACAGTTGTATTCCGCTGTCATTTCCAAGGGACCATGGGTGTTTCGAGTATAATCAATTATCGGCGATATGCCTTCACTGTTTCCTTTGCAAAGCAAAGATCTTTCTAGGTCTCTTACAGACTTGTGAAGAGGAATACATCTGACAATGCCTGGAAAGCAGTTAGAACAACACCTGGCACAGAGAAAATACCACATACACTTATCTTTATGATTCACTTCTGTATCAGCAGGGACCCAAAATAGTTTTGTCAAAATGCATTGCTGTTAAAATTGGTTGAACTTTGGCAGGTAACTTCCAAAAGTTGAACTTTAAAAGCTTTAAGGTAGCTTGAAAATAGTGGCTTTATTCTCCTGATGACCTTTCAACTTATTTGTGTAACCCTCAATCTCTTGCTATCTTGAGTTGGGCATAGGGACTGGGTTGGTAGCTGTTAAGCAAGAGAAATTTCTTAACTCTTACCCTAGCTTTATAAAGATCAACATCTGACCTGAAAACATGTTTCTTGGAATATTAAAGTCTTCTCTGGGTGCCTTCAGTCTTGGGAAGGATTTTAAAATGTATTCTACATCTCTCATGTCATAGAGGGATAGGATATAGGACCATTAGATTACAATAGAGCTTGTGGTTGGGGAGTGAATTGTATCTGGGTTATGAGTTGCTAAAGCTATGAATGGTTCCAATACTTGGAACCATTGAGTTTCAAAGGAGTTAAGAGTCCTAGAGCTTCAAAGGATTATTAGAGGTGCAGGAGCTGAAGAAGCTGGGTGTTAAGATAATGAGGATGAAAGAGACAGCTGATGTCTAATGGAGAGGCCAGAGGGTGCAGTGGTGTGTGTGTGTGTGTGTGTGTGTGTGTGTGTGTGTGTGTGTGTGTGTGTGTGTGTTCCAGACTTATACGGCAGTTCTCATTCTTTCTCTTTGGAGCTGGGATATTGGGACAGATTTTGGAATGTCTTTCTCTTACACTAGGTGCCTAATAAAGGACAGGACTAAATGAAGTTTGAGTTCCTTCCTGTATTAAGAGGAGGGTGTGGGTGTAAGAGGGATGAGTCTAAATGCATGCTTTAACACATCTTGGGTGGTGCCTAGGTTTGCATATTTCCTTGGCTCTCCAGTCTAGGGCTTGCCAGGTGTCTCCAGGGCCTGTCTGACTATACTACAGAGAAAGCCATCTTCTGTGTACAGTGAACAGCCTGTGCCTCAAACTCTCCAGAGACAGGATTCCTGGGGGTTGGGAGTGAGGTTGGCTTTGTATTTTGTAGCCTAAGGTCAACAAGGTAAAAACTAGGTTATGACCCCACCAGGTACATCCTGGGGAGAAAATGACAATCTCTGGAATATTTAGAGTATACTCCTCAGTCAAAAGTGTAACTTGAATCTAGGCTACTTGAGTTATTAAATACACTTGAAGTTCACATGCCATTTACAAGTACATACAGATAATTGTCTGAACTGTGTAAGAACTTGTGAGGTCAGGTATTTGTCATCATTTCCATTTCATAAGTGAGGAGCTCAGAGAAAGTGACTTGTCCCAGGTTGGGAACTTAAATTGGTTTTGTTAACCTTTGGGACAAGTTGATACTGGTTTTGTCCAAGGAAAGTGAACTGTAGAGGTGGAGGTAGATCTCAGAAATGGATGATCTTGGTCACCAGGTCTCTCATGGTATGAGAATAGAAGAAAGCTTTGAGATCACAATTAAATCTTGAGTCCTGTCATATGCTAGAGGAATAAACTTGAACAAATTAATGCCCATTGTCATTTACATCATCTGTGAAAGATGATAATATCTCAAAGGATTAAATACCATGAAACAGTGTCAAGTTGTCTCATATGCTAAGTAAACGCATTGTTCTTTCCTTCTACCTCATCATGCAGACACAAATACACACTCAGCAATTTTATTTTCACCTATGTGGTTTGTCACAACTTAATTTCTACCTCTAAAATAACCAGAAATGGACTCTTCAGAGATCTTTTTTAGCCAAAGGCTTGGCTGGGAATAAAATACTTCATTTACAGCCTAGGTGAATGGACTTCATATCCAGAGAGTTGCAGGAGCATTTGGCCTGCTGGTGTAGGAGCACTCAGCCTTCTCCAGTCTGCCTGCCCCTGCCTGGGATTTTTGCCCAGTGGCCTGGCATCATGGAGATTTACCCAGCATGCTTGATCGAGCCTGGCCCTGGCTGAGAGGATTACATCTCATCCAGTGTTGAAATCACTTGAAATTCCCCTTGTTCATCCAAAGACACAGAAATAAAAGAAGTAACTTGTGGTCTTGCTGAGAAGAGAACTCTATTGTTAGCCACTCTAGCATCTTTTATTTTCTGTGCCCAAAATAGATCGATCCGAGAAACATTCTTTTGTTAAGAATCTCAAGCACATGGATATTTACTTTAAATACCAATCATTTCATTTATTCTTATCAGTGACAGAGTTCTGTAAAAGCTTTTGTGGTGAGATTGTTCTACTGCCTTTTACTTTTGAATGCACCAGCATTTAGAGGGTTCACTTTTGACCACGAAGCTTGAAGCTGATGCCAAACCATCTCTTTAAAGATTTCCCTGTTCCCAAACCACATTATATCACACACACCACCATCAACTGAAACCTCAACTCAACCCTCACTATTCCTCATTTTGGTAGAGGCCTACTTTCTATATTGCTAACCCTTAATAAAAGCAATAAATGGGCTGATGCTCTGGTATTCAGTGAGGACCCAAGGACGTATGATGAGAAGTCATTTGAAATTATTTTCA